>NC_086102.1:9429110-10138277 GCF_963921235.1 Mobula hypostoma | reverse complement strand
GTCTCCTGTGCACAATATGCATCCACACTGGACTTTCCCATCTGATTCCAAATTGGAATTTACTGTGCTATTGTTAAATGTACAGCTACTAGGAGAAAGTGGGAATATTACAGGCAATTTTGGCCACTGCCAGAACCTGTACCTTTATGAAAGACAGCAGTCCAGGAGGGTCAGAGCTCAAACAGCCAGCCAGTGAGGACTGACTTGATATTCTTCTACCTACAGGAAAGCATGCCAGTGTCCTCACTTTAAAGAAGGTCAAAGAGATTCAGCTTTTCACAAGCATTCTAACAAAACGTCTGCAGATGTACTGTTGAAAGTGTCCTGACTCCCTGCATCATGGCCCAGTATGACAAACCAAATGTGTCAGAACACAAGAAGCTGCAGTGTAGTGGGATTTAATCTCTGCCCTGAAATGGTGGATTTATGGGATCAAGTAGTTCATGTGCCCAGTACAACATGGACACATCCCTCCCCACCATCGGCAGTACCTACTGGGGGCACTGCATCATCCATCATCAAAATCTGGACTATCCCATCTGCTCACTGTTACCACTGGGCAGGAGTAACAAAAGTCTGAAATCCTACACCATCAGGTTCGAAAGTCAAGAGGTTATGTTATAGATAGAAACATAGAAAACATACAGCACAATACAGGCCCTTAGGCCCACAAAGCTGTGCCGAATATGTCCTGTCCTTAGAAGTTACCTAAGGTTACCCATAACCCTCTATTTTTCTAAGCTCCATGTGCCTATCCAGGAGTCTCTTAAAAGACCCTATTGTACCTGCCTCCACCACCGTCGCTGGCAGCCCATTCCATGCACTCCCCACTCTCTGTGTAAAAAACTGATCTCTGACATCTCCTCTGTACCTACTTTATAAAACTCTGTCAGGCCACATCTGGAGCATTGCATACAGTTCTGGTCAGCCCACAGTAGGAAGGATGGTGAGGCTTTGGAGAGGGTGTAGAAGAGGTTTACCAGGATGCTGCCCGGTTTAGAGGGCATGTGCTATCATGACAGGCTGGACAAACTGGAGTTGTTTTCAGGCTGAGGGGAGATTTGATCGAGGTTTATAAAATTATGAGAGGCACAGACAGAGTAGACAGGGAGTACCTTTTTCCCAGGATAGAAGTGTCTCACACCAGAGGGCATGCATTGAAGGTGAGAGGGGACAGGTTCGAAGGGGATGTGAGGGACAAGTTTTTTTATCTGAGTGGTGGATGCTTGGAATGTGCTGCCTGGCTTAGTGGCAGAGGCAAATTCATTAGAGGCCATTAAAAGACATTTAGATAGGCGCATGAATGTGAGGAAGATGGAGGGGTATGCACACTGAGTAGGTAGGATGAATTCATTTTGGGGATTTTTTAATTTACTTTTTAGCTGGTACGGCACAAAATTGTAAGCAGACGGTTCTGTACTGCTCAATATACTATGTTCTAACGGCTATTTCCCTTCAACCATGCAGCTCTTCAACCAGCCTGCACAACTTTAATCCCTAGATTAAAGATTGTGACCACATTGCACTAAAATGGACATTTGTTGTTACAATTATGTCTTTGGTTGTAAAAACTGTGTTTAATTTATATTTCGCTCAGTCTTTCCTTGTGAATGCTGGCTTTCCTTTTATATTTGCACAGTTTGTTGTCTTTTGCACACTGGTTGAAAGTCCAAGTTGGTGCGGTCTTTTATTGATTCTGTTACGGTTATTATTCAACCAGATTTATTGAGAACGCCAGCAAGAAAATGAATTTCAGGGTTGTATGTGATGACTTACGTGTACTTTGATAATAAACTTTGAACTTTACCTGACGCCTTGTGCCAGTGATGCTGCTGAAAATAAGGTTTTCACTGCACCCGAGTATGCATGTACTGTAATTCTGCACATGACAATAAACTCCACTTTGATAATAATGGAGTTTTCTTCGATTGTGTTGTGAAGGGTGGCACGGTAGTGTAGCGGTTGGCACAGTGCTTCACAGTGCCTGGTTACCAACTGGGAGTTTAATTCCTGCATCACCACCTATACACAAGGATGGTGTTCACTGTGTGTGTATATTATGGAGACTATGGTAGCTGTGCTGTTGAGCTGTTCACTGGCCTAGATTCCGCTTACCTGTATCCAGCCAGAATATTCATGAGCGTCGACTTCCCAGCCCCCGAGGGACCCATGATAGCAATAAGCTCTCCACAGCTAAACTTGCCCGAGATGCCCTTCAGTAAAGTCTTGTAACCTTGAAAAGCAGAAACACAGAATGTGAAAGGTAATAAACACAAAAAGAAACTGGTTAAGATGTCCATTTTCAAGGTTATAGATGCCAGAGGTGACATATATAAACGAGCAATCAATGGTAATACCTCCCCTTGTTCTTCAGCTTATACAAGAACAAGATTTTTTCCATTATGTGGAAAATAGATAACTTTCTTAAGAATGTGACTATGAGATCAGATTAGCTTTATTTTCACAAGTATATACAGAATTGTGCAAAAGCCTTAGGCATATACAGTATGCATTGCTAGGGTGCGTAAGACTTTTGCACAGCACTGCATTTGTCAATGTGGAGTGGAGAGCAAGCCTATAAATCTAGCATTAGCAAAGGATCAACACACATAAAAGTTGCTGGTGAACGCAGCAGGCCAGGCAGCATCTCTAGGAAGAGGTGCAGTTGACATTTCAGGCCGAGACCCTTCGTCAGGACTAACTGAACTCTTCCTTCAGTTAGTCCTGACGAAGGGTCTCGGCCTGTAACGTCGACCGCACTTCTTCCTAGAGATGCTGCCTGGCCTGCTGCATTCACCAGCAACTTTTATGTGTGTTGCTTGAATTTCCAGCATCTGCAGAATTCCTGTTATTAGCAAAGGATGTTGGAATGGTGAGGGTGGAGCACCGTGGGAGGGGTGTGGACAGATGGCAGAGAAAGTGTGAAAGGGGCGGGGGGGGTTGACATGGGGGCAGACACACCCAGCTCTGGCACACAAGGGAAGATAATTTAATTCCAAATAATTGGTTTATCAATCATTACAGAATGTCTCTCTGGTGCTTCCCGCTTCCACACCTTTCCCTTCCCCTTTTCCCAACCATGATTCCCCTCTCCCTGCCCCCTTCCCACTCTCATTCCACAATAGAGACCCATATCAGAGTCAGGTTTATCATCACTCACGTAAGTTTTTTTTTGTGGCAGCAGTAGAGTACAAGACATAAAATTACCACACTACTATGCAAAAGGAGTATAAGAAGTGCAAGAAAATACTTAAGAAAGAAATCAGGAAGGCAAAAAGAC
Organism: Mobula hypostoma; assembly: GCF_963921235.1. Lineage (NCBI taxonomy): Eukaryota > Metazoa > Chordata > Chondrichthyes > Myliobatiformes > Myliobatidae > Mobula > Mobula hypostoma. The sequence continues at coordinate 10,134,997 of NC_086102.1, read as the reverse complement.
ATGAGGTTGCCTTGGCAGTCAAAGTGAAGCATAATCCAAAGAGCTTTTACAAGTATATTAAGAGCAAAAGGATTGTAAGGGATAAAATTGGTCCTCTTGAAGATCAGAGTGGTCGGCTTTGTGCGGAACCAAAGGAAATGGGGGAGATCTTAAATAGGTTTTTTGCGTCTGTATTTACTAAGGAAGCTGGCATGAAATCTATGGAATTGAGGGAATCAAGTAGTGAGACCATGGAAACTGTACAGATTAAAAAGGAGGAGGTGCTTGCTGTCTTGAGGAAAATTAAAGTGGATAAATCCCCGGGACCTGACAGAGTGTTCCCTCGGACCTTGAAGGAGACCAGTGTTGAAATTGCGGGGGCCCTGGCAGAGATATTTAAAATGTCACTGTCTACGGGTGAAGTGCCGGGGGATTGGAGAATGGGTCATGTTGTTCCGTTGTTTAAAAAAGGATCGAAAAGTAATCCGGGAAATTATAGGCCGGTGAGTTTAACGTCAGAAGTAGGTAAGTTATTGGAGGGAGTACTAAGAGACAGAATCTACAAGCATTTGGATAGACAGGGGCTTATTAGGGAGAGTCAACATGGCTTTGTGCGTGGTAGGTCATGTTTGACCAATCTGTTGGAGTTTTTCGAGGAGGTTACCAGGAAAGTGGATGAAAGGAAGGCAGTGGATATTGTCTACATGGACTTCAGTAAGGCCTTTGACAAGGTCCCGCATGGGAGGCTAGTTAGGAAAATTCAGTCGCTAGGTATACATGGAGAGGTGGTAAATTGGATTAGACATTGGCTCGATGGAAGAAGCCAGAGAGTGGTGGTAGAGAATTGCTTCTCTGAGTGGAGGCCTGTGACTAGTGGTGTGCCACAGGGATCAGTGCTGGGTCCATTGTTATTCGTCATCTATATCAATGATCTGGATGATAATGTGGTAAATTGGATCAGCAAGTTTGCTGATGATACAAAGATTGGAGGTGTAGTAGACAGTGAGGAAGGTTTTCAGAGCCTGCAGAGGGACTTGGACCAGCTGGAAAAATGGGCTGAAAAATGGCAGATGGAGTTTAATACTGACAAGTGTGAGGTATTGCACGTTGGAAGGACAAACTAATGTAGAACATACAGGGTTAATGGTAAGGCACTGGGGAGTGCAGTGGAACAGAGGGATCTGGGAATACAGATACAAAATTCCCTAAAAGTGTCGTCACAGGTAGATAGGGTCGTAAAGAGAGATTTTGGTACATTGGCCTTTATTAATCGAAGTATTGAGTATAACAGCTGGAATGTTATGATGAGGTTGTTTAAGGCATTGGTGAGGCCGAATCTGGAGTATTGTGTTCAGTTTTGGTCACCAAATTACAGGAAGGATATAAATAAGGTTGAAAGAGTGCAGAGAAGGTTTACAAGGATGTTGCCGGGACTTGAGAAACTCAGTTACAGAGAAAGGTTGAATAGGTTAGGAATTTATTCCCTGGAGCGTAGAAGAATGAGGGGAGATTTGATAGAGGTATATAAAATTATGATGGGTATAGATAGAATGAATGCAAGCAGGCTTTTTCCACTGAGGCAAGGGGAGAAAAAAACCAGAGGACATGGGTTAAGGGTGAGGGGGGAAAAGTTTAAAGGGAACATTAGGGGGGGCTTCTTCACACAGAGAGTGGTGGGAGTATGGAATGAGCTGCCAGACGAGGTGGTAAATGCGGGTTCTTTTGTAACATTTAAGAATAAATTGGACAGATACATGGATGGGAGGTGTATGGAGGGATATGGTCCGTGTGCAGGTCAGTGGGACTAGGCAGAAAATGGTTCGGCACAGCCAAGAAGGGCCAAAAGGCCTGTTTCTGTGCTGTCGTTTCTACGGTTTCTATGGTTTCTAAGTCTTAGGCACCCTAGCTATATATGTATATGTGTGTCTAAGGCAGAGTCCTGTACATCATAATATACAGTGAAAAGTGTTGTTTGCATCTCTGAAGATGTCTGAACAGTCTGACGATGTGTGGGGCGTTCTCAAGTATCATCATACTTCTGGCTCACAACTTAACCTGCACATCATTGTGATGTGGGAAGATACCAGAGCATGGCGAAGAACTATCAAATCTTTACTGACATGACCCCTGATGGCTGGCACTTGAAAGCATTGTTCTGACTGCTATGACACCATGCAGACCTTCACCAGTCAAAAAAAACTGAGGAATTCTCAAGATTTTTCATGATCTTATTATCTCCTTGACCAATTTATAGTCAATGACATACTTTTGATGTGTTTTCACTGTTGCAGTATAATCATATAGTGATCATTCGTTTCTTGTGTGCTGTGTCACCTGACATGGGCAATCATGGTCATTCCATGACTGTGATTATTCTTGGCAAGTTTTCTAATAAAGTGGTTTGCTATTGCCTTCTTCTGGCCAGTGTCTTTACAAGATGTGTAATCCCAGCCATTACCAATACTGGCATCAGTGGTCACATAACCAGGACTTGTGATATGCACCAGCTGATCATACGACCATCCACCACCTGCTCCCATGCTTCATGTGACTCTGATCTGGGCTACGATCAAGTGCTACACCTTGCCTAAGGGTGATCTGCAGGCTAGCGGAGGAAAGGAGTGCCTTACACATTCTTTGGTGGAGGCATATCTCCACCCCACCATCATATGACACACACAAAATGCTGGAGGAACTCAACAGATCGGGCAGCATCTATGGGGAGGAATAAACAGTCAATATTTCAGGCTGTTTAATGGAACGTGGGAGGAAACTGGAGTACCTGGAGGAAATCCACATTGTCATGGGGAGGATGTTCAAACTCCTTACAGTGAGCAGCAGGAATTGAACCCTGATCACTGATACTGTTATAATGTAACCCTAATCGCTGCATTATTTTTTGAGTAAATTGACTCCGTTTGATATGCCGGGGATCGGTTTTCTGTAAGTCATGCACTCAGCCTGTACCTTCAAGTTTCTTGGCCTTATCAATTCCCCTAATGTTCTGAAAACTTCCATCGGTTTGCCCTGAAACCTTTACATTCCAAGGAATAAAATATGGATTTTCCTGGACATGGATAATAGACAAATGGAGGGCTACGTTAGATTGATCTTAGAGTAGGTTAAAGATTTGGCACAACATTGGCGGGCTGAAGGGCCTGTACTGTGCTGTAATGTTCTGTGTTCTACATTTTGTTTTGGTAAATGTGAATCTTCCTCTCACTGAAGTCCAAATCAGAAATCATAATCAGGTTTATTATCATAGACAAGTGTCATGAAATTTGTTCCATAGCAGCAGTACAGTATATTACATAAAATTACTCTAAGCTATAATTAAAAAATAAAACTAGTAACAATAATATTGTATTTATTTAGTGTATAAATAGGTTTGGTGAATAGTAATTTGACAGGTTATATCACAGGCTGGAATGCAGAGGATTGCAAGAGGTTACAGATGGTTGTTGACTCAGCCGCTATCTCCATCACGGACACATCGCTCCATACCATCTTCATCTTCAACGGGCAGTGCCTCAAGAAGGCAGCATCCATTATCATGAACAGTACCTCATCATACCATTTTTATTTTGCACTATTTACTTTTGTAATTTGGAGTGATTTTATGTTTTTGCAGTGTTGGTACTGTGGCCAAGTGGTTAAGGCATCGGTCTAGTGATCTGAAGGTCGCTAGTTCGAGCCTCAGCTGAGGCAGCGTGTTGTGTCCTTGAGCAAGGCACTTAACCACACATTGCTCTGCGACAACACTGGTGCCAAGCTGTATGGGTCCTAATGCCCTTCCCTTGGATAACATCGGTGGCGTGGGAGGGGAGACTTCCAGCATGGACAACTGCTGGTCTTCCATACAACCTTGCCCAGGCCTGCACCCTGGAAACCTTCCAAGGTGCAAATCCACGGTCTCATGACACTAACGGATGCCTATGTCTTTGCAATATTCTGCTACTCTACAGAGGATAGTAAAAACATCAAGCGAATCACTTCCCTACTCTTTGTGGCATTTACTGTGAGCGTTACATACAAAGGGCCTGAAGCATTGTTGAGAATCCCTACCACCATCCCACAACCTCTATGACCCACCACCATCAGGAAGGAGATACAGGAGCATCAGGACTAGGACTGCCTCTGGGGAACAGCTTCTTCCCTCAGCCAGTGAGACTAATGAATACCCTGCTGCCATCACTAGGACAGCGAGCTGTTAACTGTTTACCTGTGCTGTCCACTACATGCACTTTCTATTATATTTTATTAACTTATTTGTGATAATATTTTGGGTTAGGTGCTGTTTGTGATATATGTTTTGTGGGTGCCCAGTTGTCTGGAGGAAAGTTGTTTCATTTGGCTGTGTCATGTGACAAACAAAGAGTCAGATGCCAATAAACTTGAACTTAAAACAAATTTCACATCACACAAGTCATGATAATAAATATGATATGGATTTATATGCAGGCAGTATCATTTCCTTCTGCTCCAGTCCTCCAGATGTAAAGCCAATATTCCATTGTTAGATTAGGCATTTATCAAATTTTTATTAGATTATTCTTGTATTTTATTATTTTTTTTCCTTTTTATTTAAACATTTTTCGGTATCTCACCATGACTTTAAATTTCAGGGAATGAAACTCAGATTTTCCTGGCCACGCAGGTAAAAATTAAGTCAAGTCACTTCTGTCATTTCGACCATAACTGCTGGTACAGTACACAGTAAAAATGAGACAAATTTTTTCAGGACCATGGTGCTACATGATCAATACAAAAACTACACTGAACTACGTAAAACAACTGAAAACTACACTAGACTACAGACCTACCCAGGACTGCATAAAGTGCACAAAACAGTGCAGGCATTACAATACATAATAAACAAGACAATAGGCACAGTAGAGGGCAGTAGGTTGGTGTCAGTCCAGGTTCTGGGTACTGAGGAGACTGATGGCTTGGGGGAAGAAACTGTTACATAGTCTGGTTGTGAGAGGCCAAATACTTTGGTGCCTTTTGCCAGATGGCAGGAGGGAGGAGGGAGGAGGGAGAAGGAGGGAGAGGAATGAATCACCCTCTCTCCAAGGTCAGCATCAGAAACCATAATCCATTTGTTATCTCAGATGCACGTTGTGAAACTCGTTATTTTTGTGACAGCACCCATTATCAAAAGCACAACCTCATCATACCATTTTAATTGCACCATTTACTTTTGTAATTTAGAATAATTTTATCAGTTCTCATGGAACTCTTCACCAAATTCTTGGGGCAGCCAGCGAGCTGGATCAACACACAGACTGGCTATGCTGACACTGGGCTGTGGATTATGTACAAAATCCACTTAAACCTCATCATTCCTTAATCTCTTGGCTTTACTCAGGCAGATGGAAGCCACTGTTGGTCACTGACCTGTTTATGTACAGCGTACTCCGTGCGCTAACTGCTTCTTAGTTCATACTTAAGGGATGGTTTGCTGACTCACAGTTACTATGATTAGCAGTTTAATAAACTCCCAGTTTTCAACTAATGGCTATTGGTTAATCTATTGATAAGATTTATTTTTATTTAGAGATACAGTGTGGAATAGACCCCTCCAGCCCAACGAGCTGCTTGGCCCAGCATCCCACCTGTTCGACACTAGCCTAATCTCAGGACAATTTACAATGACCAGTTAATCTACTAACCGGTATGTCTGTGGACTGTGGGAAGAAAGTGGAGTGGGGGGAACGTACAACGCCCTTGCAGGTGACGTTGGAATTGAAATCTGAACTTTGACGCCTTCAGCTGTAATATCGTTGCGCTATCTGCTACACGACCATGGTGCCCACTATCTTTTGATATAATTTATTAGCTAATCAATAGGTACACCTAGAATAAGAGTCATGGAAAAGTCCAGCACAGAAACTGGCCCTTTGGTCTATTTAGATAGATAGATATACTTTATTGATCCCGATCCCGATATTGTTTGCTACAGCCGCACCAACCAAGAATAGGTCATAAATATAGCAACACAAACCACAAACAATCAAACAACAAAATGCAAACTATGCCAGATGGAAATAAGTCCAGGACCAGCCTATTGGCTCAGGGTGTCTGACCCTCCACGGGAGGAGCTGCAAAGTCCGATTGCCACAGGCAGTAACAACCTCCCGTGACGCCCAGTGTTGTATCTCGGTGGAATATGGTCGGAGTCCAACAGCAAAAAGTTCAATATCTGGTCTACAAACACGTTCCTCGATCGTAATATGACCCAGATTGCACCAGTCAGAACAGTAAGCACCCAACTCCTTTACGCTTACCGCTTTCAGTGCACTTCCGGTCAGCCCGAATGGTCTGGAAGCCATCCATGGAAAAGTTTTGATTGGGTATGTCCTCGTGCAGCCCTGTTCCAGTAAAACACATAACACCGCACTCCCAAAATGTTCTCTGACTCCTGGCTAGTGCCGTGAACTCGTCCATTTTATTACCCACCGAACTCCTCTTCTCCATAAGTCTCTGTTGTCTCGACCCGGTCCTCTTTCCTCGCCTTTGTGATCCCCCTCTGCATCCTCTGTGTGTTTTCCTCCAGATTTCAGCCGGGGTGTCCGCCGCCCTGCTCGCTAAACCGGCCGGCATGAACTCAGTCAGCTGGTCCCTGGAATAAACAATGCGACCATGCTTCTGCCCCGCTAATGAGACACGTTGGAATGTAACCATTTCCAGTGCTAAAAACCCAAGTAAAACTCTCTCCACCAGCATGTTAGAGAGGGTACAGTTTCAATGTGTTACCGTGAAAAAAAATACAACAAATAACGTAAGTTAAAAAAGTAAGAAGAAAAAAGTAAGAATACTCGACGGAACGGCTGTAACAGGCTGCATGTATGACCGGCGCATGTGCACTTCTAGCCCATGCTGAAACCACTTAAGCTGCCTAGTCCCTTCGACCTGCACGGGGATCGTAGCCGTCCATACCCCTACCCATCCAAACTTCGCTTAAGTTTTGAAAGCGAGCTTGCCTGCACCACTGGTTGTTCCTTTCCATATCTCGTGGTGCATCGGGCAGCAACCGTGCCATTTCCTCAGAATTTTGTCTGTTTTTTTTTAACGAGGCAGTGTTGCTAGCTCAATGCTCAAACCAGCAAGGGTGGGAAAGTGTGCAAAGAGCCAGCCAGACATGATCCGGGACCACTTCCTGAAGTTCAGTGCAGATGTCACTACACCGCCGGCTGGCTGATGCACCACTTACACTGGCAATACACTCCACACTCTCGTGACCCTCTGAGTGAGGAAGTTCCCGTCAAGTTCCTATTAAACATTTCACTTTTCACCCTTAACTCATGACCTCTAGTTCTAGTCTCATCCAACCTCAGTGGAAAAAGCTTGCTTGTACTTACCCTAACTATACCCCTCATAATTTAGTATACCTCTACCAAATCTCCTCTCAATCTTCTACATTCCAAGGAATAACATCGTAACATATTCACTCTTTCCCGACAACTCAGGTGCTCCAAACCCTGCAACATCCTTGTAAATTTTTCAGTACTCTTTCAACCTTATTTACATCTTTCCTATAGGTAGGTGACCAAAACTACATACAACACTCCAAATTAGACCTCACCAATGTCTTATACAACTTCAACATAACATCTCATCTGCCCTACTCAAAAGCTTGATTTATGAAGGCTAATGTGCCAAAAGCGTTCTTTATGACCCAATCTACCTGTGACACCACTTGTGTAGTGGGTGCATGGAATGTACAGCCAGGGTTGACTCTTCGATGGGCACATGGATGATAGAAAAACAGAGGATTATGTGGGAGGGAAGGGTTAGACTGAGTTTAGAGCAAGTTAAAAGTAAGTTAACTTGCTTTATCATTCCAGATTATAGAGTCACAGAATACTACAGCCCTTTGGCCCATCTATTTCATGCCAAGCTATTATTCTGCCTAATCCCATCGACCTACATCTGGGCTATAGCCCCATACCACCCCCATCCACGTACTTATCCAAATTTCTCCTAAATGTTGAAATCAAGCCCACATCCACCAATTCCACTGGCAGCTCATTCCACCCTCTCACAGTCCTCTGACTGAAGAAGTTTCCTCTCATGTTCCCCTTAAACATTTCACCTCTCACACCTAACTCATGACCGCTAGTTCTAGTCTCATCCAACATCAGCAGAAAAAGCCAATTTGCATTTACCCTATCTAAACCCCTCATAATTTTGTACCATCATAATCAGGTGCCATGCCCAGTTTGAGCTTTGACTGCCATGGTCCACACACTTTTGTATACCTCTATCAAATCCTCCCTCAATCTTCTACATTCTAGAGAATAAAATCCTAATCTATTCAACCTTTCTCTATAACTCAGATCCTCAAGTCACGGCAACATCTTTATAAATTCTTCTCTGTACTCTTTTAATCTTATTGATATCTTTCCTGCAGGAAGGTGACCAGAACTCACACTTCACTCCAAATTTGGCCTCAGCAATGCTTTATTGAGGATGATTTGCTTCCACTCTAGTCTTGTGGATTCTGAGGTGAATGAGGAAGCTGTTCTTCTCCAAGGATCATCATCTTGCCACAGTAAGTTCCTGAGATCCCTAGGGTGATGCCACCTGATGCTTAGTTCCCAGTAGGGTCACCCAGGGTGGTAAGGTCAAGGGAGAGGTTCCAGACACAAGGGCGATCCAACCAGGACCTCAACGGTGGAGCTGGCAGAGGATGATGACGCATCACAACATCAGTGAAGGTGGAGGAAGGATGAAGCAGTGAAGGGTCCTCAGTTGCTTTGCATTCCATGTCACTGGACCCTGAGCCCGATCTGTCAAGGACAGTCTGGTGACTGCCTTTGTTTCAGCATCCACGCATAAACAATGTCATGCACAAGCGTTATCAATTCACCCCCAGCATCCAAGATTAAGTCCCATGGTAATCAGCAAGTGGAAGGGGGCATAATTGAGAGATATGGAAGCTGCAAGTGACCAAAATATGTAGATCTCCACAGCAACCTTCAGACCCACCAAGACAATCCCATGGGAGAACTTCATACTCGACTTGAGTGATCACGCTGCAACTACTGATGAAGTCTTGGATCATCTATGTGCATCCACCCTATATCTGCCCCTCATGACTTTACACCCTTTTTAAAGATCACCCCTCAGTCTCCTCAGTCCAAGGATAAAGTCTCAGCATATCCAACTTCTCCCTCCTTTTGATTCAGGCCCTCACATCCTAGAAAGAAACTTTCAAATCTTTGACACGAGAAAGTCTGCAAATGCTGGAAATCCAAAGCAACACACACAAAATGCTGGAGGAACTCAGCAGGTCAGGCAGCATGAAGGAAATGAATAAACAGTCAGTGCTTTGGGTCAAGACCCTTCTTCAGAACGGAGGAAATCTTTGCTCTGTTTTCAGCTTAATGGTGTCTTTCATGCAACCAAAACTGTACAGAGAACTCCAAGTGTGGCCTCCTCGGTGCTCAAGAAGAAAATTAAGAAGGAAGGAGGAAACAAATGGGATGCCAGGGAAGACAATTAAAAGGAAGGGTGATGGTACAAGAATATCATGTCCCCTTTTAAAAGTAGCATGATCTGTCACATGTACATCAAAACATACAGTGAAATGCATTGTTTTATGTCATGAACAGTACAGTCTGAGGATGTGCTGGGGGCTGCCTGCAAGAGTCACCATGCTTCTGACATCAACATAACAACAAGTGTACCATTTACTAACTCTAACCCGTACATCTTTGGAATGCGGGAGGAAACTAGAGCACTTGGAGGAAACCCATGAGGTCATCGGGAGAAGGTACAAACTCCTTATAGACAGTAGCAGGAATTAAACCCAAATTGCAATCATTGGTGTTGTATATTATCATAGAACATTACACTCAGGACAGGCCCTTTGGTCCACAATGTTGTGTCAACCTTATAACCTACTCTAAGATCAATCTAACTGTTCCCTCCTCCATATTTCTATCATTCATAGTTCAAAGTACATATATTTCACCATATACAACCCTAAGATTCATTTCCTTGTGGGCATACTCAATAAATCTATAGAATAATAACCATAACAGAATCGAAGAAACATCACACCAACTTGGGTGTTCAGTCAGTGTGCAAAAGACAACAAACTGTTCAAATACAAAAAAGAAATAAGTAATAATAAGTGAATAAATAAGCAATAAATATTGAGAACATGAGATGAGGAGTCATTGAAAGTGAGTCAATAGGTTGTGGAAACATTTCAATGACGAGCAAGTGAAGTTATCTCAATTGGTTCAAGAGCCTGATGGTTAAGGTCCATATGCCTATCTCAGAGTTTCTTAAATGTCCCTAAAGTATCTGCCTCTACCATCGCCTGTTGGAGGATGTTCCACACACCTACCACTCTTGTGTAAAAAACTTAACTCAGCCTGATACTTTCCACCTTATATTAACTATTCCTACCCTGGACAAAGTCTCTGTTTATGCTAACTACTAAACGCTACCGTGCTGTTTATTTCATGCTGTTAACTACCTCAAAATTTCAAAGTTTTATACGTTAACTCTACAAGCCTACTGCACAACCAGATCTCTGGCTTATTTTCCACCCAGGTCTGTCTGTAAGCATGTTGTGTATAAATTAACACATGGCCTCAATAGACTCTTCAATGTAATTAATCAGATTTAACTGGCTGTCTCTCGACTTATTTTTGATGCCAAGTAGAACAGATGGTTACTTAAACTTTCACCTATTTCTCTATTAGGTTACTGATCCTGCCGAACTTTGCCTGGGATGCCCTCTGTTCAAGAAGCAGAGAGGGCAAGGGAAAAATTAGAGCCAGGCTCCTCAAGAATCAGGTTTGAAAATAGTTTTGCATGCAAAGACAGGTAAAATTTAAAAAACTACACGCGAACAAAGACTGACAACTAACTGATGTGCGACAGAAGATGAACTGTGCAAATACAATAAAAACATGATAGATAGATAATATTGAGAACATGAGTTGTAGAGTCCTTGGAAGTGAGTCCACAGGTTGTGGACTCCTGCCAAAGAGCTTTGGCCCGAAACATTGACTGTACTCTTTTCCTAGATGCTGCCCGGCCTGCTGAGTTCCTCCAGCATTCTGTGTATATTGCCATAGGTTGTGGAATCTGTTAAGTGTTGAGGGGAGTGAAATTGTTGACGATGGTTCAGGAACCTGATGGTTAAAGGGTAATAATTGTTCCTGAACCTCGTGGTATGGGAACCCACTGCTATATATGCCAATCATAATTTTATATGCCTCTATAAGATCACCACTCAACCTCCTTCGCTTCAGAAAGAACAGTCCCAGTTGACTGAATTTCTCCTTACAATGCAAGCCGTCAGAGCTGTTACATAATTTGAGAAGCAGCCCCATTACATCAGTCTGCTCGCCAATAGGTTTCTGACATGAACACACAGACAAAAAATACCTTCCATGTTTAAAGGTAAATGTACAAATCTCAAATAATGTTGCCATGGATGGAGAGTCTAGACGTGCCAACAATTCTTGATCCATTTTGCCATGGGTGGAAAGTTAAGACATGGTAAGATGTTAAAACAAATTGGGGGGGGGATAGTTGTTAGATTATGGAATGAAATATTAAAATGAATGAAGCAGACTGCAAGATGAATCTCATAAATAATTATACAGGCTGGGACAGAAAACCTTCAATTCACCTGGAGCAGAGCAAGGTTGTTCAAAATTCGAAATTCAAAGTAAATTTATAATCAAAGTACAACTATGTCACCATATACAACCCTGAGATTTGTTTTCTTGCAGGCATTCACAGTAAATACAAGAAACACAGTAGAATCAATGAAAGTCTCCACACAACAGGACAGAGTGCAGCCAATATGCAAACAATAAAACAAACTGTGCAAATACAAAAAGAGGAAAAAAATTATCAATAAATACTGAATACATGAAATTAAGAGTCCTTGAGGTTGAGTCCATAGGTGTGGGAACAGTTCAGTGAAGTTGAGTGAAGTCTGGAGACTGTCACACATGTGGACAGTAAACTCTTACAAGTCTATTACAAATGGTTGAGTATGATAGCTGCTCTCTGAACAGTAATTCTACATAATTCTGCAAATTTTGAATTTGTAGTAACCTCATTCCATCAAGACAATTCCATCCTTGTCATCTGTAGTAACTCAGGACGTGCTGCCTCAAGAAGGCAACATCAATCAAAAACCCTTATCAACCCGGGCCATGCCATCTTCTCACAGCTACCACTGGGCAGAAGGTAAGGAAGCCTGAAGTCCCACACAAACAGATTCAAGAAGTGCAACTTCCCTTTAAACATTCAGTTCTTAATGTAACTAGCAAAATCCTAATCATTACACTTCAGCAACATTATGACCATCTTGCCGCAAACTGGGCTCTGGTTCTAATTGTGTTCTCCTGTAAAAAAAAGATTCATTTATTTAGTTTGTTGTTTATATGACACTATATTCTTGTGATGCTGCTGCAAGTAAGGTTTTCATTGCACCTGTGCATACATGTACTTGTGCAGATAACAATAAACTGTCAGCTCGTACTCCTTCCACTGTCCCCATCTTCTTATTCTGGCTTCTTCCCCTTTCTTTTCCAGTTCCGATGAAGCTTCACAGCCCAAAATGTCAACTGCTTATTCCCCTCCCTAGATGCTGCCTGACCTGCTGAGTTCTTCCAGCATTTTGTATGTGTTGCTCTGGATTTCCATCATGCAGAGGGAGATTGAAAACATGGCTGAGTGGTCCCGCAACAACAATAATCTTACTCATTGTCAGCACGACCAAGGAGCTGTTTATTGACTTCAAAAGGAGGAAACCAGAGGTCCATCAGCAAGTCTTCATCGGAGGTGGAGAGGGTCAGCAACTTTAAAGTCGTCAGTGTTATCATTTCAGACGACCTGTCCTCTGGGCCCAGTATGTAAGTGCAATTATGATGGAAGCACAGCAGTGCCTCTACTTCCTCAGGAGTTTGGAAAGATTCATGACATCTAGAAACTTTGACAAACTTCTATAGATAGGTGGTGGAGAATATACTGACTGACCGCATGATCACCTGGTATTGAAATACCAATGTCTTTGAATGGAAAATCCTACAAAAAGCAGTGGATATGGCCCAGTCCACGGCAGGTAAAACCCTCCCACTATTGAGAGCATCTACATCCAGAACCAGTGGACTCACTTTCAAGGACTCATCATCTATATTCTCAATACTTATTGCTCATTAATTTAATATTATTATTTCTTTCCTTTTGTATTTGAATAGTTTGTTGTCTTTTGCACACTGGTTGAACTCCTAAGCTGGTGTGGTCTCTCATTGATTCTATTATGGTTACTATTCTATTATGGATTTACTGAGTATGCCTGCAAGAAAATGAATCTCAGGGTTGTATATGGTGACATATGTACTTTGATTGTAAATTTACTTTGAACTTAGTGGAACCTCTTGTGTTTATGCCCAGCCTATCTGATCTCTGTTTGTAACTCAAGACATCCAATCCACCTGGCATCCTTGATAATCTTTTCTACACCCTCACTGGTTTAATCACATATTTCCCGTAGTCTAGTGACTAGAACCACACACAATGCTTCAAGTATAGCCTAACAATAATTTAGTATATTGTAACATGATGTTCCAGCTCTTGTACTCGATGTCTCATCTTGAAAGCACGCCGCTTTCAAGAATGCATATCAACAAGGACATGAGGCCATTAGGGGAGACTGATTAAATGTTTCCAACATCAGGAAACTTCTTTATGCAGCAAGTTGTGGATGCGTGGAATAAGCTAGCTATTTGCATAGTTGAGAGTAGTACCTTAGAGACTTTCAAATCAAAACCCAATAGTTATTTCAACACACTATGTGAATAGGAATTTGGCAAGTTTTGTTGGGCCAAATGGTCTGTTCTTGTCAAAAACTTTCTAATATTCCATATCCTGTACCCTCTAACTGTGTCTGCTCTTCCCTGGTGTAACTTCCCCACTAAGTATATTAGCTTTATTTGACACATGTACATCGAAATAGCGAAACATACAGTGAAATGCATTGTTTGCTTCAAGTCAAATCAGCCAGGATGGTGCTAGGCAACTGAAACATCAACTGTTTATTCACTTCGATAGAAACTGTGTGACCTGCTGAGTTCCTCCAGCATTTTGTGTGGGTTGCTCTGGATTTCCAGCACCTGTAGAATCTCTTGTGTTTATGACAATAAACTTGACTTTGATTGATTAGCCTGTCATGCAACAGACTTGCCAAGTCTGCGATGAAAGTGGGTTTCAAAATGGGAGGGGGGGGTGTATAAATAACAAAAACTGCCCCATGACAGATGAAAGAGTGATCTGATGAGGAGAGAGTATGGACTGCTTTGTCCCTTGTCGAGAAAGAAAATTTAGAAAAGGTTTTGAAAGTCACAAAGGTGAGAATATTTTAACCTCATTGGTGACAAGGGTAAAAATTATTTTAAAGCAATGAAAATGGATTTGAGGATTTCAGTGATGAATCCAAACTTTAAAGTTTGTGAAATGCAAAGATAGAAATACGGTTTAAATTATGGGTAGACATATGACAGATGAAATTTAACAGAGGAGTGTGAAGTGTTACTCTCTGCAAGAAAGAGTGAGGATTAGCAATGTAAATTAGGGGACACGGCTCTAACAGGCATACAGAGAGATCTGGGACATATGCCGAGAACTATCAGAAGACAAGGCACATTGGGAAAGGCTTAGCTGATTCTATGATTTACAGAGAAGGAATGTAACAGTAAGCTTTATGAAATGTTGACGGTCACATTTTTAAACACAAGAGGCTCTGCAGGTGCTGGAAATCCAGAGCTACACACACAAAATGCAGGAGGAATTCACCAGGTCAGGCAGCATCTATGGAAATGAATGAACAGTCGATGTTTCAGGCTGAGATCCTTCATCAATACGGGAAAGGAAGGGGCAAGATGCTGGATAAAGGTGGTGAGGGGAGGGGGAGTAGAACAAATAGGTCAGGGGTTCTCAACATTTTCTATTCCAGGAACCCCTACTATTAACCGAGGGGTCCATGGACCAGGTTGGGAACCCGTGGTGAAGCCAGGCGGGTGGGGTAGGGGGAATGAGGTAAGAAGCTGGGAGGTGATAAGTGAAAAAGGCAAAGGGCTGGAGAAGTGGGAATCTGATAGAAAAGGAGAAGGAATCATGGGAGAGATGGAAAGAGAAGGGCTACTGGGGAAAGTGATAAGGTGATAGGTAGGTGAGAAGAAGAGGTAAGAGGGGTGTCACAGTGTAAAAATGAAGAAGAGGGAAGGGAAGAAGAGGGAATTTCTCCTCTCAGAGGGTAGTGAGAATGTGGAACAAACTGCCAGCAGAAGTGCGGGTACAGATTTGATTTCAACATTTAAGAGAAATTTGGATAAGTACATGGATGGGAGGGTTATGGAGGGCTATGGTCCAGGTGCAGGTTGATAGAAGTAGGCAGAATAATAGCTTGGCATGGACTAGATGTGTTCTGTTTTGTAACTTAAGAACATTAAACTAATTCAAAGGAAGATATTGGAGTCCAAAATGTGAGCTAATCTTCGTGTTTACTTTAAGAAAACACATATCATGTGATGACGTACACAATTTGTTTTTTTATATATATATATATATATATATATATATATATATACACACACACACACAAGAATACTCAAATATTACTGAAATATTAAATATACAAGATGGGCTGAAAGGCCTGTTTCTGTGCTGTCATGTTCAACGACTCTATAACGTGGAAACAGGGTGTTCGGCCCCATTCGTCTACGTCAACGCTGTTGTCCAGCAACCAAGTCCCACCTTTGGCCCACAGCCCTCTAAGCCTCTCCTGTCCATGTATCTTTTAAATATTGCTCATGTGCCCACCTCATCCAGTATTTCTGGCAGCTCGTTCTGAATGCACACTACTTTTTGCATGAAGAAGCTGCCTCTGATATCCTTTTTAAATTTCTCACCTCTAAATCTGCAACCGCCGCTTCTGGCTTTTAGAGTTGGAATTGGTTTATTGTTGTCACCGAGGGACAGTGTGAAGCTTGTCTTGCATATTGTTCAGCACATCAAGCTATTACACAATGCATTGAGGTAGAACGAGGTAAAGCAATAACAGAATGAAGAATAAACTCAAACAACAGGAATTCTGCAGATGCTGGAAATTCAAGCAACGCATATCAAAGTTGCTGGTGAACGCAGCAGGCCAGGCAGCATCTGTAGGAAGAGGTACAGTCGACGTTTCAGGCCGAGACCCTTCGTCAGGACTAACTGAAGGAAGAGTGAGTAAGAGATTTGAAAGTTGGAGGGAGAGGGGGAGATCCAAAATGATAGGAGAAGACAGGAGGGGGAGGGATGGAGCCGAGAGCTGGACAGGTGATAGGCAAAAGGGATATGAGAGGATCATGGGACAGGAGGTCCGGGAAGAAAGGCAAGGTGGGGGGGGAACCCAGAGGATGGGTAAGGGGTATATTCAGAGGGACAGAGGGAGAAAAAGGAGAGTGGGAGAAAGAATGTGTGTATAAAAATAAGTAACAGATGGGGTACGAGGGGGAAGTGGGGCATTAGCGGAAGTTAGAGAAGCCAATGTTCATCCCATCAGGTTGGAGGCCACCCAGACGGAATATAAGGTGTTGTTCCTCCAACCTGAATGTGGCTTCATCTTTACAGTAGAGGAGGCCGTGGATAGACATGTCAGAATGGGAATGGGATGTGGAATTAAAATGTGTGGCCACTGGGAGATCCTGCCTTCTCTGGCGGACAGAGCGTAGGTGTTCAGCAAAGCGGTCTCCCAATCTGCGTCGGGTCTCGCCAATATATAAAAGCACCGGACGCAGTATATCACCCCAGCCGACTCACAGGTGAAGTGTCGCCTCACCTGGAAGGACTGTCTGGGGCCCTGAATGGTGGTAAGGGAGGAAGTGTAAGGGCATGTGTAGCACTTGTTCCGCTTACACGGATAAGTGCCAGGAGGGAGATCAGTGGGGAGGGATGGGGGGGACGAATGGACAAGGGAGTCGTGTATGGAGCGATCCCTATAAACTGTTGGGAAGGAGCTAAAGGAGCCTGAAGGCACACATTCGGATATTCAGGGACAGCTTCTTCCCCTCTGCCATCCGATTTCTGAATGAACATTGAACCCATGAACACTACCTCACTACTTTTTTATTTGTTATTTTGCGCTACTTATTTTAATTTAACTATTTAATAAACATTTATATACTTAATATACACAAAACGCTGGATGTACAGGGCTGGCAGCATCTATAGAAGAGTACAGTTACTGTCTTGGGCCAACATTGACTGTCCTCTTTTCCATAGATTCTGCCTGGCCTGCTGAGTTCCTCCAGCATTTAGTGTGTATTGCTTGGATTTCCAGCATCTGAAGATTCTCTCTTGTTTTTTTCTTACTGTAACTCAGTTTTTTTCCTCTATTTATTTATCATGTATTTCATTGTACTGCTGGCATAAAGGTAACAAATTTTACGACATATGCTGGAGGACCCTCTCCAGTTTCAGCACATCCTTTTTAAGATAAAGGGCCCAAAACTGCTCACAATACTCCAAGTGAGGCCTCACCAGTGTTTTATAAAGTCTCAACATGGCATCCAATGATCCATAAATATTCTGGCAAGCCAACTGGCTGAAGTTGTTCGGGTAGGGTTAATCTTATTGGCAGAGGGACGGAAAGCAGAGTGATAGGGCTGAAGATGAGGTAGTTGGTTTACAAACAAAGGCAATGTGTAGTGAGGGTCCAAGCAAGGACAGGCTGATGACTGGTAAACATTGCAGTCAACGGGATGAGTTGCATCATAAAAGGCGGAGAAAATTGAAAAGGGTGAACACAGTACTCAAAAGTTTGTTATATTTGAATGCGCACAGCATACAGAATAAGATAGATGAACTTGTAGCACAGTTACAGATTGGCATATATGATGTTGTAAGCATCACCAAATCATGACTGAAAGAAGATTATAGCTGGGAGCTTAATGTCCAAGGATACATATTGTATCAAAAGGACAGGCAGGAAGGTAATGGGGGGGGGGCGATGTTGTACTGTTGGTAAAAAATGTAACTAAACCATTAGAAAGAGGTGACATAGGGTTAGAAGGTGTTGAATCGTTGTGGGTAGAGATAAGGAACAGCAAGGGTAAAAAGACCTTGATGGGAGTGATATACAGTCCCCTAAACAGTAGTAAGCATGTGGTCTACACATTACAAAGGGAGATAGAAAATGTATGCCAAAAGGGCGATGTTATAATCATCACAGGGGATTAAATATGCTAGTAGATTGGGAAAATCAGGTTGGTGCTGGATGACAGGAGAGGAATTTCTAGAATGCCTACAAGATGGCTTTTTAGAGCAGCTTGTTGTTGAGCCCCCCAGAGGATCAGTAATTCTGGATTGGGTGTTGTGCAATGAACCAGAATTGATTAGAGACCTTAAGGTAAAAGAACCCTTAGGGGAACAAGTGATCAGAATATGAGAAATTTGAGAAGGAGAAGCTAGTCAGATGTATCAGTATTACAGTGGAGTAAAGGGAATTACAGAAGCATGGGGAGGAGTTGGCCAATATTGATTGGAAAAGAACACTGGCAGGGGTGATGGCAGAGCAGCAACGACTGAAATTTCTGGAAGCAATTCAGAAGGCACAGAATATATAAATTCCAAAGAGGAAGAAGTATTCGAAAAGCAAGATGACACAACCATGGCTAACAAGAGAAAGTCAAAGCCAACATAAAAGCCAAAGAGTGGTCATATAATAGAGCAAAAATTTAGGGTGAAGTTAGAAGATTGAGAAGCTTTTAAAAACCAACAGAAGGCAACTAAAGAAGTCATTAAGGTAAAGATGGAATAAAAAAGTAAGCTCGTCAATAATATTAATGGAGATTCCAAAACTTTCTTCTGATAAATAAAGTATAAAAGAGAGGTGAGAGTGGATACTGGACCGCTGGAAAACAATGCTGGAGAGGTAGTAATGGCGGACAAACTGAATAAGTATTGTCAATCAGTCTTCACTCTGGAAGACACTAGCTGTATGGTGCAAGTTCCAAAGTGTCAGGGGTCAGAAGTATGTGAAGTTGCCATTACTAGGCAGAAGGTTCCTAGGAAATTGAAGAGCCACCTGAGCCAGATGGGGTTCTGAAAGTGATGGCTGAAGAGATTATGGAGGCATTAGTAATGATCTTTCAAGAAGCACTAGATTCTGGAATGGTTCTGGAGACCAGAAAATTGCAAATATCACTTCACTCTTCAAGAAGGGAGAGGAGCAGAAGAAAGGAAATTATAGGCCAGTTGGTCTGACCTCAGTGGTTGGGAAGATGTCGAAGTTGATTGTTAAGGATGTGGTTTTGGGGTACTTGGGGACACATGATAAAATAGGCTGTAATCAGCATGGTTTTCTGAAGGGAAAATCTTGCCTGCCATATCTGTTGGAAAGCCTTGAAGAAATAACACACAGGATAGACAAAGGTGAATCGGTGTACTTGGATTTTCAGAAGGTCTTTGACAAGATGCCACAAATGAGGCTGCTTAACAAGGGAAGAGCCCATGGTCTTACATTAAAGATTCTAGCATGGATAAACCAGTGGCTGAGTGGCAGGAGCAAAGAGTAGGAATAAAGGGAGACGTTTCTGCTTGGTGTTCCACAGGGGTCTGTTTTGATATTACTTCATTTACATTATAATTGATGGTTTTGTTGCAGTTTGTGGATGATATGAAGATAAGTGGGGGAGGGGGCAGATAGTTTTGTGGAAGTAGAGAGGATACAGAAGGACTTAGATTAGGAGAATGGACAAAGTGGCAGATGGAATATAGTGCCAGGAAGTGGATTGTCATGCACTCTGGTAGAAAAACTAAAAAGGTAGACTATTTTCTGAATGGAGAGATAATTCAAAAATCTGAGGCTCAAAGGGACTTCAGAGTCCTTGTGCAGGAATTCCTAAAGGTTACTTAGAATGTTTTGTCTTTGATGAGTAAAGCAAATGAGACACTAGCATTCATTTCAAGAGGCCCAGAACTTGAAAGCAAGGATGTAATGCTGAGGCTTTATAAAGCACTGGTGAGGCCTCATTGGAGTATTGTGAGCATTTTTGTATAGCCACCCCACCCCCCCCCCCAACCCCAGCAATCTCCTATACTTCAGGGAAGCTGTGCCTCTTCTCCTTGAAAAAGAGTATGGCAAAATGAGTTCTGATGGAGGTATTTAAAATTATGATGAATCTAAATAAATAGTCTCTGAGTACATTGGGAGAAGGAGAAAAGGTTAGAGGAGAAGGACTGATGGCATTTGACGAAAGAACCAAATAACAGGAAGAGAAAGAACCTTCTCATATTTACTGTGATTAATAATTGGATTGCAGTGCTGGTAGTGATTGCAGTGAGTGGAGGTAGACTGAATCATTGGAGCTTCATACACATCTCAAAGGAAAACATTTACAGAACTATGGGGAGAAGGTGGGCGAGTAGGATTATTAACAATAGGTTCTGCAGATGCTGGAAATCCAGGGCAACACACAAAAAATGCTGGAAGAACTTAGCAGGTCAGGCAGTGTCTACAGAGAGGAACAAACAGTCAACGTTTCAGGCCGAGACCCTTCATCAGGACTGGGGGGGGGGGGGGAGGTGGGGGAGGGGAAGGTCTACAAGCTGGCAAGTGATTGCCGAAACCAAGTGAAGGGGAAGGTGAGTGAATGGGGCAGCGGGGATGAAATAAGAAGTTGGGATGTGATAGCCGGAAGAGGTAAAGGTCTGAAAAAGAAGGAATCTGATTGGAGAGGAAAGAGGACCATGGGAGAAAGGGAAGGTGGAGGGGACCCAGGGTGGGGTGATAGGCAGGTGAGGAGAAGGGGTAAGAGTGGAACAGAAATAAGGAATGGAAAATGAAAGAAGGGGGAGAGTTGACAATCTTGCTTAGAGCTGACTCCAACTGCCCAATATTGTGGGCAAGCTATGTAGGCAGTGGAATGTGCGATGCTTGCTTGCTGCCTCCAGCACATCTTCAGATTATGCTGATTATTAACACACATGATGCATTTCATTGTGTGTTTTGATGTATATGTGATAAATAAATGAATCTAAATCCAAACCCGACAGGCTGAGGGACTTTGCAACTTTTCCGTGATTCTGTGAAGGCAGCTAGGAGCTCAGTGGGGAAATCTCCACCCAGATAGCAGTGAAACAGTGAAACTGGCATCCACGGGGTCTGAAAAGATGGAGTGTGGGTTTCACGGCAAATCAAAGTCAAATTAAATTTGTCATCAAAGTATGCATATCTCACAACCTTGTAGACAACCTTGAGATTCATTTTCTTGCGGGCATTGATAGGAAAGTAGAGAAATACAATAGAATCTACAAAAAGGCGATACATAAAGTAAGACTGACAACCAACATGCAAAAGAAGACAAAATTGTGCAGATAACGAAATAAAAAAATTAATACTGAGAACATGTCAGACACAATCTCTTTCAAGGACTCAATAACTTACAGAGCCATAGAAAACTCAACACAGAACCAGGCCCCTCATCCCAACTATTTCATGCTGAACCATTTAAATTGCCTAGGTTGATGGGACCAGACAGATTAAATGGTTAGGCATGGACTGGATGGGCCAAAGGGCTTGTTTCTGTGCTGCAGTTTTCTATGAGTCTATAAGGCTCCGGTAAAATGGCAGCACGCTCCATGTACAATCAAAGGTGCATTTGTTCATCTTATGCTTTAAGATCTCAAGTTCCTACTGGATATTAAGAACACGAAGTACTGTAGGACTCTTCCATCAGCGAGATGATCCACGTGATGGATTTGGTGCGTACCACTGCTGCATTATCGCCTGGACTTGGTGATAGTGTACCGTTGTGCCACCATGGCGCACGGTGCAAGTGATCGCATTAGGATTGCAAGACCCTGTTGGATGTCGGTAGCGTAGAATGCTGCAAGCTTTCTGCTGCCTGTGCACCGCCGGTACCCAAATGCAGCTGGGAACCCGTGGCAGCCAGCTGTTCATTAATGCCTCCCAGGTCAACACAAAACCAATGAGAGATAATGAACAGACAAAGGTCTTGGGTGCTTGAATCAGAGATTCAGAGGTGGCAGATGGCTGTCGGAACTGTAGGCTGACACCCATCACACAGTTGGGGGTGACATTCAGCGTTAATGCAACCCACTCATTTGCCTTACTGTGATCTCAAAGATTACAATTACTGCACAATTAAGAGATCGGTTTTTATTACAAAGGACCGTATGCCAATCCTCTGCATGCAGTCCCCCAGCCCTTTAAAGTACACTGCTGTGTTTGTGGAACAAATATCCAGGGAAGCATGCTTGTCTGTGTTAGGAAATGTCTACAAAGACATCAGCAGTCAGTTCTGAACAGTGCTATCTATTTCGCCCTCCACCCATGATCTCTGCATGGCTGTGCCCTGTCTGAATGACTCACAATGACCAAGTTAAATCATTGTCAGTACAACTACGCGGGCCGAAGAGAGGACAATCGTCCAGGTGCAGGTCACTGGGACTAGGCAGATTAATAATTCAGTATGGACTCGATGGGCCAAAGGGCCCCTTTCTTTGCTGTAGTGTTCTATGACTTTATGAAAACAAAAACAAAAAACTGCAGATGGTGTAAATTGGAAACTGTAATCAGATTCAGAATCAGAATAATTATCACTGACATATGTCATGAAATCTGTTCTTTTGTGGCAGCAGTACAGTGCACTATATAAAAATATACAATAAATTACAAGAAATAAACATTCAGTGGCCACTTTATGAACATCCTGGTAATTCAGATTTTTATCACAGTTTTTACATACAATTGTTGACAAAATACTGTGTAAAGGTGTTTTCGCCCACAGAAGTGCTGCTCACTGGATGTTTTTCATTTTTCACACCATTTTCTATAAATTCCAGAGACTCTGCATGAAAATCCCAGATCATCAGCACATTCTGAGATACTCAAACCACCCTGTCTGGCACCATCATTCCACTGTCAAAGTCACTTAGATCACAATTCTTCTCCATTCTGATGTTTGGTCTGCACAACAGCTCAACTTCTTGACCACGTCTGCATGCTTTCATGCATTGAGTTGCTGCCACATGATTGGCTGATTAGATATTTGCACTAACAAGCAGGTGTACAGGTGTACCTAATAAAGTGACCACTGAATGCAAAAAGAGAGCATTGTCTGTTCAGAAATCTGATGGTGAGGGAAGAAGCTGTTCCTAAAGCATCAAGTGTGTGTCTTCAGGCTCCTGTACCTCTCTCTGATGGTAGTAATGAGAAGAGGCCATGTACTGGGTGACAGGTGTCCTTAATGATGGATACCACCTTTTTGAGGCATTGCTTTTTGAAGATGCCCTCAATGGTAGGGAGGCTAGTACCCGTGATAGAGTTGGCTGAGTTTACAATCCTCTGCAGCTTACAAAATACAAAAATGTCAGAACATACACAGCTAAGGAAGTTTTGGAGTGATACAGAAGAGTGCAAAAGTCTTAGCCACCCATGCTGCGTACTGTATTTTTATGTGTTGCACTGCCATAAAGAAAAACAAAACAAATTTCATGACATATGTGAGTGATGATAAACCTGATCCTGATCTGGGTCTCTACTGTGGACTGAGAGTGGGAAGGGGGCAGGGAGAGGGCGATCATGGTTGGGAAAAGGGGAAGGGAGTGGGAAGCACCTGAGATGCATTCTATAATGATCAATAAACAAATTGTTTAGAATCAAATGACCTTGCTTGATGTCTCAGGCCTGGGTGTGTCTGCACTTGCGCCAACCCCCAGCCCTGGCATTCCATCTTTGCAACCTGTTTCACACCCATCCCTCGGCACGCCACGCCACCCTCCAACATCTTTTGCTCCTGCCAGGTTTACAAACTCGCTCACCACTCAACGTTGACAAATACAGTACTGTACAAAAGTCTTGGGCACCCATAGATACGTGCCTAAGACTTTTGCACAGCACCGTAAATGCACACAAATTGATCTGGCTTAGATATGAGTCTTGGTCAGCATGGGCCCATTGGGCCTATGAAATATTCAGGTCAAGACGTAGAGAGGGAAGCAAAGTTAAAGACTTTATTCATCCCTCCACAGATGGGAAACAAATTGGACTGCACAAATCTTACCATGCTCATCGTCCTTCTCTCACTCTCTCCATTTTCTTCCCGTCATCCTTTCACGATCCTACTAGCAGACTTCATCAACTCTGCAGTTATCGGTTTTGTCCCACTTTCAAATCTCTTACTAGCTCTTCCTTCAGTTAGTCCTGACGAAGGGTCTCAGCCCGAAACGTCGACTGTACCTCTTCTTAGAGATGCTGCCTGGCCTGCTGCGTTCACCAGCAACTTTGATGTGTGTTGCTTGAATTTCCAGCATCTGCAGAATTCCTCGTGTTTGCGGATTAGTAAGTTGTTGACGCCAAAAGCACGGCAACACTGGCAGGCTGCCCCCAGCACATCCTCGGACTGTGATGCATTTCACTGCATGTTTTGACATACAAGTGATAAATAAAGCTAATCTTTAGAGGATCTTCAAAGGATACAGTCCTCAGCGGCAAATTGGAGATGGAGAAGATGAGCAACTTTAAATTCCTCAGCATTATCATTTCAAAGAATCTGTCCTGGGCCCAGCACATATGTGCAATTACTGAGAAAGCACGGCAGCACCTCAACTTCCTTAGGAATTTCCAAAGATTCTGCATGGCATCTAAAACTTCGACAAACTTATAAAGATGTATGATGGAGATTATATTGACTGGCTGCATCACGACCTGGTATGGAAACACCAATACCCTTGAAATGAAAATTCTACAAAAAGAAGTAGATACAGCCCTCCCCATTATTGAGAGCATCTACACCCAGCATTGACACAGGAAAGCAGCATCCATCATCAGGGGCCCCCACCACCCAGGCCATGCTCTCTTCTTTCTGTTGCCATCAGGAAGAAGGTATAGGAGCCTCAGGACTCACACCTCCAGGTTCAGGAACGATAACTACCATCACGCAGGTGAGAAGAAGAGAATGGCTAATAGGGGAGCCAGAATGGGGAATGGGAAAAGAGAGAAGGGGGAGGGGGTTGTTCATTCCATTAGAAATTAGAAGTTGGCAATAAGGCAAGTTGTATATTGTTTTATATTCTTACAAGAAAAGTCAACATTTTGATTGCCTTCCGATGTGCCTCTTACACCAGCGAGAGGTTACTGTCGGACAATGACCGACGGTAACCAAGGATTACCAGTTAGAATGTTGCATTATGGTGCACTGCACCTGATTACTGCACGAATTGTGCCCATATTTTAAGATGTCTTTCATACGCGATGTTATTTTTAGAAAAGTCACCAATAGCAAGAGACCAGGGGAAATAAAATCTTGCAGAGAGAAAAATTCAAAACAGATATGTGTCTCTACCACAGTGAAGCATCCGTTTTACCAACACAGTCTTTTTAAGGAGCAGAACGGTGTGGATTAAAAAAGGGTTTATTTATAATTAAATATACAGACTAAAGTGCCATTGAAAGTTGGCTTTCAATCGTTTTTGTGAAAGTATCCCAAGCCCCT
Organism: Mobula hypostoma; assembly: GCF_963921235.1. Classification (NCBI taxonomy): domain Eukaryota; kingdom Metazoa; phylum Chordata; class Chondrichthyes; order Myliobatiformes; family Myliobatidae; genus Mobula; species Mobula hypostoma. Next base: position 10,109,474 of record NC_086102.1, on the reverse strand, counting down.
CTGAACACATCTGCATCTCTGTACAATATTCCTGCAATTCTAAACTCATCTTCACTGCATTTCGGATAACTAAATATTAGTGGTCACACCTTGTAGTCCATTGCCAGAACAATCAGTAATTTTTGTACACCAGTGTAATTAAATTTCCAGTAATTTCAGAGACAGCCACCATGAGTAAAATAGTAAATTAAGTGAATCAGAATTTGAATTAAGAAAGGTTAGGAGAGTGGTGGTAATTTTGTGCCACACCCTTAATGCACGAACAAATGGTCTGATAAGGGAAGGGCGCAGGATAAAACTCCAGTTAATCTCTGTCCTGGACTGTTGTAAAGGTAATCGGGCTGGCAGGTGCAACCATTCAATCCCATTCATACTGTGGGTGAAAATGGCACCTATCTCTTTCCCTATCCATATTTTATACAAGTGCCACCTGTCTCACACCTCTCCTGCTGAGCCGCATCCTTGCTAATCCTAACATCCTTGGCTTCCGGAGGGAGAATGAGGGGGGCGGTAGGGGTGGGGTGATGTGAGGGGGGGTGAGCATGTGTGGGGTGAAAAAGAGGAGGGTGGGGAGGGAGAGAGAGGAGGGTGCAAGACAGATATCTATCACATCTATCGCTCCCCATCTTTCACTCTCTCTCTCACTCACATACAGGTATATCTTTCACCACCTATCTATCCCCCAGACAGCAATGCTGAGATATCCAGCTCGGAACCCTGCTGTAATACATCATTATCTTGTGTCACAGCAGATGAAAAGCGCTGGCTTTTGAATTTGCACATGCACTTTCTTCAAACCCCACCCCTCTCACAGCACATCCCTGCATCTTGCTACCCTAGCAACAGCCAGACATGAAGCCAATCAGATCCTGGTTGCTTGTTGAGCACCAGCGAGAGGTTACTGTCGGACAATGACCGACGGTAACCAAGGATTACCAGTTAGAACGTTGCATTATGGTGCACTGCACCTGATTGCTGCACAAATTGTGCCCATATTTTAAGATGTCTTTCATACGCGATGTTATTTTTAGAAAAGTCACTAATAGCAAGAGACTAGGGGAAATAAAATCTTGCAGGGAGAAAAATTCAAAACAGATATCTGTCTCTACCACAGTAAATCATCCGTTTTACCAACACAGTCTTTTTAAGGAGCAGAACGGTGTGGATTAAAAAAAAAGGTTTATTTATAATTAAATATACAGACTAAAGTGCCATTCTTTATTAATCACTAGCTTGGTCTCAGCTGCAGGAAAGGTTTAATCAGGAATATTTTCATGTTTGAGTGACTTTAGCTACAAAAATAGAACCATTCTCTTAGAACAGAGAAGTGTCAAAGGCCTTGAGATAAAGAAAGCAGAAAGCCTGCTCTCACTGGGGAGAAATAAAATAAAAGATCTTTGATTCGAGATCCTGAGGAGAAACAAGACTGACTGGGGCCACATTCTGAACCCAGTTCATCTATCGATGATTAGGGTTCAATTCCTGCTGCTGTCCGCAAGGAGTTTTGTACGTTCTCCCATGATCATGTGGGCTTCCACCAGATGCTCCAATTTCCTCCCACGTTCTTAAGACAGACTAGCGGCAACACTCGCGGGCTGCCCAGTACTATCTTTAATGATACGATTTGATGCAAACAATACATTTCACTGTATGTATCGATGTACCTGTGACAGACAGGGGAACAGCAAAGGAGAAGAGGCTGTTTCAGAAACAGGTCTTCTCCTCCACCATCACATTTCTGAAGAAACAATGAACACCATATCTCTATTTTTCCTATTGTTACACTACTTATTTAATTTTTACTATATACACTTCTTATTGTAATTGATAGAATTTAGTCTCTTATTATTATGTATTGTAACATACTGCTGAGTGGGCACGTGGCCAAGTGGTTAAGACATTGGACTAGCGACCTGAAGGTCGTGAGTTTGAGCCCCAGCAGAGGGAATGTGTTGTGTCCTTGAGCAAGGCACTTAATCACACATTGTTCTGCGACGTCACTGGTGCCAAGCTGTATGTGTCCTAATAAAGAGGGTAAACAGTCGATATTTTGGGCCAAGACATTTCATCAGGACACTGATGAAGCCCTGATGAATGGTCTCAACCTGAAACGTCGACTGTTTACTCTTCTCCATAGATGCTGCCTGGCCTGCTGAGTTCCTCCTACACTCCGTGTGCATTACTCACTGGATGTTTCTTTTTTGTTTTTTGCACCATTCTCTGTGAATTCCAGAGACTATTGTGTGTGAAAATCCCAGGAGATCAGTGGTTTCTGAGATACTGAGTCAATTAGATCACATTTCTTCCCCATTCTGATGTTTAGTCTGAACAAGACCATAGACCATAAGACAAAGGAGCAGAGGTCAGCCATTCCACCCACTGAGTCTGCTCCACCATTTTATCATGAGCTGATCCATTCTCCCATTTAGTCCCACTCCCCCGCCTTCTCACCATAACCTTTGATGCCCTGGCTACTCAGATACCTATTAATCTCTGCCTTAAATACACCCATCGACTTGGCCTCCACTGCTGCCCGTGGCAACAAATTCCATAGATTCACCACCTTCTGACCAAAAAAATTTCTTCACATTTCTGTTCTGAATGGGGACCCTTCAATCCTTAAGTCATGCCCTCTCGTACTAGACTCCCCCATCATGGGAAACAACTTTGCCACATCCACTCTGTCCATGCCTTTCAACATTCGAAATGTTTCTATGAGGTATCCACTCATTCTTCTAAACAACTGTGCCTCTGAACCAGAACTGCATGTTTTTTCTGCATTGAGTTGCTCCCACATGATTGGCTGATTAGATATTTGTATTAATAAGCAGGCATACAGGTGTACTTAATAAAGCGACCACTCAGTGTAAGTGCATAAAATTATGAGCGTCTTAGACAGAACAAATAGGAAGAACCTATCTTAGTAGAAAGATCAAAAACCTGGAGACGAGAGTTTAGCAGAGGTGGGGTTCTGGAAATCACTGCCTGGAAGAGTGTTAGAGGCAGAGATCCTGAACACATCTACTTGAAAAGCTATGCTCTGCAAGGCTATGTGGCAAGAGGGGACTAAGAGGAGATTGAGCTGCCAGCAGAAGTGGTCGATTGCAACATTTAGATCATGAGACAGAGGAGCAAGATTAGGTGGTTCAATTCATTTGCATTTCATCATGACTGATTTAGTTTTCTTTTCAACTCCATTCTCCTCATCGCTATTGAAACCCTTACTAATTAGGAACCTATCAACCTCTGCTTTAAACAAACCCAATGACTTGGCCTCCACAGCCATCCGGGGCAATGAAGTCCACGCTCTGGCTAAACCATCCCCCTCACCTCTGTTGTAAAGGGACATCCTTGTATTCTAAGGCTGTGTCGCCTATTCCTAGAACTGATGGGTCCATGGACCCCAGGGTGGAAACCCCTGTAGATTCTGCCACTGTTGGAAACGTCCTCTCAACATCCACTCTCTCTAAGCTGTTCAATATTCAGTAGGTCTAAGAGAAGCTTGGATCAGAATATGGATGAGAGAGGAATGGAAGGATATGGTCCGGTTGCAGGTAGCTGGGACTAGGTGAGTTTCTTAAATGCCCCTAATGTATCTACGTTTACCACCACCCTGACAGAGTGTTCCATACACCCATCACCCTCTGTGCAATAAAAACTTACCTCTGACATCCTCCTGTACTTTCCACCAATCATCTTAAAATTACTCGCCTCATATTAATTACATCCACCCTGGTAAGAAGTCTCTGGCTGTCCACTAGGACTAGTGGGCACCATGGTTGGCATGGACTAGTTGACCGAAGGGCCTGTGTATGTGCTGTATTGTTCTGGGACTCTAATAGAGATCCAAAAATATACGTAGAGGAGGATTGCATAAGACATCACATCTGATAGGCTCGGGAGATGCTTCTGAGTACTAAGGGTATGCTGCAAGCCTCTCCCAGCACATCGTGGGGTTGTGTTGGTTTGTGAGGCAAATAACACATGTATGATCCAATGTACGTGTGACAGATAAATCTGAATCAATGTTTTAGGGAGGGGTGTATAACATTAGATACATACTGGACAGCCACTCATCATCAGTTGAGAAAGGGGTAGGAATCTCTTGGCCAACATTCCTTCTGCCCTCTGTCACATCCTATTTAGCTGTAATCATCCAGCCTGATTGCCCCACTGATCTGAGAAGTTTCTGGAAGGCACACAGGGAATTACGAAGTAAATGCAAATGACGTCAACAGCAGTCCTATCGTTGGGAGACGTGTGGGAGTTTCAGCCATGATAGCAGTACATGTATGATCAAGCTTTAGCATATTTTTATTGGGTAAATCAGTTTATCAGTGTTAAATGTGTTGAGACACTGGGTAGTTTTTGTTTTACATACCATTCAGATAGTTTCATCATATCAATGAATTGAGTGAGTACATGGGAAAATAATACCAGAATTCAGGATAAAGTAGTTACAGAGAAAAGGCATACAAGCAAACAGTAGGGTTCAAGGCCATGGTGAGGTGGATCATGAGTACAAGAAATCTGTTTAATAGTCTTACAACAACAGGGTCGAAATTCTCCTTGAGCCTGGTCGTATGAAGAGACATGACTCTCATAACATTAACACAGTGTCTTGTCTATGTGCACAATTTAACATTAACAGATAATATTAACATAAAATACCCTAATAATTAAAGACCCCACCTACCCTGAACATTCTTTATTTCACCCCCTCCCATCAGCCTGAAAGCATGTACTACCAGGCTTAAAGACAGCTGCTACCCCACTGTTACTCGACTCTCGAAAGGCCCTCTTGAACGATTAGATTGGCCTCACAATCTATGACCTTATTGTTTACCTGCACTGCATTTTCGCAAGCTGTTACACTTTGTTGTGCATTGTTATTGTTTTCCCTTGTTCAATGCACTGTGTAATGATTTGACCTCTACATCAAAATGCATGACAAGATTTTCACTGTATCTTGGCAATAGTAAACCAATGCCAAAAATCAGAATGTGCACACTATACCATGAATGGAAAATGATGTCATAAACACAAGAAATTCAGCAGATGCTAGGAATCCAGAATAACACACACAACATGCTGCCTCTCAAAGTCTAACACTACGTCATAGTCATATTTTATTAATCCCGGGGGAAATTGGTTTTCATTACAGTTGCCCCATAAATAATTAAATAGTAATAAAACCATAAACAGTTAAATAGTAATATGTAAATTATGCCAGGAAATAAGTCCAGGACCAGCCTATTGGCTCAGGGTGTCTGACCCTCCAAGGGAGGAGTTGTAAAGTTTGATGGCCACAGGCAGGAATGACTTCCTATGACGCTCTGTGCTGCATCTCGGTGGAATGAGTCTCTGGCTGAATGTACTCCTGTGCCCAACCAGTACATTATGTAGTGGATGGGAGACATTGTCCAAGATGGCATGCAACTTGGATAGCATCCTCTTTTCAGACACCACTGTCAGAGAGACCAGTTCCATCCCCACAACATCACTGGCCTTACGAATGAGTTTGTTGATTTTGTTGGTGTCTGCTACCCTCAGCCTGCTGCCCCAGCACACAACAGCAAACATGATCGCACTGGCCATGATAGGCTCGTAGAACATCCTCAGCATCGTCCGGCAGATGTTAAAGGACCTCAGTCTCCTCAGGAAATAGAGACGGCTCTGACCCTTCTTGTCCCCATGGTAAAAGGTGAAAAAGGGTAAGGCCAGCCAACAGGGCTCTGGTGAAGCTGTATAGGCCAATCCCCTGTACGGTGATACAGTGGATTACAAAAACATTAATGAATTCCAACCATGACATCGACTTTTGATGATGGAGACAGAAGGCTATCAATGGCCTCTGCTCCACAGGAGCTAAGGGGCCAAGGAAAAGAAGAAGACACACACAAGCTGTTGGAGGAACTCAGCAGGTCATGCAACATCATGAAGAGGAATAAAGAAACAACATTTTGGGCCAAAACTCCCATCAGATGTACACACTATAAAATTAACAAAGAATTATATCAGTTGTTCACACTAAAATGTTAACAGATCTTTACTATCGTGTGCACCGAGCATCTCAGTGGCAGTGCTGTTCCCTCACTGCCCACGGCCCCCCTCACACTCTTACCTTTTTTCCTCCACCACGGACCCTCGGAGACCGAGTAGGACAGGTCCTTGAACTCAATGGTGACGGCAAGTCGCTTGGGCAGGTAGGAGAAGCGGTGGGGCTCCATCACCTTGTTCTCCACTTTCTTCAAGTGTGCCTGGAAGAGGGGATCCTGCCCGGCAGCCACCCCGTTCGAGACCACCTCGTCAACGGAAACGCAAACAGACTTGGGGTCTGCCATGCCTGCTAGAACGGCAAAGTTGTGGGCATACTCAATAAATCTAGTAACCATAATAGCACCAATGAAAAACTGCAACTACAGGGGAGACACCACTGTGCAAAAGACACCAAACAGTGCAAATACAAAAGGAAGGAAAAAATAAATAATAATAATAATAATAATCATTTGTATGTTAAATTTAAAATGGCTTCTTTGTTACATTAATCTTTTAAACTGCTGCGTACGTGGATTAAAATGGCTTCTATATTATGTTAAGTGCTGAGAAAGTCTGCAGCTGGACATTTGCCTGGGTTAGAACAGACAGCAGGATGCTATTAGCCAATGGGTGTTCATGTTATTCTTTCTTGGGGTGATAATGCTGTCTCATATGAATGGGAACGAGGGTTTTTGGCGGGGAGTCGGACGAGAGACGGGGAGTCCGACGAGAGATGGGGAGTCGGACGAGAGACGGGGAGGACGACGGACGTGCGGAAAGGCTCCAGTCGATTACTCCGGGCGGTCCCGAAGAACTTGCTGAGCTCCAACTTGTGCACGAAGAACTTGAACTTTGATAAGTCTGATGCCTTTTCCATTCCTTCTTTTTCTGTATCGAACTGATATTAATTTCATAGACTTAGTAATATCTATAAAGTGTACTTGGTAAAACATACTGTGTGTGCTGGCTGATGATTGATGTTTGGGATTGATTTGGGTGGCAGTGGTACACCAACCGACCCAGCGGGAAACGTTCAGGCCGGTGCCGGGCAGGATTTCCCCTAGACATATACGAGCCAATATAGCGGAGCGTTACACCATAAATAAATAAGAAAAAAATATCAAGAACATGAGATGAAGAGACCTTGAATGTTAAGATAGGTTCTGAAAAAATTTCAGTAATGGGGGCAGCTGAAGTTGAGTGAAGTTTTCTCCTTTGGTTCAAGAGCCTGATGGTTGTGGGGTAATAACTGTTCCTGAACCTGATTATGTGACTCCTGAGGTTCCTGTACCAACTTCCTGATGGCAGCAGTGAAAAGAGAGCGTGACCCACATGCTGGGGGTCCCTGATTAGGTATACAGTTCTCCTGCGAACAAGTTCCAATTAGATGCTCTGAATAGTGGGAGGACTTTACTGAATTGGACCAGGCCTTATCCATTACTTATTATAGGATTTTCCCCATCTGAGGGAATTGGTATTTCCGTACCAGGCTTTGGTACAGCCAATCAATATACTCTCCACCACGTATCTATAGAAGTTTGTCAAAGTTTTAGATGTCATGCCAAATCTTTGCACACTCTCTAAAGAAGCAAAGGAACTGTCATGTTTTCCTCATAATGGAACTTGCATGCTGGACCCAGGTCACATCCTCTGAAATGATAACACAAGGAATTTAAAGTTACTGCCTCTCTCCACCTCTGATTCCCCAATGAGGACTGGCTCATGGACTTCCGATTTCCTCCCCCTGAAGTCAATAATCAGCTCCTTGGTTTTACTGACATTGAGTGAGAAGTTATTGCTGTGGTACCACTCACCCAGATTTTCAATCTCCCTCCTATATGCTGTTTCACCACCACCCTTGATTTGGCCAATGGCAATCCGCCTGGAAGAGGGGATTGTGCCAGGCAGCCGCCCTGTTCAACACCAGCTCACTGACCGAGAAACGAATATAAATGCAATGTCCTGAAAGGTCTCAGCCCAAAATGCCAACTGTCTTTTTCTTTTCCATTGATGCTGCCTGGCCTGCTGGGTTCCTCCAGCATTTTGTATGTCTTGATCAAATTTAAGTATGGCATTGGAGCTGTGCATAGCCTCAAAGTCTTAAGTATAGAGCAGGGGTCTGAACACAAGGCCTTGCAGACACACTGTACTGATGGAGAATGTGGATGAGATTTTGTTATCCATCTAAACTGTCTACAGATCTGCAAGTCTGTCTGGAAATCAAGGATCCAGTTGCACAAGGAGGTACTGAGGCTAAGGTCTTGAAGCTTATTGATTAGTTTTGAGTATTAGTATTGAATGCCAAGCTGTAGTCAATGAAAAGCATCCCAATGTATTCATCTTCACTGTCCAGGTGTTCCAGGGTTGAGTGAAGGACGAACGAAATGGCATCTGTTGGTGACCTGTTGTGATGAAGGCAAATTGGAGCAGATCTAAGTTGCTTCTTAGGCAGGAGTTGGTAGGTTTCATCACCAACCTCTCAAAGCATTTCATCATACAGGATGTAATTGCTACTGGATGATTGTCATTGATGGGGGCTACCATGGTCTTCATAGACACCCTGACAATCCAATCCATCCACCTGGCCAACTGGAGATCCAAGGTAACACAAACAACATGCTGGAGAAACTTAGCAGGTCAGACAGCATCTATGGATCACCTAAAGATCCAACATTTTGGGCTGAGCCCCTTTTCAGATTTTCACATTATAATTTTAATGGGATCATCATCATCATCACGTTCACTGAGTATCTCAGGTGCAGTTCAGGGACCACCTCATTGACCAAAATGCAAACAGTCTTGAGGTCCTTCTAAAATGGCAAAGGGACCTTCCATTGGAATTATTTATCAAAGGGGTGAAGGATTTTGTTTTGACCTCTTGACTCAGGTAATGATTCAATTCGTCCAACATTATGAAACTGGCCCAATGACCTATCAAGTCGTGTCCATTTACACTAATCCCATGTTCTCCCTCCCATCAACTTCACTCTCCCCACCACCTAGATTTTGCCACTCAGCAACACAGGAGGGCTAATTTACAATGGTGGCTGGCCTGTCAGCACACACCTCCTTGCCACATGGAAGGGCAAAAAAAGTACAGAGCAGAGGTGAAGGCAAGAGTTTTTTTATACCCACAGACAGTGGTGGGTACCTGGAATGTACTGCATGGGGTGGTGGTAGAGACAGATACATTTCGGGACTTTTAAGAGACGTTTAGATGGGCACATGAATGTGAGAAAAACGGAGTGACACGGGTTGTGTAGGCAAAAGAGATTAGTCTAGTTAGCCATTTGATTACTAATCTTCAATATTGTGGGCCGAAGAGCTGTTCTTGTACTCTATGTTCAAAAGGATTGAGCTTTTTGTCACTAGTATCCACGGTGTTCATTGCTCCATCACATTTGCCTCTAAACCTCTATAAAGACTTCAATAACAAAAAAAACATATATATCATTAAATATTGTTTTGCAATGTTGCGCCCCATTAAATAATTACTGTAAACATTACGACACCGTCAATAACGTTTTTTTTTGGATTCCTCAATTCTGCGATTAAAAATGCAACAAAAATTCCCTCCTGGCGACTCCTAAGCAAACAAGAGCGAGGTTACTGTCGGTCAAATCAAACCCAGTGAACGAGAGGGATAGAGAAGCGTCGGATCGCTTAACCCGCTCCCAATAATCAGAACGATTTTAACAAATCCAGCTGATTATTCGTTTCTGTTCAATGCACCATTAAGAATATAAATCTAAAAACTAGTGATCCCGAGTGCATAATAATAATTCAAAAACTGGAATGCAACAACTTAATGGTGTTAATTTTTAACAAAGCATTGTTAATTTTATCTATTAGTAGGGGTGCCTGCACTAATGAGAAACTCTTTTCAATTCATAATAATTAATATATTGCAATATATAATTTTATTATTACAGTTGTTTTCGTTAGAAACTTTATCAATAGACGATACCGACTCGATCTACAATAGGGTTATTCGGTACTAATTAAACGCTGTCTCATCGATGCGTCACGTAATAAAAAGTGTCCTTTGCTAAATTTGCAAACCTTGCCAACCCTTCAATCGGCTACCTCCTTATTCTACATTACGCTAAGCGAGAGCTTGAGAAATTGTAAAACTCACCCATAGCCTGTTCAGAACCGACTGCAGTTTATTGAAGCGCAGTTGAAGTATTTTTAGCAGTTGATTGCAATTTGGTTAAACGATAACGTTTGGGGTGGCGGGGGCGGGGGAGGAAAACAATGCGCGTTTGCTCCAATGTCAGCAGAATTCGGGATGCAGGAACTCCGAGGTGGTAATGGTACCACAGAGGCTAAACATAGCAATCTCTCTCCAAGTCTGTTTACCCTCTGCAGCTGCCGGCAGTTTCCATCTGCTTTAACCAATCACCAGCTTCGAGAGGCGGAGACAAACATCCCAGACTGATATCCCCCTCTCCCCCACGTCATCCCGGACTGATATCCTCCTCTCCCCCACGTCATCCCGGACTGATATCCCCCTCTCCCCCACGTCATCCCGGACTGATATCCTCCTGTCCCCCACGACATCCCGGACTGATATCCTCCTCTCCCCCACGTCATCCCGGACTGATATCCCCCTCTCCCCCACGTCATCCCGGACTGATATCCTCCTGTCCCCCACGACATCCCGGACTGATATCCCCCTCTCCCCCACGTCATCCCGGACTGATATCCCCCTCTCCCCCACGTCATCCTGGACTGATATCCCCCTCTCCCCCACGACATCCCGGACTGATATCCCCCTCTCCCCCACATCATCCCGGACTGATATCCCCCTCTCCCTCACGACATCCTGGACTGATAGCCCCCTCTCCCCCACCTCATCCCGGACTGATATCCCCCTCTCCCCCACCTCATCCTGGACTGATATCCCCCTCTCCCCCACGACATCCCGGACTGATATCCACCTCTCCCCCATGTCATCCCGGACTGATATCCCCCTCTCCCCCACGACATCCCGGACTGATATCCCCCTCTCCCCCACGACATCCCGGACTGATATCCCCCTCTCCCCCACGTCATCCCGGACTGATATCCAACTCTCCCCCACGTCATCCCGGACTGATATCCCCCTCTCCCCCATGTCATCCTGGACTGATATCCCCCTCTCCCCCACGACATCCCGGACTGAAATCCCCCTCTCCCCCACATCATCCCGGACTGATATCCTCCGCTCTCCCACCTCATCCCAGACTGATATCCCCCCTCCCCCACATCATCCCAGACTGATATCCCCCTCTCCCCAATGTCATCCCGGACTGATATCCTCCTCTCCCCCACAACATCCCGGACTGATATCCCCCTCTCCCCCACGTCATCCCGGACTGATATCCGCCTGTCCCCCACGACATCCCGGACTGATATCCCCCTCTCCCCCACGTCATCCCGGACTGATACCCCCCTCTCCCCCACCTCATCCCGGACTGATATCCTCCTGTCCCCCACGACATCCCGGACTGATATCCCCCTCTCCCCCATGACATCCCAGACTGATATCCCCCTCTCCCTCACATCATCCCGGACTGATATCCCCCTCTTCCCAATGACATCCCGGACTGATATCCTCCGCTCCCCAACGACATCCCGGACTGATAGCCCCCTCTCCCCCACGTCATCCCGGACTGATATCCTCTGCTCCCCCATGACATCCCAGACTGATATCTCCCTCTCCCCCACATCATCCCGGACTGATATCCCCCTCTCCCCCATGACATCCCAGACTACTATTCGCCTCAACTTCAAGACTTCTCTTCCTTCCTTTCCTCACGTTCATTCCTTCCATTTCTTGCATGTCCCTCTCCTTCTCATTTCCTCTTCTTCCATCGAATGCCTCCATTCCTTTTCTATCACCACAACTCTGAACTGATTCCACAACCTATGGATTCACTTTCAAGGACTCTACAACTCATGTTCTCAGCATTATATATCTATCTGGCCAGGGCGTCAAAGGGTATGGGGAGAAGGTAGCGGAGTGGGAGTGACTTGAAAAATTGGATCAGCCCATGATTGAATGGCAGAGCAGACTCGATGGGCCGGATGGTCTACTTCTGCTCCTATATCTTATGGTCTTATCTATCTATTTCTCTATCTGTTTGTCTAACTATCTATTGGTCTTTCTGTCTATCTGTCTATCATTTCCACAGTTTGTCTTCTTTTTGCACGTTAACTGTCCATTTTTGAGTGTATTTCTTTGTTTTACTGTGAATGCCAGCAAGATGACGTCATTAAAGGGCGACCCATTACATGCAGTTCTGATAAGAATTATCAAGTATTCCCATATAGGACTACTGCAGCTGAAATCCACAGCCACAGGTACTTCAGTAAGTAACATCATGAAAAGTCAAAATCGACGGACTGCAGACTCAGAACGTGAGGACAGTTTCCCTTGAAGGAAATGGAAGCATGAAAAGCATGCTGGACTGCAATTAAGATTGAAACACAGAAGCTTTAGATCCCCAATATCCCAACTATCCTTCTGGCAAATGTACACTCTCTGGAAAACAAAATTGGAGAACTCAGAGCAGGATTGCTATACCAGAGGGACATCAGAGACTGCAGTGTTCTTTGCTTCATGGAAACATGGCTATCCAGCCCCCCCCCCCACATCTCAGAAGCAGCTCTGCACTTCAATGGCTTCACCAAACTCTGCAAAGACAGGACAGCTCAGTCTTTTAAAGGCGAAGGAGATGGAATATTCTTTATGATTAACTGATTGTGGTGCACAGATGTGGCAGTTCTGTCTCAGTCTTGCTCACCTGACCTGGAACATCTAATGGCCAAATGTTGTCCTTTTTATCTGCTGAGGAAATTTTCTGTTATAATCCTGGTAGTGGTGTACTTCCCATTTCAGGCCAACATCAGGCAGGCACTGCACGAGCTGAGCACTGTGATTGGCAGTCACAAAACAGCATACCCTGATGCCTTCCCTATCATTGTGGGGCATTTCAACTAGGCCAGTTTGAGGGAGCCTCTGAACAACTACCACCAACATATCACCTGTAGAACCACAGGATCCAACACACTTGATCACTGTTACACCACCATTAAACCTGCTTACTATGCCATCCCATGCCCACGCTTTGAAAAGTCCAATCACCTGGCTTTACTTCTACTCCCAGTGTACAGTCAGAGACTAAACCCCACAGCAACAGTGGTGAAGACCAGTAAGGTCTGGTCAAAGGAGGCAGAGGAGCACTTACAGAACTGATTTGAGTTGGTGGACTGGACAATATTCAGTGATTCATTTTCCAGTCTAAATGAATATGCCACAGTTGTCACCAACTTCATCAAAGCCTGTGTGGATGAGTCTAAACACCACCCAAACAAAAAGCCATAGTTGAACCAGGATATTCATAGATCTGTACCATTCAAAACCAATGATCAGGCACTATGCAAGACGTCCAGATATGACCCACAGAAAGCAATCTCAAGAGTGAAAAAGTAATTCTGATTGAGGTTAGAGACTGAATCAGATGTATGTTAGCTCTGGCAGGGTTTGCAGCCATTACTTCCTGCAAAGTGAAACCCAACATCATGAATAGCAGTGATGCTTCACTCCCAGAAAAGCTCAACCTCTTTTATGCACATATTGAAAGGGAGAATAAAACTACATCTATGCAGATCCCTGCAGCATCTCATTACCCTGTGATCTCTGTCTTGGAGGCTGATGTCAGAACGTCTTTCAAGAGGGTGACCCTTTCAGGCACCAAGCCCTGATCATGCACCGAGTAGGGTTCTGAAAACCTGGGCCAACCAACTGGCAGGTGCATTCAAGGACATCTTCAATCTCCCATTGCTGCTTTTGGAGATTCCGACCTACTTCCAAAAGGCAACAATGATACCAGTGCCCAAGAAGAGCAGGGTGAGATGCCTTAATGACTATTGCCCAATGGCACTCACATCTACTGTGATGAAATGTTTTGATAGGTTGGTGATGGCTAGAATCAACTCCTGCCTCGGCAAGGTCCAGCACCCACTACAACTTGCCGATTACTGCAATAGAGATATGATCTCATTGGTACTTCGTGGGGCCTTGGATCGCCTGAACAAAAGTAATGCTTACATCAATCTACTGTTTATTGACTACAGCTCAGTGTTCAACATACGCTCGTTCTAATCAAAAAGCTCCAGAACCTGGGCCTCTGTACCTTTCTCTGCAACTGGATCCTTCACTTCTTCACTGGGAGAACACAGTCTGTGCAGATTGAAAATAATATCTTCTCCTTGCTGACAATCAAAACTGGCACTCCTCAGGGATGTGTGCTGACTGTATTCTGCTCTACTCTCTCTACACCCATGACTATGTGGCTAGCCACAGCTCAAATGCCACCTATAAATCTGCTGATGATACAATTATTGTAGGCAGAATTTCAGATGGTGAGAAGGAGGTTTGCAGGAGTGAGATAGGTCTGCTGCTTAAGTGGTGTTGCAGCAATAACTCTCAACATCAATAAGACCAAGGAATTGATTGTGGACTTCAGGAAGGGGGAGTAGAGGGAACATTCTCATCAAGGGATCAGAAGTGGAAAGGGTGAGCAGTTTCAAGTTCCTGGCTCTCAACATCTCTGAGGATCTATCCTGGGTCCAACATAATGATGCAATTATAAAGAAGGCATGACAGTGGCTATATTTTATCAGGAGTTTGAGGAGATTGCCACGTTAGCAAATTTCTGTAGATGTACCCTGGAGGGCATTCTGACTGGTTGCATCACCATCTGGCATGGAGGGGCCATTGCACAGGACTGGAAAAAGTTGTAAACTCCATCACAGGCACCAGCCTCTCAAGCACTAACGTTGAGGATACCTTCAAAAGGCAATGCCTCAAAATGGTGACATCCATCACCCAGGACATGCCCTTTCCTCCCTGCTACCATCACGGAGGAGGTAGTGAAGCCTTAGGACCCACACTCAATATTTCAGGAACAGCGTCTTCCCCTCCACCATCAGATTTCTGAATGGACATTGAACTCATGAACACTACTTCAGTATCTTTCCCTCTCGTCTTGCACTACTTATTTAATTTATTTTTAATATACTATATACTTACCGTGTGTTGGCGCGTGGCCAAGTGGTTAAGGTGCTCGTCTAGTGATCTGAAGGTCGCTAGTTCGAGCCTTGGCCAAGGCAGCGTGTTGTGTCCTTGAGCAAGGCACTTAACCACACATTGCTCTGCAACGACACCGGTGCCAAGCTGTAAGGGTCCTAATGCCCTTCCCTTGGACAATATCGGTGGCGTGGAAAGGGGAGACTTGCAGCATGGGCAACTGCCGGTCTTCCATACAACCTTGCCCAGGCCTGCGCCCTGGAAACCTTCCAAGGTGCATGGTCTCACGAGACTAACGGATGCCTATATATATATATACTTACTGTAATTTATAGTTTTTATTCCTATATATTACAATGTACTGCTGCCACACAACAAAGTTCATGACATATGCCAGTGATATTAAACCTGATTCGGATTCTGATTCTGAAAATGAAAGCAACACAGATAAAAGTTGCTGGTGAACGCAGCAGGCCAGGCAGCCTCTCTAGGAAGAGATACAGTCGACGTTTCGGGCCGAGTCCCTTCGTCAGGACTAACTGAAGGAAGAGTTAGTAAGAGATTTGAAGGTGGGAAGGGGAGGGGGAGATCCGGAATGATAGGAGAAGACAGGAGGGGGAGGGATGGAGCCAAAAGCTGGACAGGTGATTGGCAAAAGGGATATGAGAGGATCATGGGACAGGAGGTCCAGGGAGAAAGAAAAGGGGGAGGGGGGGAAAACCCAGAGAATGGGCAAGGGGTATAGTCAGAGGGACAGAGGGAGAAAAAGCAGAGAGAGAGAAAGAAAGTGAGTATTTAAATAAATAACGGATGGGGTACAAGGGGGAGGTGGGGTACTAGTGGAAGTTAGAGAAGTCAATGTTCATGCCATCAGGTTGGAGGCTACCCAGACGGAATATAAGGTGTTGTGCCTGGCCTGCTGCGTTCACAGGCAACTTCTATGTGTGTTGCTTGATATTCCAGCATCTGCAGATTTCCTCATGTTTGCGTCTGAAAGTGAATGTCAAGGTAGTATATCGTGACGTATATTCAGTGGCCACTTTATTAGGTACCTAATAACTGGTGGATTTTCTGCTGCTGTTGCTCATTCCACTTCAAGGTTCAGCATATTGTGCCTTCCCTCATTTCTTTGTTTTTTATTTTCTTTTACCATCTCCCCAGTTTTAATTTCTCTCCTAAGAGAAAGAGACAGACCTGATTGACAACCGCCCTGTTTTATTCTCGATGCAATTCCATCAACTCACCGCAGATTTTACATACGGGGGGGGGCAATTAAAACGGTGCAGATGCCCTCCCAGTGTCTGTGAGTCCTGAGAGTACTCTGGGGATATCGAAGCCCAATGCCTGTTAATCCAAGTCCACTGGGGACCAAAGACAGCCTGTCCTGGATTGGAGGACTATGCTTGCGCATGGGTGGGTGGGTGGGAGGGAGGAATGGAGCTTGTCTTCCTGTTTCTGCTTTCTACCTTGTTGTGTTCTATTTCGTTGTGCCCTGGGTTGTTCTGAGTATTCTGGCCGTGCCATTTTGGTGCAGGGATGTGTGGCCGCACTTGTGGGCTGTCCCTATCACACCATTAGATTGTGTTGGCTGTTAACCCAAACGCTGTATTTCACAGTATGTTTCAGTGTACATGTGATAAATAAACTTACATCTTGAAGTTGGGGAAAGTGGTGGGGGGTGTGGGGAGAAGAATCAGAATTAAGTTTACTATTAATGCATGCGTCACAGTGTGAAATTCGTTGTCCTGTGGCAGCAGCGCAGTGCAATCCATAATTAAAATATCTATAGTAAATTACAATAACATATGTAGTGTGGGCACGTGGCGAAGTGGTTAAGGCATTGGACTAGAAACATAGAAACATAGAAAATAGGTGCAGGAGTAGGCCATTCGGCCCTTCAAGCCTGCACCACCATTTATTATGATCATGGCTGATCCTCCAACTCAGAACCCTGCACCAGCCTTCCCTCCATACCCCCTGACCCCCGTAGCCACAAGGGCCATATCTAACTCCCTCTTAAATATAGCCAATGAACTGGCCTCAACTGTTTCCTGTGGCAGAGAATTCCACAGATTCACCACTCTCTGTGTGAAGAAGTTTTTCCTAATCTCGGTCCTAAAAAGCTTCCCCTCTATCCTCAAACTGTGGCCCCTCGTTCTGGACTTCCCCAACATCGGGAACAATCTTCCTGCATCTAGCCTGTCCAATCCCTTTAGGATCTTATACGTTTCAATCAGATCCCCCCTCAATCTTCTAAATTCCAACGAGTACAAGCCCAGTTCATCCAGTCTTTCTTCATATGAAAGTCCTGCCATCCCAGGAATCAATCTGGTGAACCTTCTTTGTACTCCCTCTATGGCAAGGATGTCTTTCCTCAGATTAGGGGACCAAAACTGCACACAATACTCCAGGTGTGGTCTCACCAAGGCCTTGTACAACTGCAGTAGTACCTCCCTGCTCCTGTACTCGAATCCTCTCGCTATAAATGCCAGCATACCATTCGCCTTTTTCACCGCCTGCTGTACCTGCATGCCCACTTTCAATGACTGGTGTATAATGACACCCAGGTCTCGTTGCACCTCCCCTTTTCCTAATCGGCCACCATTCAGATAATAATCTGTTTTCCTATTTTTGCCACCAAAGTGGATAACTTCACATTTATCCACATTAAATTGCATCTGCCATGAATTTGCCCACTCACCCAACCTATCCAAGTCACCCTGCATCCTCTTAGCATTCTCCTCACAGCTAACACTGCCACCCAGCTTCGTGTCATCCGCAAACTTGGAGATGCTGCATTTAATTCCCTCATCCAAGTCATTAATATATATTGTAAACAACTGGGGTCCCAGCACTGAGCCTTGCGGTACCCCACTCGTCACCGCCTGCCATTCTGAAAAGGTCCCGTTTATTCCCACTCTTTGCTTCCTGTCTGCTAACCAATTCTCCACCCACACCAATACCTTACCCCCAATACCGTGTGCCTTAAGTTTGCACACTAATCTCCTGTGTGGGACCTTGTCAAAAGCCTTTTGAAAATCCAAATATACCACATCCACTGGTTCTCCCCTATCCACTCTACTAGTTACATCCTCAAAAAATTCTATGAGATTCGTCAGACATGATTTTCCTTTCACAAATCCATGCTGACTAGCGACCTGAAGGTCGTGAGTTCGAGCCCCAGCCGAGGGAACGTGTTGTGTCCTGGAGTGAGGCACTTAATCACACATTGCTTTGCAACGACACTGGTGCCAAGCTGTATGGGTCCTAATGCCCTTCCCTTGGACAACATTGGTGTCGTGGAGAGGGGAGACTTGCAGCATGGGCAACTGCCAGTCTTTCATACAACCTTGCCCAGGACTGTGCCCTGGAGAGTGAAGACTTTCCAGGTGCAGATCCATGGTCTCGCAAGACTAACTGATACCTTTAAATATATATATGTCACCATCATCATCATTATATGCCGTGTCGTATGATGTGGGTGAACATAGTCTCATAATCATAATTATTCTCGGCAAATATTTCTGCAGAAGTGGTTTGCCATTGCCTCCTTCTGGACAGTGTCTTTACAAGACGGGTGACCCCAGCCATTATCGATATCCTTCAGAGATTGTCTGCCTAGGGTCAGTGATCGCATAACCAGGACTTGTGATATGCACCGGCTGCTCACATGACCATCCACCACCTGCTTCCATGGCTTCATGAGACCCTGATCGGTGGGGGCTAAGCAGATGCTACACCTTGCCGAAGGGTGACCAGCAGGACAGTATAGGGAAGGAAAGCCTTACATTTCCTTTGGTAGAGACGTATCTCACCCTGCCATGCATTAAATTAAGTAGTGCTAAAAGAGAGATCAAAAAAATAGTGAGGTAGTTTACACAGGTTAATTTTCCCTTCAGAATTCTGATGACAGAGGGGAAGAAGCTGTTCCTGAAATGCTGAATCAGAATCAGGTTTATTATCACCGGCAAGTGACGTGAAATTTGTTAACTTAGCAGCAGCAGTTCAATCCAATACATAATATAGACCATAAGACCATAAGACCATAAGACAAAGGAGCAGAAGTAGGCCATTCGGCCCATCAAGTCTGCTCCACCATTTTATCATGAGCTGATCCATTTTATCCTATTTAGTCCCACTGCCCCGCCTTCTCACCATAACCTTTGATACCCTGGCTACTCAGATACCTATCAATCTCTGCCTTAAATACACCCAATGACTTGGCCTCCACTGCTGCCTGTGGCAACAAATTTCATAGATTCACCACCCTCTGACTAAAAAAATTTTTTCGCATTTCTGTTCTGAAAGGGCGCCCTTCAATCCTGAAGTCATGCCCTCTTGTACTAGACTCCCCCATCATGGGAAACAACTTTGCCACATCCACTCTGTCCCTGCCTTTTAACATTTGAAATGTTTCTATGAGGTCTCCCCTCATTCTTCTAAACTCCAAGGAATACAGTCCAAGAGCGGACAAACATTCCTCATATGTTAACCCTCTCATTCCCGGAATCATTCTAGTGAATCTTCTCTGTACCCTCTCCAACGTCAGCACATCCTTTCTTAAATAAGGAGACCAAAACTGCCCACAGTACTCCAAGTGAGGTCTCACCAGCGCCTTATAGAGCCTCAACATCACATCCCTGCTCCTATACTCTATTCCTCTAGAAATGAATGCCAACATTGCATTCGCCTTCTTCACTACCGACTCAACCTGGAGGTTAACTTTAAGGGAATCCTGTACGAGGACTCCCAAGTCCCGTTGCATCTCAGAACTTTGAATTCTTTCCCCATTTAAATAATAGTCTGCCCATTTATTTCTTCTGCCAAAGTGCATGACCATACACTTTCCAACATTGTACTTCATTTGCCACTTCTCTGCCCATTCTTCCAATCTATCCAAGTCTCTCTGCAGACTCTCCGTTTCCTCAGCACTACCAGCCCCTCCACTTATCTTCGTATCGTCAGCAAACTTAGCCACAAAGCCATCTATTCCATAATCCAAATCGTTGATGTACAATGTAAAAAGAAGCGGCCCCAACACTGATCCCTGTGGAACACCACTGGTAACCGGCAGCCAACCAGAGTAGGATCCCTTTATTCCCACTCTCTGTTTCCTGCCAATCAGCCAATGCTCTATCCACGTATGTAACTTTCCTGTAATTCCATGGGCTCTTATCTTGTTAAGCAGCCTCATGTGTGGCACCTTGTCAAAGGCCTTCTGAAAATCCAAATATACAACATCCACTGCATCTCCCTTGTCTAGCCTACTGGTAATTTCCTCAAAAAATTGTAATAGGTTGTAATTGTAATTGTAATAGGTTTGTCAGGCAGGATTTTCCTTTAAGGAATCCATGCTGAGTTCTGCCTATCTTGAATATAGAGGAAACAAACAAAACAAAATTATAATAATAATAATAGTAATAAAATAAATAAATAAATTACAGTATATGTATATTGAATAGATTAAAAATTGTGTAAAAAACAGAAATACTATATATTAAAAAAGTGAGGTAGTGTTCACGGGTTCAATGTCCATTTAGGAATCGGATGGCAGAGGGGAAGAAGCTGTTCCCGAATCAATGAGTGTGTGCCTTTAGGCTTCTGTCCCTCCTACCTGATGGTAACAGTGAGAAAAGGGCATGCCCTTTATCAGCATGTCTAGGTAGTCCAAAGCCATGTGGAAAGCCATTGAGATTGTGTCTGCTATTGACCTATTGTGGCGATAGGCAAATTGCAATGGGTCCGGGTCCTTGCTGAGGCAGGAGTTCAGTCTAGTCATGACCAACCTCTCAAAGCATTTCATCACTGTCGATGTGAGAGCTACTGGGCAATAGTCATTAAGGCAGCTCACATTACTCTTCTGAAGCATTGGTATAATTGTTGCCTTTTTGAAGCAAGTGGGTACTTTCAACCATAGCAGTGAGAGGTTGAAAATGTCCTTGAGTACACTCACCTTCAGTGTGTGCCTTCAGGCTCTGTCCCTCCTTCTCAATGGCTGCAATGAGAAGAGGGCATGTCCTGGGTGATGAGGGTCTTTAATGATAGAAGCTGCCTTTGGAGGCATTGACTTCTGTAGATGCCCTCGATGTTGGGGAGGCTGGTGCCCGTGATGGAGCTGGCTGTGGTTACAGCTTTCTGCGGCTTTTACTGATCCTGTGTAGTGCCCCCTACGTACAAGGTGGTGATGCAACCAGTTAGAATGCTCTTCAGGGTACAACTGTATAAATGTGAAATCTGTACAAATCCATATCACAATTAAAATGCCTACAATTAAAATGGCTAATTGCTTTACAAGCTGCTCATTCTTCTGGTGTGAATGTTGCCAAGGATTCCAGCATTTATTATTCATCCCTAATTGCTCCTGATTGGGAGCAGGTAGTAAAACACAACCAGTCATATGGAGAAGGTCCAAACTCCACATGGGGAGCACCAATGATCAGGACGGAACCTGGGTATCTGGAACTGTGAAGCAGCAGTTCTAAAAGTCTACAGAAAGTGGTGACTACAGCTTAGTCTGAAACAAGTAGAGGCCTCTCCAGCATTGGGCACGCTTACGTGGAGCACTGCCACAGGAAAGCATCATCTATCACCAAGGACCCCCATCATCTATGCCATGCTCTCTTCTCACTGCTGCCATCATACAGAAGGTACATAATCTTTAGGTCCCACACCAGCAGGTTCAGGAATAGTTGTTACTCAACAACCATCAGACCCCTGAACCAGCGCTAATAACTTCACTCACCTCAACAATGAACTGATTCCAGAACCTATTGACTCACTTTCAAAGACTCTACAAATCAAGTTCTCAGTATTGTTTTATTATTTGCACATTGTGTCTTCTTTTGCACAAAAGGGAGTGAGGAGAAGATGGCGGCGAGACGCAGCGTGCCCGGCCGTTCCGAATGAATATCGTATGTGTAACTAGGGGCCGTGCACAATCCGGATTTGATGCAGACAGCCGTGAGAAGCACGGAGGAATACCTGGAGAAACTTCTGAAATGCCTGCTTCGCTGTCGCTGCTACTGTGTGATCGAGAATCTCTGGAGGGGAAGGCCCCAAATCCTCGGCTTTGCCTATTGCCTGTTGCCGGGGCCGGGGTCGAGGTGCTTGGCAGAGGTGGTACTTGGTGCTCGGTGTCGGAGAGCTGGTCGGAGGCTTGGAGTTTTTGGAAGGACTCGGAGTCGGACTGTGGTCGGATGCTTCCAGGGCACTGCATCGGCAAGTTGGCAGCGCTGGAGGTTTACCATCTGTGTGAGATGATGGGACTTTCGAGAGACTTTGAGACTTTTACCGTGCCATGGTCTGTTCTTATCAAATTCAACTCTGACTTAACTCCGTGTTCCAACAAAACAGCACATTATCAGCAATATCCACATTTCCAGTAAGAAATAACATAAATTTGCAATTGAGACAGACACCTATTTTTATGACTTGGAATGCAGGAAGCAAATTCCTTAGGAAAAGTGGCAGAATAGAATGGAAACAGTGGGCTGTGTAGAGATTAGGACTAATCGGATTGCTTCAAAGATCTGTGGTAGTAGCAAAAAGCTGAGTGGCCTCCTGTCCTGTGTGATTTGTACTGGAGACCAGTAATCCATCGCCTTTAATTAATACCCTAAAGAATGCAAATTTAAATCACATGGCAGTCACGAATCATAATAAGGTAAAGTAAACGATGGGAGAAAGGGAAGGTGGAGGGGAACCAGAGGGAGATGATTGGTAGTTAAGGAGAAAAGAAAAGGTGAGAGGGGAGACAGAATGGGGAATGGAGAAAGAGAAAAGGAGAGAGAATGTCTCAGCCCAAAACTTTGAATGTTTATTCTCCTCCATAGATGCTGCCTATCTTGTTGGGTTCCTCCAGCTTTTTATGCTTGTTGCTCAAGATTTCCAGCATCGGCAGAATCTCTTGTGTTTGTGGGGAAATAGGAAAATGAGTGGAAGAGATGTAGGATGAGAATTCCAGGAATTAGAACCAGATGATGAAGGAATACCATTTTAACCAAAAGGCTTTCAAGAAATGGAGTGGGAGGCAAGCCTGGAGGTGTATTAACGTTGACTTCGCCAGGGAAAGCAGGGTGGAAACTTGCTTCATTTTGCAAGAACTCATTAGTTGGGTGTTACTGCATTCCATCGTTATTCCCCTTCTCTTTACTTTGTTTGTTCAGGAATTCGTCTTCGAACCTGGATGAATATGCTGCAGTTGTTACCGACTTCATTAAAACCAGTGTGGATGAGTGTGTGCCCACAAAGACTTACTGTACATTCCCAAACGAAATGCCATGGATGAACCAGGAGGTACGTCATCTGCTAAAGGCTAGATCTGTGGCATTCAAGTCTGGCAACCTAGGCCTGTACCAGAAAACCAGCTATGATTTGCGGAGGGCTATTTCAAGGTTGGGGCAACATTTTTGAACGAGGTTGGAGGCAACATCGGATGCACGGCAACTCTGGCAGGGTCTACAAGACATTATTTCTGACAAAGTGAAACCCAATAGCATGAATGGCAGCGATGCTTCACTACCAGGTGAACATAACGCCTTCTATGCCTGCTTTGAAGCAGAGAACACAACTACAGCTGTGAAAATCCCTGCTGCACCTGATGACACTGTGATTTTCATCTCAGAGGCTGAAGTTAGACTTTCTTTAAAGAGAGTGAACCCTCTCAAGGCGGAAGGTCCCGATGGAGTACCTGGTAAGGCTCTGAAGACCTGTGCCAACCAACTAGTGGGAGTATTCAAGGACATTTTCAACTCTCACTGCTACAGGCAGAAGTTCCCACTTGCTTCAAAAAGGCAACAATTGTACCAGTGCCTAAGAAGAATAATGTGGGCTGCCTTAATAACAATCGCCTGGTAGCACTCACATCAACAGTGATGAAATGCTTTGAGAGGTTGGTAATGACAACTGCCTCAGAAAGGACCTGGACCAATTGCAATTTGCCTGTCAACACAATAGGTCAATGGCAGACACAATCTCAATGGCTTTCCACATGGCTTTGGACTACCTGGACAACTCAGCATTTAATGCCATCATTCCCACAATCCTGATTGAGAGGTTGCAGAACCTGGGCCTCTGTAACTGGATCAACTACAGTCTGTGCGGATTGGTGATAACATATCGTCCTCGCTGATGATCAACAATGGCGCACCTCAGGGGTGTGTGCTTAGCCCACTGCTCTACTCTCTATATAAACGTGACTGCGTAGCTGGGCATAGCTCAAATACCACCTATAAATTTGCTGACGATACAACCGTTGTTGGTAGAATCTCAGGTGGTGACGAGAGGGCGTACAGGAGTGAGATATGCCAACTAGTGAATGGTGCTGCAGCAACAACCTGGCACTCAGCGTCAGTAAGACGAAAGAGCTGATTGTGAACTTCAGGAAGGGTAACACGAAAGAACACATACCAATCCTCATAGATGGATCAGAAGTGGAGAGAGTGAGCAGCTTCAAGTTCCTCGGTGTCAAGATCTCTGAGGATCTAGCCTGGTCCCAACTTATCGATGTAGTTATAAAAAAGGCAAAACAGTGGCTATACTTCATGATGAGTTTGAAGAGATTTGGCATGTCAACAAATACACTCAAAAACTTCTACAGTTGTACTGTGGAGAGCATTCTGACAGGCTGCATCACTGTCTGGTATGAAGAGGCTACTGCACAGGACCGAAAGAAGCTGCAGAAGGTTGTAAATCTAGTCAGCTCTATCTTGGGCACTAGCCTACAAAGTACCCAGGACATCTCTAGGGAGCGGTGTCTCAGAAAGGCAGCATCCATTATTAAGGACCTCCAACACCCAGGGCATGCTTCTTTCTCACTGTTACCATCAGGTAGGAGGTACAGAAGCCTGAAGGCACACACTCAGCGATTCAGGAACAGCTTCTTCCCATCTGCCATCTCATTCCTAAATGGACATTGAAGCTTTGGTCACTACCTCACTTTTTTAAAATATACAGTATTTCTGTTTTTGCACGGTTTTTTAATATTTCAAAATATGTTATTGATTAACTTGTGTAATTAGTATTATTATTTTTATTTTATTTATTATTATTCTTTTTTCCTCTACTAGATTATGTATTGCATTGAACTGCTGCTGCCAAGTTAACAAATTTCATGTCACATGCCGGTGATAATAAACCTGATTCTGATTCTGATATGTTTGAAGCTTATCAACATTTGAAACTAAGGGGATAGGGTGTGAAATAACAGCAGGCTGTCAAGGCTGCCTCTGCAAGAGCTTTTTTTGTGATCTCACTATCACAGAGTGCATCCTCACATTGGCCATCACTGTCTGGTTTGGTGCAACATCCTCTCACAGTATACAGAAACTACAGTGAACTGTCAGACCAGCAGAAAAAGCCATGGTAACATCACGGTTAGCATGATAACGCTTTACAGAACAGGTGGACTGGGTTCAATTGCAGCCACTGCCTGTACGAAGTATGCACGTTCTCCCCATGACCACATGGGTTTCCTCCAAGTGCTCCAGTTTCCTCCTCCTGTCCAGGTAGGTTAATTGGTCATTGTAAATTGTCCCGTGATTAGCTTGGATTGAATCGGGGGATTGCTGGGGATCTGGCTCAGAGGGCTGGAGAGGCTTATTCCGCACTGTATCTCAATCAATCAATAAACAGACAAACAAATACGCATCTTGCAAGCTGCCTTTCTCCAAAAGCTCCCTCCTGGAAACTTCACAGCATCTTAAAAATTTCTTCACCCTGACTGTTGAACTGATCAACCATTGTGGTTAGCCACACTCCACCCCCCTCTATTACCCTGGACTGTAAACACTTTAAACCACTTTTATAATGCTGTTTGCATTGTAGGTACATGCTGGTATTTATGTGTTCAAGCACATCTTATTCCATACCTGTACTTTAAACTCTAGTTTTATTTTTTATATAATTCTTTATCCTTTATAATTGTTGAATGTTACTTTTATCGTATATCATCCTGACCAACACTCCACAGCAAATTCCTAACACCTGTTAATATATATGGTGAATTAAGCTGATCTTGATCTCTGATCCTGTCATCTGCGGCTTAGCGCAAAACTGGAAGGACTTCACACGACATCTTCACCCTCTACTAACATTCATCAAGATGATGGGGAAACCAACGCAAAAAATCAGCAGGCATCAGAATTCTGAAATAAAAGCTGAATACACTGGAGTTAATATTTTATTAGTTAAATTTGATGTTAAAGACCCTTCATCAAACCTTGGAAAGAGAGGGATGATGCAGAGAAATATGTTGTTTGCGTCAAATCCAGTCAGCAAGGACTGTACTGAGCAGCCTCAAGCATCAACATCGCCATGTTTCTGGCACCAATATAGAATGCCCACAACTCACTATCATCTGTGGAATGAGGGAGGATACCAGAGCACACAGGAAAACCCAAATGATCGCAGGGAGAACATATAAACTCCTTGCAGGCAGTGGTGGGAATTAACTCATTTCGGTGATCACTGACGCTGTAGAGGAATGCACTAACCGCTACGCCACCATACCACCCACAATGTGATGCCAGTGTTGCCAAGGAGCTGGGTGGTCCTGTGAAATGGGCCAGTGGAAGCAGTTAGAGGGTGATTGTTTTAGTACTACAGTGGAGAGGATGTTTCCGATTGTGGGGGAGTCTAGGACCAGAGGCCAAAGCCTCAGAATACAAAGATGACCCTTCAGAACAGGCACGAGGAGGGACACACACAAAAAGACTGGAAGAACTCAGCAGGCCAGGGAGCATCTATTGAAAAAAGTAAAGTTGACGTTTTAGGCCGAAACCCTTCGGCAGGACTGGAGAAAGAAAGCTGACGAGTAGATTTGAAAGGTGGGGGGAAGAAAGAGAGATAGGAGATCCTGCTCGTTCTGGCGGACACAGCATAGATGCTCGGCAAATCGGCCTCCCAATCTACGGCGGGTCTCACCGATATACAAGAGGCCACCTTGTTTCTCCTAGTGGCCACTTATTTTAATTCCACTTCCCATTCCGATTCCGATATGTCCATCCATAGCCTCCTCCACTGCCAGGATAAGGCCACACTTCGGTTGGGGGAACAACACCTTATATTCCATTTGGGTAATCTCCAACCAGAATCGGAATCAGGTTTATTATCACTGGCATGTGACGAGAAATTTGTTAGCTTAGCAGCAGCAGTTCAATGCAATACATAACCCAGCAGAGAGAGAAAAAAATAATAAATAAAAACATAATAATAAATAAACAAGTAAATCAATTACGTATATTGAATAGATTATTTAAAAATGTGCAAAAGCAGAAATACTATATATTAAAAAAAGTGAGGTAGTGTCCAAAGCTTCAAAGCCCATTTAGGAAGCGGATGGCAGAGGGGAAGAAGTTGTTCCTGAATCGCTGAGTGTGTGCCTTCAGGCTTCTGTATTTCCTACCTGATGGTAACAGTGAGAAAAGGGCATGCCCTGGGTGCTGGAGGTTCTTAATAATGGGCACTGCCTTTCTGAGACACCACTCCCTAAAGATGTCCTGGGTACTTTGTAGGCTAGTGCCCAAGATGGAGCTGACTAGGTTTACAAACTTCTGCAGCTTCTTTCGATCCTGTGCAGTAGAACCCCCCCCATACCAGACAGTGATGCAGCCTGTCAGAATGCTGTCCACGGTACAACTATAAAAGTCTTTGAGTGTATTTGTTGACATGCCAAATCGCTTCAAGTTCCTAATAAAGTATAGCTGCTGTCTTGCCTTCTTTATGACTACATCAATATGTTGGGATCAGGTTAGATCCTCAGAGACCTTGACACCCAGGAACTTGAAGCCGCTCACTCTCTCCACTTCTGATACCTGTATGAGGATTGTATATGTTCCTTCAGCTTACCCTTCCTGATGTCCACAATCAGACTTTCGTCTTACTGACGTTGAGTGCCAGGTTGTTGTTGTGGCACCATTCCACTAGTTGGCAAATCTCACTCCTGTATGCCCTCTCGTCACCACCTGAGATTCTACCAACAATAGTTGTATTGTCAGAAAATTTGTAGATGGTATTTGAGCTATGCCTAGCCACACAGTCATGTGTATACAGAGAGTAGAGCAGTGGGCTAAGCACACACCCCTGAGGTGCGCCAGTGTTGATCGTCAGCGAAGAGGATATGTTATCACCAATCTGCACAGACTGTGGACTTCTGGTTATTAAGTTGAGGATCCAATTACAGAGGGAGTTACAGAGGCCCAGGTTCTGCAACTTCTCAATCAGGATTGTGGGAATGATGGTGTTAAATGCTGAGCTATAGTCAATGAACAGCATTCTGACGTAGGTGGTTGTGTTGTCTAGAAGGCATGAACATTGATTTCTCAAACTTCCAGTAATACCCCCACCACCCCCCTTCATCATTTCCCATCCCCTTGTCCCTCTCTCATGTTATCTCCTTGCCTGTCCATCACCTCTCTCTGGTGCTCCTCCCCCCACCTTCTTGTTTCTTCTTTAGGTTTCTGTCTCTTTCACCAATCAACTTCCCAGCTCTTTGCTTTATCCCTCCCCCTCCAGGTTTCACCTACCACCCGCTGTTTCTCTCTCCCCTTCCCCCACTTTTCAAATCTACCCCTCAGCTTTTTTTTTCTCCAGTCCTGATGACGGGTTTCGGCCCGAAACAACAACTGTACTTTTTTTCCATAGACGCTGCCTGGCCTGCTGAGTTCCTCCAGCATTCTGTCTGTGTTGCTCAGATTTCCAGCATCTGCAGACTTTCTCTTGTTTGGGACATGAGGTGGAATATCTTTAGCCAGAGGGTGCTGAATCTATGGAAATTATTGCCACAGATCGCTATGCAGATCAAGTCATTGGTATATTTAAAGTGGAGGTAGATAGGTTTTTGATTGATTAGGGTGTCAAGTTTTACGGGATCTTATTATACTTCTGTGTCTATGTGATTGGCAATAGCAAGACCATGGGACATGCCAAGCAGGTCAAGCTGGGATACTGGAGAGGGAAAACTGAGCCAATATTACAGAAGAATCACCCACAGTAGAAACAACCAAGTTATACAAGACTCAGTTACAAAAGCCTGACGTACGACACCCTTATGTACAAATATGCTCCAGTAATATTATTAAATTCAAGTTAGATGTTCATACATACAATCATTGTCAAGTCGGATTTGTTTTTCTTCTTTGAACATGTGCAGCTTTCCTATTTGAAAAGGATTGAATGCATCTACCCGAAGGCTTTTTAACTAGATTCCACTCAATGACCAAACAATTTTTCCTTTTTCCTCCTTCTATTTTTCGCAAGTGCGGCAGTTTGATAGTTCCATTAGTTCCATCAACTGTTAACCATTAGACATTAGACATTAGTCACTGGTTATTAGACATTAGTCACTAGACACTAGTTGCTTAGACACTGGTCATTAGTCATAAGTCATAAGGTGAAAAAACTGGCTACCTCTCCAGACTTTGTAGACGGATTCCAACCTGCACACTCTCTGCTCCCTAATAGACCGTTATGTTTTCAAACTGGGCACGCCTTCCTGAAGGTTCCCGAGCTCTTCTTAAACCTCGCACTATTTCCCAGAAGCGCCTGCGCGTGATGATCTCCGTGACGTGAAGCTGGCGCTGACCCAAAATGCAGTGACAGCAGTGCTCTTTGCCATGAAACAGTCTCTCTAGGTATTTAAAGTTCAGCATCTTACCACAGATTCCAACGCTGCTCCCGGACTGCCGCTGTGATGCTGCCGGGTCACCCCGATGTTCCGGGCAGAAGCAACACTCAGGCAGCTGGTTCCATCCCGTCTATCACTGGATTCTTGCTATTACTTTTAAATTTTATTTTCTTTTGCCTCTAGGTCCCAATACTTTCTAGAAACTCTAGTTTGACTTGACAATCATTCCTATGAAGAGCAGAACTAGCTTCCTCTCTCCACTGTTTTAAGTAATATTTCTTTCTCATCTCAGTATTTACTGCCAATCTTTACAACACTGTGAGGGTATGTTTGTTTACCTTATTGTTGAGTATTTTCTGGTTCAAGGACAAATCAACTTAAAAGAAGAACCAGTTCTTCGTCCAGCCCTTATAGAGAGAGGAAGTGATTACCTGGTTCATTGGCAAGACAGACAGTGGAGGGAGCTGTGTTGTCTCAGTTGTTATGTGCACAAGGCCCTCATGCCTTAGAATCACATGCTGTGGTTGTGTGATGCTGGGTTTGGGGCTGGCTTGATCTATCAGTGCTGCTCTCCAGTGTTTACTTAGTGGAAGGCAAACTGGATTGCATTCGGTTGTGGCTGTACTTGTGTACAATAGGGAACTGCTGCAGGCTGTCCTTGCAGAAATGTGATTCCAGGACACCATCCGTGCACTGTCAATCTACAGCCATGACACTCAGGGAATTGGGCTATATTATTGTTTTTATATCTATTTTTGTAACTAATTTTTTTCTGCTATCATAATTATGTATGTTGACTGCTGATACAATGTTTTGCACCTTGGCCTCAGAGGACTGCTATTTCGGCTGGCTGTATTCCTGTTTATGGCTGAGTGACAATTAAACATCAGCTTGAACATGAACTTGAATTACCTGAAGTTGGAGAACTCCATAATGAGTCCAAATGCATCAATGTGCCCAGGTAGAAGATGAGGTGCTTTTCCTAAGGCATAAACCAGGTCTCATCTTAGAAGTTCAGCTTCCGGATTCAATATTAAATGCTGTAAAGCTACCTCTTTTCCCTCTTTTTAAAACCTTTTTTAACTCATCCTTTTCAGATGAAGAGTTTCAACCTGAAACAGTCTGATGAGAGGTCTTGATCTGAAACATTGACTTCACTTCTCTTCATAGATGCTGCCTCACCTGCTGAGTTCCTCCATCTTTTTCTGCGTGTTGAAGGTGAAAAATTAACTCAACAGACACTGCCTGATCAGCAAAGAGTTTTCAGAATTTCAAAGTCAATGTCAAGTTTATTTTCATACACATAAATACACTTACGTACAAATGCAATGAACAACTTGTTTGCATCAGCCTCACAATCACATAGCATCAGAGACAAAACATTCACAAAATAAACCATAAAATGAACATAAATTATACACAATTTTTACAAAAGAAGAATACAATTAGAAAAGAAAATGCCCATTGCCTTGTAAAGTGATAAAAATCGTCATACTGTTGCTAAACTATAGTGATTAGGATGGTGCTGGTTGGTTGAAAAACTGAATGGTTGAACGGAAATAACTGTTCCTGAATCTGGTGGTGTGGGAGGTCAGGCTTCAGTACCTCCTGTCTGATGGTAGCTGCCAGAAGATGTCATGTCTCGGATGGTGGGGACCCTTGAAGATGGATGTTTCTGTACTGCAAGAAGATGGCATGTTCCAGATGATGGGCATCTTTGACGATAAATGTTTCTGTACCTCCAGTCCAATGATCACCTCAAGAAGTTGGCATGGCCAGGATACTGGGGAATCGTTGATGATGGATGTTTCTGCACTGCAAGAAGATGACATGGTCCAGATGGAAGACAACTTCAATGATAGATGTTTCTGTACCTCCTGCAGGATCGTAGCTGCAAGAAGATGGCATGGTCTAGGTGGAGGGGTTCTTTGATAATCGAAGTTTCTGTAGTTCTAGCCCAATGATAACCTCAAAAAGATGGCATGGCCTGGATAGTGGAGATCTTTGATGAAGGATGGTTCTTTTTTTATTTCCAATATTCCTGGCACTGGGATTGAAATAAAATACAGGTTGGGGCTGGCCATCAGACTATTCCAGCATTCAATATTATAACTAATCCTGTGCCTCAAGGTCAATTTCTTACATGAATGTCATATCCTCCAAATTCACTAGTATCAAAAACTTTAAATAGAAGACCATAAGATATTAGAGCAAAATTAGGCCATTTGGTCCATCGAGTCTGCTCCATTATTCAATCATGGCTGATCCTTTTTTCCATTCCACAGTCCAGCTCCTCAGCCTTCTCCTTGTAGCCTTTGATGCAGTGTGCAATCAAGAAACTATCAAGCTCTGCCTTAAATACACCCAATGACCTGGCATCCATAGCTGCCTGTGGTAATAAATTCCACAAATTCACCACCCTCTGGCTAAAGAAATTTCTCCGCATCTCTTTTTTAAATGGATGTCCCTCTTTCCTGAAGCTGTGCCCTCTTGTCCTAGACTCCCCCACCATGGGAAACATCCTTTCTACATCTATTCTGTTTGGGCCCTTCAACATTCAAAAGGATTCAATGAGATACCCCTTCATCCTTGTAAATTCCAGTGAGTATAGACCCAGATCCATCAAATGTTCCTCATATGATAGCCCTTCATTCCTGAACCATCCTTGTGATTTGCCTCTGAACCTTCTCCAATGCAGGCGCATCCTTCCTTAGATGAGGAACCCAAAACTGCTCTCAATACCCAAGGTGAGGCCTCATCAGTCCCTTATAAAGCCTCAGCATCACATCCCTGCTCTTGAAATGAATGCTAACATTGCATTTGCCTTCCTCAGCACCGACTTAACCTGCAAGTTAAATTTTAGGGTGTTCTGCACAAGGACTCCCAAGTCCCGTTGCAGCTCAGAATTTGGATTTTCTCCCCGTTTCAAAAATAGTCTGCTACCAAAGTGCATGACCATGCATTTTCCAACATTGTATTTCATTTGCCTAGTTCTGCTCCTATCTCTTATGGTCTTATATGTGGAGTAAAAGCAGATGGAGGTGATTCTTTGCATCTGGATTTAATCAGCAGATGGACACAGAGTTCATAGAAGTAAGGCAAAGTGTCATCAAATTTTTGGACCCTGAACAGATTACAGAGGAGGAGGCATTTGCTCCCTTGGGGCAAATAAAGCTGGATAAATCACCCGGGAATGACAAGGTGTTCCCTTGCACCCTATGGGAGGCAAGTGCAGAAATTCCCAGAGCACTAGCAGAGATATTTAAGTCATCTTTTTTTGATATAATTTTTATTGAGTTTTCGAAGTGATTACATAGAATGATAATATCTACCCTCCCCCTCCCCTTAACCCTTCTCCCCGATATATACACCTACCTCAAAAAAAAGAAAAAGAAAGAAGAAGGAAGAACTGCCTGGATATTGGAAGGTTTCCACATGCTCCATGGGATTCAAAATAAATCTAGTATAATTATTTATTACTTTCCCCAAGGGACCAACATCTTTATCATCAGAGCAACTAAATATGCCACCCTATCTTTTGTAAATAAGGGCGCCAAATATTGAAAAATATATCATATTTATCTCTTAAATTATAAGTAATTTTTCAAGTGGAATACAACTAGAAATTTCATTATTCCAATGATTCATACTTAAATACGAATCCGATTTCCAAGTAACTGCTATAGCCTTCTTGGCTACGGCCAATGCAATTTTTATAAATTCTTTCTGATATTTATTCAGTATCAGTTTCGGTTTTATCCCTTCAATATCACCTAATAGAAATAATATAGGGTTATGTGGAAGTTGAGTTCCAGTAACTTGTTCCAATATAACTCTTAAATTTATTCAAAAAGGTTAAATTTTGGAACAAGACCAAGTAGAATGTAAGAAAGTATGAGTTTCTTGATTACACCGAAAGCATTGATCAGATAAGTTTGAATTTAATCTATTTATTTTTTGTGATGTAATATATAATTGGTGTAAAAAATTATATTGTACTAATCTAAGTCGAACGTTTATTGTATTTGTCATACTGTCAAGACACAATCTTGACCAATTTGTTTCATCAATATTAATATTCAGATCCGTTTCCCATTTTTGTTTTGACTTGTGGATTCATTGTTTAATTGTCTGTTTTTGAATCAAATTATACATAAAAGAAATCATTTTTTTAATTTTTCCTTTTTGAATTAAAATTTCAATTTCATTGGGTTTTGGCAAAAACATTGTTTGACCCAGTTTGCCTTTTAAATAAGCCCTTAATTGAAGGTAACAAAAGAAAGTGTTATTTGATATTTTATATTTATTCTTTATTTGTTCAAATGACATCAATATACCTTGTTCATAACAGTCTCCTATAGATCTAATCCCTTTTTTGGTACCAATTATATAAAAGTTGATTATCCATTGTAAAAGGAATAAGTCTGTTTTGGATCAAAGGTCTCCTTGCTAATAAAGATTTCTTTATTTTATTATCAACGTTTATCTCATTCCATAGATCAATCAAATGTTTTAATATAGGAGATTCTTTCTTTTCCCGTATCCATTTAGATTCCCATTTATATATAAAATCTTCAGGTATATTTTCTCCTATCTAATTCTATTCTAATCCATGCTGGTTTTTGTTTGTCAAAGAAAGATGCAATAAATCTAAGTTGATTTGCTTTATAATAATTCTTAAAGTTTGGAAGTTGTAACCCTCCTAACTCAAATTTCCACGTCAATTTTTCCAATGATATTCTTGACATCTTACCTTTCCAAAGGAATTTTCTCACACATTTATTTAACTCTTGAAAAAATTTCTGTGGCAATTGTATTGGTAATGTTTGAAACAAATACTGTAATCTAGGAAATATCAGGAATTCTGCAGATGCTGGAAATTCAAGCAACACACATAAAAGTTGCTGGTGAACACAGCAGGCCAGGCAGCATCTGTAGGAAGAGGTGCAGTCGATGTTTCAGGCCGAGACCCTTCGTCAGGACTAACTGAAGGAAGAGTGAGTAAGGGATTTGAATGTGGGAGGGGGAGGGGGAGATCCGAAATGATAGGAGAAGACAGGAGGGGGAGGGATAGAGCCGAGAGCTGGACAGGTGATAGGCAAAAGGGGATACGAGAGGATCATGGGACAGGAGGTCCGGGAAGAAAGACAAGGGAGGGGGGGACCCAGAGGATGGGCAAGAGGTATATTCAGAGGGACAGAGGGAGAAAAAGGAGAGTGAGAGAAAGAATGTGTGCATTAAAAATAAGTAACAGATGGGGTACGAGGAGGAGGTGGGGCCTCAGCGGAAGTTAGAGAAGTCGATGTTCATGCCATCAGGTTGGAGGCTACCCAGACAGAATATAAGGTGTGGCTTCATCTTTACAGTAGAGGAGGCCGTGGATAGACATGTCAGAATGGGAATGGGATGTGGAATTAAAATGTGTGGCCACTGGGAGATCCTGCTTTCTCTGGCGGACAGAGCGTAGATGTTCAGCAAAGCGGTCTCCCAGTCTGCGTCGGGTCTCGCCAATATATAAAAGCCCACATCGGGAGCACCGGATGCAGTATATCATCCCACGCATGCAGAACTCGTTGACTTTATTAACTTTGCCTCCAACTTTCACCCTGCCCTCAAGTTTACCTGGTCCATTTCCGACACCTCCCTCCCCTTTCTAGATCTTTCTGTCTCTGTCTCTGGAGACAGCTTATCCACTGATGTCCACTATAAGCCTACTGACTCTCACAGCTATCTGGACTATTCCTCTTCTCACCCTGTCTCTTGCAAAAACGCCATCCCCTTCTCGCAATTCCTCCGTCTCTGCCGCATCTGCTCTCAGGATGAGGCTTTTCATTCTAGGACGAGGGAGATGTCTTCCTTTTTTAAAGAAAGGGGCTTCCCTTCCTCCACTATCAACTCTGCTCTTAAATGCATCTTCCCCATTTCACGTACATCTGCTCTCACTCCATCCTC
This sequence comes from Mobula hypostoma, assembly GCF_963921235.1. Lineage (NCBI taxonomy): Eukaryota > Metazoa > Chordata > Chondrichthyes > Myliobatiformes > Myliobatidae > Mobula > Mobula hypostoma. The sequence goes on along the minus strand of NC_086102.1, from coordinate 10,073,781 downwards.
CCGCCACCCCACTAGGAATAGGGTTCCCCTGGTCCTCACCTACCATCCCACCAGCCTCCGGGTCCAACATATTATTCTCCGTAACTTCCGCCATCTCCAACGGGATCCCACCACTAAGCACATCTTTCCCTCCCCCCCTCTCTCTGCATTCCGCAGGGATCGCTCCCTACGCAACTCCCTTGTCCATTCGTACCCCCCATCCCTCCCCACTGATCTCCCTCCTGGCACTTATCCGTGTAAGCAGAACAAGTGCTACACATGCCCTTACACTTCCTCCCTTACCACCATTCAGGGCCCCAAACAGTCCTTCCAGGTGAGGCAACACTTCACCTGTGAGTCGACTGGGGTGATATACTGTGTCCGGTGCTCCTGATATGGCCTTTTATATATTGGCGAGACCCGACGCAGACTGGGAGACTGCTTTGCTGAACATCTACGCTCTGTCCGCCAGAGAAAGTAGGATCTCCCAGTGGCCACACATTTTAATTCCACATCCCATTCCCATTCTGACATGTTCACGGCCTCCTCTACTGTAAAGATGAAGCCACACTCAGGTTGGAGGAACAACACCTTATATTCTGTCTGGGTAGCCTCCAACCTGATGGCATGAACATCGACTTCTCTAACTTCCGCTAAGGCCCCACCTCCCCCTCGTACCCCATCTGTTACTTATTTTTATGCACACATTCTTTCTCTCATTCTCCTTTTTCTCCCTCTGTCCCTCTGAATATACCTCTTGCCCATCCTCTGGGTCCCTCCCCCTTGTCTTTCTTCCCGGACCTCCTGTCCCATGATCCTCTCGTATCCCCTTTTGCCAATCACCTGTCCAGCTCTTGGCTCCATCCCTCCCCCTCCTGTCTTCTCCTATCATTTTGGATCTCCCCCTCCCCCTCCTACTTTCAAATCCCTTACTCACTCTTCCTTCAGTTAGTCCTGACGAAGAGTCTCGGCCTGAAACGTCGACTGCACCTCTTCCTACAGATGCTGCCTGGCCTGCTGCGTTCACCAGCAACTTTGATGTGTGTATCTAGGAAATATATTCATTTTTACAACATTGACTCTACCCACTAATGTTATTGGTAGTATCATCCATTTGTCAAGATCTTCTTGAATTTTTTTCAATAGTGGTAAATAATTAAATTTATATAAATGCTTTACATAATTATCAAGTCTTATACATAAATACTTTATACCATTTACCGGCCATCTAAATTGGGTTGCTAATCGACATTGGCTATAGTCTCCTTTAGTAAGAGGTAAAATTTCACTTTCATCCCAATTTATTTTATACCCTTATACTTTCCCATATTCATCCAATCTAGAAGATAATTTACGTAACGAATGCTGTGGGTTTGTTAAGTAAGTTAAAACATCATCAGCAAATTTTATTAATTTTATATTCCTCCTGATTAACTCTAAAACCCTTAATATCTGAATCAATTCTAATTAGTTCTGCTAATGGTTCTATCGTCAATACAAATAAAGCAGGTGATAATGGACAACCTTGTCTAGTTACATACATCAAAGTTGCTGGTGAATGCAGCAGGCCAAGCAGCATCTATAGGAAGAGGTGCAGTCGACGTTTCAGGCCGAGACCCTGAACATCGACTTCTCTAACTTCCGCTAATGCCCCACCTCCCTCTCGTACCCCATCTGTTACTTATTTTTATACACACATTCTTTCTCTCACTCTCCTTTTTCTCCCTCTGTCCCTCTGAATATACCCCTTACCCATCCTCTGGGTCCCCCCCCCCCCGTCTTTCTTCCCGGTCCTCCTGTCCCATGATCCTCTCTTATCCCTTTTGCCAATCACCTGTCCAGCTCTTGGCTCCATCTCTCCCCCTCCTGTCTTCTCCTATCATTTTGGATCTCCCCCTCCCCCTCCAACTTTCAAATCCCTTACTCACTCTTCCTTCAGTTAGTCCTGACGAAGGGTCTCGGCCCGAAACGTCAACTGTACCTCTTCCTATAGATGCTGCTTGGCCTGCTGCGTTCACCAGCAACTTTGATGTATGTTGCTTGAATTTCCAGCATCTGCAGAATTCCTGTTGTTAACCTTGTCTAGTTGACCTTTTTAACTGGAATGGTGTTGAAATTTGACTATTTGTCACTACATTTAAGTCAACTTTAGTGACAGGTGAGGTAACAGAAGATTGGCATATAACCATTGTTGTTCTGCTGTTTGAAAGAGGCTCTAAACATAGACAAGGAAATTATAGGCCAGTGAGTCTGACATCAGTTGTGGGAAAATTATTGGAAGATATTCTGAGGGATTGGATATATAAATATTTGGATAGGCATGAACTGATTAGATAAGCATGCATGGTAGGTCATGTCTAACCAATATTATAGAGTCTTTTGAGGAAGCTACCAGGAAAGTGGATGAAGGCAAGGCAGTGGATGTTGTTGACATGAACATTAGTAAAGCATGGGAGGTTGGTCGAAAAGATTCAGTCACTCGACATTCAAGATGAGGTACTAAATTGAATCAAACATTGGCATGTGGGAGAAGCTAAAGAGTGGTGGTGGATGATTGCCTCTCTGACTGGAGGCCTGTGACTAGTAGTGTGCTGCAAGGATAGGTACTTTGATAATAAATTTAATATAAACTTTGAAATTTGCGGTCAGAAAAATGAGATAGGAAATTTACTCTTATAGAATTTATGTGCCCGGCTGGTGGTGCAATGGCATCAGCGCCGGACTCCGGAGCAAAGGTTCCTGAGTTCGAATCCAAGTCGGGCCAACCCCTGAGCCTGCTTTCCATCTGTGCCGGGTTGAGCATCGAGCTAGCCACTCGGCCTCGTAAAAAAAAAAGGGTTGAGTCGGGAACGTTCATATCGTGACCCGCTTAATCCTGATACCACGCACCAGACAAGAATGGCTGACTATCTGGTGCGACACGATAAAAAAAATAGAATTTATGTGAATTTATGTCAGAAAAAAAACAATGAATGAACATAAACTGCAAATGAAAGAACAAATATTACTGACCTGTAGAGTTATGGAGTCAAAGAGCACGACAGCATATTAACAAGCCCTTCAGTCCATCTACTCTGTGCCAAACTCTTAATCTGCCTAGTCCCCTTGACCTGCACCCAGACCATACCACTCCATACCCCTCCCATTCATGAGGCTATCTAATGGTGATGATGTTGATGATGTCAACTCAGACCTGATCATCATCATCATATCTAAACTTCTCTCAAATGTTGAAATCGAACTGACATCCACCACTTACACTGACAGGTTGTGTGTTACAAAGTTTCAATAAGGGCAGGTTTCTGGGAAGGCTGTCTTTTCAACAATGCTGGCATGTACTGCATTCCTATGTATGTGTTGTGGAATGCTGTGTGTGTTGCAACAAAAAATAGAATTGCCATTTGAGAATGTGGTAACCAAGTGAGTCAATGGCGCTCCAGCAAAACCCTGTAAAATGAACAGTGGTAAACAAGGAGATGCCTGCACAGGGTGGTGAACCTCACCAGATGGCTCACGGGGAAAACAGGGTGAGCCAGTTTCAGAATGTCGCCCGTTCAATGTATATAACTTCACTCACCTCAGCTCTGAACTGATCCAATGCTAGAGGAACTCAGCAAGCTTCAACATCTATGGAAAAGAGTGAATAGTCAGTGTTTCAGGCCGAGACCCTTCATCAAGTCTGGACAAAAAGATGAGAGGTCAGAGCAAGAAGGTGGCGGGAGGGGAGGAAGAAGTACAGGGTGGCAGGTGATAGGTGAAACTGGGAGTTGGGGAGGGGTGAGTTAAAAAGCTGGGAAGTCGATTGGTAAAAGAGATAAAGGGCTGGAGAAGGGGGAAGCTGATAGGAGGGGGTAGAAGATCATGAAAGAAGGGGAACAAGGAGGAGAACCAGAGGGAGGTGAAGGGTAGGTAAGGAGATACGAGTGACAGGGAAACAGGAATGCGGAATGGGGAATTGTGAAGATTTGCCATGTTGTTTAAAACTTTGACAAACTTCTATGAATGTATTGTAGAGAGTAAATTGACTGGTTGCGTTATGGTCTGATATGGAAACACCAATGCCCTTGAATGGAAAAGCCTACAAAGTAGTAGTGGATATGGCCCAAAACATAGTTAAAGCCCTCCCCACCATAAGGAGTGTTGTCACAGGAAAGCAGCATTCATCATCAGAGACCCCCACCACCCATGGTGAAGGCAGAGGAGGGGGAGGGGCAACTACCGGAAATTTGAGAAATCAATGTTCATGCCATCAGGTTGGAGACTACCCAGACAGAATATTAGGTGTTGCTCTTCCAACTTGAGTATGGTTTCTTCATGGCAGCAGAGGAGGCCATGGACTGGCATGTTAGCTATTCCACCTGGGTAGCCTCCAACCTGATACAATACTCCAAGTGCTCTCGGAGTATTGCAAGCAATTTTGGGCCCCTTATCTAAGAAAAGATATGCTGACATTGGAAAGGATCCAGAGAAGGTTTACTAGAATGATTCAGTGAATGAAAGGCTTAACACATAAATTGCTTTGGATGGCTCTGGGTCCATACTCGTAGGAGTTTAGAAGAATAAGGAGGGATCTCATTGAAATCTATTGATTATTGAAAGGACTTGATAGGGTGAATATGGTGAATATCCGGCCCGAAACGTCCACCGATCTTTTCCACGGATGCTGCCCGACCTGCTGAGTTCCTCCAGCGTGTTGTGAGTGTTGAATATGAAGAGAATGTTTCCTTGAGTGGGGGAGTCTAGAACCAGAGGGCATGGTTCAGAATTGAGGGACATTTATTTAAAACAGAGATGAGGAGGGATTTCTTTAACTGGAGGCCGTAGAGTTCATTTCCCCAGATGGCACCAGAGATCATCTTTCTCTGGGCTGTGGACTGTGGCTGCAGAGGCTAAGACATTGGATATATTTAAAATGGAGGTGGAAGGATTCTTGATTAGTAAGGGTGTCAAAGGTACAGGGAGAAGTCAGGGGAATAGGGTTGAGAGAGATATGGGTCGATAGGGAAAACTCGATTGGCTGAATGGCTTAATTCTGTTCCTATGGCTTATAGCTTTATGTGTGGCCTCAACAACAACTTATGGCTAGAAGAAAATGTCTCAGCTCCTATACTGAGTGTCCTAACTAATAAAGGCCAGCGTTCTGTATACCTTTCTCACCACCCTATCTACCTTCCCACATACGATGCACTTGTTCTTCCAGGTCTCCCTGTTCCATGCACACCCCAGTGTCCTGTCATTCATAGTATAAGTCCTATATGGTCATATACATTGAAACATTAGCATTTCACCGAGCACATCAAAGAAATACATTCATGTGTTTATTTTTAACACGAGAAATTTTAAATGACCTTTGATTATCAAAAGCACATAAAGCTATCTTTGACTGATTTTTTACCACTTACACAGGTAGGATTTATTAGGTATTTCTCCATAGATATAGCACTTGAATTTGTAACCATGTGATCCATTATCCTGATATTGTATGTAATAAAGTACTCAGAACATTATCATTATTTATAACTATTGTCTTCTCGTGATCTGCAGGTTATATGTTGTAATTCACAAACGTAAAGGATGTCTGACCTACCTTACACTTCGACTTTATGTTCATGAACCAATTACCCATGTCAGACTATTCCCACCAGGCAGACATTGCTCCAGAGGAAACTTGGCTTGTTAAACTGTATCTACAGGCAGTTTACCCTTCGGGAGTCAGTGAGGCAGTGATGATAAGATCATAAGACATAGGAGCAGATTTAGGCCATCCAGCCTTTCAAGTCTGCTCCAAAATTCTATCATGGTTGATTTATTATGCCTCTCAACCTTACTCTACTGCCTTCTCCCTGTAACCTTTACTGTCCTTACTAATCAAGAAACTATCAGCCTCTCCTTTAAATATACCCAATGTCTTGGATTCCATAGCCATCTATGGCAAATAATTCCACAGATTCACACCCTCTGGCTAAAAATATTCCTCAGTATCTCTGTTCTAAAGGGGTGTCCTTCTAATCTGAGGCTGAGATCTCTGATCCTCGACTCCCCCTCTATAGGAAACATCCTCTCCATGTCCACTCTATCAAGGCCTTTCAATATTTGGGAGGTTTCAATGAAATCTTATCCCATTCTTCTGAACTCCAGTGAGTACAAGCCCAGAGCCATCAAATGCTCCTTACACATTAACCTTTTCATTTCTGGGATCGTTCTCATGAACCTCTTCTGGACCCTCTAATTCTTTCTTAGATAAAGGGCTCAAAACTGCTCACAATACTCCAAGCGTGTACTGACCATTGCCTTATAAAACCTCAGAATTAAATCCTGGCTTTTATATTCTAGTCATCATGAAATTAATGCTGGAATTCTGCTTATTCCTGCCAGGCAGACTTTACTCCAAAGGGAACTTGGTCTGTCAAACTGTATCCGCAGGCAGTTTTGCCTTCCGGGGTTAAGTGTGACAGTGATGATACTGGTTACCGCAGAACAAATTCAGTTCAAACATTCAAACATTCAAAGTATGCATGCAGAATACAACTCTGCGATTCGTCCTCCCGCAGGCAGCCACAAGACAAAGACCATGGGGAATCCATCCAAGAAAACTTCAAACACCCAATCCTTATGGTTGCTCTCTGCGAATTGTAGTAAGGATCCTAGGAACAGGATGTTATGTTTAATGGGGTAATGGGTTCAAAAGAGTGACAGTGAACAGAAGTGATTGACAAATTGGATCTGTACTAAAGCTATTCCCATCAATTCACACCTCCAGAGCTGAGGTCTCAGAAAACTGGTGAGTAGTCGTAGTCATAGTCATACTCTATTGATCCCGGGGGAAATTGGTTTTCATTACAGTTACACCATAAATAATAAATAGTAATAAAACCATAAATAGTTAAATAGTAATATGTAAATTATGCCAGGAAATTAGTCCAGGAGTAGCTAATATTGTTCCATTGTTTAAGAGAGGTCAGCGGTGAATCCAGGAAATTATTGACCGCTGATTCTCATGTGAGTGGCAGGGAAGCTATCAGAGCGCTGTAGTTGCATGATTGCTCAAGTGGAATATGATGTTCGAAGTTCAAAGGAAAATTATTATCAAAGTACATATACATTACCATCTACAAACCAGAGATTTGTTTCCTGGTGGACATACACAATAAATCCGTGCACCGTAGTGGAATCAGTGAAAGACTGTGTTCAACAGGGTGAACAACCAGAGTGCAAAGACATCAAACCATGCCAATGCAAAACAAAAGAAACAATAATAATAATAATGATAAATAAATAACCAATATCAAAAATGTGAGCTGTAAATTCTTCGAAAGTGAGTCCATTAGTTGCGGAAAGAGTTCAGTGATTGAGTAGGTAAAGTCGAGTGAAGTTATCCACTTTGGTTCAGGAGCCTGATGCTTGAGGGATAATAACTGTCCCTGAACCAAATGGTGTGAGTCCTGAGGCCCCTGTACCTTCTTCCTGAGGAGTAAGAAGAGACCATGATCTGGGTGGTGGGGGTCTCCGATGATGGATGCTGCTTTCTTGAAACAGCGCTCCATGTAGATATGCTCAATGGTTTCTGCTAAGGGTTTTCTACTGGTGGGTCGTCAGGCAGCTATAGAAGCTGATCTGGGATCCATGGTGCAGTGTGGGTGATAGTAAGTGCCTTTTGGTTGTTCAGTCCCTCTTTTTGCAGCTGCCGCTTGTTCTCTGCGGCACAGCAGAGATCGATCTCAGGTGGCACATCTCCCTCTTGAACAGATTTCCTCCAAATCTATCTTTAGACTTGTCTGTCTTCCCAGTTTTTAGACTCTTTTGGAGAGTATTCATGGGGATAGAATGTATGTGCATTTGGAAAAGCACAGCGTAATTAGGGACTGTCAGCAGGACACGGAGCCATAGATACTAAGCACTACAGCCCATCTAGTCTGTGCCAAGTCGTTATTCTACCTAGTCCCATCAACCAGTCCCAGCACCATAGCCCTCCACACCCCTCCATCCCATCCATGTACTTATCCAAACCTCCCTTAAAAGTTGCAATCAAACTCACATACATCACTTCTGCTGGAAGCTCAAGGTACACCCATACCACCATCTGAGAGGTTTCCCCTCAGGTTCCCGCTAAAAATTTCACCTTTCACCCTTAACCTATGATCTATAGTTCTAGTCTCACCCAACTTTATGTCCTCGTTGTCCACGGGAATGGTACCGGAGGATTGGAGGGAGGCGAATGTTGTCCCCTTGTTCAGAAAAGGTAGTAGGGATAGTCTGGGTAATTATAGACCAGTGAGCCTTACGTCTGTGGTGGGAAAGCTGTTGGAAAAGATTCTTAGAGATCGGATCTATAGGCAGTTAGAGAATCATGGTCTGATCAGGGACAGTCAGCATGGCTTTGTGAAGGGCAGATCGTGTCTAACAAGCCTGATAGAGTTCTTTGAGGAGGTGACCAGGCATATAGATGAGGGTAGTGCAGTGGATGTGATCTATATGGATTTTAGTAAGGCATTTGACAAGGTTCCACATGGTAGGCTTATTCAGAAAGTTAGAAGGCATGGGATCCAGGGAAGTTTGGCCAGGTGGATTCAGAATTGGCTTGCCTGCAGAAGGCAGAGGGTGGTGGTGGAGGGAGTACATTCAGATTGGAGGATTGTGACTAGTGGTGTCCCACAAGGATCTGTTCTGGGACCTCTACTTTTTGTGATTTTTATTAACAACCTGGATGTGGGGGTAGAAGGGTGGGTTGGCAAGTTTGCAGACGACACAAAGGTTGGTGGTGTTGTAGATAGTGTAGAGGATTGTCAAAGATTGCAGAGAGACATTGATAGGATGCAGAAGTGGGCTGAGAAGTGGCAGATGGAGTTCAACCCGGAGAAGTGTGAGGTGGTACACTTTGGAAGGACAAACTCTGAGGCAGAGTACAAAGTAAATGGCAGGATACTTGGTAGCGTGGAGGAGCAGAGGGACCTCGGGGTACATGTCCACAGATCCCTGAAAGTTGCATCACAGGTGGATAGGGTAGTTAAGAAAGCTTATGGGGTGTTAGCTTTCATAAGTCGAGGGATAGAGTTTAAGAGTCGCGTTATAACGATGCAGCTCTATAAAACTCTGGTTAGGCTACACTTGGAGTACTGTGTCCAGTCCTGGTCACCTCACTATAGGAAGGATGTGAAAGCATTGGAAAGGGTACAGAGGAGATTTACCAGGATGCTGCCTGGTTTAGAACGTATGCATTATGATCAGAGATTAAGGGAACTAGGGGTTTACTCTTTGGAGAGAAGGAGGATGAGAGGATACATGATAGAGGTGTACAAGATAATAAGAGGAATAGATAGAGTGGATAGCCAGCACCTCTTCCCAAGGGCACCACTGCTCAATACAAGAGGACATGGCTTTAAGGTAAGGGGTGGAAAGTTGAAGGTGGAATATTAGACGCAAACAACAGGAATTCTGCAGATGCTGGAAATTCAAGCAACATACATCAAAGTTGCTGGTGAACGCAGCAGGCCAGGCAGCATCTATAGGAAGAGGCGCAGTCGACGTTTCAGGCTGAGACCCTTCGTCAGGACTAACTGAAGGAAGAGTGAGTAAGGGATTTGAAAGCTGGAGGGGGAGGGGGAGATGCAAAATGATAGGAGAAGACAGGAGGGGGAGGGATAGAGCCGAGAGCTGGACAGGTGATAGGCAAAAGGGGATACGAGAGGATCATGGTACAGGAGGCCTAGGGAGAAAGACGGGGGGGGGTGACCCAGAGGATGGGCAAGAGGTATATTCAGAGGGACAGAGGGAGAAAAAGGAGAGTGAGAGAAAGAATGTGTGCATAAAAATGAGTAACAGCTGGGGTACGAGGGGGAGGTGGGGACTAGCGGAAGTTAGAGAAGTCAATGTTCATGCCATCAGGTTGGAGGCTACCCAGACGGAATATAAGGTGTTGTTCCTCCAACCTGAGTGTGGCTTCATCTTTACAGTAGAGGAGGCCGTGGATAGACATGTCAGAATGGGAATGGGATGTGGAATTAAAATGTGTGGCCACTGGGAGATCCTGCTTTCTCTGGCGGACAGAGTGTAGATGTTCAGCAAAGCGGTCTCCCAGTCTGCGTCGGGTCTCACCAATATATAAAAGGCCACATCGGGAGCACCGGACGCAGTATATCACCCCAGTCGACTCACAGGTGAAGTGATGCCTCACCTGGAAGGACTGTTTGGGGCCCTGAATGGTGGTAAGGGAGGAAATGTAAGGGCATGTGTAGCACTTGTTCCGCTTACACGGATAAGTGCCAGGAGGGAGATCAGTGGGGAGGGATGGGGGGGACGAATGGACAAGGGAGTTGTGTAGGGAGCGATCCCTGCGGAATGCAGAGAGAGGCGGGGAGGGAAAGATGTGCTTAGTGGTGGGATCCCGTTGGAGGTGGCGGAAGTTACGGAGAATAATATGTTGGACCCGGAGGCTGGTGGGGTGGTAGGTGAGGACCAGGGGAACCCTATTCCTAATGGGGTGGTGGGAGGATGGAGTGAGAGCAGATGTACGTGAAATGGAGGAGATGCGTTTAAGAGCAGAGTTGATAGTGGAGGAAGGGAAGCCCCTTTCTTTAAAAAATGAAGACATCTCCCTCGTCCTAGAATGAAAAGTCTCATCCTGAGAGCAGATGCGGCGGAGACGGAGGAATTGCGAGAAGGGGATGGCGTTTTTGCAAGAGACAGGGTGAGAAGAGGAATAGTCCAGATAGCTGTGAGAGTCAGTAGGCCCAAACAGTCCTTCCAGGTGAGGCATCACTTCACCTGTGAGTCGACTGGGGTGATATACTGCGTCCGGTGCTCCCGATGTGGCCTTTTATATATTGGTGAGACCCGACGCAGACTGGGAGACCGCTTTGCTGAACATCTACGCTCTGTCCGCCAGAGAAAGCAGGATCTCCCAGTGGCCACACATTTTAATTCCACATCCCATTCCCATTCTGACATGTCTATGCACGGCCTCCTCTACTGTAAAGATGAAGCCACACTCAGGTTGGAGGAACAACACCTTATATTCCGTCTGGGTAGCCTCCAACCTGATGGCATGAACATTGACTTCTCTAACTTCCGCTAGTCCCCACCTCCCCCTCGTACCCCAGCTGTTACTCATTTTTATGCACACATTCTTTCTCTCACTCTCCTTTTTCTCCCTCTGTCCCTCTGAATATACCTCTTGCCCATCCTCTGGGTCACCCCCCCCCCCGTCTTTCTCCCTAGGCCTCCTGTACCATGATCCTCTCGTATCCCCTTTTGCCTATCACCTGTCCAGCTCTCGGCTCTATCCCTCCCCCTCCTGTCTTCTCCTATCATTTTGCATCTCCCCCTCCCCCTCCAGCTTTCAAATCCCTTACTCACTCTTCCTTCAGTTAGTCCTGACGAAGGGTCTCGGCCTGAAACGTTGACTGCGCCTCTTCCTATAGATGCTGCCTGGCCTGCTGCGTTCACCAGCAACTTTGATGTATGTTGGGGGAATATTAGAGGAAGGTTTTTTACTCAGAGAGTGGTTGGTGCGTGGAATGCACTGCCTGAGTCAGTGATGGAGGCAGATACACTAGTGAAGTTTAAGAGACTACTAGACAGGTATATGGAGGAATTTAAGGTGGGGCCTTATATGGGAGGCAGCGTTTGAGGGTCGGCACAACGTTGTGGGCCGAAGGGCCTGTGCTGTGCTGTACTATTCTATGTTCTATGTTCTATGTTCTAACTTCAGTGGGAAAAGCCTGTTTGCATTCACCCTATCTACACTCAGTGACCATTTTATTAGACACACCTGCTCATTAATGCAAATATCTAATTAGCCAATCATATGGCAGCAAGTCAATGCGTAAGAGCATGCAGACATGGTCAAGAGGTTCAGTTGTTGTTTTGACTAAGTATCAGAATGGGGAAGAAATGTTATCTAATTGACTTTGACCTCGAAATGATTGTTGGTTCCAGACAGGGTGGTTTGAATATCTCAGAAACTGCTGATCTCCTGGAATTTTCACACACAACAGTCTTTAGAGTTTACAGAAAATGATGCTAAAACAAAAAAAAAATCCAGTGAGTGGCAGTTCTGTGGGCGAAAACTCAAATCTTCAATTCCCAGCAACATACTTATCAATTTTCTCTGTATTCTTTCGTTCTTATTGATATCTTTCCTATTGGTAGGTGATAGCATGTCCTTGTGGAACAATAAGGACCATATTCAGGCAGAAAGGATTATATGTCATTCACTTAATAACTTTGGCACAACCTCATGGATTGATGGCCTGTTCCCGTGTTAGTCAGCTCCATGTTTTATACTTAGTGTACTGTATTCACCTTTGATGCCCAACTGTCCTGTGTGATATATACAAAATGCCGGAGGAACTCAGCAGTGAAGAGTTCTGATGGAGTCTCTCAGCCCAGAACGTCAACTGTTTCTTCCTCTGCTGCCTCACCTGTGGAGTTCCTTTGTGTGTGTTACTCTGGATTTACAGCATCTGCAAAATCTCTTGTATTTTTGTCCTATGAGATCATTTAGAAGCATAAGAAATAGTGAATAAGCTAAGTATTAGGGGCAGCTAATTATTAGGGTAAGTGTGGGCACGTGGCCAAGTGGTTAAGGCATTGGACTAGCGACCTGAAGGTCGTGAGTTCGAGCCCCAGCCGAGGCAGCGTGTTGTGTCCTTGAGCAAGGCACTTAATCACACATTGCCCTGCAATGACACCAGTGCCAAGCTGTATGGGTCCTAATGCCCTTCCCTTGGACAACATTGGTGTCGTGGAGAGGGGAGACGCAGCAGGGGCAACTGCTGGTCTTCCATACAACCTTGCCCAGGCCTGCGCCCTGGAGAGTGAAGACTTTCCAGGTGCAGATCCATGGTCTCGCAAGACTAACGAATGCCTTTAGGGGCAGCATGGTAGTGTAGTGGATAGCATAATGTTTTACAGTGCCAGTTGTAAGATTGGGGTTCAATTCCCACTGTTGCCAATAAGGAGTTTGTAAGTTCTCCCCATTACCACAAGAGTTTTCTCCTGGTGCTCCGGTTTCCTCCCACATTCCAAAGATGTGTGGGTTAGTTGTGCTGGAAGCCTGGTAAGTTGTGGGCATGTGATGTTCATGCCAGAAGCCTGGTGACACTTGCGGGCTGCCTCCTGCATATCCTCGGACCGTGTTGGGCATTGACACAAATGATGTATTTCACTGTATGCTTCAAATTTTTGGTGCACATGTGCTGAGTAAAGCTAATCTTTAATTTTTAAGATCAAAAATAGGAGAAACAATTCTGATGTTGCAGCTCTCCCTGTGATGATTGGACAATCAAGTTGAACCATTACATTGTCACATCTAACGTGAGATGAATTTCACAAATTCACCTTTAGTTCCTGAAGGCTCAAGGTGTTCTGCTGAATCCATTAAATGATCCCTGTATGATTCAAGTTTCATGTCTATTTATTACGTGTACACCGAAACACAGAGTGAAATGCATTGCTTGCATGAACAACCAACACATCAGAGAATGTGCTAGGGGCAGCCCACAAGGATCGCCACTCATTCCAACACCAACAAATCATGCCCACAATGCTTGGTAGAACAACACAGAACAGAACAAAGCACGGCAAGCAACAAAACAACAACAGCAAAAGAAGCTCCTGTCCTCCCTCCCACCCACCTACATACATACACAGTCCTCTAACCCAAAGACAGTCCATCTTCTTGGGTCTCCGGCATCCAATGGACTTGGATTCAGATGCGGTTGCACAGATATTGGGCCTTTGACTAACCCAACCGATTCGCAGGCTCAGGCCTCCAGCCAGTGACTTCCGGACTTCAGATTCAACCCTTGGGCTTCAATCCTTGGCACTGACCACAGGAGCCATTCATCACTGAACTCTGATCACACCAATTCGTGAACCTGGGGGTCGTGAGTCCTCATACTTCCTGCCTGCATCCTGTAGGGCATCAAAGAAGGAACCCTGAAATAATCAGGATTCCCATTGCTTTAGTTAGGAAGTATCTAAATGTGAAGACATTGGCACTCCATGTGGTTTCAGGATTAATTACCTAGTTGCTTTGAACAGATTCTGTTGTTTACTTAAGAGATGACGTGTTTGCAAAATGTTTGGCTGTTGAGATGGATATGCCTCACATTTACTGTTTGTACCATACATTATACCAGCTCAAAGTACATCACTGATTTTCTCTATGGACAAAGTCCCAGTGATTCAGGTTAATAATGTTACTCCTTATCGACTCACTTCTTTTAGATTTTCCCTTTCTTTCCAAATCAATCATTTGTCTTGAAGGTGGAACGTAGATAAAGGATGAACCTCCAGCTGAAAAGGGTAGAAACAGGATAGGGAATGTTGACGACATTCAAATCATGGAGCTTTGGCTATGGAGAACTTTGGGAACTTTCAAATGTAAGCAATGGAAAATAATAACCAAGATTTCAGGAATAATATGAAAGCTTTAAATTCACCAGCCTGGATTAGAAACAATCTATTTTGACATAGGTTAAGTATGTTAGGTCTTTTCTCTTTCAGAGCAAAGGAAGATGAGAGGTGACTTGATAAGAGACATAGATTGAGTGGACAGCCAAAGACATTTTTCCCAGGGTGGAAATGGCTAATACAAAGGGGCATAATTTTGAGAAAACACACACAAAATGCTGGAGGAACTGGAGGAAGGTGCTTGGAGGAAATTATAGGGGGATGTCAGAAGCAGGTTCTTTACGTAGAGCATGGTGGGTGCATGGAACATGCTGCAGGGGTGGTTCTAGAGGCAGATACATTAGAGGTATTTAAGAAACTTAGGAATTTAATGAATCTTTGGAATTCTCTACCCAGGAAGATTGTGCAGGCTCAATTCACTTTCAAGTATTGGAGTGAATACTTGAAGTAAATGGAGCTGGATGATCAGCCAGAACTTGACAACAGGAAGAGGTTAAAGTCACTGACTCCTGGTACCAAATCTTCTGCTTTACCTTGAGCATAGCTCCACTCTCCTGCCAGATGCAGGTCATCACCAGCCTTTGGCAGCATTCAATTCCTGATACAAAAGCCTGAAAGCATGTTATCACCAGACTCAAGGACGACTTCTACTCTGCTGCTATAAGACTATTGAATGGTTTCCTTGACCTCACAACTACCTTGTTAAGACCTTGGACTTCATTATCTGCCTGCACTGTCGTTTTGCTGTCGACGTTGCACTTTATTCTGCCTTTATATACAATATATATACAGTACTGTGCAAAAATGTCAGGTACATATATACAGTGCCTGTAAAAAGTATTCATCCCCCTTGTTAGTTCTGATGCTTTGTTGTTTTACACCATTGAATCACAGTGGATTTAATTTAAGCCACCTGTCCCACACCGCTCCCGCGGCACTCCACCATCACCATTCCCAACATTCTTTGCTCCGGTCAGATTGACAAACTCACTCTCCACTCCACGGAATACTGTGCATATAAATATATATAACTATACAAAAATATACAGTCGTGGCTATCCCCTGAGGTCGAAGATGATGGTCTTCATTCTGTTGATCTACTTATGGGCTCTCAAGTGGCTTATGAGTCCAATCTTGATTTTGAAAGTTCTTCCGCATTCAGGACAGGTAGTTCCAGATGGCAGATCGGGTTTGGGTTGTTGCTGCCTCTCTTTCCATTTTCTTCTCTTTTCTTCTAATTCTGCACATCTGTTGGCTTTGAAAGTTGCTGTTCCTTCTCGGATGATGGCTTGCCAGAGTTTCCTGTCCTTGCACTGGTTTCCCAATTGTTGATGTTGATATTACATTTCTTTATGTTGGCTTTTAAGATGTCTTTCAATCTCTTCTGTTGTCCACCTCTTTTACGTTTGCCTTCTTTAAGCTGGGAGTAGAAGATTTGTTTCGGCAGACGTTCGTCTTTCATCCGAACAACATGACCGCTCCATCTGAGTTGGTTCTTGATAACGTAGGCTTCAATGCTTGGTGTTTTTGCTTCATTTAGCACACTGACATTGGTTCTTCTATCTTCCCAGCTGATATTTAAGATTTTTCGAAGGCAGCATTGATGGAACTTTTCAAGTGCCTTCAGATGTCGTCGGTATGTTGTCCAGGTTTCTGATGCATACAGGAGCGTTGGGATTACCACTGCTTTGTACACTAACATGTTGGTGTCTGTTTGGATGTCATGATCATGAAAGACTCTTGTTCAGAGACGTCCAAAAGCTATTCCAGTGCATTTAAGACGATGTTGGATCTCGTCATTAAGGTTGACATTGGAGGAGAGGTGACTTCCAAGATACCGAAAGTGGTCCACGTTTTCCAGGGTTGTTTCACCAAGTTGAATTGATGGTTCTATCCGATTTGTCTCAATTGGTGACCGTTGATAGATGATCTGAGTCTCCTTGGAATTGATGGTAGGTCCAATTTCGTGTATGCACGGTTGAAGGCAGTCAGAATCTGTTGTAGGAAATATATAGTATATATATTATATAAATTAAAATAAGTAGTGCAAAAATATTGAGGTAGTGTTCATTGGTTCATTGTCCATTCAGATATCTGATGGTGATGGGGAAGAAGCTGTTCATAAAATGTTGAGTGCGGACTTTCAGGCTTCTGTACCTCCTCCCTGAGGGAAGTAATAAGAAGAGGGTATGTCCTGAATTTTGCAGTGTCCATCATGAATAATGCTGCCGTTTTGAACATAGAACAGTACAGCACAGGAAAATGCCCTGTAGCCCACTATGTTGTGCCAAACTAACAAAATTAATCACCAACTGCCCAACTAAACTCATCCCTTCTACAGATACAAGGTCCATATATTTTACGTGTAGGCACGTGGCCAAGTGGGTAAGGCATTCGACTAGCGATCTAAAGGTCGTGAGTTCGAGCCCCAGCCGAGGCAGCGTGTTGTGTCTTTGAGCAAGGCACTTAACCGCACAGTGCTCTGCGACGACACTGGTGCCAAGCTGAATGGGTCCTAATGCCCTTCCCTTGGACAACATCAGTGGCGTGGAGAGGGGAGACTTGCAGCACGGGCAACTGCTGGTCTACCATACAACCTTGCCTAGGCCTGCGCCCTGGAGAGTGAAGACTTTCCAGGCGCAGATCCATGGTCTCGCAAGACTAACGGTTGCCTCAATATTTTACATTTCCTGCTCATTCATGAGCCTGTCTGTGAATTTCTTGACATCTCAATCAGAATCACCTCTATTACAGATGGTTAAATAAATAGGCTTGCCAGCACACTGTGTAAGGGTGATTCCTCATGTAGGGGCGCTTTTGACTACCTGGAATTCTGAAAAATGAAATTTCTTGAATCTCTGTTTTGTTTATATTATAACCTTTATCTTGGCCTCTGGAATGAATACCAAATCTTGGCATTGATTAACCTTTAAGGGAACTTTTATATTTTAAGTCTCTTTTGCAGAGTTTTCATGGATGAGTGTCTTTACCACCACACTATCAAGTATTTGATGGCTCTGGGCCTGTACTTACTGGAGTTTAGAAGAATGAGGGCGAATCTCATTGAAACCTACCAAATATTGAAAGGCCTAGATAGAATGGATGTGGAGAGGATGTTTCCTATAGTGGAGGAGTCTACGACCAGAGGACACAGATTTAGAATAGAAGAGCATCCTTTTAGAATAAAAATGAGGTGGAATTTCTTTAGCCAGAGGGTGGGGTATCTGTGGAATTCTTTGCCAAAGGAAACCAAGTCATTGGGTATTCTGTATGTAAAGCTGAAGTTGATAGGTTCTTGATGAGTAAGGGTGTCAAAGGTTATGGAGAGAAGGCAGGAGAATGGGATTGAGAGGGCTAATAAATCAGTCATGGTGGAATGGTGGAGCAGATCCGATATGCTAAATGGGCTAATTCTGCTCCTATGTCTTATGAGCTCCTCCAGCATTTTGAGCGTGTTGCTTTGGATTTCCAGCATCTGCTGAATCTCTTGTAATTAAGATTCAAATCCATTTCAAGAAGCAAGAGCATAATCCAGAATAATCTGCAGTGAGAGAGAATTTCATTGTTAGGAGAGTCGTACCAGATATGATTCAGATGGCTGTTCACTTATCCTTCAGGTGAATATGACAAACTTGCTGAGACAGTGCCATTTTCAAGTGCTTTGAGACACCAGCTGAAGTAGTGGAAGGTCATTGAGCCACAGCTCCAGTTCCATAATACTTTCTCTCGGGAGCTGCAGCTCGGTGCACCTGATGCATATGTGTTTATCTAGGAGACTGGAGGTGTCCTAGACTTCTCACATCCCACACAGGCTACAAAATACTGCCCCTGGAGCCATTTTGCTCTGCCCAGACAGATGACGACTGAAGAAATAAGAACAAAAAGAGAAAGTTGCCAGATACTTTACCACACCCAAACTTGATTTGGAGCTCAGAAATGCTATTTGAGATGATGTGATCTCCGGAAAGCCATCTCAAGGGCGAAGTGGAGATTCTGGACTAGACTGGAATCAATGAGGGATGCTTGACAGCTGTGGCAGGGTTCGAATGCCAACTTCCTCCAAAGTTAAATCTTGCAACATAGGGGACAGCAGAGCTTCACGTTCAGCTGAGCTCAATGCCTTCTCTGCTCACCTTGACCACCAGAACAAGAGGAACCATCACGCACCCCCATGTCTCCCGGTGATTCTTCAGTCTCAGTATCTGAAGATGACATGCGGGCTGCCATCAAGAGAGTGAATCCAAGAGGAGCCATCCGGTCCGGATGGAGTAGCTGGCTGACTACTGAAGAGTTGTGCTTATCAACTGGCTGGTGTATTCACGGACATCTTGAACATCTTGCTCCAGCAGTGTGTGGTACGCACCTGCTTCAAGCAGGCTTCAATCATACCAGTGCCCAAGAGGAGTGTGGTGACCTGTCTAAGTAACTATCGCCCAGTGGCACTTACATCCACAGTGATGAAGTGTTTTGAGAGGCTGGTGTTGAAACATATCAGCTCCTGTCTGAGTGGTGACTTGGATCCACTCCAATTTGCCTACCAAAGCAAGGGGTCTACAGCAGCCACAATCTCAATGGCTCTCCACACTACCTTGGAAAAGCTGGACAGCAAAGGTGCATACATCAGGATGTTCTTTATTGATTACAGCTCAGCATTTAATACCATCATCCCCTCTAAACTAATCAGTAAACTCCAAGACCTGGTCCTCTATACCCTCTTGTGCAATTGGATCTTGGATTTCCTCACTTGCAGACCCCAGTCAGTTCAGATTGGAAAAAAACATCTCCTCCACCATCTCTATCAGCACAGAAGCACCACGGTGATGTGTGCTTAGCCTTGTGCTCCACTTGCTTTGCACCTATGACTGTGCGGCTAAGTTCAGCTCCAACGCCATATACAAGTTTGTTGATGAGACCACTATTGTGGGCTGTATCAAAGGCGTCGGGGCAGATTGAATATTTGGCTGAGTGGTGTATTAACAACAACCTCTCACTCAATGTCAATAAGACCAAGGAGCTGACTGCAGATTTCAGGAGAGGGAAACCAGATGTCATGAGCTAGTACTCATCAGAGGATCACAGTTGGAAAAGGTCAATAACTTTAAATTCCTGGGTGTCAGAGGACCTGTCCTGGAACCATCATATAAATATAATTGCAAAGAAAGCACACAGCACCTCTATTCCTCAAGAGTCTGTGGAGATTCAACATCATCAAAAACCTTGGCGAACATCCATAGATGTGTGGTGGAAAACATGCCGACTGGCTGCGTTACAGCTGGTATGGGAGCACCAATTCCTTCGAGTGAAAAATCCTACAAAAGGTAATGGATTCGGCCCAGTACCGCATGGGTAAAGCCCTCCCAACCATTGAGCCCGTCTGCATGAAATGTTCATCATCAAAGATCCTCACCACCCAGGCCCATGGTCTTTTCTCGCTGCTGCCATCAGGTAGAAGATACGAGAGCCTCAGGACTTGCACCACCAGGTTCAAGAACTGTTACTACCCCTCAACCATCAGGCTCTTGAACAAAAAGGGGATAACTACACTCATTCTATTTGCGGTGTTCCCACAACCGATGACCTCACTTTAAAAACACTTTATATTGTTATTTCACGCTCATTATTTGTTGCTATTTATTTATATTTGCATTTGCGCAGTTTGTTGTTCATTGATCCTGTTTATAGTTACTGTTCCATAGATTTGCTAAATATGTCCACAGGAAAAAGAATCTCAGGGTTATATGTGGTGGCATGGATGTATTCTATTAATAAGTCTTGCTTTGTCTTTGGATGAGGAGTGACCTAATTGAAACCTATCGAATGGTGAAAGGTCTTGATAGAGTTGATGTGGAGAGGATGTTTTCTATGGTGGAGAGTCTAGTACCATAGGACACAGCCTCAGAATAGAGAGGCATCCTTTTACAACAGAGATGAGGAGGAATGTCTTTAGCCAGAGAGCGGTGAATCTGTGGAATTTGTTGTCAGAGGCAGTTGAAGGCATCAAGTCTTTACGAATATTTAAGGCAGAGTTTGATAGATTCATGATTGTCAAGGTATAAAGGGATATGGGGAGAAAGCAGGAGACTGGGCTGAGAGGAAAGATATCTCAGTCATAATGAAATGGCAGAGCAGACTCAATGGATCAAATGGCCTCATTTTGCTCCCATGTCTATAGTTTAATGGTCCTATGGTTTTATTAAGGATGGTGGTGATAAATCACTGATCATGTCAATAGGTGTGATGTCAATGTAGAAGCAGGGACAGCTTATTCCTAGAGGGTCCTCCTTTGACAAGATGCTTGGAGTATGGTTTTATCATAATGGACACTCAGACTTGGGGCAGGCACTGCATTAAAGCAAACATGTTCTTCACCATTCTCGAGTGTTACAATACAAGCTGGTAATTAATGTTTATCTACATTCTTTCTTATGGTTTATTGACTGCCTGTTCACAGTTCAAGAGATAAGAACCTCCATAGGCTTGTGATGATGATTTCGTTCTCTGACCTCTTGTAAAGGAACCTGATTAAAATTGCTTTAATCAATATGGAAGTGATAGGTCTTCCACCAATCGAAGTAACCATTTTTGATTTTTGACAGCTATATTAGGGAGGTGAGTGCTTATAGGAAGGCTTCACTTCAAGGTGCGTGTATCGGTCGCAAGATGAAGAGCAACATGAAGTTCTTCAAAAATAGGAGAATGCTCAGCACTTTCGAAATACAGCTCATTAGCTTGTTCCTCCTGCTGCTGGCGGTGTGTGTGGGTCTAATCGTCGTTGCTTGGCTCGCAATCCACCAGCCCCAAGGCCAGGGTGAGTCTGCTCTAAATACAGTTTGATCCACGGGTTATCAAATCAGGTCAGGACTTTATTACCTGGAGATGAGGGGAGTTTTGATAGGGGTATACAAAATTATGAGAGGTATAGGTAGGGTAAATGTAAGCAGGCTTTTTCCACTCCGGTTGAGTCAGACTAGAATTGAAAGTCATTGGTTGTGGCGGCCCGCACACGCAGGACTCGAACCGCCATCGGGAGCCGTGGGCAGACATGCGATAACGTGTTTGGGACTACCCACTCGGGGTGGACCTTCCGGGGACAGTCTGATGTCACGTCCGCCCCGCGGGTCGCAGGGGCCCATGGGAGGGGAGAGATAAGCGCGCGATTTTGAATCAGTAAAGGCATTCTGAGTTGAGCTCTCTCTGCCTCTGTGTGTTTCTTTAGTAGCGTGTTTGCGCGCGACTACATTGGTGACCTCGATGTTCCAGATAGCATCTGGAGCCGGCGACTCAGCGACCAGCCGTGAGTTCGAGCAACTCACACAACGCGGTCTCTCTGAAGCTCCTGACTTTCTGGGCCACTCAGCCCCACGTTTGGTTTGAGCAGGCTGAGGCCCAGTTCAATATCAGAGACATTACAGCCGACGCCACGTGGTACTACTACGTGGTCAGCACGTTCAACCAGGAGACGGCAGGCCGGATCATCGACTTCCTACCCCAGCCACCAACGGAGGACAGGTACACTGAGCTTAAGGCACTTCTGATCCGTACCTTTGGACTCTCCCGCCGCGAACAGGCCATGTGGCTCCTACACATGGACGGCTTGGGCAACCGCATGCCATCCAAGATCATGAATGATATGCTGGCGCTCATGGACGGCCATAAGCCATGCCTTTTATTTGAACAGTTGTTCCTCGAACAAATGCCAGAGGACATTCGCCTCCTCCTCGTTAGTGAGGAGTTCAGCGACCCACGCAGGGTCACGGCTAAAGCAGACGTCCTTTGGCAGAGCAAGCAACGTGGAGCAGCCTCCATTGGCCTAGCCACGATCGCGCGCTCCAAAGCCCAGGCCCCACAACCGAAGCCATTGAGACCCATGGGGGAAAAAGACAAAAGTTCAGAACGATGGTGTTTCTATCACCAAAGATGGGGCTCAGGCACGCGCTGCTACCGTCCACCATGTGCTATTCCAGGAAATGCCAGGGCCAGCCGTCGCTAATGGCTATGACGGCTGGCCACCAAGACAGCCTCCTGTACCTCTGGGACCGACGCTCCGGGCGGCGCTTCCTGGTAGACACCAGGGCCGAAGTCAGCATACTTCCCCCCCCCTCGAACATGGACATTCGTAACGCGGTCCCAGGCCCCGAACTCACCGCTGCAAATGGCACCAGTATTCGGACGTACGGCCCGCGAACTATCTCACTGCATTTCAGGTCCAGCCGTTTCACTTGGACTTTCACGTTGGCAGCGGTGTCACAGCCACTACTAGGGGTAGATTTCCTATGAGCCCACTGCCTCCTGGTCGACCTAAAAGGCCAGCATTTGGTCAGCGCTGAGACGCTCCAGACTTTCCAACTCGGAGTAGCCAAGCTACCAGCCCTCCACCTGGATTCCGTGACCCTCTTGGGTAATGGATTTGCCAGGGTGTTGGTGGAATTCCCCTCCATAGTCACCCCGCAGTTCTCCACGGCCGACCCCAAGCACGGCGTGCAGCACCACATTCCCACGCAAGGACCGCCGCTGCATGCCCGAGCTCGCAGGCTCCCACCCGACAAACTCCACCTCGCCAAGGAGGAGTTCCGTAAGATGGAAGAGATGGGAATCGTACGCCGCTCAGACAACCCGTGGGCATCCCCGCTGCACATGGTGCCCAAGTCCGCAGGAGGATGGAGGCCCTGCGAAGACTACAGAAGGCTCAATGACGCCATGACCGCCGACAGATACCCGGTACCCCACATCCAGGACTTCATGGCGAACCTGCACAGAGCGACCGTCTTCTCGAAAATCGACCTGATCAGGGGATACCATCAGATCCCAGTGCACCCCGACGACGTGCCCAAGACGACACTCATCACCCCATTCGGCTTGTTCGAATTCCTGAGGATGCCTTTCGGTCTCAAGAATGCAGCCCAAACTTTCCAAAGGTCCATGGACTCGGTGGGACGCAGCCTGGCTTTCATTTTCATTTACTTGGACGACCACGGACTGGCAATCAATCCAGCGAAGTGCCAGTTCGGGCTGACGGAGATCGACTTCTTGGGCTCTTGGGCCACAGAGTCAACCGACATGGCGCAGTTCCCTTACCGGACAAGGTCCAGGCCATCCGCCAGTTCCCCAAGCCCAGCACGGTCAAGGGCCTGCAGGAGTTCATAGGGATGGTCAACTATTATCATCGGTTCATGCCGGTGGTGGCATGTATCATGAGACCCTTGTTCAGCCTGACAGCCAGCAAGGCCAATGTGGCATGGGAAGCGGAGTCCACAGAGGCGTTCGAGCAGGCCAAGGAGGCGCTGGCAAAGGCACCCGAGAGTCGATGTACCCACGGCACTCACAGTCGACGCTTCCGACACAGCAGTCGGCGGAGTCCTGGAGCAGCTCGTCGAGGACCAGTGGTGACCATTCGCTTTCTTCAGCCGGCACCTACGGCCACCAGCGGTGAAGTACAGCGTTTTCGACAGAGAGTTGCTAGCTCTCTATCTGGCTGTCCGGCATTTCTGGTACTTCCTCGCGGGAAGGGAGTTCACCGTGTAAACGGACCACAAGCCCCTCACCTTCGCACTGACCAAGGTATCGGACCCATGGTCGGCTCGGCAGCAGAGGCACCCATCCTTTATTTCAGAATTCACCACGGACCAGCAGCATGGAGGCGCCGGGTGTTTGACACGCTGCACGACCTGGCCCACCCGTCTATCAAGCTGATAGCGGACAGATTCACCTGGCACGGTTTGCGCAAACAGGTCGGACACTGGACCAGGACCTGCGTACACTGCCAGACCGCCAAAGTCCAGCGGCAGGTGAAGGCTCCCCCCCAGCAGTTCCAGCCAACGCACAGGAGGTTCCAACACATCCACGTGGACATCGTCGGCCCCCTGCCAGTCTCCCAGGGCACCAGGTATATCTTTACCATGGTAGACAGGTTCACCAGATGGCTGGAAGCCGTACCGCTGGCAGACACGTCCACTGAGACCTGCGCCAGGACGCTTACTGCAAACTGGATCGTCAGGTTCGGCCTCCCAGCGGACATCACCTCTGACAGAGGGGCGCAGTTCACGTCTGGTTTGTGGACAGCACTGGCACAGCTCCTGGGCACCCAGCTGCATCACACCACAGCGTACCATCCCCAGTCCAACGGTTTGGTACAGCGATTCCAGTGGGATCTCCAGTCCGCCCTGATGGCGCCTCAGGGGCCCCAACTGGACAGATGAGCTTCCCTGGGTCCTACTGGGCCCTACTGGGCATCTGCACAGCCCCCAAGGAGGACCTGGACACCTCCTCGGCGGAATTGGTCTACGGCGCCCCTGACGGTCCCAGGCGAGTTCGTTCCAGAGGCCCGAGGTTCGGAAGAAACTGCAGCAGCGGTGCTAACGAGGCTGCGGGACAAGGTAGGGACCCTGGCACCGGCCCCGACCTCCAGGCATGGTCCCACGCCATCCTTCACCCCTGAAGACCTCCGAGACTGTGAGTATGTTTTTACTCGCAGGGGCATGCACAGGTCACCTCTACAGTGGCCGTACGAGGGACTCTTCAAGGTGATCCGGCACAACAGAACCATGTGTGTCATGGAGGTGGGTGGCCGGGAAGAGACTTTTACAGTGGACCGCCTCAAAGTGGCGCGCTTGTAGATTGAGCAACCAGTGAGGGTACCGCACCGCGCTGGCAAGGCCAGCCACCCAGGCAAGCCACGCAGACTGGGGGCTCTACAACCCCAATGGACGTTTCTGGGGGGAGGAGGTAGTATGGCGGCCCGCACACGCGGGACTCGAACCGCCATCAGGAGCCATGGGCAGACACACGACAGCGCGTTTGGGATTACCCGCTCGGGGCGGACCTTCCGGGGACAGTCTGACGTCACGTCTGCCCCGTGGGTCGCAGGGGCCCATGGGAGGGGAGATTTAAGCGCGCGATTTTGAATCAGTAAAGGCATTCTGAGTTCAGCTCTCTCTGTCTCCGTGTGCGTTTGCGCGCGACTACAAGGTTAAGGGTGAAAGGTGAAATATTTAAGGGCAACCTGAGGAAGAATGGCTTCACTCGACAGTGGTGGGAGTGTGGAACAAATTGCTGGAGAAAGGAGTGGATGTGGTTTTCATTGCGACATTTAAGAGAAGTTTAGATAGGTACATGGATGAGAGGGCTATGGAGAGTTATGGTCCAGGTGAAGATCAATGGGGGGAGTGGGCAGAATAACAGTTTGGCATGGATTAGGTGGGCCGAAGGGCTTGTTTTGTGCTGTTGTATTCTATGATTACAGAATTCTGCAAGTGCTGGAAATCATGAGCAACGTAGGCAAAAAGCTGGAGGAACTCAGCAAGTCAGGCAGGTCTGTGGAAGGGAATAAACAGGTGATATTTCTGGAAGAGACCTTTCATCAGGATATGTGGGTCTCCGCCCAAAACGTGGAATGCTTATTCCTGTCCACACATGCTGCGGGAAGAGGTATGACCTAGTTGGTGGCGATACTTGATATCAGATTTTGCTGCCTTGAGGCAGCACCATATGTACATGCTTTCTGTGGTGAAGAGGGACTTGATGGACTTGGCTGAGAGGAAGAGGTAGTCAGGTAGCATTTGGTGTTGGTGAATTGACAAAGGATCGATTGCTGACTCTGCTTCTGGAGATCTTTGACAAGTGAGACTGTTAGAACCCCTGATCATAAGTTGTATCAACCTACTCCAGAGAAAATGTCTCTAGTGATTCACCCTATTCTTAACACTGCCTAGAATCCAAAACAGGTTTTGGTATTGAAGCGCTGGTAATCAATAATTGGTTTATTATTGTCACATATAATTAGAAGGAGTGAAAAGCTTTCTTTGCATGCCTACCAGCTAGATCATTCCATACATAAATGCTTTGTGATACTATGAAAGGAAAACAGAATATAATGTTACTGTTACAGTGTAGGTAGACAAATACAGTAAATGGGCAATAATGAAGTGCATTGAAAGATCATTATTTTTATTATTATTATTTTTATGAGGTACACTGAAAAGTTTTATAAAAGTTGGATATAAATATACCTTGAGCCTGGTGGTATCTGCATATGTTGCATACAATGGGATATGTTTGCAAACAGGGTGATATCAAAGATAAAATCGAGCTTTATTTGTCGCATATACATCAAAACACAGTGGAATATGTTGTTTGAATAATGTCGTGGGAGCAGTCTACAAGTGTTGCCATGCGTCCGGCACTAACACAACATGCCCACAACTCACTAACTGTAAGAGTATGCTTTGGAATGTGGGAGGAAAACAGAGCACTGGAGGAAATAGGAAGAACGTACAAACTCCTTACAGACAGTGGAGGGCGTCAAAGCCCAATCAGTCATCACTGGAGCTGTGAAGTGATTGTGCTAACCAGTACCATGTTACCACGTATCTTTAAAGATTAAGAAAGACAAATCTTTAATGTTACAGATATTCAATGCCAGTAGCATTTGGACTGTCTCTCAGAGTTGGATTGGTATATAGAACATAGAGCTTCACTCACATTACAGGCCCTTCGGTGCACAATGTTGTGCCAACCATGTAACCTACTCTAGAAGCTGTCTAGAATTACCCTACCACATAGCCCTCTATATTTCTAAGTTCTACTACCTACGTAAGAGTCTCTTAAAAACCTATTGTGCAGCCTCCACCACCATCACTAGCAGTGTATTCCACGCACCCACCACTCTCTGTGAAAAACTTACCTCCAACATCCCCTTATACCTATTTCCAAGCACCTTAAAATGATGCCCCCCTTGTGTAAGACATTTCAGCCCTGGGAAAAAGCTTCTGACTATCCACACAATCAATGCCTCTCATCATCTTATACGCTGCTATCGGGTCACCTCTCATCCTCTATCGCTCTAAGGAGAAAAGGCCAAGTTCACTCAATGTATTCTCATAAGGTACGCCCTCTAATCTAGGCAACACCTTTCTAAGCGTCCTCTGCACTCTCTCTATAGTATCCCCATACTTCCTGTAGTGAGGTGATCGGAACTGAACATAATACTCCAATTGGGGTCTAACTGAAGTCTCATATAGCTGTAACATTACCTCAACATTGTCAATCTGTGCAGCAGCTTTGAGTGTCCTATAGACATGAACCCCAAGATATATGAATAAATGAATAAATAACGGATGGGGTATGAAGGGAAGCCACACTCAGGTTGGAGGAACAACACCTTATATTCTGTCTGGGTAGCCTCCAACCTGATGGCATGAACATTGACTTCTCTAACTTCCGTTAATGCCCCACCTTCCCTTCGTACCCCATCCGTTATTTATTCATTTATTATTATTATTATTAATTTTTTTACTCTCTCTCCTTTTTCTCCCTCTGTCCCTCTCACTATACCCCTTGCCCATCCTCTGGGCTTCCTCCCTCCCACTTTCTTTCTCCCTAGGCCTCCCGTCCCATGATCAATTTGCCAATCGACTTTCCAGATCCCTCTCCCTCCTGTCTTCTCCTATCATTTTGGATCTCCCCCTCCCCCTCCCACTTTCAAATCTCTTACTAGCTCTTCCTTCAGTTAGTCCTGACGAAGGGTCTCGGCCTGAAACGCCGACTGTACCTCTTCCTAGAGATGCTGCCTGGCCTGCTGCGTCTACCAGCAATTTTGATGTGTGTTGCTTGGGTAACTTCACTCACCTCAACAATGAACTAATTCCACAACCTATGAACTCACTTTCAAGGACTTTACAACTCATGTTTTCAGTATTATTTACTTATTTGTAAAATATGTCTTCTTTTGCACATTAGTTATTCGGCAGTCTTTTGTAACATGTAGTTTTTTCATTAATTCCATTGTACTTCTTTATTTTCCAGTAAATGCTTGCAAGAAAATGAATCTCAAAGTATCAAGTGGTGACATATATGGACTTCGATAATAAATTAGCTTTAATTTTGACTTTGACTGTTGTCACTTTTTAATGTTGTTGAGTTGTCAGGGGTGGCAGCATGTTAGTATGTTATAGTAGTTTCCTGGTGCGTTAGTGCGTCAGATATTTATAGCCAGGCCTCAAGCCAGGGTGTCGCCTGTTTACAGCTACAAAAGAGAGAGGTGCCGGAGTCAGTGTACTCTCATGAAGTGCTGGTGGCAGTGTGTTATGGTGTCCAAGTTGAAGACGGTACTGCCCCTCAGTGTTTGCTCAGCAGAAGGCAAGACATATTGTGTTCAACTGCAGACTGCGGCAATATTCATTGACTCAGGGACTTAGAAACATAGAAACATAGAAAATCTACAGCACAATAAGGCCCTTTGGCCCACAAAGTTGTGCCAAACATGTCCCTACCTTAGAAATTACTAGGGTTACCCATAGCCCTCTATTTTACTAAGATCCATGAACCTATCCAAAAGTCTCTTATAAGACCTTATCATATCTGCCTCCACCACCATTGCCGGCAGCCCATTCCATGCACTCACCATTCTGCGTAAAAAACTTACCCCTGACATCTCCTCTGTATCTACTCCCAAGCACCTTAAACCTGTGTCCTCTTGTGGCAACTATTTCAACCCTGGGAAAAAGCCTCTGACTATCCTCACAATCAATGCCTCTCATCATCTTATACACCTCTATCAGGTCACCTCTCATCCTCCGTCGCTCCAAGGAGAAAAGGCCGAGTTCACTCAACCTATTCTCATAAGGCATGCTCCCCAATCCAGGCAACATCCTTGTAAGTCTCCTCTGCACCCTTTCTATGGCTTTCACATCCTTTCTGTAGTGAGGTAACCAGAACTGAGCACAGTACTCCAAGTGGGGTCTGACCAGGATCCTATATGGCTGCAACATTACCTCTCGGCTCCTAAATTCAGTTCCATGGTTGATGAAGGCCAATACACCGTATGCCTTCTTAATCACAGAGTCAACTTGCACAGCTCCTTTGAGCGCCCTATGGACTCGGACCCCAAGATCCCTCTGATCCTCCACACTGCCAAGAGTCTTACCATTAATACTATATTCTGCCATCATATTTAACCTACCAAAATGAACCACTTCACACTTATCTGGGTTGAACTCCGTCTGCCACTTCCCAGCCTAGTTTTGCATCATATCAATGTCCCACTGTAACCTCTGACAGCCCTCCACACTATCCACAACACCCCCTTTGTGTCATCAGCAAACTTACTAACCCATCCCTCCACTTCCTCATCCAGGTCATTTATAAAAATCACGAAGAGTAAGGGTCCCAGAACAGATCCCTGAGGCACACAGCTGGTTACCGACCTCCATGCAGAATATGTCTCGTCTACAATCACTCATAGCCTTCTGTGGGCAAGCCAGTTCTAGACCCACAAAGCAATGTCCCCTTGGATCCCATGCCTCCTTACTTCCTCAATAAACCTTGCATGGGGTAACTTATCAAATGCCTTGCTGAAATCCATATACATTACATCTACTGCTCTTCCTTCATCAATGTGTTTAGTCACATCCACAAAATACTCAATCAGGATCGTAAAGCATGACCTGTCCTTGACAACGCTACGCTGACTATTCCTAATCATTTTATACCTCTCCAAATGTTCATAAGTCCTGCCTCTCAGGATCTTCTCTATCAACTTACCAACCACTGAAGTAAGACTCACTGGTCTATAATTTCCTGAGCTGTCTCTACCCGCTTTCTTGAATAAGGGAACAACATCTGCAACCCTCCAATTCTCCGGAACTTCTCCAGTCTCCATTGATGATGCAAAGATCATCGCTAGAGGCTCAGTAATCTCCTCCCTCGCCTCCCACAGTAGCCTGGGGTACATCTCATCTGGTCCTGGCGACTTATCCAACTTGATGCTTTCCAAAAGCTCCAGCACATCCTCTTTCTTAATATCTACATGCTCAAGCTTTTCAGTCCACTGCAAGTCATCACTACAATCATCAAGATCCTTTTCCATTGTGAATACTGAAGTAAAGTATTCATTAAGTACCTCTGCTATTTCCTGCGGTTCCATACATACTTCCCCACTGTCACACTTGATAGGTCCTATTCTTTCACGTCTTATCCTCTTGCTCTTCACATACTTGTAGAATGTTTAGGGGTTTTCCTTAATCCTGTCTGCCAAGGCCTTCTCATAGCCCCTTCTGGCTCTCCTAATTTCCTTCTTAAGCTCCTTCCTGTTAGCCTTATAGATCTCTAACACTACCTAGCTCTCTGAACCTTTTGTAAGCTTTTCTTTTCTTCTTGATTAGATTTACTACAGCCTTTGTACACCAGGGTTCCTGTACCCTACCATAACCTCCTGTCTCATTGGAATATACCTATGCAGAATTCCACACAAATATCCCCTGAATATTTGCCACATTTCTTCCGTACCTTTCCCTGAGAACATCTGTTCCCACTTTAAGCTTCCAAGTTCCTGCCTGATAGCCTCATAATTCCCCTTACTCCAATTAAATGCTTTTCTAACTTGTCTGTTCCTATCTCTCTCCAATGCTATTGTAAAGGAGATAGAATTATGATCACTATCTCCAAAATGCTCTCCCACTGAGAGATCTGACACCTGACCAGGTTCATTTCCCAATACCAAATCAAGTACAGTCTCTCCTCTTGTAGGCTTACCTATGTATTGTGTCAAGAAACCTTCCTGAACACACCTAACAAACTCCACCCAAACTCCATCTAAACCCCTTGCTCTAGGCAGATGTCAATTGATATTTGAGAAAGTAAAATCTCCCACCACGACAACTCTGTTATTATTACACCTTTTCAGGATCTGTTTCCCGATCTGCTCCTCAATATCCCTGTTATTACTGGGCGGCCTATAAAAAATACCCAGTAGATTTATTGACCCCTTCCTGTTCCCAACCTCCACCCACAGAGACTGCAGACAATCCCTCCATGGCGTCCACCTTTTCTGCAGCCGTGACACTATCTCTGATCAACAGTGCCATGCCCCCACCTCTTTTGCCTCCCTCCCTGTCCTTTCTGAAACATCTAAAACCCGGCACATGAAGTAACCATTCCTGTCCCTGAGCCATCCAAGTCATAGTTCCAATTACTGATCCACACTCTAAGCTCATCCGCTTTGTTCACAATACTCTGTTTTCAGGACCTCTTCCCTTTTCCTACCTATGTCATTGGTACCAATGTGTACCACGACCTCTGGCTGTTCTCCCTCCCACTGCAGGATATCTTGGACGTGATCTGAAACATCCTGGACCCTGGCACCTGGGAGGCAAACTACCATCTGTGTTTCTTTCCTGCGTCCACAGAATCGCCTGTCTGACCTCCTAACTATAGAGTCCCCTATCATTACTGCCTTTCTCTTCCTTGTCCTACCCTTCTGAGCCACAGGGCCGGACTCTGTGCCAGGAGCACGGCCACTGTTGCTTCCCCCAGGTAGGCTGTTCCCTCCCCCCCAACAGTACTCAAACGGGGGTACTTATTGTTCAGGGGGACAGCCACAGGGGTACTCTCTAGTACCTGACTCTTCCCCTTCCCTCTCCTGACTATTACCCACTTGTCAGTCTCCCATGATTTGGCCTATATATTTTTGTGTGACTGTATTTTACTGCTATCTGATATGTGCTATATGCTTTGTGCTGTGTATGACTGTTGATACCATGTTTTGCACCATGGCGCCAGAGTAAAACTGTTTCATTTGACTATATTCATGAGTATAGATGAATGAAATTAAACTTGAACTTGGAATATTTCAGGAGGTGAGTGTGATGGTAGGTGGCTACTTAAATAGTTTTGTTACAATCTCTCTATGTTATTACTTCCATAGTACCCATTCCTCCCAGTGGGAAATTGATTAGGAAATGAAGAACTCATCAGATTTGGCTGCAATCAGTCAGGCAGAAAGCACAGCATTCCTGCCTAATGGAATACAGGGAACTAAATATTAAAGATTAACTTACATCGTCCCACCACGGGCCGAAGTTCTATTCAAAAGGTTCAAAGGAACATCTAAACAAGCCTGATGCATTTTGGAAACAAATTCTGTGGAGTGATGAAGTTAAAATAGAACTTTTTGGTTGCAATGAGCAAAGGTATGTTTGGAGAAAAAAAGGGTGCAGAATTTCATGAAAAGAACCCCTCTCCAACTGTTTAGCACGGGGGTGGATTGATCATGCTTTGGGCTTGTGTTGCAGCCAGTGGCACAGGGAACATTTCACTGGTAGAGGGAAGAGAGTATTCAATTAAATACCAGCAAATTCTGGAAGCAAACATCACACCATCTGTAAAAAAGCCAAAGATGAAAAGAGGATGGGTTCTACAAAAGGATAACGAACCTAAACACACCTCAAAATCCACAATGGACCACCTCAAGAGGCGCAAGCTGAAGGTTTTGCCATGGCCCTCACAGTCCCCTGACCTAAACATCATCGAGAATCTGTGGATAGACCTCAAAAGAGCAGTGCATGCAAGACGGCCCAAGAATCTCACAGAACTAGAAGCCTTTTGCAAGGAAGAATGGGTGAAAATCCCCCAAACAAGAATTGAAAGACTCTTAGCTGGCTACAAAAAGCGTTTACAAGCTGTGATACTTGGCAAATGGGGTGTTACTAAGTACTGCCATGCAGGGTGCCCAAACTTTTGTTTTGGGCAATTTTCCTTTTTTGTTATTTTGAAACTGTAAAAGATGGAAATAAAAATGTTTTCTTGCTTAAAATATGAAAGAAATGTGTCATCTTTAACTTTATGCCTTTTGGAAATCGGTTCATCTTTTACTCGCTTAGCTATTCACAATTACTGAAATTTTGACCAGGGGTGCCCAAACTTTTTGAATGCCACTGTATATATTACAATGTACTGCTGCTACAAGTAGGGAGTCACGGTAGTGTAGCGGTTAGCGCATTGCTATTACAACTTGGGCATTGGAAGTCAGATCTCAATCCCATAGGAAGTTTGTAAGTTCTCCATGTGGAATATGTGGCTTTCCTCTGCGTGCCCCAATTTCCTCCCACAGTCCAAAGATATACGGGTTAGGAGGTTAATTGGTCATTGTAAATTGCTCTGTGATTAACTATGGTTAAATTGGGCGTTGCTGGGCATCAGGATTCGAGGTGCCAGGGAGAGCCTGTTCCATGCTGTGTCTCTAAATAAGAATGAAAAATGCCAACAAATTTCACGACAAATGCACGTGATATTAAACTTGTTCTTGATTCTGTAATTTTCCTTTATTCTGCAGACCACCACAACACAACCAACCAGACTTCTCATATTCTAAGAGGCTCCTTCAAGATAACTCAAGGAGCCTTGTACACAGCTCAGTTACAAAACAGATCATCACTCCAATTCAAGGCTCTTGCATTTGATGTCATAAATTTGGTATGTGTGATTCCACTTTCAACGCCTCTTAGTTGTATTCATCGTAAAGTTTTGTGGGGATGCAGAGGACAGACTTCAATCATCCTTTGATCATGTGGAACCTAGTGTTGACAGTGAACGGAACGTTAGAGGATGCAAATGGCTGAATTTGCAACTAAGAATATTTGATTTGTGTTGGGAGACCTAGCTTACTGCCATTCAGCATTCCCAACGGAGTGTTGCAAAGGGGAATGATGTCATCCTGGGAGGCTGACACAAGGGAATTGTTTTGGGCTGGCAGATTCAGATTCTGATCAAATTATTTACATTTACATTGAAAAGTGCTGTTTGCTTTAATAGCCAACACATCTAAGGTTGTGCTGGGGCCAGCCTGCATGTGTCGCCACACATTCCGGTGCCAACTTAGCATGACCACAATGTTCAGAACACAAGCACCAACAATGACACAACAACAGCAAAACATGCCCCTTCCCTCCTTCCCCACTCAGACATACAAGTAGTCCTCTAACCCCAGTACAGGCCGCCTCCGGGCCGTTAGCCTCCAGTGGACTCATGGACTCATACATATTGGATGCTTGCTATAAGCAAGTGTCCAGTCAGGTTCTATGACTGGCGTGATTTAAACTGGAAGTGATTTCAAACATGGTTAATCCAAGTTACATTGACTTTGATAGTGCTTTGCTGAGAGAAACGACCTTGTGCTTGAACATTAGGACAAGTATCAGTACAAGTATCTGAGAAATGACTCATTCTGGCAGGAACAGTAACCTTTGGATTTGTGGTTCCCAAAATTCTGTTCCAATGGGGCATCTGAACATAATCAATAATGATAATTTGGCATAATTAGTCAACAATTCCATTGTGCTTGTCTTTCGTGACTCAGGGGTGTTACAAATAGATTGGGTAAACTTTGGTTTTATGTCGGTCCATGGCCTCCTCTTGTGCCACGATGTGGCCACCCTCAGGTTTGAAGAGTAACACCTTATATTCTGTCTAGGTAGCCTCCAAGCTGAGGGAATGAATATCTTTTTCTCCTTCTGGTTAAAAAAATGTTTCCCTCACCCTTCCCTCTTCTTCTATTCCCCACTTTGGCTTCTTACCTCTTCTTACCTGCGTATCACCTCCCCCTGGGCCGCCTCCTCTTTCTTCTAGGGTCCACTCTCCTCACCTATCAAATCTCTACTTCTCCAGCCCTTTACCTTTCCCACCTACCTGGCTTCACCTATCACCTTCTAGCTACTGTATCCTCCTTCCCCTCCCCCATTGTTTTTTTAAAATTCTGCTGTCTCCCCCCTTCCTTTCCAGTCCTGAAGAAAGGTCTTGGCCTGAAATGTCAACTTTTTGTTCATTTCCATAGATACTGCCTAACCTGCTGAGTTCCTCCAGCCTTTTGTGTATGTTGCTTTGGATTATCAGCATCTGCAGAATTTCTTGTGTTTTTGGTTTTATTCGTCAAACATTGGTAGAACTGAAGAGCCATAGAGTAATTGAGTACTGTAGCACAGGAACGGGCCCTTCAGCCCATCTACTCCATGTTGAACTATTATTCTACCTACTCCCATCGACCTCTACTGGGTCCATAGCCATCCATTTCCCTCCCATCCATGTACCTATCCAATTTTCTCTTAAATGTTGAACTTAAACCCACATCCACTACTTCTGCTGGCAGCTCATTCCACACTCTTATCCCTCTAAGGAAATAGTTTTCCCCTCAGGTTCCTTTTAAATATTTCACCTATTGAATCCATTATGCCCACCTTGTGATTCAGATAGAACGGCTCATTTTCTCCTTATTCTGCCCCTTCCCCCTTCCCAAAGCTGTGTTCACACTGGTGATTAAATAGATATAGATATAGAATGCTTATACACAATTTGCCAGCATACTCTGTGTAGGAACTGAATGCCAAAGAAATGAGCTGACAAGGTGATTGTTTGTTTCTCTTGTTCCAGGGAAAGTATATGCTGGGACAACTCCAAGACCAGTACAAAAACTGTGAGATTCTGGAGTTCCGGTGAGTTCTTGGGCGGACTCGGGGAATAGCACCACACCCTTCCTCTAACCTCTCTCACAGCCTTCCTGCCTCAACGTGAAGCTCAAGAGCAATACCTAAAGCACTGCTTATAGACATATTGCTAGTGATAATTTAGCGACAGCCATTGCTTGTAATGAACCGGTTCATAATATCCTATTTTTATCTTCTGCTTCCCATCACCACTCCTCCTCTCATTTAATTTAACTTCCTACCACTCCCCTGACCTTTAGTTTTGTTCTAACCTCCACTCTCTTTTATATTCATTTGTTTGAAATGGATTGTAATCAAAAATTTTCCAGTTTTGGGCAAAGCTCATTTGCTTAAAAAGCTAATCCTTTTTATCTGCCAGTAGATGCAGGGTTTTGACCTGAATATTCTATGATTCATTCGTCTCAGTATTGCTGGTTAATCCATAGGGTTCCTCTAGCGAATTGTCTGTTATCCCTCCATGGAGTTTGCTTGCTATGTCCTCCCTATCAAAGAGCACACCAACAAGGAGCCTTGCCACAAGGGGGCAGTATCCATCATTAAGGACCACCACCATCCAGGCTATACTCTCGTCTTACTGTTGCCATTGGGCAGGAGGTACAGGAGCCTTAGATTCCACCCCACTAGTTTCAGGAACAGTCATTACTCCTCAACTGTCAGGCTCCTGAATCAGAGAAGATAACTTCACTCCCTTCAACACTGAATTGATTCCACAACCTATGGACTCACTTTCAAGGACTCTACAACTCATGTTCTCAGTATTATTTATTTGTTTGTTTTTTTTATAATTATTATTTACACAGTTTGTCTTCTTTTGCACATTGATTGACAGTCTCTGTTAGTGTGAAGTTTTTCATTGATTCTATTGTTTCCATTTTTCTACTGTGAATGCCTGCAAGAAAATGAATGTCAGGGTGGTATATGATGACATGCTCACACCTACGGTGACGAAATGCTTTGAGAGGTTGGTCATAGCTAAAATGAACTTCTGCCTCAGGAAGGACCTGGAGCCACTGCAATTTGCCTATCACCACAGTAGATCAACGGCAGACACAATCTCAATGGCTCTTCACACAGCCTTAGATCACCTGGACAATACAAACACCTATGTCAGGATGTGGTTCTTTAACTATAGCTCAGCTAACACTATCACTCCCACAGTCCAGATCAATAAGCTACAGAACCTGGGCTTCTGTACCACCCTCTGCATTTGGATCCTCACCTTCCTATCTGGAAGACCACAATCTGTGCAAATTGGTGATAACATCTCCTCCTCATTGATGGTCAACACTGATGTACCTCAGGTGTGAGTGTTTAGCCCACTGCTCTACTCTCTCCATACCCATGACTGTGTGGCTAGGCATAGCTCAAATACCATCTATAAATTTGCTGATGATACAACCATTGTTGGTCGAATCTCAGGTGGAGTTGAGAGTGCGTACAGGAGTAGATATACCAGCTAGTGGAGTGGTGCTGCAGCAATAATTTCGCACTCAATGTCAGTAAGACCAAAGAGATTATTATGGACTTCAGGAAGGGTAAGATAAGCAAACACATTCCAATCCTCATAGAAGTGGAGACAGTGAGCAATTCCAAGTTCTTGGGTGTCAAGATCCCTCAGGGTATAACCTGGTCCCATCATATTGATGCAGCTATAAAGAAGGCAAGACAGCAGCTGTATTTCATTAGTCTGAAGAGATTTGGTTTGTCAGCTAAAACACGCAAAAACTTCTGTAGATGTACTGTGGAGAGCATTTTGCAAGCTGCTTCACTTTCTGCACAGACAGTGGAGGGCTACCGCACAGGATCGAAAGAAGCTAAAGAAAATCGTAAAATAGTCAGCTCCATCTTGGGTACTAGCCACTGGAGTATCCCAGACATCTTCTAGGAATGGTGCCTCAGAAAGGTGACATCCATCATTAAAGACCCACATCACTCAGGACATGCCCTTTTCTCACTGTTACCATCAGGGTAGGAGATACAGAAGCCTGAAGGCACACACTCAGCGATTCAAGAGCAGCTTCTTCCCCTCTGCCATCCGATTCCTAAATGGACATTGAACGCAAGAGCATTACCACATGTTGAGTTTTTTGGCTGTGTAGTTTACTGAATAAAGGTTTATTTTGTGCTGCATCTTTGTTCTATCTCCAGGCTCAGGCTCACACTAAATGTTACAGACCAGTGAACACAACGTCCATCTTTATCTTTATCTTTCAATCCAGTTGAAACCGAAATGCCAACTGTCCATGTTCTGCCACAGGAAATGCCTGAGTTATTGAGTTCCTCCAGCTTTTGTGTTCAATCAGGTCAGGAAGCATCCCTGGAGAGGAATGAACGAACAGTCAACATTTCAGGCCAAGACCATAAATCAGAACTGGATTTTCATCACCCACTTTGAGAAGTTCCTGCATGCCTCAGTTTTAAATTATGGCACTCCCTAAATATTATTAAGTATAACACAAAGAAAATCATATTCCGAGGACATCACTCAAATTCAGCCCTTCATGGTCCCTGTCGTAATTTAGAAATGAATTCATTGCCTTTATTTAGGAAATACATTGGCAATTTGCATGCAGAAATATTAATTTTGCCCAATAATTTTCCAGTGAACACTCTCTAAAGGTAGGAAGCCTTGGTTGTGCTTTTTCCCCAGGAAAGGCAGTGTAGTTGCATTTTTCCAGCTCTACTTCACCACGGCTGTGTCAAACACCACTGTAAGGAACGAGATGGTGGCAGCCATCAAAGCAAATGAGGGGTCATTTCTGGGAAACTTTCGAGTAGACCTGGACAGTATTCAGATCACAGGTAAGGTTGAGGCTTAAAGTTAGGTGAATGGTGAGTGTACAGTTCTGGTGTTGTGTTCACTTTGCTGTGGGAACTATGTTACTAAACTGGAACAAGTGCACAAAAGATTTACGAGGATGTTGTCAGGGCTCAAGGAGCTCAATTACAGGGATGAACAGATTATTCTTTTACTTTTAAGTGTAAGAAACCGAAGGGTAACCTTACACAGAGAAGTTGTCTAAAATCAGGAAGTGCTTAGACCTAGAGGACTTGGAGAACACAGCTCTATTGTCTAAAATCAGGAAGTGCTTAGACCTAGAGGACTTGGAGAACACAGCTCTATTGTCTAAAATCAGGAAGTGCTTAGACCTAGAGGAATCAGAGAACACAGCACTATAGAAAGAGGTTAGAGGTTTAGGGTGAATGGTGAAATATTTAAAGGGAGAACGACTTCACTCACAATGTGGTGAAACTGAGGAACAAACTGCCAGCAGAACTGTTTGATTTCAACATTTGTAAGTAATTTGGTCAAACATATGGATGGGGGAGTTTTTTTTAATCTTAGCAATACTACACTGAGAAGGCCCTTCCAGTCCTTTGAGCGATGCTGCCCCATCAACCCCCGACAACCCTGATAAATCCTATTCTGAAAATATAGTAAAGGCAACCGTTAGTCTTGCGAGACCATGGATCTGCGCCTGGAAAGTCTTCACTCTCCAGGGCGCAGGCCTGGGCAAGGTTGTATGGAAGACTGGCAGTTGCCCATGCTGCAAGTCTCCCCTCTCTATGCCACCAGTGTTGTCCAAGGGAAGGGCATTAGGACCCATACAGCTTGGCACCAGTGTCGTCGCAGAGCAATGTGTGGTTAAGTGCCTTGCTCAAGGACACAACACGCCGCCTTGGCTGGGGCTCGAACTCACGACCTTCAGATCGCTAGTCGAACGCCTTAACCAATTGGCCACGTGCCCCCACATTTTTCCACTGAGGCAAGGGGAGAAAAAAACCAGAGGACATGGGTTAAGGGTGAGGGGGGAAAAGTTTAAGGGGAACATTAGGGGGGGCTTCTTCACACAGAGAGTGGTGGGAGTATGGAATGAGCTGCCAGACGAGGTGGTAAATGCGGGTTCTTTTGTAACATTTAAGAATAAATTGGACAGATACATGGATGGGAGGTGTATGGAGGGATATGGTCCGTGTGCAGGTCAGTGGGACTAGGCAGAAAATGGTTCGGCACAGCCAAGAAGGGCCAAAGGGCTTGTTTCTGTGCTGTAGTTTCTATGGTTTCTATGGTTATCTGAAATTATAACTGAAATATTAAATACATAACAGATGAGGGAAAGATTAAGCAGGAACTTGAGGAGCAACTTCATTGCAGAGAGTGTGTACAAAGAATGAGATGCCAGAGGCATACATGATAACAACTTAAAAGACAGTTGGACAGGAACGTGGATAATGCAGGCAAATGGGACAAATTTGTTGAGGAGATCTTGGTCAGCATGAACCAGTTGGGCAGAATGGCCTGTTTTCATACTGTATATGTCTATTCAGATTCAGATTAATTTATTTATCACACTTACACTGAAACATACATTGAAATATGTCATTTACATTAACAACCAACACAACCTAAGGATACGCTGGGGGCAGCAACACATTCCAGTGCCCACAATGCTCGGGAGAACTCTATGACTATAAGATCCTAAAATATAGGAGCAGAGTAAGGCCATTTGATCCATGGAGTCTGCTTCGTCATTTCATCATGGCTAATCCAGTTTCCCTCTTTGCCTCAATGTGACTCCCAGGGGTGATACACCCTTTCACTGTTTAAGGGGCTTCCCCAGTGGACTTTGTCCCTCCATGTGAGTTAGTGGAAGGTCCCGAAATTGTTGTCCTTCTCCACAGAGCCTTTGCATTGGCTGCACCACAAAGCCCTCAAAATGTTTACCCATCGACTTATACCGTATGTACATAGCTTCTCACCGGTTTCAGGTCCGGACCATACACTATATTAGATAGACCTACCTCATTAGCTGCTTGGGATGCTGTTTCAGGACCGCAGGAGTAAGTTTGGCTGATGCAATCTGCAACTGAAACTCAAGCAATGACCATGGGGGAGAACCGTGTCCATATGACTACATTGAACACCTGTCAGTGACCGGGAGCAGCAGGGATGAAATCCAAAGAGTTGGGTGTGTCCAGGAAAGGTTTGCAGTGCGGAGAGCTTTCTGGTGGGTTGCGTCACCTTTCTGGGTAAGCAAGAGCCAATATGCAGGGTCAGAAAAAGCTGCAGAGGGTTGCAAACCCAGTGACCTCCATCACTGGCACGAGCCTCCCCACCAACATGACATCTTCAAAGGGAGATGCCTCAGGAAGGTGATATCCATCAGTAAGGACCCTGATCATCCAGGACATGCCTCTTTCTCTTCACTAATATCAGAGAGGAGCCTGAAGACACTCAGTGTTTGAGGAACAGCTTTTTCCCCTCTGTCATCAGATTTCTGGACGGTCCATGAACCCATGAACACCACCTTACTATTTTGTTTTGATTTTCAGCATCAGAACCAGCATCACTTTATTGCCAGTATGTGAAACGTACCCAGAATTGATTACAGTTTGGCGCAAAGCACAAAACACAGGACAACACCATAACAGACAACACAACAGCAACCAACAATCACAGTACTGTATTTGTCAACACTGAGTGGCGAGCAAGTTTGTAAATCTGGTGGGAGGGAGCTAAACATGTTGGGAATGGCAATGGTGGAGCACAGTGGGATGGGTGTGGGACAGGTGGTGGAGAAAGATTGCCCAGGCAGGTGGTGGTGTGGGTGCAGACATACCTAGCCCTGAGACACCAGGCAGGGTCATTTGATTCCAGACTTTATTGATCATTACAGAATGTCTCTCTGGTGCTTCCCACTCCCTCCCCTCGCCCTTCTCCTTTTCCCAACCATGATTCCCCCTATCTCTGCCCCTTTCCCACTCTCAATCCACAATAGAGACCTGTATCAGAATCAGGTTTATCATCACTCGTATATATCATGAAATTTGTTTTTTTTTGCGGCAGCAGTACAGTGCAATACATAAGATCACTACAGTACTGTGCAAAAGTCTTAGGCATCCTAGCTATAGACAGTGTCTATAAAAAGTATTCAACCCCCCTTGGAAGTTTACAAATTTTATTGTTTTACAACATTGAATCACAATAGATTTAATTTGGCTTTTTTGACACCAATCAACAGAAAAAGACTCTTTCGTGTCAAACTGAAAACAGATCTCTACAAAGTGATCTAAATTAATTACAAGTATATAAAACATAGAATCATTGATTGTTCACCCCCTTTGATATGACATGCCAAATCATCACTATGCAGGCAATTGGTTTTAGAGGTCACATAATTAA
The DNA here is from genome assembly GCF_963921235.1 of Mobula hypostoma. NCBI lineage: Eukaryota > Metazoa > Chordata > Chondrichthyes > Myliobatiformes > Myliobatidae > Mobula > Mobula hypostoma. The sequence goes on along the minus strand of NC_086102.1, from coordinate 10,031,934 downwards.
TTAAAAGGAGATCTGCTTTTGGACGTCTGTGTGCAGTCAAGGTGTTTCAACTGATTGTAGAAAAAAATACATCTGTATCTGGAAGGTCCAACTATGGTGAGTCAGTATCCTGGCAAACACTACACCATGAAGACAAAAGAACAGTCCAAGTAACTCCATGGATACAAGAAAATTTCTGTCATTGAATATCCCTTAGAATACAGTTAAGTCAATCATCAAGAAATGGAAGGAATATGGCACAGCTGTAAATCTGCTTAGAGCAGGCCTTCCTCAAAAACTGAGTGACCGTGCAAGAAGGGGACTAGTGAGGGAGGCCACCAAGAGAACTATGACAACTCTGGAGGAGTTACAAGCTTCAGTGGCTGAGGTGGGAGAGACTGCTGATACAACTGTTGCCCCAGTGCTTCACCAGTCGCAGCTCAATGGGAGAATCACAAAGAGAAAGCCACTGTTGAAAAAAAAACCCACAAGAAATCTCAGCTAGTGTTTGCCAGAAGGCTTGTGGGAGACTCTGAAGTCATCTGGAAGAAGGGTCTATGGTCTGATGAAACCAAAATTGAACTTGTTGGCCATCAGACTAAATGCTAGGTTTGGCATAAGCCAAACACCACACATCATCAAAAACATACCATCCCTACTGTGAAGCATGATGGTGGCTGCCTCAGGGTGGCCAAAGTCAGCATGGTTTCCTGAATGGAAAATCCTGCCTGACAAACCTACTGCAATTTTTTGAGGAAATTACAAGCAGGGTAGACAAAGGAGATGCAGTGGATGCGGTGTACTTGGATTTTCAGAAGGCCTTCGACAACGTGCTGCATAAGAGGTTTCTTATTTTAACTTATAGTAAATTTTGATGTATTGCACTGTCTACTGCCACAAAACAACAAATATAACAACATAAGTCAGTGTTAATGAATTTCCTGACATTCGCCAGTGATAGTAAACCTGATTCTGATTGTGATTTGACTTCAACACCAACTGATCTTCTCTTTCTGATTTACTTCTGTTGTGCCAAAGACCAGTGTTTTCCAGGAAGCTGGATGTGTGGCGATGGGAAGACTTGCATAAATCAAACTTTGTTGTGCAATGGAGAGGCTGATTGTCCGGATGCCCTGGATGAAACCGAAGAACATTGTGGTATGCTTGCCAGTTCTGTGGGTTTGTGATCTCCTTTTGCCTATTTGTACTTTGTTTTTTGGTTCCTTCACTACAACAGAGGTAGATAAAGATTCACTTTATTTGCCAAATGCACATCAAAACATCAACGTGGAGTAAAATGTGTCATTTTGCGCTAGCAACCAGCACTGTCCAAGGATATGCTGTGATCAGCCCAGCTTGTCATGCATTAAGTACCAATATAGCATGCCCACAACTTACTAACCCTGTATGTGGGAGGAAATTGGAGCACACATAGTCAAGGGGAGAACGTACAAACTCCTTACAGAGAGTGGTAGAAATTGAATGCAGTTGTCACTGTAAAGCTTTATGCTAATTGATATGCGATTGTGCCTCTCTTCCCCCCCACCACCCCCAGGTACTGGTTACACTTGTCATCAGCTGTAAACGATTAAGGGTTGTCAAGCGGTCACGAAGGGCTTAAGTAGCAAGTTCGTTTCAGCCTCCCGACTACACACAATGATTCCAAGCGCATTCTCACTCACATCCTGTACAGCGGCAACATGACATCCAAACTTTTATAGATAATATGGGTGTTGTAGAATTTCACATCAGGCCATTCAGCCCCTCTGTACCAGGGCTTCAATTGGACATAATTCTGCCCCTCATCTTGGCCATCACCATAGGCACACAGATAGGAAAGGTTCAGAGGGATATGGAACAAATTTAAGCAACAGGAATGACTTATTTTATTTTAGTGACTTTATTCATTTAAAGATACAGCATGAAACAGGCTCTTCTGCCCCAACAAGCTGCACAGCCCAGCAGCCCCCCTATTTAACCCTGGAATAGTCACAAGGCAATTTACAATGACCAATTAATCTACTATCTGGTATGTCTTTGGACTGTGGGGGGAAACTGCAGCACCCAAAGGAAACCCACATGTTCTTGGGGAGGATGTACAAACTCACACTAACCGTTATGTTATCATGTCATCCTGTAGCACTTAGATGGGTATTTTGGTTGGCATGGACGAGTTAGGCTGAAAAGCCTGTTTCCATGCGGTATGCTTCAATGACTCTAAGGGCTGAAGTGTGATTTGCAATTTTCCCGCAGTAATCTTCTGTGTACCCTCTCTACTATGCCACTTATGAATAACCTTTGCATAATGTGGCCTGACTCTGAAGCAACTCTCTCTAAAATGGGGCCACGTTAACTTTTAGACAATAAATCTATAGTCTGTGGAACGAGGGGAACTTGATCTGGCATCAGGGTTATTCTTGATCCAGACTACCAATGAGAAAGAGCAGATGGCTTTGAATTCATTGATTCAGAATTCAGTTTAGACTGTGTACATACATCTACTGATGCTTCTGGACACATCTTCAGTGATGTTCCTGGAATCATCGGGTGTTTCGGGTCTTTCAACATCATACAACCTCCTCCAGGTGACCCAGCCGGGGCTGATCAGACCCCAGCTTGTGTCCAGATGGCTAGCTACTTATGACTCCATGGCTCCCCTCTTTTGAGCCACAGCCATCTTGAGGCCCTCTCTGCCGCATCGGTGGTACTGCGGATGGCTCTCCTCTTCCTCTCTCCCTCGATGCCCATATGTCGATAGAAAATAATTCTAGCCAGTTGATGTGATCTCTGACAGAGGACCATAAGACACAGGAGCAAAATTACAATCAGCTCCACCATTTGATAATGGGTGATTTATTATCCCTCTCAGCCCTATTCTCCTGCCTTCGCTCTGTAACCTCTGTCGCCCTGGTTTAATCAAGAACCTACCAACCGCTGTTTTAAATATACTCAATGTCCTGGCCTCCTCATCTGCCCGGGCAGTGTTGATTAAGTCTTTGATGCTGCCTTTCCTCCTTCTGGCCTTTCTAATTATGGCAGAAGAATTGGTAGGCTGGTTACATTGGTGATTTGCATTGTGCTCCTAATGCAAATGCAACTATGAGTTGCTGCACGCACTCTACGGAGCTGGAAGTTACTGATCGTTGCTCTCTTGCCTCCATAGCTACACTCTGTGATGGGAAGTTTCTGCTGACTGGCCACTCTGGCTCATTCCATTCTCCTTACAACCCTCAGCCCCAAGGTCAGAAAATTTCCTGCAGCTGGGGCATCAGGTGAGTGATTCTACTTTTTCATAAATTAGCAATTGCTAATTGTTAATTAGATTGCTAATAGGTTTATTATTGTCAAATGCACCAAAATACAATGATAAGCTTTTGTTCACAAGCCATCCAGCCAAATGACTGCCCACAACTTCACTCACATTAATGCTGAACAGATTCGACAACCCATCGACACATTTTCAAGGACTCTACAACTTATGTTCTCGGTATTTAATTACTTATTTTGCATTAGCTCAGTTTGTCCTGTTTTAAATGCTGGTTGGTTGTCAGTCTTTCTGTGTATTTTCTCATTAATTCTATTGTATTTCTCTGTTCTACTGTGAATGAATCTCAGGGTTGTATATGGTGACATATATGTACTCTGATAATAAATTTACTTTGAACTTTCAACGTAAGTGCAGTATATAGAACAGCATAGTAATAGGTTCTCTGGCCCACAATGTTTTGCTGAATCAGTTAAATCAGTAATACAAAACATAACTAAACTAATCCTTTCTGCCTACACAATGTCCATCGAGTCATAGGGTCACAGAAAGGTACATCACAGAAACAGGCCCTTCAGCCCATCCAGTGCATGCTAATCTATTTAAACTGCCTACTGTCATTGATCTGCATTGGGACCATAGCCCTCCATACCTCTACCATCTATGTACCTCTCCAAACTTCTTTTAAAGTTTGAAATTGAAGTTGCATGCGCCATTTGTGTGGTAGCTTGTTTCACACTCTCACCGCTCTCTGAGTGAAGAAGCCTCCTCCTTAGGTTCCCCTGAAGTATTTCACCTTTCACCTTTAACCCATGATCTCTAGTTGTAGTCCCACACAACCTCCATGGAAAAAAGCCTGCTTGCATTTACCCTACTGATTAGGGTTGCTAACATTCTCACTCCCAAATGAGGGACAAAAGTAGCAGTCAAATACGGGACACTTGTGTGAAAGACTACCATAACCATGAAGCCTTGCGCGGGCACCTGTGTGTGCACGCGTGATGTGTGCACGCGTGACGTGCGCATACGTGTACGCACCGATTTTTTTCTACAAGTCGGTTTTGGCTTAATCTTCCCGATTCTGATACACTGTACATACATTATTTCTACTTTATATAGGCTGTGTATTTATCATATCATTCCTGCTTTTACTATATATTAGTGTTATTGGTATGATTTGGTAGGTTATTTTTTGGGTCTGGGAACACTCAAAAAATTTTCCCATATAAATTAATGGTAATTGCTTCTGTGCTTTATGCCATTTCGGCTTACGAGCGGTTTCATAGGAACGCGGGGGAAATACGGGACAAAGGTGGTCCCGTATGAGACAAACCAATTTAGTCCAATATAAGGGATGTCCCAGCAAATACGGGACAGTTGGCAACCCTACTACTGATATCCCTCATAATTTCATATATCTCTATTAAATCTTCCCTCAATCTTTTACCAAGGAATAAAGTCCTAACCAATCCAAATATTCCTTATAACTCAGGTCCTCCAGACTCGGCAACATCCTTGTAAATTTTCTGTGAGCTGTTTCAACCTCATGTACATACCGGAGTGCCAGAACATAAAAGATTACAGAGGAGGAGGTTTTTGCTGTCTTGAGCCAAATTAGAGTGGATCAGGGCCTGACAAGGTGTTCCTTTGGACTCTGCAAGAGGCAAGTGCAGAAATGTCCCAGCAGAGATATTTAAATCATTGTTAGTGCAGGTGAGGTACTAGAGGACTGGAGGATAGCCAATGTTGTTCTGCTGTTTAAAAAAGGCTCTAAAAATAATCTAGAAAATTATAGGCCAGTGAGCCTGACATTAGTTGTGGTAATCTATTGGAAGGTATTCTAAGAGGCCGGATATATGAGTATTTGTATAGATATGAAATAATTTAGAATAGTCAACATGGTTTTGTGAATGATAGGTCATATATAACCAATCTTATAAAGTTTTTCAAGCAAGTTACCAGGAAAGTTGAGGAAGACAAGGCAGTGGATGGTGTTCATATGGACTTTAACAAGGTATTAGACAAAGTCATACAAGAGGTTCAGTTGTTCAGCATTCAGGATGAAGTAGTAAATTGGATTAGACATTGGCTTGGTGGGAGAAGACAGAAAATGGTGGTATATGGTTGCCTCTCCGACTGGAGGACTGTGACTAGCGCAGTGCTGCAGGGATCAGTGCTGGGTCTATTGTTTTCAGTGATCTGGATGATAATGCAGTTAACTTGATCAGTAGATCTGTGGATGACACAAAGATTGGGGGTGTAGTGGACAGTGAAGAATGACTTGCAGTGGGATATGGAACAGCTGGAAATTCAGACTGAAAATTAGCAGATGGAACTTAATGCAAACAAATGTAGGTGTTGCGTTTCCATACATCCAAACATGGCCAATATCACACAGTGAACAGTAGGGCACTGAGGTGTGTGGTAAAACAAAGGCATCTGGGAATAAAGGTCCATAGTTCATTGAAAGTGTCATCTCAGGTAGCAAGGTCGTAACAGAGGCATTTGACACATTGGCCTTTATTAATCAAAGTATTGAGTACAGGAGATGGGATGTTGTGTACTTGGATTTTCAGAGGCCTTTGACAAGGTGATACGTATGAGGCTGCCTAGCAAGATAAGAGCCCATGGTATTACAGGAAAGATACTAGCATGGATAAAGCAAGATAATTATGGGGGATTTTAATATGAAAGTGGATTGGGAAAGTCAGGAAGGTACTGAATCTCAGGAGAGGGCGTTTGTAGAATGCCTATGGGATGGCTATTTGGAGCAGCTTGTCCAGAAGCCCACCAGGGGATCGGATGTTTTGGATCGGGTGCTGTGTAATGAACCTGAGGCGATTAGGGAGCTGGAGGTAATGGAACCCCTTGGAAGTAGTGATCATAATATAACTGAGTTCAGTTTCAAATTTGAAAAAGAGAAGCTGGTATCAGGTGTATTGATATTTCAGTGGAACAAAGAAAATTACAGTGGTATGAGAGAGGAACTGGCCCAAGTCGATTGGAAAAGTAAGCTAGATGGAGGGATGGTAGAGAAGAATTGGATGAAATTCCTACAAGAAATAAGGAAAGTGCAGGAAAAATATATTCCAAGAAAAAAGAAAATCATGAATGGAAAAATGGCACAAATGTGGGCTAATGAGAGATGTTAAGGCTAAAATTAAAACAAAAGAGACGGCATACAAGGAAGCAAAAATTAATGGGAAAACTGAGGACTGGACGACTTTTAAAAACTTACAGAAGGAAACTAAGAAAGTCATTAGGAAAGAAAAGATGAATTATGAAAGCAAGTTGGCAATTAACATAAAAAAGGATACTAAGAGTTTTTTTAAATGTATGAAGAGTAAAAGAGTGACACAGGTAGATATAGGACCGATTGTAAATGATGCTGGAGAAATTATAATGGGTAACAAAGAGATGGCAGAGGAACTAAATCATTATTTTGCATCAGTCTTCACAGTGGAAGACATTAGCAACATACTTGATAGCCAGAGGTCTCAAGGAATAGAATTAGGTACAGTCAAGATTACTAGAGAGAAAGTGCTTGGGAAGCTAAATGGACTAAGAATAGATAAGTCTCCCAGACCGGGGGAAGCTAAATGGACTAAGAATAGATAAGTCTCCCAGACCGGATGAGGTGCACCCACGGGTTCTGAAGGAGGTGACTTTGGAGATGGTGGAGGCATTGGAAATGACCTTCCAGGAATCAATAGGCCCTGGCATGGTTCCGGAGGACTGGAAGGTCGCAGATGTAGTTCTGCTGTTTAAGAAAGGAGGGAGGCAGCAAAAAGAAAATTACAGACCTATTAGTCTGACATCTGTAGTTGGAAAGTTATTGGAGTTGATCCTCAAGGACGAGGTTATGAAATACCTCAAGATGCATGACAAGATAGGCCTAAGTCAGCATGGTTTCATGAAGGGAAGATCTTGCCTCACCAACCTATTGGAATTTTTTGAGGTAATCTCAAATAAGATTGACAAGGGAGAGGCTGTGGATGTTGTATATTTGGATTTTCAAAAGGCCTTCGATAAGGTGCCGCATAAGAGGCTGCTTAATAAGGTGAGAGCCCATGGAATTACAGGAAAGATATTGGAATGGGTGGAGCATTGGCTGATAGGCAGAAAGCAAAGGGTGGGAATAAAGGGATCCTATTCTGATTGGTTGCCGATTACTAGTGGTATTCCGCAGGGGTCGGTGTTGGGGCTGCTTCTTTTTACAATATCGATGATTTAGATTATGGATTAAATGGTTTTGTGGCTAAGTTTGCGGATGACACCAAGATAGGTGGAGGGAGGGGCAGGAAGTGTTGAAGAAACGGAAAGGTTGCAGAGAGACTTGGTCAGTTCAGGAGAGTGGGCAAAGAAATGGCAGATGAGATACAATGTTGAGAAATGTACAGTTGTACATTTTGGAAGAAGAAATAATCAGGCAGATTATTATTTAGCTGGGGAGAAAATTCAAAAACCGTAAGTGCAAAGGGCATTGGGGGTTCCTCGTGCAGGATACCCTAAAGATTAACCACTAGGTTAGATCGGCAGTAAGGAAAGCAAATGCTATATTGACATTCATTTCAAGAGGAATAGTGTATAAGAGTAAGGAGCTGTTGATGAAGCTCTATGGGGCATTAGTGAGACCTCATTTGGAATACTGTGTGCAGTTTTGGGCCCTGTATCTTAGGACTGATGTTGGAGAGAGCTCAGAGAAGATTTACGAGGATGATTCCTGGAATGCAGGGGCTAACGTATGAGGAGTGTTTGTTGGTTCTTTACTGTATTCATTAGCATATAGAAGAATGAGAGGGGATCTCATAGAAACATTTCGAATGTTGGAAGGGTTGGACAGAGTAGATGTGGAAAGGTTGTTTCCCTTGGTGGGTGAGTCCAGGACAAAAGTCCACAGTCTTAGAATTAGAGGGTACCCGTTTAAAACAGAGATGAGGAGAAATTTTTTTAGCCAGAGGGTTGTGGATTTATGGAATTCGTTGCCACATACAGTTGTGGAGGCCCGATCATTGAGGGTGTTTAAGGAGGAGATTGATAGGTATCTAATTAGTCAGGGTATCAAGGAATATGGGGAAAAAGCTGGAAAATGGAACTAGATGGGAGAATAGTTTAGCTCATGGTGGAATGGCGGAGCAGACATGATGGGCCGAATGGCCTACTTCTGCTCCTTTGTCTTGTGATCGTGTGGCTGACTGGCAGGAGGCAAAGAGTGAGAATAAAGTGAGCCCTTTCTGGCTGGCTGCCAGTGACAAGTTGAGTTCCACAGGGGACTGTGTTGGGACCATTTCTTTTTACATTTTATGTTAATAACTTGGATGACGGAATTGATGACTACAAAGATAGGTAGGAGGGCAGTTATTTTTGAGGAAGAAGAGAGGCTACAGAAAGTCTTAGACAGGTTAGAAGAACGGGCAAAAAGGTCGCAGATGAAATACAGTGTTGGGAAGTTTATGGTCATGCACTTTAGTAGAAGAAAATAAAAGGGTAGAATATTTTCTAAATTGAAAGAAAATTAAAAAAATGAGGTGCAAAGTGAGTTGGAAGTCCTTTTGTAGGATTCCTTAAAGGTTAATTTGCAGGTTGAATTGGTAGTGAGGAAAGAAAATGCGATGTTGCCATTTATTTCAAGAGGACTAAAATATAAAAGCAAGGATGGGGCTTTACAAAGCCCTGGTGAGGCCTCATTTGGAGTATTGGGAGCAGTTTTGGGCCCCTTATCTTAGGAAGGATGTGCTGGCATTGGAGAGGGTTCAAAGAAGGCTCACAAAAACAATTCCAGGATTGAACCACTTCTCATATGCAGAACGATTGATGGCTCTGGGCCTGTACTCACTGGAATTCAGAACAATGAGGGGTGACCTAATCGAAAGGAATCAAATGTTGAAAGGCCTTGATAAGGTGAATGTGGAGAGGATGTATCCTATGGTGGGAGAGTCTGGGACCAGAGGACACAGCCTCAGATTATCCGGGGGTAATTTTAGAACGGAGATGAGGAGGAAGTTCTTTAGTCAGAGAGTGGTGAATCTGTGTAATTCGTTGCCACAGACAGCAGAGGAACCCGAGTCTTTACGTACATTTATGGGAGAGGTTGATAGATTCTTGATTGGTCAGACATGAAGGGATATGGGGAGAAAGCATCGAGAGGAAGAAAAATATGTCAACCATGATGAAAAAATGGAGCAGACTCGATGGGCCAAATGGCTTAATTTTGTTCCTTTATCTTATGGTCTGAATGGTCATATGTTATGTTGAAGTTGTACAAGACATTGGTGCGGCCTAATTTGGTGTATTGTGTGTAGTTTTGATCACCTAACCGCAGGAAGTATGTAAATAAGGTTGAAGGAGTACAGAGAAAATTTACAAGGATGTTGCCAGGACTCGAGGGCCTGAGTTATAAAGAAAGATGGAATAGGTTAAGACTTTATTCCTTGGAATGCAGAAGACTGAGGGGAGATTTGATAGAGATATACAAAATTATGAGGGGTATAGATAGGATAAATGCAAGCAGGCTTTTTCCACCAGGGTTGGGTGGGACTACACTAGAGGGCATGGGTTGAGAGTGAAAGGTGAAAAGTTTAAAGGGAACATGAAGGGAACCCTCTTCACTCACAGGATCATTAGAGTGTGGAATGGCTGCCAGCTCAACTGGTGCCTGCAAGTTCCATTTCAACGTTTAAGAGAAGTTTGGATAGGTACATGGATGGTAGGGGTATGGTGGGCTATGGTCCCGAGGCAGGACAATGGGAGTAGGCAATTTATATGGTTCAGCAAGGACCAGAGGGGCCGAAGGGCATGCTTCTGTGCTGTTCTTCTCTGTGAATTTATAACTCCACATCTTTCCTGTAGATCGATATCTCTTTATTCTCTGCACATTCACGTGTTTATCCGAGAGCCAAATATTTCATGACAGTACGAAAGGGGTTGGGGGTTGGTGGTGGAATGAAATGGGATGCAGAATGAAGTGTCACTGAGAAAGTGTTTTGCAGTTGATGATAAGGTCTAAGTAAGACAGACGTGAGTTGATTGTCCAAGTGCAGAGGAAGAGACGCTGAACTGGATAGAGCTGTTCACTGAATTTTATTAAGAACTGTGCAGAACAAAAGGAAAAATAATGAACGCTAGGTCAACAGGGCATCAAGTAAAACTAATGCTCACACTGCAGCTTGGAAGTAGTAAGTTAATACTAATTTAATTTTGCAGCAGCAATCTAAAATACTTCCTTTTTTCCGGAATGAAGAGTAAAGAAAGCGGAAGTGTAGCCATTACTGTGATTCGGTTAAGGCTCGACAGGACTGAAACGTAAGGAAGGGAGATAAATAGAACCACTGTGAAGCACTAATTGTCTGGAATGTGCAATCTCATGAGCGCGATTGCCAGCCTTGTTCAGCTGCCTACCTGCAAGGACACCCAGACTCCGCGGCAGAGCCTGTGGTCGTGACAGGGCTCCCTTCCTTGGGTGGAGCTCCCGAGGCACTAGGCACCTGTGCCCGCTAGAAGTCTCAGAGGAGAGACTTGTCCTGGAGGTTACAAGCCAGAACCCAAAAATATCCCTCAGGGCCATACCCCTCCCAGTCCATGATGTACTGGACTGTACCCCATACCTGGCGAGATGCCAGGAGGCAATGCATAGAATAGACCAGAGACCATTCCACTATGAAGGGAGGAGTGGGGAAGGGGAAGAAGTCAATGGCTTGAGCTGGGAAATATGGAACACTGGGTGAATCTTCACCGATGATGGTGTGCACTGTCAGTAGGAGCCTTCTCTACTACAAAGTGTCCCACATAGTGTGACATCAACTTGCAGCTCTCAACTTCCTAAAGGAAGATCTCTAGACACCAGCCAGAATTTCTCCCCTGGCTTGAGCGGCGTAACCTGTTGATGGAGCCAATTAGTTTGCAGGGCACATTGTTTTTGAGCAAAAGGAGCTCTGGCCTGTTTCCATTTGTGCTTTGAGAGCTGGGCCAACTGTTTAGCAGCAGCAACTCCCATGTCAATCCCTTAATCAGGGAAAAGTGGTGGCTGGAATCACTTTTGGCATTCAAAGGGAGACACGCTAGTGGAGGACGACTGGAGGTTATTGTGGTCAATCTCTGCCCAAACCAGCTGGGTGCCTGAGATTGTGGCAGTGCTGGGTTTTCTCCAGCTCCTGATACACTCTCTCAATCTAGCCGTTAGACAGGGGGTGGAAATCTGAAGAGAGGCTGGCTGTGGCTCCCACAAGAGAACAGAAGGCCTTCCAACAAAGGGACATAAACTATGGTTCTCAACCAGACACTTATAACCTGAGCGAATCTGTACTGCTGGAACCTTGAGGCTGGCAGTTTCATAAGCCATTGGGAGCTTGGGGAGAGCAATGAAGCTGGCAGCTTTGGAGAACCAGCGTACAACTACCAGAGCTCGCTATTCAATCTCTGCGTTTGAGAGGTGTCTCTCTCTCTCTCTCTGTTGATGGTGTTGGAGAATGTTATCAACCCTCAGCGATTTATGGATTGGACTGTGGACTGTAGTTAAAACTATCTGCAGTTCAACTTGGTCTCTTTCGGTTCTGATTTTCTTTGCATTCTGTGTTTACGTCATTCTTTCTGGTTGCCGTGTGGTGCAATCTGTAAGTTTTCTTTCTGTGCAAGAGATGGAGTTTGGGGTTTGGGGTTTGATGTTCTTGTTGCCACTTGATGCAATCTGTAAGTTTTTTTTTGCGCGGGTAGGGGGTTGGGGGTCTGGGGTTTCATATTCTTGTTGCCATTTGACGCGATCAAAAAACTCAAGATCAGGACGGGGTGTTGGCCAGATCAAATGGCATCATGAGGTACTCATAATGATGAGTGGAGAGCTGAACGCTGTCTTCCACTTGTCCCCTTCTTGGATGTGAACCAGGATGTAAGCATAGCACAAATCTTCCTGGGAAAAAATGTTTTCTCCCTGGAGATGTACAAATGCAGAGGCAGGCTGAGGAAGAGGGTAAGTGTTTCTTCACCACAACGTTGTTGAGGGGATGATAATCAATGCAGGGATCGAGCTTGCTATCCTTCTTGCTGACAAAAAAAGAAATCCACCCCTGCTGGTGGTGTTGATGGATGGATAAACCCTAAGACCATGGCCACCATTTCAGCACGACTGAAGGAAAAGAGCCAGCCCTGTGTAGAACTAGTACCAGGTAAGAGATCGATAGCACAGTCGCATAGCCAGTGTGGAAGCAAGGGCATGGATTTCTTCTTACTGAAGGACAACATATTCAACTGGAACACCAAACAGGTCCACACTACAGTTGCACAGTTCAAAGTAAGTTTATTATCAAGGCACATATATATCACCATATACAACCCATTTCTTTGCAGGCATACACAATAAATCCATAATAGAGTAATAACCATAATAGAATCAATGAATGACTGCACCAACTTTGGCATTCAACCAGTTTTAGTTAATGGCCCTGTTGGCCCAGCATTTCTTATTTTCCCTTTTGTTCTGCATTGTTCTTATTAAAATTAAGTGAATGGTTCTATCCACTTCTGTATCTCTCCCTCTGCACTTGGGTCATGACCACACATCTGTATGAGCAAACCTCAACCACCAAAATAGACCCAGTGGAGAGAGAACAGCTGGCCATGGACCTGACATTTGTTAGTCAGGTGTGGAATGGGGCAGAACCTAGAGGGCTGTTAAAGTTATGAAAATTCTGATTCTGATTCTATGCAGTTAATAAAGTCTTATCTATGTTTATATGTGCTTGTGATTAGAGTTGAACCAGGCCTTTACATAAAAGTGAACTTCACTGACTTTCAAACAAAATTCACTGATTTCCTAGACCTATACCAGGGATTGGGCCCAAGGAAAGAATTAATTGGTAAGTACCCAAATATTTTTAGGGTTGTAAATATATTTTCTCCTCCTCCATGGAGTGAATGTATCAATACAATAGAGAATGAAACATATATTTTCCCATTTCAGGCATCTAGGGGTGAACTTAAACCATTTTATAATTTGTGATGTAGATTTACTGCTATTCATTGTGCATCCATCGGAACTGAGGTAGCTGCTGTACCTGACGGATGTTGGCAGGTATGGCATCTACCTAAATTCAGATGTATGTTTACCTGACAACTAAGGTTAGGATTGTACAGGCTGGTTCAAGAACTTGATAGTTGTTGGAGAGTAGCTGTTCCTGAACCTGGTGATGTAGGACTTCAGACTTCTGTGTTTTCTGGCTGATGATAGCATCAAGACAGGGCATAACTCGAGTAGTGGGGTTTCCTGATGGTAGATGCTACCTTCTTGTAGCACCTCTTGAAGACGATTGCAGTGGTGGGGAGGGCTGTGCCGGAATGGACTAGGCCGACTAATGTCCAATCTGGGTCCATTGACTTATATTACTGAGACTAAATATGTGGCCCACCACAGATAAATCAAAAGTAATGGGGCCACTGTCAACATATCTGCCCATCGCTGCATGGGGTTTCTCTCATCCCACACATAAATTGGCCTCCATTATCCTGTCTCCTCTCTCTGCGATTTACCGGTGGTAAGCCTCCACACTGTGTAATCCTGACCTTTCCAAAATGTCCAGCTGCCCCCTTCTACCCAGAGATCAAACCAGCAGCATTTACACATTTAAACGCTGCTGGCGTTTAGGACAGCAATGAAGATCCTCCATCTCTCGAGTGTTCAGGGCTTCCTACATCACGTCAGTAGTTTCCTCTTGATTTTCATGGCTGTCAGTCATGCAAGTCTCAGGATTGCCATCACAGTCAAATGTGGGAGAATTCTTCACTGCTGTTTCCGTAACAATTTTGTTTTACCAGTCAGGGTCGTTAGCTCTGAGCTGAACCCCAAACCTGGAGGACCAGTGGACCACTCTAAGTCTGGCCTCTCTGCATTGATCTATTTGGCATGGGTGATCCTATCACGAACCAAACCATATAAAGCCCTGACTCCGGCCAGTATCATGCACCGGGTCATTGTGATGCACAAGCCTTCAATCCACGACAACATTGTGGTCCTCCTGCAGCCAGAGATTAAACGCAACATATTCATTTTCCCTCAATTTTGTTGAAAAGATTATTTGATCAAAGCATGTAAATAAACATAGGAAGATAGAAACGTAGAAAACCCACAGCACAATACAGACCATTCAGCCCACAAAGCTGTGCCCAACATTTCCTTATTTTACAACTAACAAGGCTTACCCACAGCCCTCTATTTTTCTAAGCTCCTTGTATCCATCCAGGAGTCTCTTAAAAGACTCCACTACCGCCGCCGTCAGCCCATTCCACGCACTCACCACTCTGCGTAAAAAACTTACCCCGACATCTCCTCTGTACCTACTTCCAAGCACCTTAAAACTATGCCCTCCTGTCCTAGCCACTTCAGCCCTGGGAAAATGCCTCTGACTATCCACATGATCAATGTCTCTCATTATCTTATACACCTCTATCAGGTCACCTCTCAGCCTCCGTCACTCCAAGGAGAAAAGGCCGAGTTCTCAGCCTATTCTCATAAGGCATGCTCCCCAATCCAGGCAACATCCTTATAAATCTCCTCTGCACCCTTTCTATGGTTTCCACGTCCTTCCAGTAGTGAGGCGACCAGAATTGAGCACAGTACTTCAGGTGGGTCCTGACCAGGGTCCTATATAGCTGCAACATTACCTCTCGGCTCTTAAACTCAATCCCACGGTTGATGAAGGCCAATGCACCGTATGCCTTCTTAACCACAAAGTCAACCTGCACAGCAGCTTTGAGTGTCCTATGGACTCGGACCGCAAGGTCCCTCTGATCCTTCACACTGCCAAGAGTCTTGCCATTAATACTATATTCCTCCATCATATTTGACCTACCAAGATGAACCACCTCACAGTTATCTCGGTTGAACTCCATCTGCCACATCTCAGCCCAGTTTTGCATCCTATCAATGTCCCATTGTAAATTCTGACAGCCCTCCACACTATCCACAACACCTCCAACCTTTGTGTCATCAGCAAATTTACTAACCCATCCCTCCACTTCCTCATCCAGGTCAGTTATAAAAATCACAAACAGTAGGGGTCCCAGAATAGATCCCTGAGGCACACAACTGGTCACCAACCTCCATGCAGAATATGACCCGTCTACAACCAGATTTTGCCTTCTGAAATTGATGGGAATGGACTGATAAGGGAGAGAGAAGGAAGAGTCAAGTTGAGTTTCTGGTCATGAGTATGAGGATGGTGAGGTAGAGATGCATATGCAAAGATGGTGAGATGGAGTCACGTGCACAAGGATTCTAAGATAGAGTCATATGCACAACGATGGTGAGGTAGAGTCATACGCACAAGGATGGTAAGATAGAGTTGCGTATACAAAGATGGTGAGATGGAGTCACATGCACAAGGATGGTGAGGTAGAAACACGTGCGCAAGGATAGTGGGGTAGAGGTACAATGCTTGCAACATAGGGAAAACAGTGGTCTGCAGTGTTCCGATGCTGAGGTAGGGTGTGGGTTGTGCGTTCACAAAAGCTTGATTGTTGTCATGAAGTAGATGCTCCTGAAGCTGGCAGCAGGGAACTTCTGTATCTCCTGCCCAATGGTAGCAGCGAGAGAGAGCATGATCTGAACGGTGGAGATCCTTGATGGATAGGTGTCACCTTATTGAAGCAGCACCTCCAGTAGAAGAAGGCAATGCCAAGCCACTTCTGTAGAAAAATTTGCCAAGAACAGTCATGGTCATGAAAAGTCCATGATCGGTTATGTCATCCAACATGGCACATAACGAACGAACCTCCTGTAGGTGCTGTCAGCGGTGGGGAGTGATGAACCAGACTGTGTCTCTCTGCAGCCTCTTGCGTTCCTGTGCATTAGCTGAGCAGACTACTCAAGCTAGACTGCAGGGGTTCCTGACCCTTTTTACACCATGGACCTCTGCCATTAACCAAGGGACCGTGGACCCCAGGTTGGAGATCCCTAGGCTAGAGTAGAGTCATTAGTGCCAGGCATTGTAAGAGTAAAGTTAGGAACCATCTCTGCAGATAGACACTACTAGAAAATGGAAATTCCCTCTGTAAAAAACTGCTGTATTTTCAATTTACTTGAATTGAAAATAAATCTGAACTTACAGTAAATTTATTGTGTCTAGATTTGGGCTCCTTATTTTAGAAAGGATATACTGACATTGGAGAGGGTTCAGAGAAGATTCACTAGAATGATTCCAGGAATGAAAGGGTGACCCTATTAGGAACGTCTGGCAGCTCTTGGGCTGTATTCCCTGGAGTTCAGGAGAATGGGTGGGGGGGGGGGTGTGGTTTCATAGAAGCATTCTAAATGTTAAAAGGCCTGAACAGATTAGATATGGCAAAGTTATTTCCCATGGTAGGGGAGTCTAGGACAAGAAGGCACGACTGCAGGATTGAAGGGTATCCATTTAGAACAGAGATGTGGAGAAATTACTTTAGTCAGAGGGTGGTAAATCTGTGGAGTTTGTTGCAATGAGCAGCTGTGGAGGCCAAGTCATTGGGTGTATTAAGGCAGAGGGAGATAGGTTCTTGATTAGCCAGGGCATCAAATGGTATGGGGAGAAAGCAAGGGAGTGGGGTCGACTGAAAGAATTAGATCAGCCCATGATTGAATGTTGGAGCAGACTCAATGGGCTGAATGGCCTACTTCTGCTCCTATATCTAATGGTTTATGGTCTTATGGTCTTATAGTAGATGCATCCATCATTAGGCGGAGATGGCAACCACCTAAGTTCAGATAGATGAGCATTGAGTGGCTGTAAGTCTACATTGTGAATTCTAAAAGGGTTAAAGTCCACCCATGAATTGTAAATTTTAAATCTGACATTGAAAGACTTTTGTTAGCTTAAGGGTCTAGAGAATATGGGATCAGAGGCTGTTGGCTGCATTGAGTAATCGAAGATTTAAGATGCAGATGAAGAGGATTTTTTTTGAATGCCTTTGAAGCTTGAGAGCACTTTACCCCAGAGAAAATAAGTAACGGAAGATATTTGAGAGAGAACAGAGAACATAGAATATTGAACAATACATCACAGGAATATGCCCTTCAGGCCATAATGTTGTGTTGATCTAATTAAACTATTAATTAAATGCCTGAGTAAATTAATCCCTTCTGCCTATACAATATCCATATCTCTCCATTCCCTGAATATACATGGATCTGTCTGAGAGCCTCAAAAAAATCTATCATGTTTACCTCCACCTCAACTGTTGATAACACATTCCATCACTCTGTGTAATAAGAGCTTACACCACTCCTCTCCTTTGAACTTTCCCCCTCTCACCTTGTATTAGACATTTCAACAAACATTATGCAAGTATTAGACAAGTATTATACCGTTTAGTAATAGGAATTTCCGTAAGATGTAGACACAGAATTAGGCCATTTAGCCCATCAAAATTTGACCCTGGGAATAAAAGATACTGACTGTTGTCTGTCTATGCCTCTTACAATCTTAGAAACCTCTATCAGATCTTCCTTCTGATACTCAAGACAAAACAACCCTTGTCTGTCCAACCTCTCCCTGTAGCACATGCCCTCTAATCCATGCAACATCCTGATAAATTTCTTCTTCACACTCTCCAAAGCATCCTCGTTCTTCCTATAATGGGAGGCGAGCAGAACTGAATGCAATTGAATGAGATTTTCGGTCTATGGGAGAAGTCAAGGGTTATTGGAACCCGGTTGGAAAATGGTGATTAGATCAAGCATGAAATTGGTTATTTGCGGGGTTTGTTTAATAAACTTATCACCATCTCCTCTTATTTCTTATTTCGTTGGTAAGAACATTGAAGGGCAGAATGGCCTCCCTTGTTGCCCATGTATTTGCATTATGGAACACCTGTCTAGTAAGACGTGAATGAGCTGTGATGGTTAAAAGGCATCTCTGCATGGCAACCTAAACATTCTTTACGTATCGATGCTTCCTCACCCTACTAACTCTAGCTCAGTTAAATCTCACCTCCTCCTTTCTTGCCAAAGGATAAAGGCAAATCCCACGAGGTCATGAGAGGAAAGTATATAAAACATAGAATATAGAATGCAGAACAGAATAACATTGTTCATATCGGGCCTGTACACCTCCTCGTCACCGACTGAGATTCTACCAACAACTGTGTTGTCATTGATGAATTTATAGATGACATTTGACCTGTTCCTAGCCACATCTCCTGCGTACAGAGAGAGCTAAGCACGCACCTTTGAGGTGCACTTGTGTTGATTGTCAACGAGATGTTATCAACAACCCTTATAACTGTGGTTTCCAGATGATTAAATGAAGAATCCAGCTGCAGAAAGAAGTACAGAGACACAGGGTTCAGATCTTAGAAGATAGAGCACATACAGCACAGAACAAGTCCATTAGCGTGTGATGTTGCACCGACCTTTAATCTACCCTAACATCAATCTAACCTTTCCCTTCCACATTGCCCTCCATTTTTCTTTTTAGGTAGGGTGAGAATGAGGAAAGGTACAACACAGGGGAAAGAATATTAGAAAGACCATAAGACCCAAAGATTTAGGAGCAGAATTAGGCCTTTTGGCTCATCTAGTCTGCTCCACCATTTCATCATGGCTGATCCATTTTCCCTCTCAGCTCCAGTCTCCTGCTTTCTCCATATATCCCTTTGTGGCCTGACTAATCAAGAATCTACTCTGCCATAAAGATACCCAAAGACTTGGCCTCCACAGCTGCCTGTGGCAACAAATTCCACCGATTCACCACTCTCTGGCTAAAATAATTCTTCCTCATCCCTGTTCTAAAAGGACGCCCCCTATTCTGAAAGTGTGTCCTCTGGTCTTAGACTCCTCCGCTATAGGAAACATCCTCTCCACATCCTCTCTATCGAGGTCTTTCAACATTCCATAAGTTTCAATGAGGTCAAGATTTGGGTTTTGATCTGGTGTTTCTGGATTACATCACTCAATCCTAACTCTGATGTGCTTCTCTCAGCCTCACTCTCAGGTACCAATCCTGGATCAGTAAGGATTTTTTCCCATCAGGCAACAGCGGTGTTCTCTTCGGATGATTCCTCCTCCCGTGATTTTGGTTTCAATGCAACCTTCACCGTGTTCAACATCACTGAAGTCAGCAGTAAGTATCACGATCAGTGAAAGGGAGGGTTTTGATGTGTTTCTCTCACATCTCAAAGATGTAGGTTATTCGATCATGTGGGAGTAAATGGATGGTGCAACCCCATTGGACTGGGAGGGCCTGTATCTCTAAATAAAATAAAATCGTAATGAGACTGTGGGAAGTTCACACGGATAGCAACAGGGGTCAGAATTGAGCCTAAGTGCTTGATGCCATGATGAATTATCTCCAATTCTGGCCCTCCCTGAATTACAAACACCCAATTTAAGGACAACCATGCATATACAAATTATTGGCAGGAAGGATGGGGAGTGGGTTTACTGGCTGCTGTGGGACAGCAGGTATCTTCTGCCGGGAGGGGAGTTCTGTGTGCCTTCTCTCCCTTTACCTAACCCCCCCCCCATCCACCTCACCCTCCCCACTGCACACAACAACTGGGTGCTTGAAGCACCTTCAATAACTCCAAAAGACTGAGGTTAGGTAAAATACTGAAAGGCTTTTATTCGCTGTACAATACGACCTCCATGGTGAGTGTCTGCCCCTGGACTGAGGGGGTGGGGCAAGGCGAAACACCTTTATACAGTAATCTGTGGGAGGAGCCACAGGGGCAGTCAGCAGAGGGGCGTGTCCAGACAGTTAACCCAGTTACAACATATATATGGTTTACCACAGTGCTGGGTGGTGCCGAGCCAAGCCGAGAGCACTGAGTGGTCGTATTCGCTCACTCACTGAGTCAGAGAGAGCAGCTGGCAGCTCACTCTCCCATTGCCATTTCTAATGATCCTTTCTCATGTACTTTGTTCTTTTCCAACCCACCAACTACTCATGTTAGAACACAGAACAGCACAGAGACAGGTCCTTCAGTCCACAATGTTGTGCCAATCCAATTAAATTAGTAATCAACTGGCTAACCAATCTCCTCTGCCTACAAAATACCCATATCCTTCAAATTTCCTTACATTCATGTGTCCATCTAAAAGTCTCTGAAAAGTCCCTACTGTTTCTGCCTTTACCATTCCAGGCACCCACCACTCTCTGTGTAAAAAATTTGTCCTTCACGTCTCCTCTGAAATGACCCCCTCTCACCTTAAATGCATGGTACTAAACATTTCAACTAGGTTCCAAACCTGTATTGATATGAATGGGAAAAAGATATTGAAAAGTTATGAACAATTCTCAGGAATAGGACCTTGTGGTAACCTGGGAAATGCCTGTCCCATCACCACTGGGATAATCCATGACGTAAAAGCAACTGTCGTCAATTAGAACTCAACGTAAAATTAGATTGCACATGTGTGAATAAAAGTTGGGATATGTTTCATACAAAATTGAAGTTTTTTCCCCCAAAAAACTCAGAATCAAAATTAGGTTTATTGATGAAGTTCAAAGTTCAAAGGAAACTGATGTGGAAACCATAGAAAGGGTGCAGAGGAGATTTACAAGGACGTTGCCTGGATTGGGGAGCATGCCTTATGAAAACAGGTTGAATGAGCTCGGCCTTTTCTCCTTGGAGCGACGGAGGATGAGAGGTGACCTGATAGAGGTGTATAAGATGATGAGAGGCATTGATCGTGTGGATAGTCAGAGGCTTTTTCCCAGGGCTGAAATAGCTGCCATGAGAGGGCACAGGTTTAAGGTGCTTGGAAGCAGGTACAGAGGAGATGTCAGGGGTGAGTTTTTTACGTAGAGAGTGGTGAGTATGTGGAATGGGTTGCCAGCAATGGTGGTGGGGGCGGAAACGATAGGGTCTTTTAAGAGACTTTTGGATAGGTACATGGAGCTTAGAAAAATAGAGGGCTATGGGTAACCCTAGCAATTTCTAAGGTAGGGGCATGTTCAGCACGACTTTGTGGGCTGAGAGGCCTGTATTGTGCTGTACGTTTTCTATGTTTCTATGTTTTTAAAAGATTTATTGCCAAAGTGCACATATGTCACCATATACAACGCTGATATGTATTTTCTTATGGGCATACTCAATAAATCCATAATAGAACAATAACCACAATCAAATCAATGAACCAACTAGGGCATGAAATTCGTTGTTTTGTGGCAACTTACAGCACAGGCATAACAAATCATTATATATACAATAAAAATAAAAAAATAATAATGGAAAAGAGAAATAGTGGGTAGTGTTTATGGACCATTCAGATATCTGATAGCAGAGTGAAGAAGCTGTGGAGTTGAGTGTGGGTCTTCAGGCTCCCGTATCTCCTCCCTCATGGCAGCAATGAGAAGAGAGCATGTCCCAGGTGGTGAGCACCCTCGATGATGGATGCCATCTTCTTGAGGCACCACTTTTAGTTCTAAGTTCAAAGTTCAAGGTTAGTCTATTATTAAAGTACATATACGTCACTATATACAAGCCTGAAATTCATTTTCTTGCAGGCATTCACAGTAAGTACGAACAAATACAATAGGATCCATGAAAAACTATAGACGGGGCCGGCTGGTGGCGCAACGACATCAGCGCCGGACCTGGGAGTGGGTGTTCGAAACTAGTCGGGTCTGCCCCCAAGTACGTTTTCCATCCATGCCAGGTTGAGTGCTGAGTACGCAACTCGACCTCGTAAGACAAAGGGAAAATACCGCGAAAAATGTCTGTGTGAGGAGTGGGAGGCCTCACAGTCTCTCTCTCTCTCGCTCTGCGCATTGTAAAAAGCCATGAAAAATCCATCATCACGGTCGCACGCACACACAGACGCGCATGCACGCACACGCCAAAAAAGAAAGAAAAACTACAGACAACAAAATAGACAAACAACCAATATGCAAAAGACAATAAAATATGCAGATACCAAAATAAAAGATAATAATAAATAAATAAGCAATAAAAATTGAAAATATGAGATGAAGGGTCCGTGAATGTGAATCTATAGGATGTGGGAACTGCTCAGACACAAACAAGAGAAAATCTACAGATGCGGGAAATCCACGCAGCACACACGAAAGCTGGAGGAACTCAGCAGATCAGGCAGTATCTATGGAGAAGAGTAAACAGTTGATGTTTCAAGCTGAGACCCTTAATCAGGACTGGAGAAAAAAGATGAGAAGTTAGAGTAACTCCTTTCCCCTCCCACTAGGGGAAATTTAGTGTTAGGGTGAGTGAAGTTGAGTGAAGTTATCCCCTTTGGCTCAAGATCCTGATGGTTAAAGGGTAATAATAGAGAGACCAGTGCCCATGATGGAGCTGGCTAAATTTATCTCTGATGTCTCTTACAACCCTGTGCATTGGAACCTCCATACCAGGTGATGATGCAAGCAATCGGAATGCTTTTCATGGCACATCTGTAGAAATTTGCTGGAGTCTTCGGCGTGTCTGGGATTGATGCCAGAGATTGAGGGTTGAATTGGAAGTCTGGAAGGTGAGGCTTGTTGGCCAGAGCCAAGTCTGTGAATATCTGCAAGTCCTGTAGGGAGATAGAAATCCGGCATTTGCAGGCCGAGACTGTGTCCATTGGAGGCTGGAGACCTGCCCTGGGTTAAAGGACTACACATGCATGGGTGGGAGGGAGCTGTCTTTGCTGTGTTGTTTTGTTGCTTGTTGTGTTCTGTGTTGTGCTGGCGGGCATTGTGGGATTGTTATGTTGGTGCTGGAATGTCTGGCAATGCTTGTGGGCTGCCCCCAGCACATCCTTCGGTGTATTGGTTGTTAATGCAAATGAAGCATTTCCACTGTATGTTTCAATGTACACGTGACAAATAATCTTGAGTCTTGAATATTGACATACCAAATCTTCTCTAACTCCTAATATTAAGGTTCAAAGGGGGATTGTGAGACAGGTATAGTCTACCACAGCCCAGCTATGAGGTAAACAACTCCCAATTAATATCTATCACCCTACCACCTCTTGGTGGTGAGGAGTTCTATCAAACATCTTGAACACAAAGATGCTACACTTGAATATTTCAGTATTTGTTATTATCTGCAGTGTTTCTCCACATTGAGTGACAGGGACATCCATCCCATTAGTTTTGGCATTGTCCACTCCATGTCCTGTAACAAATATTGTCTATCATGTGACTCACCAATAACAAGTTAACCCCGGGCTTAGATTATTAAGAAAATGAAGGAATTTGGGGTTGGATCCTAAACATTTGGTACCTAACTTACATTCTTGTGATATTTGCCTACAGATCAGGAGAAAATAGACTGCGATTTCCAAGATGGATTTTGCTACTGGAGACAAGATCCAACAAATGTAGCTGATTGGGAGAGAATAAGTGGCCCTTCCTACCCGCCATTCTCTGGGCCGACTAATGATCATACATTTGGGAACCAATCAGGTACGATGAGTGAACTCGCATAGCGGTTAGCAAAACGCTACTACAGCTCGGAGTTTGGAGTTCAATCCCACTCTCCTATGTAAGGGATTTGTGCGTTCTCCCTGTGACCATGTGGGTTTCCTCTGGGTGCTCTGGTTTCCTCCCACAGTTCAAAGATGTACTGGTTAGTGGGTTAATTGGTCATTGTAAATGTTCCGTGATTAAGCTAGGGTTAAAATCGGGGGTTGCTGGTGGCACAACCTGGAGGGCCAGAAAGACCTACTCAGTGCTGTATGTCAATAAATAAATTAAGTAAATAAGCAATCACTTGGTAAACAGAGCAGGCGACGGGATCTCCTACATTTCTATCACCATTCTTGACTTGTCTCTTATAAATGCCAAATAAAATTCCTCCACCATTGACGGCCATGTCTTCAGCTGCCACGGCCATGAGATTGCAATTTCCTCCCGAACCCTCTCTGCCCCATTTTTGTTTCTTCCTTAAAATAATCCTTGAAAGCTCTCTCTCGAACCAAGTATTTACATACAATGTTCTCACTCAGTTCAAAATGTATTGTTCTCTTCCTTGAACTCCGCCTGACAGGCCGTGCCAAGCTCATCACGTATAAAAGTAACAATGCAGAAAAACCGCGTTATGGTGGCACAGTAGCATAGTGGAAAGTGTAACGCTATTTCATAGTGCCAGCAACCTAGGTTCACTTCCCACTGCTGTCTGTGACGAGTTCATACATTCCCCCCATGACCGTGAAGGTTTCCTCTCACAGCCCGAAGATGTCCAGGTTAGCAGGTTAATTGATCAAATGGGTGTACATGTGAGGTACAGGCTCATTGGCCAGAAGGTCTTATTACCATGTTTTATCTCAAAATAAGATAAATAAGCAAATATAAAATAAATCTCTGTTGGAGTAACGGCATCAGTAGAGTGTGGAGTTGTGCTGCATTTAAACAATAAGCAAGCTAATGCATAATTAATCGATTCAAAGTACATTTATTATCAAAGCACGTAGGCAGCGTACAACCCTGAGATTCATCTTCCTACAGGCAGCTATGAAATAAAGAAACACCATAGAACCTGTTCAAAAGAAAACATCAAAAACTGTAAATGCAAAAAAAAAGAGAACAAATCATGCAAATGACAAAAATAACGAACAAGAGCACTATATAAAACACTTGGTAAATTCACCAGGCATATTCAGTTAAGCTCAGTTCTGTTCAGTCTAGCCCTGTTTTGTTCTTTAACTTCAGGCCACAGAGCCAGTTTTCCCCGTTCAAAAATCACTCAAAATAGCAACAAAAAGGGAGCGACCAGAAACCAGAGATATCATAACGTGAACTGCAGAGTCTAATCCACAAACCACGTTGATTAAACCTTGCCCAAGATGCAGGTTCCAGTAGCCATCAGACCATAAGACATAGGAACAGAATTAGGCTATTTGGCTTGAGTCTGTTCTTCTGTGTGGGCATGTGGCCAAGTGGTTAAGGCATTGGACTAGCGACCTGAAGGTCGTGAGTTCAAGCCCCAGCCGAGAGAACGTATTGTGTCCTTGAGCGAGGCACTTAATCACACATTGCTCTGCGACGACACTGGTGCCAAGCTGTATGGGTCCTAATGCCCTTCCCTTGGACAACACTGGTGTCGTGGAGAGGGGAGACTTGCAGCATGGACAACTGCTGGTCTTCCATACAACCTTGCCCAGGCCTGTGCTCTGGAGAGTGAAGACTTTCCAGGTGCAGATCCATGGTCTCGCAAGACTAATGGATGTTCCATCGTGGCTGATTTATTTTCCCTCTCAACACCATTCTTCAGCCTTCTCGCCAAAACTGTTGCCAGCTTTGCTAATCAAGAGCCTATCAAACTCTGTTTTAAGTATACCCAATAACTTGGCATCCACAGCCATCAGCAGCAGTGAATTCTACAGGTTCACCACCCTCTGGCTGAAGAAATTCTTCCTTATCTCTGTTCTAAAGGGATGTCCTTCTACTCTGAGCTGTGCCCCCGATCCTAGACTCTTGCACTTTCTTCACCACATATATGTTGCTCGACCTACCAAATGTCTCTAATGCTTTCTGTTTTCATTTCAGTTTTCTTGGTGGTATTTTAGTTGGTTTGGATTGAAGTTTGGATTTAGGCTTCCTTTGTACCAGAGACCTCACCTTTCTGTTCAAATAGATACATAGTGAAGAGTAGCCTAACTGGTTGTGTCACTGCCTGGTATGCAAACATTAATGCTCAGGTATGGAAAAGTTTACCAAAAAAGGCAGATAAAGACCTGTCCATCACAGTCAAATCCTTCCCA
Organism: Mobula hypostoma; assembly: GCF_963921235.1. Classification (NCBI taxonomy): domain Eukaryota; kingdom Metazoa; phylum Chordata; class Chondrichthyes; order Myliobatiformes; family Myliobatidae; genus Mobula; species Mobula hypostoma. The sequence continues at coordinate 10,006,024 of NC_086102.1, read as the reverse complement.
ACCATTGAGCACTGCAACAGGAAAGGAGCAGCCATCATCATAGACCCCACCATCCAGGCCAAGCTCTCTTCTTGCTACCACCATAGGATAGGAAGTACAGGAGCAGGAGGTCCCACTCCACCAGGTTCAGGAACAGTTACTACCCTTCAACCATCAGGCTCCTGAGCCAGTGTGGATAGAATAGAATAAAACCTTAATATTATTGCTCAAGACTATGGATCCAGTCCATGCAAAACAGATATTTACAATGCATGTGGTATAGCTTAATTTAAAAAAACTTCCCATATTTACTTCCATACTTCATAATACTTAAAGGCCATTGGCAAGCTGGGATGTAGCATTATTCAGCTGCACGACAATCCTCAGGAAGAATCTGTTTTTCAGTCTTACTATCTTGGCTAAGATGCTTTTATATCTCCTACCAGAATCAGAATCAGGTTTAATATAACTGTCACATTATTAAATAAGGAGGACAAAAATGAAATATAAAGTAATGAGGTTGTGTTCATGGGATCAATGTCCATTCGGAAATCAGATGGCAGAGGGGAAAAAAAACTGTTCCTGAATCGCTGTGTGTGTGCCTTCAGGCTTCTGTACCCCCTTCTCTATGGTAAGAGGTCATGTCCTGGGTGGTTGGGGTCCTTAACGATGGGAGCCACCTTCCTGAGGCACCGCTCCCTGAAAATGTCTTCGGTACAATGGAGGCTAGTACTCATGATGGAGCTGACTAACTTTACAACTTTCTGTAGCTTCTTTCGATCCTGTGTTATAGCCCCACTGTACCAGACAGTGATGCAGCCTATCAGAATGCTCTACATCTGTAAAAGTTTTTCAGTGTTTTAGGTGAAAAACCAAATCTCCTCAAACTCCGAGTGAAATACAGCCATTGTCTTGTCTTCTTTATAGCTGTATCAATATGTTGTGACCAGGTTAAGTCCTCAGAGATATTGACACCCAGGATTGTTCACTTTCACCACTTCTGATCCCTCTATGAGGATTGGTTTGTGTTTCCTCATCCTACACATTCTGCACCGATGATGGGAGATTGAACAGACGGTGTCCTGGGTGGAATGGGTTGTTAATGATGTTACGAGCGCCGTGGGCATTTTTCTTTCTTTATTAATCTTTTTATTGATTTAAAAGGAACATAAGTACAAACAAGAGGAGAATTATCTCAAATATATATATCAATAACAATACAAACCGAGATTAAGATAGACATTATCAAAATCTTACATAGTATTAAGCTAGTATATAATACATAACAAAAAAAAGAAAACAGCAATTCTCCTCTTATCAGTTCATGAAGAGAAAAGAGAAAACTTTAAATTTTAAATGAAGAAGAAAAAAACAACTACACTATACAAAAAAAAAGACACAAAATAAAGGGACTGGGCAGTCCATTCTGAGGATACGACCAAAAAAACAGGAAGACTTTCTGATCAAATCTAAAACTTCGAAAAAAAAATTGGAAGAGTAATAAATCAAATTAAATGAAAATATTGAATAAAAGGTTGCCAGATTTGCTCAAATTTAAAGGATGTATCAAATGTCCAACTTCTTATTTTCTCTAAACTTAAACAGAACATAATGGAGGAGAGCCAGTAAAAGACCGTAGGTGGATTAGAATCCTTCCACTTCAATAAAATGGCTCTCCTAGCCAGTAAAGTCGAAAAGGCTATCATACATTGAGTAGAAACAGGAATGTTTCCTGCTTCCGATGGGATAATCCCAAAAATTGCCGTAAGCAAATTAGGTTGTAGATCCAGATCCAAGACTTTTGATAGCATTTTGAAAACATCTCTCCAAAAGTTATCTAGCTTTATTCAAGACCAATACATATGAATTAAAGTGGCCACCTCAATATTACATCTGTCACAAATAGGATTGATAGTGGAAGAAGTACGCGCTAGTTTATCCTTTGACATATGGGCCCAGTGCACTACCTTGAACTGTATCAAGGAATGACGGGCACACATAGATGAGTTATTAACCAAATGAAAAATTTTACTCCATTGATTATCTGAAAATGACTCTTGAAATTCCGATTCCCAAGCACGTTTAATTTTATCATTAGATATCATTCCTGAGTTCAATAACCGTTTATAGATTATAGCGATTAACCTTTTTTGAAATGGTTTAAACTGGAAGACAGCATCTCTCCTATTAGGTGGATAAGCAGAAGGGTAATTTGGCAACAAACCCATGTAAAAAATTCCTAATTTGTAAATATCTAAAAAAGTGTACATTAGATAAATCATACTTATCCACTAACTGAGAAAAAGACATTAAACAGTCCCCTAAAAACAAAACTGAAAAAGTTATTATTCCCTTGGTTTTCCAAATTAAAAAAGCCTTATCCAAAATTGATATCCAAAAAAAAATTGAGATGGATATTACTAGAAAGAATAAAATTATTTAACTCAAAAGATCTACGAAACTGAAACCAACTTCTTAATGTATGTTTAATAATGGGATTAAAATCTTGTCTACTAATCTTAGAAAACAAAAAGGGAAGAGGAAGTAGGCATCAAGAGTTGTAGATTGTCTTACCTCAACACTGAAATGATTCCAGAACCTACAGACTCACTTGCAACTTTACAACTCATGTTCTCAGTATTACGATTTTTAATAAGCACAATCTGTCTTATTTTGTGCACTGGTTATCTGTCAGACTTTGTCATGTATAGTTTTTCATAAATTCTATTTTATTTCTTTATTTTCCGTAAATGCCTGCAAAAAAGTAAATCCACGGTAATATATAGTGACATATACTTACTTTGATCATGAATTTACGTTGACTTCTCTGCACCTCACACTCAGCCATTTCCCAGCTCAGGAAATGATTGAAGTTGTTGCCTAAACAGGAGGAGTAAAGTCCAGGGAATTAACAGGTGATGAGCAGATGGATCTCAGCACAAATAACTCCTGTTATTTATCAGTTTCAAACAATCCTCCCCCACAAAGCGCACAATTCAGGAGGCCAGCCTTATAAAACACCAACAGCTGATTGCGAGGACAGGTGGGTGGTGAATGCATGACTTGTTACCTTTTGTGTGTGGTTGGAAATTTGTTTTAGTAATATCACATTCTCTGCAAAGGACTGTGTTTATTTGCCCTTTTCTCTCATTATCCTCGAATAAAAATCCAGCTCTTTTCCTTGAAAGTTGGGGAAGTTCAGTTCTGCAACTTTGATCATGCCTTGAAGCTAAAGCAAATTTCAAAGTCAATGTAAATTTATTATCAAAGTGATAATAAATATTATGAGGGATATAGATGAGGCAAAAGCAAGACTTTTTCCACTGAGGTTGGGTTGGACTACAACCAGAGGTCAGAGGTTAAGGTTGAAAGATGAGAAGTTTAAGGGGAACATGGCGGGAAATTTCTTCACTCAGAGGGTCACGAGATGAGTGTGTGGAATGCGCTGCCAACCCAAGTGCATTTAAGACAAGTTTGGATTGGTACCAGGAAGGTAGGGGTTTGGAGTTCTATGGTCCTGGTGCAGGTCGATGGGAGTAGGTAGCTTAAATGGGTCGGTTTTGGCCAGATGGGCCAAAGGGCCTGTTTCTGTGCTGTGCATTTCTATGACTTTATGACTCTAAGTATGCATTAGTTACCATATACAACTTTGAGATTCATTTTCTTGCAAGTGTTTACAGAAAAATTAAAAAAATACAACAGGAGGACTAAACACAAAATACAAAAGACTAACAACTAACCACAGACTACCTTGAGATTGATTTCCTTGCAAGCATTTACACAAAAATAAAGAAATACAATAATAAATTTTATTTAAAAACTATATATAAACCAAGACTGACAAACAACCGATGTGAAAAAGAAGACAAATTGTGCAAATAAGTAACCACTTTGAGTCTTTGAAAGTGAGTCTGTAGGTCATGGAATCAGTTCAGTGTGGTGGTGAATGAAGTTATCCATGCTGGTTCAAGACCCCGATGTTTGTAGGGCAATAAATGTTTCTGTACTTAGTGGTGCAGGGCCTGAGGCTCCTGTACCTCCTCCTGATGGCAGTAGTGAGAAGAGAGCATGGCGAAGATGGTGGAGGTCCTTGGTGAGTATTCCTAAATGGGAACATGAGCAGCCAGAGGTTGTGGTCCACTCTGGTACCAATGACAAGGTTAGGAGGTGTACCGAGGTCCTACAGAGTGTTCAGAGAGTTAGGTGATAAGTTAAAGGACAGGACCTCCGGGGTTGTGATATCAGGACTGCTACCCATGCCATGTGCTGCTAAAGCCAGGAATATGAAGATCATACAGTTTAATATGTGGCTAAGGAGATAGTGCATGAGGGAGGGTTTCAGATTTTTGGATGGTTGGACTCTCTTCCAGGGAAGGTGGGGCCTGTATGAAAGGATGGTTTGGATGTAAACTGGAGGGATATTCTAGTGGGACAGTTTGCTTGAACAGCATGGTAGGGGGGTTGGTTTAAACTGGAGTTGCAGGGGATTAGGAGTGCCAGAGCAGACAGTGGAGAAAGATGTTGTTAAGCCTACATACAAAGTCAGGAATCGAAAGGTCAAGCATGGTGGGGCTAATGTTTTGAGCTGCATATATTGCAATGTAAGAAGTTTCACAGGAAAGGCAGATGAGCACCGGGCATGGATCAGCACGTGGAATTGTGACATTGTAGACATTAGTGAGGCTTGGTGGCAGGAGGGGCAGGACTGGCAGCTCAATATTCTGAGGTTCCGTTGTTTAACACGTGATAGAATGGGAGTGATTAAAGGAGGAGGGGAGGTGTTACTAGTCAAAGAAAATGTCATGGCAGTGCTCTGTCAGGCCAGACTGGAGTGCTCATCGACTGAGGTTTTATTGGAAAGGTATAACCATGTTAATAGAATTGTATATTATAGACTACTCAATGGTCCACAGGGTTTACAGGAACAAATTTGTAAAGAGATCACAGACTGTTACAAAAACATAAGCTTGTTTTAGTAGGTGATTTTAATTTTTCACATATAGACTGGGACTCCCATACTGTAAAGGGACTAGATGGGAAACAGTTTGTCAAATGTGTTCAGGAAAGTTTCCTTAATCAGTACATACAAGTCCCAACTAGAGAGAGTGTGATACTGGATCTCCTATTAGGAAATGAGACAGGGCAGGTGACAGAATTTGTGTAGGGGAACAGTTTGCATCTAGTGATGATAATGCTATTAGTTTCAAGGTAATTATGGAAAAGGATAGGTCTGGTTCTTGGGTAAAGATTCTGAATTGGAGAAATGCCAATTTTGATGGTATCAGAAATGATCTGGCAAGTGTGGATTGGAACAGGATGTTTTCTGGCAAAGCTGTACTTGGTAAGTGGAAGGCCTCCAAAAATGAAATTTTGAGTGTACAATGCTCGTATGTACCTCTAAGAATAGAAGGCAAGGATAACAGGTTTAGGGAACCTTAGTTTTTGAGAGATACTGAGGCTTTGGTTCAGAAAAAGAAGGAGGTGCATAACAGGTAAGTGCAGGTAGGAATAAATAAGGTACTTGAGAAGTATAAAAATGCAAGAGAACCCTTAAGAAAGACATCAGGAGGGCTAAAAGAAGGCATGAGGTTCTTCCAGCAGACAATGTGAAGGAGAATCCTTGGTGATTCTACAGATATGTTAAGAGCAAAAGGATTGTGTCACATGACCAGCAACAATGAATATCAATTTAGTCAGGTTTCATAAAAACAAGCACACATTTATTAAACTCTGCTCAAAAATAGAGAAATGTATTTAAACGACTAACTTAACAGGAATTTAACTGCTATACGGCAACTCTGGAACAGTTCTTAAAAGGGTAAATGTGAAAACAGTTCTTAAAATAGTAAATTCGAACACAGTTCTTAGAATGGCAAATTCGAAAGTCCAAGAGATTTATACAGTCAATTAGGAGAGACTTTCCTGGAGAAGGATTTCTTCATAGACGCGACGTTTCTGCTGGTTCTGTCCAAAGGATTCACGCCGAAGGAGATAAATGGCTTAAAAGGAACTGACCTTTTCCTGGCGAGCGAACCCTGCATAAATTTCCTTGCTCTTTTGGCAGGAGTTATCTTAGATGCAGGTCACTATTTCTTGACCGAAGACTTAATAAGGTCGATCCTTTTTGAAACACCTGAACAACACTAATTTTTCTCAATCCTTTGGGTCTCGTACTTTTATAAAGGTCTTCACTCTCCGATATTAAACTGCAAAGGTAAAACTAAAACAAAAATCTGGCAGATATTGTCGAAACTGCCAGCACAAATACCACCTTAAAGTAGAAAGCAAAACGCCGGTTTAAAAACGAACTGCGTCATAAGACAGATACGCAGGATAATGGAGTATCTAACACAAAACCAAACTGAAAACTAACTGCGTCACACCAGTGGTCTCCTTTATATACCTGTTGAGAACAGGTCATCATGTGACCTCACTGGCAGGAAAATTATGTCATGTGACCTCCGCAAGACCATTACATCATGCTCATAAGATGCTCATTTACATCATGGTCATAAGACAGTCACAAGACATCCATGAGGTACGTAACAATTGTAAGGGGCAAAATTGGTCCTCTGGATGATCTGAGGACCTGGTAATCTATGCATGGAGCTGAAAAAGATGGGGGAGATCTTAAGTGGAATTTTTGAATCTATATTTACTCGGGAGATGTACGCAGAGTCTACAGAAATGAGGCAAAGCAGCAATGAGGTCATGGACCCTATACAGATTACAGAGGAGGAGGTATTTGTTGTCTTGAGGCAAATTAAGGTGGATAAATCCCAGGGCATGACAAGGTGTTCCCTTGGATCCTGTGGCAGGCAGGTGAAGAAATTGTAGGGACCCTAGCAGAGATATTTAAAACATCCTTATCTACAGTTGATGTGCTAGAATATTGGTGGATAGCTAGTGTTGTTCTGTTGTTTAAGAAAGGCTTTAAGAATAGGCCAGGAAATTATAGGCCAATGAGCCTGATATCAGGAGTGGGAAAATATTCTAAGGGACCAGATGTATACAAAAATTTGGATAGAGAGGAACTGATTAGGGATAGTAAATGTGGCTTTGTGAGCAGTAAGTTGTGTCTAACCAAATTTACGGTTTTTCGAGGAAGTTACCAGGAAAATTGATGAAGGCAAAACAGTGGACTGTAGCAAGGCCTTTAACAGGGTCCCACATGGGAGGTTGGTCATGAAGGTTCAGTCCTTGAAAGTGGTGTCACAGGAAGATTCGGTCATAAAGAAAGCATTTTGGCACATTGGCCTTCATAAATCGATGTATTGAGTATAGGAGTTGGGATCTAATTTGGAGTATTGTATACAGTTTTGGCCACCTACCTATAGGAAAGATGTAAATAAGATTGAAAGAGTACAGAGAAAATTTACAAGGATGTTTTTGGGACTTGCAGACTTAAATTATAGGTGAAAGATAGAGTAAGTTAAGTCAATATTCCCTGGAATGTAGAAGATTGAGGGCAGATTTGATAGAGGTATATAAAATTATGAGGAGTATAGATAGGATAAATGCAAGCAGGCTTTTTCCACTGAGGTTGTGTGTGACTAGAATTGGAGGTCATGTGTTAAGGGTGAAAGGTGAAATCTTTAAGGAGAACATGAGAGAGAACTTCTTCACTCAGAGGGTGGTGAGAGTGCGGAATGAGCTACCAGCACGTGGTGGATGTGGGTTCAATTTCAACATTTCAGAAAAATTTAGATATATACATGGATGGATGGGGCATAGAGGGCCATGGTCCAAGTACAAGTCAATGGGACTAGGCAGATTAATGGTTTGGCATAGATTAGATGGGCCAAAGGGGCTGTAGAGTTCTATGACGCTCTAAAGGATGCTGCTTCCTTGTGGCAGCTCTCTGTGTAAATGTGCTCAGTGTTGGGGCCAACTCACCTATTATCTGCCACCCTGTACTCCTTCCCCTGCTCCCACCTTCTTATTGCGGCTTCTTCCCTCTTCCTTTCCAGTCCTGAAGAAGGAATTTGGCCCGAAAAGTTGACTATCTATTCCCCTCCATGGATGCTGCTTGACCTGTTGAGTTCCTCCAACATTGTGTTGGTTCCATATTATGTTTTTGTTCCTGAGATACAATATCGATAACTACTCTTTAATTCCAGGGTTTTATATTGTGGTACCCAGAAATCATTTTGAAAAGATCCGTCTCTACAGTCCTGTGTTGTCCACTGATACCAACTCTTCATGTCTTAGTTTCTGGTGAGTAATGAACCTTAGAGTTGCATTTTATTAAACAATGAAGTGACAGTCTAAACTGTTTTTCCTTCAGATGCTGAAAAGATCTCAAGGAAGCAGTGGGGATGTAATTGGGTGCAGGTGGTGACATGGTAACACAGCGAGTAGTGTAATGACTTATAGCACCAGTGACCTTGGGCTCAATTCTGCAACTGTCCGTCAGGAGTTTATACATGTGGGCTTTGGTTTCCTTCCACAGTCTCTACACATACTGTATGTGTTAGTAGGTTAGTTGGTCCCATTGGTGTAATTGGACTTGTTAGGCTGGAGGGGCCAGTTATCGTGCTCGATCTCTAAATAGACATTTAGAAGTTAAAAGAGATGATAGTGATAAAGTGTAAACTAAAACCCTCTGCTGGATTTTTAAAATGTAAGTAATGTAATGAAGAGGTTAAGAGTGAAGTTGGGAACTGGAGGAAGAGACGAATTGGGCCAGTGAAATGGAGATTTTGGGTGTGGAGCCTTTTTGGATTGAAAATACCTGTTACCATGGTGTATCTCTAAATTGAAGGGAAGCCCAGTTTGTGTGTGTGTGTGTACGTGTGTGTTGCAAGTGTGTATGTGTGTATCTGTGTATGTATGTCTGTGTGTGTGTGTGTGTATATGTGTGTATCCGTGTGTGTGTGTGTGTGTGTATGTGTGTATCCGTGTATGTATGTGTGTGTGTGTGTGTGTGTGTATGATTGCGTGTGTAGACACATGAGTAGGTGTGTATCCGAGCAGATAAACGAGTGTCCGTGTGAAAATGCAAGCCTGTGTGCATTCATGTTCTCACTGAGATACCTCAGAGTAGCGTGTGCCCATGTGTGTCAACTTTACGGATAGGATCAGGTCTCAGTGTGACAAATTCCTAATGGGCAGATTGCATAGATGGACCTATACTCAGGCCCACATCTAGAACATTGAAATATGTAGCACAGGAACAGGCTCTTTGGTGCACAACATGTACATCAACTATAATATTAAATAAAACTAAATCTCTTCTGGGTGCCCTTACCCCTCCATTCCCTGCATATCCATGTGTCTGTCTAATAATCTCTTAAACACCAATATTGTATCTACTTCCACCACTACCCCGGCCACCCATTCCACCACTCCCTGTGTAAAAAAAACTTGGCCCGCACACCTCTCTCTCCCTCTCACTTTGAATATTCCTCTTCAAGTAGAGGACTTTTCCACCCTGGGAGAGAAAAAAAACACCTTCTGTGTCCTTCCTTTGATCATTAGGTCAGTGGAGATGACTGTTGATGTTTGCAATCATTTTAATTCCAGTCACATCATGTTGGTGAATGTAGCTGTCCATGGTCTCATGAAGCAGGAGTGAGGTGGCATTCAGGGAAGGGGTGATCTGTACCATGGATATATCCATTATCAAGGACCCCCACCAGCCAGACTGTGGTCTTGTCTCGCTGCTGCCAATAGGAAGGGGGTACAGGAGCCTTGGAAGCCACACCACCAAGTTCAGGAATAGTTATTACCCTTCAACCATCAGACTCCTAAACTAGCGTGGATAACTTCATTCACTTCAACTGTGAACTGATTCCACATTCTAGAGACCCACTTTCAAAGACTCTACAGCTCATGTTCTCAGCATTATCGTTCAATGCTTACATTTTGTTTTTTTAAAGTATATATTCCCGACTGAGCAACCTTGCAACAATAAATTCCTTCAGCATAAATGAAGTTTTACCTTACCTTATCTTATTATTTATTTGTTTATTTATTTGCATTTGCAGAGTGTATCTTCTTTTTGCACATTGGTTGTTCGTCAGCCTTTGGGTGTAGTTTCTCATTGATTCTATTGTAATTCTCTGTTCTCTGTGAATGCCTGCAAGAAAGTGAATCTCAGGGTAGTACATGATGACGTATACATACTTCAATAATCAATTTGCTTTGAACTTTGAACTGTCACACCACTACAGTGCATACAATAACTATACCCAACAAGAGAGAGTCTAAGCACCTTCAGTTGATATTCAACGGGATTACTGAATCTATATAAAAAAATGGAAGATAAATTTTTACCACATTCAAGCTCACCCCATTCTTCATCATAAATAGGTAAATGGGTTTATTATTGTCACACGTGCAGGGAAATCTTGGTTTTGTGTGCTATTCAAACAAGTAATTTCATTACAAGGGAAATGTTAACAGAATGCAGACTGAAGTGTTACAGTGCAGTGCAGGCAGACAATAAGGGTGCAAGGTCATAATGTGGTCAAAAGTGAGGTCAAGAGTCCATCTTGTCATACTAGGGGTCTACTCAATAATATTATAACAGTGGGATAGTAACCCGCCCTTGAGCCTGATGGTATGTGCCTTCTACCTTTTGTACCTTCTGCTCAGTTTGATGGGTAGAGAGGAGAGAATGCCTGGAATGCATGGGGCCTTTGCTTATGCTGGTTGCTTGACAGGGACAGAATCCGTGGAGGGGAGGCTGGTTTCTGAGGTGTGCTGACCAGAGTCCACAACCCTTTTGGTCACAGGCAGAACAGCTACCATGTAAAAGCATGATGTATCTGGACAGGATGCTCTTTATAGTGCATAGATAAAAATTGGTGAGTGTCAAAGGGGACATGCAAAAATTCTTTGAGCCTCCTGAGGAAGTAGAGACACCAGTGAGCTTGTTATAATGTGGGAGTCATTTATAGAGCGTAGACAAAACACAGGACAGCACAGCATGGGAACAGGCCATTCTTTTAAGCCTGCCTGGAAGCTGATTCCGAAATGGAATGCATGTATCAACATGAGAGAAATCTGCAGCGAAATGGTAGAAAACCATTGGATTTTGAAGAGCCATCATGAGTGTAACAGAATGAATGCCCTGCTCAGGTGATGACTGAATCTGTGATTAGTTCTCAAGCTCATTGCATTGGGGGAATATTCTACGCATCCTCCTGACACCTTCTCATTGTCTCCATACCCCAGGTACCACATGTATGGAAGGAATGTCGCCAGACTATGGGTTTGGATCACCATCAATCAGGTCGAGTCGTTTATAGCGTTCGAGAAGGAAGGAGATTACGGGAATCAGTGGAACTATGGGCAGCTGACAATCAATGGAACTACATCGGTCTGGGTCAGTCTCTTCCAGGGATGCACCGTAATGGTCACGAGTGTATCGGTATCACTAGCATGAGCAGTTAGCGTAACCCTTTACTGTGCCAGCAATTAGTGATGGGGTTTCAATTCGTGCCACAGTCTGTACGTTCTCCCTGTCACCACGTGGATTTCCTCTGGGTACTGTGGTGTCCTCCCACATTCCAAAGACATATGGATTAGGGACAACACAAACACCTACGTCAGGATGCTGTTCATCAACTATAGCTCAGCACTTAATACCATCATTTCCACAATCCTGATTGACAAGTTGCAGAACCTGGGCCTCTGTACCTTCCTCTGCAATTGGATCCTCAGCTTCCTAACCAGAAGACCACAGTCTGTGCGGACTGGTGATAACATCTCCTCCTCGCTGACAATCAACACTGATGCAGCTCATGCAGCGTGCTTAGCCCACTGCTCTACTCTCTCTATACCCATGTCTGGGCATAGCTCAAATACAATCTACAAATTTGCTGATGATACAACCATTGTTGGTAGAATCTCAGGTGATGATGAGGGGGTGTACTGGAGTGAGATATGCCAACTAGTGGAGCGGTGTTGCAACAACAACCTGGCACTCAAAATCAGAAAGAGGAAAGAGCTGATTGTGGACTTCAGGAAGGGTAAGACAAAGGAACACATACCAATCCTCATAGAGGGATCAGAAGCGGAGAAGTGAACAGTTTCAAGTTCCTGGGAGTCAAGATCTCTGAGGACCTAACCTGGTCCCAACATATCGATGTAGTTATAAAGAAGGCAAGACAGCGGCTGTACTTGATTAGGAGTTTGAAGAGATTTGGTATGTCAACAAATACACTCAAAAACTTCTATAGACGTACCATGGAGAGCATTCTGACAGGATGCATCACTGTCTGGTACGGAGGGTGGGGATACTGCACAGGACCAAAAGAAGCTGGAGGGGGTTGTAAATTTAGTCAGCCCCATCTTGGGTACTAGGGTACTAGGACATTTTCAAGGAGTGGTGTCTCAGAAAGGCAGCGTCCATTATTAAGGACCTCCAGTGCCCAGGGCATGCCCTTTTCTCACTGCTACCATCAGGTAGGAGATACAGAAGCCTGAAAGCACCAACTCAGCGATTCAGGAACAGCTTCCGAACTGAAGTGACAGAGGAAAGGGAGGTTGACTTACAAATAGAGAAAGCTTTCAGAAGGGGGAAAGGAAGGATGGGCAGGTGATAGAGAAGGGATGCACTCAGACCAGTGGTTTGAGAGATGTCCATTTTAATGCGAGGAGTATTATGAACAAAGAAGATGAGCTTAGAGCGTGGATCAGCACTTGGAGCTATGACGTTGTGGCCATCACAGAGACTTGGATGGTGCAGGGGCAGGAATGGCTACTTCAGGTGCCAGGCTTTAGATGTTTCAGAAAGGACAGCGAGGGAGGCAAAAGAGGTGGAAGTGTGGCACTGTTGATCAGAGATAGCGTCACAGCTGCAGAAAAGGAGGAAATCATGGAGGGGTTGTCTATGGAGTCTCTGTGGGTGGAAGTTAGGAATAGGAAGGGGTCAATAACTCTAATGGGCGTTTTTTATAGACTACCCAATAGCAACAGGGACATCGAGGAGCAGATATGAAGACAGATTCCGGAAAGGTGTAATAATAACAGGGTTGTTGTGGTGGGAGATTTTAATTTCCCAAATATTGATTGGCATCTCCCTAGAGTGAGGGGTTTAGATGGGGTGGAGTTTGTTAGGTGTGTTCAGGAAGGTTTCTTAACACAATATGTAGATAAGCCTACAAAAGCAGAGGCTGTACTTGATCTGGTATTGGGAAATGAACCTGGTCAGGTGTCAGGTCTCTCAGTGGAAGAGCATTTTGGAGATAGTGATCACAGTTCTATCCCTTTTACCATAGCATTGGAGAGGGATAGGAACAGACAAGTTAGGGACGCGAATAATTGGAGTAAGGGGAAATATGAAGCTATCAGGCAGGAACTTGGAAGCATAAATTGGAAACAGATGTTCTCAGGGAAACAATGGAAGAAATGAGGCAAATGTTCAGGGGATATTTGCGTGGGGTTCTGAGTAGGTACATTAAAATGAGACAGGGAAAGGATGGTAGGGTACAGGAACCATGGTGAACAAAGGCTCTTGTAATTCTAGTCAAGAAGAAAAGAAGAGCTTATGAAAGGTTCAAAAAACTAGGTAATGATGGAGATCTAGAAGATTATAAGGCCAGCAGGAAGGAGCTCAAGAATGAAAGAGCCAGAAGAGGCCATGAGAAGGCCTTGGCAGACAGGATTAAAGAAAACCCCAAGGCATTCTACAAGTATGTGAAGAGCAAGAGGATAAGATGTGAGAGAATAGGACCAATCCAGTGTGACAGTGGCAAAGTGCGTATGGGACTGGAGGAGATAGCAGAGGTACTTAATGAATACTTTGCTTCAGTATTCACTACGGAAAAAGATCTTGGCGATTGCAGGGATGACTTGCAGCAGACTGAAAAGCTTGAGGATGCAGATATTAAGGAAGAGGATGTGCTGGAGCTTTTGGAAAGCATCAAGTTGGATAAGTCACCAGGACCGGAAGGGATGTACCCCAGGCTACTGTGGAAAGTGAGGGAGGAGATTGCTGAGCCTCTGGCAATGATCTTTGCATCATCAATGAGGATAGGAGAGGTTCCCGAGGATTGGAGGGTAGAAAACGTTGTTCCCTTATTCAAGTAAGGGAGTAGAGATAGCCTAGGAATTATAGACCAGTGAGTCTTACTTCAGTGGTTGGTAACTTGATGGAGAAGATCCTGCAAGGCAGGATTTATGAACATTTGGAGAGGCATAATATGATTAGGAATAGTCAGCAAGGCTTTGTCAAAGGCAGGTCGTGACTTATGAGCCTGACTAAATTTTTTGAGGATGTGACTAAACACGTTGATGAAGGTAGAGCAGTAGATGTAGTGTATAGGGATTTCAGCAAGGCATTTGAAAAGGTACCCCATGCTAGGCTTATTGAGAAAGTAAGGAGGCATGGGATCCAAGGGGACATTGCTTTGTGGATCCAGAACTGGCTTGACCACAGAAGGCAAAGAGTGGTTGTAGATGGGTCATATTCTGCAAGGAGGACGGTGACCAGTCACGTTCCTCAGGGATTTGTTCTGTGACCTCTACTCTTTGTGATTTTTATAAAGACCTGGATGAGGAAGTGGAGGGATTGGTTAGTAAATTTGCTGATGACACAAAGGTTGGGGGTATTATGGATAGTGTGGAGGGCTGTTAGAGGTTACAGCAAGACATTGATAGGATGCAAAACTGGGCTGAGAAGTGGCAGATGGAATTCAACCCAGATAAGTGTGAGGTAGTTCATTTTGGTAGTTCAAATATGATGGCAGAATATAGCATTAATGGTTAGACTCTGGGCAGTGTGGAAGATCAGAGGGATCTTGAAATTCAAGTCCATGGGACATTCAAAGCTGCTGCACAGGTTGACTCTGTGATTAAGAAGGCATACAGTGCATTGGGCTTCATCAACCATGGGATTGAGTTTAAGAGCTGAGAGGTAATGTTGCAGACATATAGGACCCTGGTCAGACCCCGCTTGGAGTACTGTGCTGAATTCTGATCGCCTCACTACAGGAAGGATGTGGAAGCCATAGAAAGGGTGCAGAGGAGATTTACAAGGATGTTGCCTGGATTAGGGAGCATGCCTTATGAGAATAGGTTGAGTGAACTCGACCTTTTCTCCTCGGAGCGACGGAGGATGACAGGTGACCTGATAGACGTGTACAAGATAATGAGAGGCATTGATCATGTGGATAGTCAGAGGCTTTTTCCCAGGGTTGAAATGGATAGCACAAGAGGGCGTAGTTTTATGGTGCTTGGTAGTAGGTACAGAGGAGATGTCAAGGGTAAGTTTTTTATGCAGAGATTGTTGAGTACATGGAATAGGCTGCCAGCGACGGTGGTGGAGGTGGAAACGATAGGGTCTTTTAAGAGACTCCTCGATAGGTACGTGGAGCTTAGATATATAGAGAGCTATGGGTAAACCTAGGTAGTTCTAAGGTAGGAACATATTCGGCACAGCTTTGTGGGCCGAAGGGCCTGCATTACTGCATAGTACTGTAGGTTTTGTATGTTTCTATGTTTCTTCCCCTCTGCCATCCCATCCGTACATGGACATTGAACCCTTCAACACTACCTCACTTTTTTAATATATATTATTTCTGTTTTTTGCACAATTTTTAATCTCAACATACATGCGTATACTGGAATTTATTAATTATTTAATTATTATTATTATTATTATTATTATTATTATTATTATTATTATTATTTTCTTCTATATTATGTATTGCATTGAACTGCTGCTGCTATGTTAACTAATTTCACGCCACATGCCACTAATAATAAACCTGATTCTGATTCTGATTCCGGTTTAAAATGTTGCTACTGAACGCATGCGACAGCTCACTGGTAGTTCAAAAGGCAAGAAATATGACTAAAAACATTACTAATAGCACCTTTTATTAAGTAAATTGTGGTAAATTATCACAGCAAACAATGGAAAGGTGAGAGAACGTGAACAGAATTCGGGGGGTGAATCGTGCTGGACATTACAAGATCGACACAGATGGAGTGAGCCATCCGGTGAGGAGAAGGCGAGGCAGAGAAATTTCGATGCCCGTACATTTGTTCGGGATGCGAGGTTGGATCGCTCTGGGTGTTGAGCCGATTTGGAGAAATCAAGAGTGGCTTCGTGCTGGGCAGTGAAATCTGGGCCCAGAGCAAGTCACTGGGTGGATTTTTCTAGGCCCGGACCCTTTTCCTGCACCAGTGCCTAGATCCCAATGCAAGGTACAATCCGCTGTTTGGAGGATTTAAACGATATGCTGGAAAGACGTAGCATTGGGATCGGAGGCAAGAGCCAATATTGCTTGCTCTCCCACGATGTTCACTCCTCTCTCCATGGGCACTGAGGCAATGAAGACAGTCCCAATCACTGTGTTCCATGCCCACTGATATAATGGACTCATACGGAGGCTTGGGCCTACTCCGAGCTGCTCCAGGGTTTGGATCTAAGGACTCATTTTGGTTTGGAATGTTGCTCGCTTCTGTTGTTTGAATGATCTGTGTTTATTTTCCCTTTATCTGCGCAGTAGGTGTTGGTGTTTTTTTTTATTTGGGTTCTTTGAAATCTTTGAGTTGTGGGCATGCTATGTTGATGCTGGAAGCATGGCAACACTTGCAGGCTGCCCTCAGCACATCCTCGGACTGTATTGGTTGTTAACACAAGTGCCACATTTCACAGTATGTTCCAATGTTTTGATCTACATATGACACATAAAGTTAATCTTTATCCTTAACGACTGTACAATTATCAAATCTCCCACCAAGCAGAAGTAGGGTGGGGGGGGGGGTGTCGTATTGACTACAAACTAATTTTCACCGGCCACTTCAATAAACTGGCTGTAAGGCAAGGTCAGAGCTTGATGACCTGCAGTAGATTCAGAGAGATTATCTTTACTTGTCTCAGAAAAGGTAAATAAAACAAAGATAAATCTAATCTTTCTCTTGACCCAGTTTCTCTCATGATACATCATGATTAATAGCTGTCCCATTTCACTATCCCATTCATAAATATCACAGCATTCCTCAAGGCTGTCATATGCCTTCTTGACAACCGTATCAACTTGAGCAGCATCTTTGAGGAATCTATGGATCCCTCTACACTAGTGATCACCAACCTTTTTAAGCCCAAGATCACCTACCTCAACCTTAGTGAAAGGAAAGATCTATCTACTAAATCATTTAGAGAAAAAACAGCTCAGATTGTACTTCCAATTTGAGGCCTTTTATATGGGCTAAATGTATTTGAATTGTACAAAATACTTTTGTCAAACTTTCAAATTAGTTCAGACAAGAAAACACTGTAGCTGGCATATCAAACAGGCCATAGCTGTCTTTCTTTAAGAATATTACAATACTTCACACCTTTAATTCTAAGCTTCATTATTTAGTTTTATTTCAACACGAAAAATAAATGATTAAAAATTGACTGTTGCACTCAGTGTGATGACTGGGGCTAAATAATTTCTGCTAGTTCCCTGAAATTTGGCTCATAACTACAGACAGCCAGTCTGAGACGATCTGTGAGGTGTCTGTCAGTAAGAGAGCTCCTGTACTTAGATTTAATAATTTTCATCCGTGAAAATGCAATTTCACACAGATAAGTTGACCCGAAGTAGGCACTGACTTTTAGTGCACATGCGGTGAGATAAAGAAACTTCTCCCTGCTGACATGCCCCCAAAAGTCACCGTCCCCTGATCTTGCTTTAGGCTTGATGTCATTTTGCAAATCAATTATTTCCATTTCAGAATCACTTGGCACACCAAATACTTGCTGGAGTTTGGCTGCTATCCGTTCTATATCAATCGGCAGAAATGGGTTTGACATAAATGCAGCAATATCTTTCATGACATTTAACTCCCCAAGGTGCCGATCGAACTCTATTGACAGTGTGTCTGTGAGCACAGTACTGCTCAGGGCGAAAAGCATTTTTTTCCTTGATGGCTGGTAACATTTTTTCCAAGTTGGGAAAGTGTGTCAGCCTCCCTTTCTTTAAATTTGAAATCCAAACACCGAGCTTGGCCTTAAACGCATTTACTGCGCTTATCATGTGGGTTAGGTGTTGGTCTTTTCCCATGAGCTCGTGGTTAAGTGCGTTTAATTTAGCCATTATGTCTGTCAGAAACGCTAAATCCAGTAGCCAGGCATCACCTGACAGCTCCTCGTGCTCCTCGTTTCTTGTTGACAGGAAAGTCTTTATCTCAGGCAGCAAGTCAAGAAATCGTTGCAGCCCTTTGCCGCGACTCAACCACCGAACATCAGTATGAAGAATTATGTCTCTGTAAGCGGCATCGAGTTCATCCAATAACACCTTGAATAAGCAGTGCTGAAGCGCTTTTGCTCGAATCAAGTTTATCAGTTTGACCACCAGTGTCATTACATGAGAAAAGTCCACGACCTTCCCAGCCAAGGCCTGCTGATGAATCACACAGTGATAATCCAGGAAGCTGGGAAAATGAGGGTCATTACGACACAGTGCTATAAAACCAACGCGCACACCGCGCATTGCTGGGGCCCCGTCAGTAGTAAATGCCACCAGTTTATGAATGGGGATGTCATTTTCACGGATGTATTTTTTAAACTCATTGTAAATATCCTCACCTCTCGTTCTTTCCTTTAATTGCAAAAGAGTGAGGAAGTCCTCCTTTGTTGTAAAATCCTGGAAAGCCATTCTGACAAATACAACAAGCTGAGCTGTTTGCATTACATCCAGGGATTCATCGAACTGCAGTGAAAAATATTCACAGAGTGACAAGTCCTTTAACACTTGTCGATCCACGTCCTCTGACAGTGATTCTACCCTCCTTGTCACTGTTGCAGAGCCAAGCGGTATATTAAGTATTGCGGTTGTGATGTTGCTTTTGATTTTAAAGTCATTAAAAACAGTCTCTGCGGTAATGGCCATTGCTTCCTTGAATAAATCGCCATCTGTAAAAGGCTGCTTGTGTTTAGCCAAAAGGTGACTTGCACGAAATGATGCTTCAATAGCAGCCTGTTTTGAGCAGCATGTTTTGTGAAAAATGATTGCTGGGCCTTCAACCCCGATTTCAGCTCCTCAACTTTCCTGGCACGAATTGTGCTCTTTGGGGGGTAGGTGTCTTTAAATTTCTGGTGATTGGTGTTGTGGTGCCGCTCCAGATTCCCTCTTTTAGTCAGTGCTTGTGTTTGGTGGCACAACATACATACACACTTGTCTTTCACCAAGGTAAATAGAAATTCCGCTTCCCATTCTGGATGGAAGTTGTACGTTTTCGCCTTCTTTCGTGGAGCCTCCGCCATGCTAGCTAGCTACCTTGCAGGATATCACGAGTGAGTGCCGTTTATTGATGTTTGCGACAGTCTGTACTCTTATCTGATCTGATTGGTCACTTTGATGCAGCACAAGCTACACTGAAAATGCGGTGCATGGCGAGGGAACTATACACACGTGCGCACTGGGCAGAAAGAACGGAACTAAACCCCCGCAACCCGGAAACAATCTCTCTTTACAAATAGTCTTCAATAGCAAAAATATTGCTATATTACCATTATCCTAATTAGTATTACTTATTTTTATAATGCTCACATTACAACAGTACTTGTGTATTTATTTTTCTTTTTTTCCGGGATCGACTGGGAAAATCTCAAAGATCGACCAGTCGATTGCGATTGACGGGTTGGCGACCCCTACTCTACACTGTTAAGAGACCTGCCATTAACCCTGCCGTCAAATTTGACTTTGCATTGCTAATGGCCTCATACTTTTCTGGGTTCACCTCCATATCTGCCTCTTCTCATCCCAGCACTGCATCCAATCAATGATCCAATGCAATATGTGACAACCTTCTGCTCTATGCACAACTCTGCCAACCTTCATTTATAACGAGCCTTTCTGCTTGCTCATTGCCCAGGTCGTCTTCGAGGTTACGAAGAGTAATGGGATCCAGTCTGAGACTGCACTGGATGACATTTCCCTCACAACCGGGGCCTGCAAAGACAGCGGATACCCTGAACCAACAGCAAAACCAAAGCCCACGCCACCCCCAGCAGGACCCAGTGAGTGCCAGTGTTATTTCTGTGGGATGTCTTTCACAGACAAGGTGCTGTTCTTTTAGAATCAGAATTAGATTTAATATCACCTGCATATGTTGTGAAATTTGTTCTTTTGCAGAAGCAGTATAGAGCAATATATATAAATAAAATACCTGTAATTTACAGTAAGTACAGAAAGTTAAATTAAATAAATAATGCAAAATAAAAAGAGAGGAAAAAAGTAGTGAGTTGGTGGTCATGGGTTTGTCCATTTAGAAATCGGATGGTAGAGGCTAAGAATCGGTTCCTGAATCGTTGAGTATGTACCTTCAGGCTCCTGTACCTGCTCCCTGATGGTAGCAATGAAAGAAGAGCATGTCCTGGGTGATGGGGTCCTTAGTGATGGATGCGACCAATCTGAGGCATCTCTCCTTGAAGATGTCCACAGGGAGCTCTGCTTTGCCCCAGCGGAATCCATACTAGCTTGGATAAAGCATTGGCTAACTGACAGGAGGAAAAGTGTGGGAATAATGGGAACCTTTTCTGGTTGGCTGCTTGTGACCAGTGGTGATCCACAAGGACGAAGTGAGTCCTGACGAAGGGTCTCGGCCTGAATCGTCAACTGTACCTCTTCCTAGAGATGCTGCCTGGCCTGCTGCGTTCACCAGCAACTTTTATGTGTGTTGCTTGAATTTCCAGCATCTGCAGAATTCCTGTTGTTTGTACAAGGTAGTAGGTGATAGGTGAAACCAGGAGATGGGGAGGGGTGAAGTAAAGAGCTGGGAAGTTGATTGGTGAAAGAGATAAATGACTTGGGAATGGGGAATCTGATAGGAGAGGACAGAAGGCCATGGAAGAAAGGGAACGAGGAGGAACATGAGGGAAGCGATGGGCAGGCAAGGAGATGGGGTGAGAGAGCAAAATGGGAATGGGGAATGGTGAAGGGGGGGGCTCCTTTATTGGAAGTTTGAGAAATCGATGTTCATGCCATCAGGTTAGAGGCTGCCCAGAGAGAATATAAGGTGTTGCTCCTTCAACCTGAGTATGGCTTCATCGCAGCAGTAGAGGAGGCCATGGACTGACATGTCAGAATGGGAATGGGAAGCAGAATTTAAATGGGTGGCCCACTGGGAAATCTCACTTTTTCTGGCGGTTGAAGTATAGGTGATTGGTGAACTGGTCTCCCAATCTACGTTGGAGCCACACCAGGAGCAATGGATACAGTAGATGACCCCAACGGACTCACAGGTGAAGTGTCCTCTCACCTGGAAGGACTGTTTGGGCACCTGAATGACCGTGAAGGAGAAAGTGTAGGGGCAGGTGTCGCACTTCATTGCCACAGGCAGCTGTGGAGCCCAAATCTCTGAGTATATTTAAGGCAGTGGTTGATAGATTATTGATCCCTCAAGACATGAAGGGATACGGGGAGAAGGCAGGAGATTGGGGCTGAGAGGGAAAATGGATCAGCCATGTTGAAATGGTGGGACAGACTCGATGGGCCAAATGGCTTAGTTCTGCTCTTATATCTCATGGTCTTATTCACAATGGTGGTGTGGGGAATATCAGCAATTTATGTCTATAATTGTGCTGTGATAATGGCCAGGTCCACTGAAGTTTAGATTCAGATTTAACCTTATTTATCGCATGTACGTTGAAACTTACAGTGAAATGTGTCGATTGTGTGAACAATGAATGATGTGCTGGGGTCCATCCGCAAGTGTCACCACACATCCTGGCACCAAGAACAGTCCCACCCTGGAAAAAGCCTCTTGCTACCCACGCAATCTCAGCAACTTCTCATCTTTCTTCTCTATCAAAAATATCTACTAATTTTAGAACATAAAACATTGAACATTACGGCATAGCACAGGCCCTTCAGCCCACAATGTTGTGCCAACTTCTTAACCTACTCCAAGATCAATCTAAACATTTTCTTCTGGCAGCTTGTCCAAATAAGTGCCACCCTCTGCATGAAGAATTTGCTCCTGAAGGTCCTTTGGAATATACTCCCCTCTCAACTGAAACCTATGCCATCTAGATTTTGATTCCCTATTGCTGGGAATAAGACTGTGTGTATTCATCCTATCAGCGTCCTCATGGTTTTATATACATCCATATCGTCAACTCTCAGAATGAAGTCCTAGCCTGCCCAATCTATCCTCATAACTCAGTACGTCCAAGTTCTGGCAACATTAGAAAATAGGATGTAGGAAGTACAGGCCCTCCAGCCCATAGTGTTGTTCCAAACTTTTCAACCCACTCTAAGATTGATCTAACCCTTCCTACAGAGCTCTCCGTTTTTCCAACTAAGAGTCAGGTTAATATCACTGGTATATGTTGTGAAATTTGTTATGTGGCAGCAGTTCATTTCAATACGTAATAATAAAAATGGTAAATTACGGTAAATATATGTACTGTATATAAAGTTAATTTAATTAAGTGGTGCACAATGAATAAAAAAGTAGTGAGGTACTGTTCATGGGTTCAATGTCCATTCTGATATCTGATGGTGAAGGGGAACAAGCTGGTCCTGTATTGTTGAGTGTGTGCCTTCAGACTCCTCTACCTCCTCCCTGATGCTACCATCAGCGAGGAGTTACAGGGTTTCCCTCTACTACCACCCCTGGCTGGGCAACCACACACCTACCACTCTCTGACTTAAATAATTTATCTCCCACAACCCCCTATGCCCCTCCAATCAGCTTAAAATATCTGCCCCTCATATTAGGCCTTCTCAGAAATCTTTTCACAATCTTTCCAATTTAATCATGACTTCCCTATTACAGGATGCCCGAAGCTATACACAGCACACCATGTACAGCCTCACCATGTTTTGTACATGGTTCTCTGTTTTCTCTTGTTCATCCAATGAAACCCGTCACAATGAACTGAGAAAGCAGAGAGAGTTTCAGTGTACTCCTCATCCTCGGCCCTCGGTAATGTACTGGAGTGGCCCTAGTCTGTTGTACTCACTACTGGCATGGGGCTTAAACCTTCAGCCAGCTAGTTCAGAGGCAAGATGATTGCCCAGAGAGCAAATCATAAACACAAGAGATGCTGCAGATACTGATCCAGAGCAACACGCACAAAAATGCTGGAGAAAGGTAAGATGCTGAGTTTCTCCAGCATTGGGCATGTGATACTCGGCGAGACACTGCAATTAGCATATCGCAAGTGGTTCTCTTGGCAAGTGGAGTCATATGCCCATCAAAATAGAGTCCTCAGGAGACTGAGAGGGATTGAAGGCAGATGCCTCTTGAGGGAAACGAAGGGTCTGTTGCCACTGTGGCTAGGCCCAATGGCCAGAGCTCCAAGTCCACAAATTTCTGTGAGCCTGCTGGGGAAGTTGAAGGCCCAATGTCTACCAATCGAGTCTGAGCATGGCCAGCATACTAAGTTGCCGTCGGAATGTGTGGCAATGCTTGCAGGCTGCCCACATGCAATCCTTGGTTGAATATGGTTGTTGACACAAGTGACGCACGTCACTGTATGTTTCCAGGTACACGTGATAGTAAATCTGAGTCTGAACTTAATTCATTTTTGGGATCTGGTGTATCTGGAATGGCCCTGGATATATTGACCATCTTTTGGTAATGCTATGTGCGCTGACGTTTACAAACCAGTTCTCCTTCCTGCAGCTGACTGTGGCGGTCCACTGGAACTGCGCGAACCAAACACTACCTTCAGTTCCGTCAATTACCCCAGGAAATACGTGAATAGGGCATTTTGTGAGTAAAATTCTGCTTCTGTCTCTGCTGTTTTTGCCTTTTATTCACTTTGACAGGGATATTATATTTTTGAATTACAGTTCAGTAACAGGCCCTTCTGGCCCAATTAAAACACGTGACCAATTACCCCTACTGCTTATGCTTGGACTTACAGAGGGCCTTCGAAAATGGGGCCGCACATGAGGCTGCTTAACAAGCTACGAGCCCATGGTATTACAGGAAAGAGTCTAGCATGGATAAAGCAGTGGCTGATTGGCAGGAGGCAAGAAAAAAAATGGGAATAAAGGGAGCCTTTTCTGGTTTGCTGCTGCTGACTTCTGGTGTTCTACAGGGGTTGGTGTGGGATGAAGTTAGGAGGAAGGGCAGGTAGTTTTTGAGGAGATAGAGAGGCTACGGAAGGATTTAGACAGATTAGGAAAATGAGCAAACAAGTGACAGATGGAATGTAGTGTCAGGAAGTGTATAGTCGTGCACTTTGATAGAAAAAAGTGAAAGAGTAGACTGTTTTCTAAATGGAGACAAAATTCAAATGTCTGAGGCACAAAGGGATTTGTGCAGAGTTCCCTAAAGGTTAATTTGCAGATTGAGTCAATGGTGAGGAAGGCAAATGCACATTATCACTCATTTCAAGAGGACAAGAATATAAAAGCAAGCTTGTAATGTTGAGGCCTTATAAAGCACTGGTGAGGCCTCAGTTGGAGTATTGTGAGCAGGTCTGGGTCCCTTAAAAAGGATGTGCTGAAACTGGAGAGGATTCAAAGGAAGTTCACAAAAATGATTCCAGGATTGAATAGTTTGTCATATGAAGAGGATTTGGTGGCTCTGGGCCTGTAGTGACTGGAATTCAGAAGAATGAGGGGTGACCTGATTGAAGCCTATCGAATGTTGAAAGGCCTCAATAGAGTGGACGTGAAGAGGATGTTTCATATGGTGGGAGCACCTAGGACAGGACGACACAGCCTCAGAATAGAAGGACGTCCTTTTAAAATCGAGATGAGAAGGCATTGTATACTTAAGGTAAAGGCTGATAGATTCTTGATTGGTTTTGGCATGAAGGAATACAGGGAGAAGGCAGGAGATTGGGACTGAGGGGAGAAGTGGATTAGCCATGCTGCAATTATGGAACAGACCTGATGGGCCAAATGGCCTATTTCTGCTCCTATATCTGATACAAACACATGCGTTTGGAACGTGGGAGGTAATTAGAACACCCAGAGGAGACTCACACAGTCATGGGAAGAGCATACAAACTTTTTACAGATAGTGGAGAATTGCTGATCACTGGTGCTGTAATAGCGTTACACTAACCACATACATATTGTTTGGAGATACAGCATTGTAAATGGCCCTTCTGGCCCAAGGAACCCGTGCCAGTCAATTACACCTGACGGGCCAGAAATTCTGTTTCTGTGCCGTACTTTTTTCTGACTGATTAACCTACTGACCTATACGCCTTTGAAATGTGGGAGGAAACCAGAGCACCCAGAGGAAACTCACAAGCATATCATGCAAACTCCTTACAGTCAGCAGTGGGAATTGAACCCCGATCAGTAATCAGTGGCACTGAAATAGTGTTACGCTAAATGCGTGCAATTTTTTTAGAGATGCAGCAGGCTTTTCTGGCCCAGCAAGCCCAACAACACACATGTCATTGACTAACCTGCTAACCCCTACGTCTTTAGAATGTGGGAGGAAACCAGAGCACCTGGAGAATGAGCACCTCCACTCCATCAGCAAAAACTGGCACCTTCCAGTGGCCAAAGATCTTAATTCCGCTTCCCATTCCCATTCCAACATGTCCTCTT
The DNA here is from genome assembly GCF_963921235.1 of Mobula hypostoma. Taxonomy (NCBI): domain Eukaryota; kingdom Metazoa; phylum Chordata; class Chondrichthyes; order Myliobatiformes; family Myliobatidae; genus Mobula; species Mobula hypostoma. The sequence continues at coordinate 9,980,567 of NC_086102.1, read as the reverse complement.
GTGCCATGATGAGGCCACTCTCAGGGTGGAGGAGCATCACCTCATATTCCATTTGGGTAGCCTCCAACCTGTTGCATGAAAATCGGCTTCTCCTTCTAGTAAAAAAAAATTCCCTCCTCCTCCTCCTCCGTTTTCCCATTCCCCACTCTGGCCACATACCTCTTCTTACTTGCCTATCACCTTCCCTTAGTGCCCCTCCTCCTTCCCATTCTCCTATGCTCCACTGTCCTCTCCTATTAGATTCCTTCCTCTCCAGCCTTTTACCTACCTGGCTTCATCTATCACCTTCTAGCTGTCCTCCTTCCCTTCCCCATCCCCAGCTTTTTTATTCTAGCATCTTCTCCCTTCTTTCCAGTTCTGAAGAAGCGTCTCATCCCAGAAGGTTGACTGTTTACTCATTTCTATAGATGCTGTCTGACCCACTGAGTTTCCCCAGCATTTAGTGTGTGTTGCTCTGGATTTCCAGCATCTGCAGAATTTCTCATTTTTATGAAGGAAACCCACGCAGTCACGGGAAGGTGTGCTCTGCTACCGTCATCAGGTTGGAGGCTGCTCAGATGGAATATGAGGTGTTGCTCCTCAGTCCAAAATGTCAACTGTTTATTCATCTACATACATGCTGCCTGACCTGCTGAGTTCCTCCAGGGTTTTGTGTGTGTTACTCCGGATTTCCAGAATCCACAGAATCTCTCCTGTCCATAGAAGAAAAAGCAGAAATTGTTAGACATACTCAGCAGGTCCAGAAGCAACCATAGAGAGAGAAACAGGGTTAATATCTCAGCCTCATTTGGAAAATGCCGTCTAATACACAGAAATAATCGGCATCCCACAGGGGTATTCTGATATTGTGACAGTGTCCACAACCTTTGAAAGGCTGGGTAAGCTAGTGTGCTTTTCCTTGAAGCAAAGGAGGATGAGAGGTGACTTGATAGAGGTATATAAGATGATAAGAGGCCTAGATCAAGTGGACAGACAAGAGATGTTTTCCCAGGGCACTGTCGTGCATTTTTTGTAACTGCATCAACATATTGAGTCTAGGATAGATCCTCAGAGACGTTGACACTCAGGAGCTTGAAATTTTTCGCCCTTTCCTCAATGAGAACTGGTGCGTGTTCCCTTGTCTTACCCTCGTCTCACACTGTACTAGTCTCCTTTCACTGAATTCTCTGGCAGTCCAAGCGCAGACATCCTTTAAGCTCTTTCATTCTTCATCGCAGGTACCTGGAATTTAATTGCAGACAAGGGGAAAAATATTCAGCTCCACTTCGAAGACTTCAGTTTGCAAAATATTTTTGACGTGGTAGAAGTCCGAGATGGAAGAGGAACAGATTCTCTCCTGATGGGTAAAAGGAATCGAACCATTGTTTCTTGGATCCTTTTGAACTAGTAGCGCCTAAACTGTCATAGAGTTAGTACAGTAATAACTGTTAGCAGCACGCCAGCTGTAAGATCAGGGATGGCCATTCTCCTTGACATAGTACAATAGTTACAGCTAGCTCTCACTTACGCAGGCAGTAACTGTGGTGTCAGTATTCCCACTGGCCACTAGATGTCTCTGCAGTACCACATTCAGAAATCTCCCAACCAGCAATGAGATCATTTCCCCAATGAAGATTCGAGCACTCTGCTGTTAAACATGACATTAACCTTTCTTTTTCTGCCTCTGATTCCAGGTGTATTCACTGGTGAAGGACCATTTGGTGATCTCTTCTCCACCAAGAATGAGATGACAGTCTTCTTCACCACGGACCAGTCAGTAACTAGCAGAGGATTCCAGGCAAACTTCACCACAGGGTATCGATTGGGACAGCCAGGTGAACAATTCTTCACTGCACTCCTGTGTCACTGGGAACAACTGTCCCTTTCTCATTCGTTTCTGCAGGGACATGGTGAATTCAGACTTGAGGCTCTGTATACATTTCCGTCTCCTTGCCTAAAATGAGAGGCACTGGAACGATGATGGATTCTGGGAGTGGTGGGTTCTGTATGTGAAGGTGTAGTGCATGTGGTCTGGTGGCAGTGCACAGCATGACACAGTACACAGATGTTCATTGAGTCCAGGACTTGTACAGCACAGAAACAGACCCTACGGTCCAATTCGTCCAGTCCAGCCTTTATGACCTCCTTCATGAATACCACTTGTCCATACCAAGGCCAGGTCTATTTGTGCCTGACTAAACGTCTCATAGTAGTTGTATCACAGTCCACTACCTCCTCTGATAGTACATTCCAGATATCAGCCAATATCTGTGTCATAAACATTCCCCTCAGATCATCTTTGAAACTCCTTCCTCTCAACTTAAATCAATGCCCTTTTGCTCTTCCATGGGATAATGATTCTGACTCTCTGTGCTTATTATACGAGGGCTGATTGATAAGTTCGTGGCCTAAGGTAGACGAGTCAATTTTAGGAAACCTAGCACATTTATTTTTCCTACATTTACACACTTAGTCCAGCAGTCGTGGAGCATACGGATCCCTTCTTTGTAGAAGTCGGTGCCTTGGACCTCCAGAAGTGGTCCACAGCAGGGGTGATTGATAAGTTTGTGGCTTAAAGTAGAAGGAGATGAGTTATTAACTTCAAACTTTCTGCATTTTCACTTAAAGAGTTGAACTGCACGTGCATGTAACAAGAACTGTATATCTCATCTCCTTCTACCTTGGGCGATGAACTTATCAATCACCCCTCATAAGTGATCCCTCTACAACCATATGATATAGCAGCAGCATTAGGCCATTTGGAGCATCGAGTCAACTCCACCATTCTGTCCCTTTCAACCCCATTCTCCTGCCTTCACCCCATAACCTTACTAATCAAGGACTAATCGACCTCTGCTTTAAATATATCCAATGACATGGCCTCCATAGCCAAGTGGAATTCATTGTCCACAGAGGATTCACTATTCTTTGGCTAAAGGAGTTTATCCTCATCTCTGTTCTAAAGGGTGACCCTTGTGTTTTGAATTGCGTCCTCTGGTCCTCAACTCTCCCACTACTGGACCACTTTACCTAGGCCTTTTATTAAGTTTTAATGAGATTCCCCTCTCCCTACCATTCTTCCAGACTCCAGCAAGTACTGGACCTGAGACATCATATACTCCTCATACCTGAACTGCTTCATTTCTGGGATCATTCTTGTGAAGATGCTCTAGACTCTCTCCAATGTCAGCATTTCCTTTCTTGATAGTGGGCCCAAAACTGCTCACAATACTTCGAATGCGGTCTGACCAATGCCTTATAAAACCTTAGAATTACATTCTTGCTTTTATATTCTAGTGCTATAATTGCATTTGCTTTCCTTATCTCCTGTCTTCTCCCTGTGTTCCTTCATGCCCTGAGTAATCAAGAAGCTGTCAACCTCAGCCTTAAATATACCCACTGACTTGGCCTCCAAAGCTGCCTGTAGCAAGGAATTCCACAGATTTACTACTCTCTGGTTAAAGAAACTCCTCCCTCGTCTCTGTTCTAAATGGACTTCTCTCTATCCTGAGGCTGTGCCCTCGGGTCCTAGACACCCACCATAGGAAACATCCTCTCCACTTCCGCTCTTTCGAGGCCTTGCAAGGTTAAATAGGTTTCAGCCAGATTTCCCCCTCATTCTTATGAATTCCAGAGAGTACAATCCCAGAGCCATCAATTGGTGTTCACCTGGTAACCCTTCCATTCCCGGAATCATTTCGTGAACCTCCTCTGAACCTTCTCCAATGTCAGCACATCCCTTCTTCGATAAGGGCCCCAACATTGCTCACAAATGAGGCCTCACCAGCGCTTTATAATGCCTCAACATTACATCCTTTCGATTAAATTCTTGTCCTCTTGATACGAATGCTAACATTGCATTTGCCTTCCTCACCACAGACTCAACTTGCAACAGGGAACATTTGCTCGGATGCAGAGGATGTGGGAAAGAGGCATAGATCAAGCAGGCAGACAGTATCTCTTTCCTAGTGGTGAGATGTCAAACACCAGAGGGCATGCAATTTAAAATGAGAGGGAGTATGTTCAATGTAAATGGGAGGGGCAATTTTTTACACAGAGAGTAGTGGGTGCCTGAAATGCACTGGCTGGGGAGGTGGTAGAGGCAGATACATGAGGGACTTTTGATAGATGTTTAGATAGGCACATGATTGTGAGTAAAACGGAAAGATATGGACGTTGTGTGGGGATTAGTTTAGTTACTCATTTGATTACTAATTTAATTGGTTCAGCACAACATTGTGGGTTGAAGGGCCTGTTTCTGTTCTGTATTGTCCTATGTTCTATCTTCTTTTTCATCTCGATGGGGAGAGATGGGGGGGGGGGTAAGGGGCCAAGAGGTGGAAGAGGTTCTGGGGATGGTGGATGAAGTGATAGGTGGAAGAAGAAAAGGAGAAAAGAAGAAGGAATCTGGTAGGACAGGAGAGTGGACCATGGGAAAATGGAAAGAGGATGAGCACCAGAGGGAGGTGATGGGCTGGTGAGAAGAGATTGGTTCAGAGGGGGGCCAGAATGGGGAATGTATTATGTCCCGAAACACCTCTTGGAGCATTCAAAACTTTGGAAGTATAGGCACTGCTGTAATGTAGGAAATGCAGCCAATTTGACAAGTTCTGCAGCAAACTCCCATGAGTGCAATTAGGCAGTGCAGGGTCATTGGGCCAGAATGGCCCGTTACCGAGCTGTATCTCCAAATGACTAAGCTCTCCATTCCGTTAACTAGTAGGTTCAGAGTGACCTGGTTGACCTCTTTATGTGGGATTGTGTTTTCAACACATCTACTCATCCAGGCAGACGATTTTATCCAAAGTGGAATTTTGGTTTTGAGCTGATGTTTCCCATCCTAATATCTCAGCTCTCTGTCTTTGTAGACCCCTGTTCTACGGCTGAATATCAGTGTCGGAATGGTCAATGTCTCGCCATGGGAAAGCTTTGTGATGGCCGGCGAGACTGTGAAGATGAGTCTGATGAGGAGCACTGTGGTAAGAGGATCTAGACTTCTCTCAGATACCTTGACTTGTCAGATCAAGGGGACAAATTCCTGTGCATCCACATTCCAGAATCTCATAATTGTTGGGTCGTTACCAGATTGAAAGAAACTATTTGGGCCATTAAGCCCATGCCAGCACTCTGTGCCTTGCCCCCTAGGCCTGAGTTGATGTAGCAGTAGTATCACTCTGTGAGAACAGCCCCATTCTCTAGTCAATCTTACTGCCCAGCTCTTTCTCCACTGCCTCCCAGACTGTACTGAGGGATACATGGGGTTAGTTTAGGAACACCATGCCTAGGTGGAAGATCAGCCATGATCTTATCCATCATGAAAGACCCCCATCACATGCCCACTTCTCATTGCTACCATCAAGGAGGAGATACTGGAGTCTGAAGCACACACTCAATATTTCAGGAACAGCTTCCTCTCCTCAGTCGTCAGCTTTCTGAATGGACAATGAACCCATGAACATTTCCTCAGTATTGTTTCCCCTCTCTTTTTGTGCTAATATTTCAATTTAATTTTCTTTTTTATATATACTTGTAATTTACGGTTTTTACTTTTACATATTGCACTGCACTGCTGCCACATAATAACAAATTTCATGATTTATGCTGTGATATTAAACCTGATTCTGATTCGGACGACTAGACAGAAGAACGGAAACAATCAGCCGAGTGGATTGTTCCTGCTTCTCTTCCTCTTTTTTTGTTCTCCCTCAACATTCCGTTTGTCAGTTCCTCCTGTAAACTTCCTCTCCTTCCACCAACCTTGCAGCCAGTGCGTTTCATGTTCGAGAAGCAGAACATGCTGGAAATATTGAGCAGGTCAAAAACGTCTGCAGGAAGAAAAGGAGAGTTTATGTTTCAGATCTGACAGCTTCACTGGAACTCAGACCATAAGACGTAGGAGCAGAATTAGGTCATTCGGCCCATCGAGTCTGCTCTATCATTGCATCATGGCGGATTTATTACCCCTCTCAATCCCATTCTCCAGCCTTCTCTCCGTAACTCTCGACACCCCGATTAATCAAGAACCTATCAACCCAGTGACGTGGCCTCCACAGCCATCTGTGGCAATGAATTCCACAGATTCACTACACTCTGGCTGAAGAAATTTCTCTTCAGAGGGGTTCCAAGACCAAAATGTTGGCTCTATGTTCCCCTCCATAGACGCTGCCTGACCTGCAGAGTTCCTCCAGCGTTTTGTGTGTGCTGCTCTGGATTTCCAGCATCTGCCGAAACATTTGTGTCATTGGAACTCAGAATCAGATTTAGATTTATTTACTACATGTACATCAAAACATGCAGTGAAACGTGTCGTTTGTTTTAACAAACAGCCTACCATAAGGATATGCCGGGGGGCAGTCCTCAAGTGTCACCTCATATTCCAGCGCCAACATAGCATTCCCACAATTCCCAGCAGGAAAACACAGGACACAACAAGGAGCAAACACCAACAGCAAAAATAAACCCAACTAAGTATCTTAAAAACCTCTAATGTAGCTGCCTCTACCGCCACCCCTAGCAGTGTGTTCCACGCATGCACCACTCTCAGTGTAGAAAGCTCACCGCCGACCTCCTCCGATCCCATTAAAGTTATACCCTCCAGTATTAGCTATTTCAACCCAGGAAGAAAAAAGTGCTGGCTGTCCACTCTGTCAATGCTTCTTAATGGCAGCATGGCTTGAAGGGCCTATTCCGTGCTATATCTCTCAATAAGTAAATAAATAATTCATCTTATTACCTCTATCACCTCATCTTCTTTCACTTCAAACAGAAAGGCCCTAGATTGCTCAACCTTTCCTCAAATGAAATGCCCTCTAAAACAGGCATAATCCAAAGTTCAAAGTAAATGTATTATCAGAGTACATATATATGTCACCATATATAGCTCAGAGATTCGATTTCTTGTGGGAAAACTCAATGAACCCATAATAGAATAATGATCGTAATAGGATCAATGTATCAATGAAAGACTGCACCAACTAGGGAGTTCAACCACTGTGCAAAAGACAACAAACTGTACAAATACAAAAAGAAGGCAATAATATATTATATAGGCATCCGTTAGCCTCATGAGACCATGGATTTGCGCCTTGGAAGGTTTCCAGGGCGCAGGCCTGGGAAAGGTTGTATGGAAGACCAGCAGTTGCCCATGCTGCAGGTCTCCCCTCTCCACGACACCAATGTTGTCCAAGGGAAGGGCATTAGGACCCATACAGCTTGGCACCGGTGTTGTCGCAGAGCAATGTGTGATTAATTGCCTTGCTCAAGGACACAACATGTTGCCTCAGCCAAGGCTCGAACTAGCGACCTTCAGATCACTAGACGAATGCCTTAACCACTTGGCCACGCGCCAACACATACTGAAGCACTCCCCTGATGCCGTGACCGATAAGAGGGTGGTGCTAAGAGATCAATTTATAGAGGGGATCCGGGATCCTTCCCTCAGAAGGGAGCTCCACGGATTCGTGCGGGGCCACCCTGGGTCCTCAATGATGGAAGTGAGGGAGGCAATAATAACAATAAGTAAATAAGCAATAAATATCAAGAACATGAAGAGTCTTTGAAAGTGAGTTTATTGGTGTGGGAACATTTCAGTAATGGGGCAAGTGGAGTTGAGTGAAGTTATCCCTTCTAGTTCAAAAGCCTGATGGTTGAGGGGTAATAACTGTTCCTGAACCTGGTGGTGTGGGTCCTGAGACTCCTGTATCTTCCTTTATCATGGCAGCAGTGAAAAGAGAGCATAGCCTGGATGGTGTGGGTCCTTGATGATGGATGCTGCTTTCCTGTGATAACGCTCCTGTATGTGTGTTCAATGGTGCAATTTCTTGTGGTCTTGAGTGTACCTCATATAGGATGAGAGAGATGGAAACTTGCCCAGTTTCCATCAAGAATTGTCTGTTTTCATGGTTCTCCTACCGCAATGGCCAGAGGGAAATGTCTTCTATATCGAAGAACATCTGGAGGGTTTTGAAAATGGTCATTGTCCTGTATGACAGACAAGGCTTCTTGTTCACTATTGCAGTGCGTCTGTTCAATGGTTCTCAGAGCAGCGAAGGGCTGGTGCAGTTCAAGACAAACAATGAGTGGAGTTCGGTGTGTTCAGGCCATTGGACAGAAACATTGTCAAACTCCATATGTCAGCTGTTAGGTTACAGGTAAGACACACATTCCCCTCATTAACACCCTGTTTTCTGGGATTATTTTAGTAGCTTTCCTATACAACAAAAATGATTTGCTTCTTACAGCTTCCTTAAAGTTCATCAGGTCAAGTATTCTATTCCACAAGCATAAGACTCTTGGGACCCTTCATGAGGAATTCGACTGAAACATTGCCTATTTACTCGCTCCATAACAACACACACGAAGTGCTGGAGGGACTCAGCAGGTCAGGCAGCATCTATGACTTCCAGTACTGTATCAGGACTGTCGACTGTTTATTCTTTTCCTTAGATGCTGCCTGACCTGCTGAGTTCCTTCAGCATTTTGTGTGGGTTGCTCAAGATTTTCAGCATCTGCAGGATCTCCCACCAATGCCGGAAGAACTTAACATGCCAGGCTGCATCTAGGAAAATGAATAAACAGTGGATGTTTCAGGTCAAGGCCCTTCATCGGGACTCAAGATGAAGGTTCTCAGCCTGAAACATTGACTGTTTATTGATTTCCATAGATGCAGCCTGATGCTGAGTTTCCTCCAGCATTGTGTGTGTGTGTTGCTCTGGATTTCCAGCATCTGCAGAATCTCTTGTGTTTAGAATTTGACAGGCATGTGAGTTTATTGTAGAGAAATATGTGGGGAATGGTTTTAGAGGGATCAATCTGGGCCATTCCTATGTCGTAGGAAATATGAAGCGTTAATTTTAAGCTTCTTTTTCATTTCGACAGAAACAGCAATGAAACATCAACAATTCGTGACCTGAGCAATGGGTCCTTTGTACTGGCGGTTAATACAAGCGGAGGTTTAGATCTTATACCGAGGTATTTCAAATATTTTTAAATCTTCAAGGGGATGAGGGAATCAAATTTATTGCCTATCTGTAATTGTTCTTGAGAAGATGGTGGTGTGCTGATGTGGGGTGGATGTGCTGATTTATTGATAATGAATTAATAGTTGAGATATGTCCAACCTTTCTTACTTTTTATCTACTCAGAGACAGAATCATTTATTTATCACATGTATGTCAGAACGTACAGGAGATGAGTCATTTGCATTAGCAACCAATACAACCTGAGGTTGTGCTGGCAGCAGCCTACAAGTATCTCCACACCTTCCGACACCAACATAGTATGACCACAGTGTTCATCAGAACTAGCAGCAGCAACGACAACAACAGAACAACGGCGACAGAGCAAACACAGCCACACAAACCCCTTTACTCGCCCATATACCCAATTACCCACTCAGATGTACCAACTGTCCCCTAAACCCAGAACAACTCAGGGTATTATATAGGCATCACGGACAAGGCCAGCATTAACTACCCCTCTGTAATGGGCACTGAACTGAGTCACAGCAGAATCTGGTAAGGGTCCTTGTCCAACGATCATCACTTTCTCATGATGGAGAGGCTTGTGGGTTCCTGAGATCCCAAGAGTGATCCCATCTGCAGCTTAGGTCCTGGTAGGGTCACCCATGGCAGCATAGCCAAGTGGGAGGCTCCAGACAAAAGAGTAGTCCAACCAAAACCTCAGTGGTGGAGCTGGCAGAAGATGATGACACATCACAATGGCAGAGAAGGGCCCCCAGTTGTCTTGTATTCCATGCCACTGCACCCTGACCCCGATCTGTTAAGGACCATGTGGTGGCTGCCTCCCCACATTAAACAAAGTCGTGCATAGGCACTCTCCTTTAAGGAAATAACCCCTCAGGAGAATGTCATACTTGGTTTGAGTGATCACACTACTACCCCTGGTAAGATTCAACCACATTGCTCTGAAATTGCTCCAATTTTGCTTTATCTGACTAAGGATTATATTTCCCTGTCTAAAACAGCAGATGCGTTTACAAAGCTCAATTCAGTTGTTTTATGATCGCCGATATTGATTGTGGCTTTTTATTCCAAGTTAATTAATTGACTGAAGTTAAATTCCCCTTAGCTTGCACAGAATAAAAGTGACGATGCATTAAGTGATTAAGTCTCTTTATCTTCCAGTGAGAAGTGCCCGAATTATACTGTTTACCAGAAGTGCAATAGGAAACGTAAGTAAAACTGTCCCATTGAGAGATTCCAGTTCAGAGTGGGACTCATTCTTAAGGGTAATGATAATGTGGATGGCAATCTTCTGCTACAAAAAGATATTGGTGTGTTGGTGAACTGGGCTGAAGGATGGCAGATTAATCTAGACAAGGTTGAGGTGCATTATTGGCGTATTAAACAGGCTAAGACAATGGTAAGATAATAGGGAATACTGAAGAACTGAGAGTCCCTGGCATACAAGTTCGTAGATCCTTGAAGATGGCAATATAGATAGATAACATGAACACAAGAATTTTCTCAGATGCTGGAAATCCAGATCAACACAGACAAAGTATCGGAGGAACACATCAAGTCAGGCAGCCTCTATGGAGAGGAATAAAGAGTTGATGTTACGAGTCGAGTTCTGATGAAGGGTCTTGGCCCAAAATGTCAACTGTTTACTCCTCTCCATAAATGCTGCCTGATTTGCCGTGTTCTTCCAGCATTTTGTGTGTAGGTACAGTAAATAAGGTGGTTAGGGAGGCATTTGGGATACGGATCTTGATTAGTTGGATTTGGGAAGTTAAGCTGCAACTTCATAAAACCTTGGTCAGATTACAACTGGAATATTGTGTTCAATTCTGATATTGGAGGATGTGACAGCACTCCAGAGGGTGCAGAGGAGATACTGGCATGGAACAATTTAGTTACAAGGAAAGACCAGAGAAGTGGGACTGGCTCTCTCTGGAAGGTAGGAAATTTAACCATATAACCATATAACAATTACAGCACAGAAAGAGGCCATCTCGGCCCTTCTAGTCCGTGCCGAACTCTTACTCTCACCTAGTCCCACCGACCTGCACTTACCCCATAACCCTCCATTCCTTTCCTGTCCATATAGTTGTCCAATTTAACTTTAAATGACAACATCGAACCTGCCTCAACCACTTCTGCTGGAACCTCGTTCCACACAGCTACCACTCTCTGAGTAAAGAAGTTCCCCCTCATGTTACCCCTAAACTTTTGCCCTTTAACTCTCAACTCATGTCCTCTTGTTTGAATCTCCTCCACTCTCAATGGAAAAAGCCTATCCACATCAACTCTATCTATCCTTCTCATAATTTTAAATACCTCTATCAGGACCCCCCCCCACCTCAACCTTCTACGTTCCAAAGAATAAAGACCCAATTTGCTCAACCTTTCTCTTTAACTTAGGTGATGAAACCCAGGTAACATTCTAGTAAATCTTCTCTGTACTTTCTCTATTTTGTTGACATCTTTCCTATAATTCGGTGACCAAAACTGTACACAATACTCCAAATTTGGCCTCAACAATGCCTTGTACAATTTCAACATTATAATTTAGACAGGATAAGATTGAGGTATGGGAATTACATGAGGGTTCAACTGAGTGGCACAGGTTCATTGAGCCAGAAGGACCGGTTACTGTGCTGTATCTCTAAATAAATAAATTAATTTAATTTAATGATGGGAGCTATAGATAGTACAGACATCTGGATTGGAGGACACCTGTTTAGACTAAGGAGGAAAAGATTTAGAGGGGATATACAACATACAGCATAGAGCACTACAGTATAGTACAGGCCATTCAGCCCACAATGCTGTGCTGATCCATTTAACCTACTCTAAGATCAATCTAACTCTTCCCCCCCACATAGCCCTCCATTTCTCTGTCATCCATGTGCCTGTCTAAGAGTTTTTAAATGTCCCGTATTTATCTACCTCTACCACCATCTCTTGTAAGGTGTTCCATGCACCCACCACTCTCATTGTAAAGAAAAAACTATCTCTGACATCGCCCCTATACTTTCCTCCACTCACCTTAACCTTATGCCCCCAGGTGGTATATGTCTTTATATATGACTTTACCGCCCTGGGAAGAAGCCTCCGATTATGCACCTGATTTCTGCTTCTGATCGTCTTGTATATCTGAAAGGGACCTTCTTCACCCTGAGAGTGTTGAGTACCCTGAATGCAATACCTGAGAGAGTGGTTGAAGTTCTGTCACTGTCAGCATTTAAGAAGTGTCTCAAAAAAGTCTTGAATCTCTTAGGATTGGAAGGGTGCAAGCAAGGTGCTGGGGGATGGGATTAATACAGCCCTGTTGGTTGGCATGGACAAGCAGGGCTGAGTAGCCTGTTGCCATGCTATATATTTCCACGATTCTATGATTCTGAGAAGTTCTGGGGCTCTTATCTATGAAAAGATGTGCGGTGCTGGAGAGGGTCCAGAGAAGAGTTCAGGAGAATGATCCTGGGAATAAAAGGGTTAATGTATGAGGAGCATGTATGGGTCTTTACTCACTGGAGTTTAGAAAAATGAGGGGGGATCTCATTGAATCCTATCAAGTATTGAAAGGCCTATATAGAGTGCATGTGAAGAGGATGTTTCCTCTAGTGGGGAATTCTAGGACCAGAGGGCACAGCCTCATAGTAGATGGAAGTTCAGTTACTACAGAGAAGAGGAGAATTTTCTTTACCAGAGGATTGTGAATCTGTGCAATTCATTGCCATAGATGGCTCTGAAGGCCAAGTCAGTGGGTATATTGAAATTGGAGGCTGACAGGTTCTTGATTTGTGAGGGAGTCAGAGGTTACATGGTTGAGACCGGTAATAAATCAGCCATGATGGAATGGCAGAGCAGACTTGATTGGCCATGTGGAAGAGGTAAAGGGCTAAAGAAAAAGAAGGAATCTGATGGGCTTCAGCCTGTAGCTTTAGCCCTTCACCTCTTCCATCAATCACCTCCCATCTTCTCCCCTCCCCACCCTCTCACCTTCCCCCTCACCTTCCCCCTCACCTGGTCTCACCTCTCACCTGCCAGCTTGTACTTCAATCCTTGTCAGAGCTTTCTTGCTCTGGCTTCAGTCTCCTTCCTTTCCAGTCCTGATGAGGGGTATCAGCCCAAAACAGTGACTGTTCATCTGACGCCATATTCCACTGACCTCCTGAGTTCCTCTGGCATTTTGTGCATGTTGTCTTTGAATTTCCAGCGACTTCAGAATCCCAATGTGTTTAGCTAAAGATTACATCTATTTATCACCAAAAAAAAGCAACAGCTGCTGGAGGAGCTGAATGGATCGGGACATTTTTTTTTAAACCCAGATCATGGTATCATGACAGCAGTTACGACAGCAACAATTATGAGGCATTTTGTTTGGCCCATGAACAGGCAGAGAATACAAGAATACAGGCAGAAAATTGTACTTTTAATTAGTATCATGGTCGGCACAGCCATGATGGGCTGAAGGACCTGTTTCTGTACTGTTCTGTGACTTGGCCTCTACAGCTCCTCAGGGTATAACGTTCTGAAGGGTTACAACCCTATCAAGGGGCATTCTCGATAATGTATACCACTTTGGAAAATGTTGAGGGGGAATGGCCTCCCAGGGGAAGTGCAGCAACTGGGTCCCTGGCACTGAGTTTGGCTCTGTGACTCAGAAGGGAAGTGAGGGGAGAAGACGAGCACAGAAGTGATAGGGGACTTCACAGTTAGAAGAGCTGATAGAAAATTCTGTGATGCGGAAGAGACACTCAGATGGTATGTTGCCTCCCAGGTGCCAGGCTCAGGAATGTTTCAGATCGGGTCCACAGCATTCTAAAGGGGGAGTGTGAGCAGCCAGAAGTAATGGTACATATTGTATTGATATTAGAAAATAATTCCTCAGGATTTACCTTGTTAAATTTCTTCAGAATGTTATTTTGCTGGGAACATCTCTTGTGCTTTTCAGTTGAAGCCATAGGAAGAGTTATAAGAACATTGCCAGGACTTGAGGGCACACATTAAAGAGGGAGGTTGGACAGGCTGGCACTGTTTTTCTTGGAGAATAGGATCCTGAGGGGTGACCTAATAGGTGTATAAAATCATGAGGGGCACAGATAGGATGAATGTACACAGTCTTTTTCTCAGGGAAAGAGAATCAAAAACCAGAAAACATAAGTTTAAGGTGAGAAGATAAAGATTTAAAAGGGCTCGAGGGGCAACTTCTTCATATAGATGATTGTAGGGAGATGGAACAAGCTGCCAGTGGAAATGGTTGAGCTAGGTACGTACAATAACAATAGTCAAAAGTCACTTGTTCAAAGTTCAAAGTATTATCAAAGTACATATCTGTCACCATATTTTTAATTTATTTAAGGCATCTGTTAGTTCTGCGAGACCATGGATCTGCGCCTGGAAAGTCTTCACTCTCCAGGGCGCAGGCCTGGGCAAGGTTGTATGGAAGACCGGAGACCCTTCTCCATGACACCAATGTTGTCCAAGGGAAGAGCAAGGGCCGATACAGCTTGGCACCAGTGTCATCGCAGAGCACTGTGTGGTTAAGTGCCTTGCTCAAGGACACAACATGCTGCCGCGGCTGGGGCTCGAACTCACGACCTTCAGATCGCTAGTGGAATGCCTTAATCACTTGGTCACGTGCCCACAGTCACCATATACAACCTTGAGATTCATTTTCTTGTGGGCATACTCAACTAGTCTATAGAATAGTGACTATAACAGGATCAATGAACAACCACCAAACCAGGGCTTTCAGCCAGAGTGCAGAAGACGACAAACTGTGCAAATGCAAAAAGATGAAATAATAATATCAATAAATAAGCAATAAATATTGAGAACATGAGGTGAAGAGTCCTTGAAAGTGAGTCCATAGTTTAGGGGAACATTTCAATGATGGGGCAAGTGAAGTTGAGTGAGGTTATCCCCTAATGATTGAAGGGCAATAACTGTTCCTGAACATGGTGGTGTGGGTCCTAAGGCCCCTGTATCTTCTTCCTGATATCAGCAGTGAGAAGAGAGCATATCCTGGCTGGTGGGGGTCCCTGAATATGAATACTGCTTTCCTGTGACAATGCTTCCTATAGATGTTCTCAATGGCTGGGAGGGCTTTACCCCGATAGACTGGGTCGTACCCACTACTTCTTATATAGGAAATGGTTAGAGGGAAATGGACCAAGCACAGGCTGATGGGACTAGGTTAGAAGGGTAACTTGGTTAGCAATTCTTCAACCAGACAGTTGTGAGTCTGTTGTATTTGTTGCCATGAAGGTTTGTCACTGAATGTACTTAAGGTAAAGATTAATTGTTTTTTGATTGATAAGGGGATTAAGGGTTATAGAGAGAAAGCTGGAGAATAGGGTTAAAAAAAATCAGCCATGATTGTGTGGTGCAGCCCTCACGATGGACTGAATGGCCAAATTCTGCACCTGAGCTGTACATTATGTTCTGGGATCTTTGGCATAGATAGGTTGGGCTGAAGTTCGTGTTTCTATGCTGTAATACACAATTCTGTAATTTTTCCCCCTCAGCTTGTGGGAGGGTGCTGGTGCCACAGGCGAATGCTGAGAGGATCGTCGGTGGTAAGGACGCGAAAGAAGGCTCTTGGCCATGGATTGTGTCCCTTCAGTTTAACAGTAGACACGTGTGTGGAGCCACTCTGGTCAGCAGGCAGTGGATTGTTTCTGCAGCCCACTGTGTATATGGGTAAGACATCCCTTCCTTCAGGGTTGTTGTAATCAATCGGCCAACTCCATGAGAGAGTCCTTGAAATGGCTGATGCACATTATCAGTGAGAAAGGATCGCAGAGAAACCCAGACCTCATACAGAAACTCAAACACTAGCGTATGAAGCAAGAACAAGGATGCCACCCCAAAAGAGTGAGTTGGTTTATTATTGTCACCCGTACTGAGGTACAGTGAAAAACTGTTTTGTGTGCTATCCATACAGATCATATAATATTCTCTCTTCACCCCCTCCTGTCAAACCAGTTGGATAAGACCCAAGTGCAGAGAGAGACAAAGACACTGAAATGGGTTGACATTTCATTGACTTTAATGAGACCTGTTGCAGAATTGAAAGGAAAAGAAAGAAACAATAAACACTAGGCCATTAACTACAACCCTCAAACTGAAAGTTAACACCAACACTCTGGCTGGAAGTAATAACTAAATACTAAATGAATAACGTTCCTTTACATCATCAGTCGAAATGGTCAACTTCTTTTCCGGACAAGAATGAGGGTAAGCAGGAAGCATAAATGTTGCTGTGCTTTTGGACAAGTCTCAAAGATAAAGGAGTTAAACACCACCATAATGAAACAGTAATCAGCTAGAACCTACATACTTACGAGAGCGATTGTCAAACCTGTCACGCAGCTCATCTGCTCTGGCACCTGGACCCTGCAGCAGCATCCATAGTTGTGACATCTTCAGGAGATATAAAATCATGAAAACATGTACAACCAGGTAAAGGGCAGCTTCTACCCCACTGTTATTAAAATATATAATGGTCTCCTAGTACAATGAGATGGAGTTTCGATTTCACAATCATTATGATCTTATATCTTATTGCCAAGCTAAACTGAATTTTCTCTGTAACTGTTTCACCTTGTACCTCCTCAATACACTGCGTAATGAATTGATCTGTCCAGACAATATGTAAGACAAGGCTTTCACAGACAAAAATAAACCTATTTACCAACTTACTATCAATGCACTGAGTTAGTACACAGGAAAGCAGGATACAGGAAACTGGGTGACAATCAGAAAGGGGATAGGGGTTAAGGAGCCAGTGCAGAGTACCCCTGTGGCCATCTCCCTGAACAACAGGTATATCACTTTGGATACATTGTGGGAGATGATCTAACAGGGGAAAGTCACAGTGGTCAGGTTTCTGGCACTGAGTCTGGTTCTATGGCTCAGAAGGGAAATAGGGAAAAAGAGGCACACAGTGGTGATAGGGGATTCGTTAGTTAGGGGAATGAACAGAATGTTCTGTCGGTGAGTTTGAAATTCCCGGATGGTATGTTGTTTCCCAGGTGCCAGGGTCCAGGAAATCTCAAATTGAGTCCTCAGAATTCTTAAGTGGGAGGGTGAACCAGCTGAAGTTGTGCTCCATGTAGCTACCAATGACATGGGTAGGATGAGTGACGAGGCTCTGTGTAGGGAGTTCAGGTGCTAAGTTAAAGATCGACTTCCAGGGTTGTGATCTCAGGAATGTTACCTGTGCCAGATGTTAAAGAGGCCAGAATTAGGAAGGTTATATAGTTTGATATGTGGCTAAGGGGTTGGTGTAGGAGAGAGGGAATAATATTTTTGGATCATTGGACTCTCCCTTCCAGGGAAGGTGGGACAGAAGGGGTGGTTTGCAGCTGAATTAGAAGAGACGAATAATCTAGCAGGAAGGTTTGTTAATGTTCAGTAGGTTCAATAGGTACATTCAGTGTCAGAGAATGTATACAATATACATCTTTTTCTCCGTTGCATGGTGGGGTGTAAACTAGAGTTGCAGGGGGATGGGAACCGGACTGACAGAACAGTTCATGGAGAGATTGTGGAGGAAGATGTTGGTAAGACCTCAGATAAAGTTAGGAATCATAAGATTGAGCATGCTGAGACTACTGTCTAGAGCTGCATATATTTCAATGGAAGAAGTATCATAGAAACTGTGGATGGTAGTGCTGAAGATGAAGTAGTTGGTTTGAACTGAGCCAATGTGTAGTGAGGAGAGGATGTTGAGAGGGCAGTCAACCGGATGCAATGTAAAAGGTGGACAAAATCAAAAAGGGTGAATACAGGACTGAAGCTTTTATATCTGAATGCGCACAGTATGCAGAATAAGGTAGATGAACTTGTAGCATAGTTAGAGATTGGCAGATATGATGTTGTAGGCATCACTGAATCGTGGCTAAAAGAAGATTATAGCTGGGAGCTTAATGTCCAAGGATACACATTATATCAAAAGGACAGGCAGGAAGGCAGAGGGAGTGGTGTTGCTCTGTTGGTAAAAAATGAAACGAAATCATTAGAAAGAGGTGACATAGGAATGGAAGGTGTTGAATCATTGTGGATAGAGCTAAGGAACTGCAAGGGTAAAAAGACCCTAATGGAAGTTGTATACAGACCCCTGAACAGTAGTACCGATGTGGCCTACAAATTACAAAGGGAGATAGAAAATGCATGCCAAAAGAGCAATGTTACAAGAGTCATGGAGGACTTAAATATGCATGTAGATTGGGAAAATCAGATTGATGCTGAAGAGGAGTAATTTCTAGTGTGCCTATGAGAGAGATTTCTAGAGCAGCTGAGATTAGTAGGGGAATCAGATATTCTGGATTGGTTGTTGTGCAATGAATGAGAATTGATCAGAGAGCTTAAAGTAAAAGATCTGTTAGGAGCAAGTGATCATAATATGATTGCATTCTCCCTGAAATTTGAGATGGAGAAGCTGAAGTCAGATGTATCAGTATTACAGTGGAGTAAAGGCAGAAGAGACAGAGTTGGCCAGAATTGATTGGAAATAAACATTGGAAGGGATGACAGCAAAGTAACAATGGCTGGAATTTCTAGAAACAATTCAAAAGGCACAGGATATATACATTCTAAAGAGGAAGAAATATTCTAAAGGAAAGATGACACAACCATGGCTAGCAAGAGAAGTGAAAGCCAAGATAAAAGCCAAAGAGAGGGCATATAATAGACCAAAAATGAGAATCTGATGTACTGGGAAGCTTTCAAAAAACTTAATTTTTTTACCATCCGTGCTATCCCGAGTCCCATCACTGCGGTGTTGACTGGAATAGATAGCTGACTCGAAGTTTCTTACTGCTTTTCAGGAGGAACCTCATGCCCTCATGGTGGAAGGCAGTGTTGGGTCTCCACAACCAAATGAATCTCACATACCCCCAGACCCGGGTCCAACTGATCGATCATATCCTGATAAACTCTCATTACAATAAAAGGACTAAGGACAGTGATATTGCCTTGATGCACTTGGAATCCCCTGTAAACTACACAGGTAAAGTCCTGCATTCAGACCTCTGTAAGAGCTGCAGGCAGGGACTGAGGGAGCTATTTGGATGCGCAATAGTGGTTAGCATAACGCGATAACGGCACTGGTGGTCCAGGTTCAGTGCCTCTGTTGTCCGTAAGGAGTTCGTAAGTTCTCTCCGTGACCGTGTGGGTTTCCTCTGGATGCTCCAGTTTCCTCCCACATTCCAAAGACATACGGTTTGGGCTTATTTAGTTGTAGACCTGAAGCGTGGCAACACTTGCGAGCTGGCCCCAGCATATTTCAGACTGAGTAACTGAGTTGGTTGTCAATGCAAATAAAACCGTAAGATCACGAGACGTAGGAGCAGAATTAAGCCCATGGAGTCGGCTCCACCATTTCATCATGGCTGATCCATTTCCCTCTCAACCCCATTATCCCGCCTTCTCCTCATAACTTTTCGTGCCCTGGCTATTCAAGAACCTATTAACCTCTACCTTAACCTGACCCCCACAGCTGCCTGTGGTAACAAATTCCATAGATTCAGCCCCATCTAGCTAAAGAAATTTCTCGTCATCTCTGTTCCAAATGGACGTCCCTCTATTTTGAGGCTGTGCCTTCTAATCCTAGACTTTCATAAAATAGAAGCATTGTCTTCACATCCATTCTATCTAGGCCTTTCAACATTTGATAGGTTTCAATGAGATTCCCCCTCATTCTTCTAAATTTCAGTGATTACAGGCCCAAAGCCATCAATGACAGTTCATATGATAACCCTTTCATTCCTGGAAAATGATACCTGTCACTATATGTTTTGATGTACATAAAACTAATCTTTACAAAAATATTAAAAAAGAAACTCTTGGAAACAGTGGAGAGAGTAAAAGAGTTAATGTTTTAATTCTAGTTAAGTCGAAGATGTCCAAGACTTGAGGCCAGCTTTGGTAGCAGATGAGGAAACTAACTCCTCACCTGTACTCCAGTAGGTACTGCAAGCCTGTAACCCTTCAGTTGCAACAGCAGAGGCTGTGATTGCTAACAAGACTTTTTTTTTTCCAGAGTACATCCAACCGGCTTGCCTCCCAGACAGGAAGCAACATTTCTCCCCGGGAATGGTGTGTTCCATCGCTGGCTGGGGTGCAGTGAATCAAGGTGGTAAGTACATAGAGCGAGTAACCCAAGGCAAGAGAGGCTGTGCCCTAGAGATCAGGCAGGGATCTCTGATGAAGTGTAACAATCAGTCTGCTGGTGGAACTCTTCAGATCCTGTGGGAGGAAAGGAATTGTCAAGTTCAAGTTTAATTGTCACTCAGCCATACTAATAAATACAGCCAAATGAAACAGCATTCCTCTGGTGAAAAACACAGTACCAACAGTCACACACAACTCACAGCACCTAGAGTGTATGTAGTTATGACTGCATAAAAATATACAGTTACAAAAATATTAAAAGATATAATAATGTAGCCCAAGTCTGTGAGTGGCATGGCCCGTAGATTGATGGTGCACGGATGTTGTCCTGGAGCCAGGTTTCTGTAAGAGCAAGCACGCAGCAGTTTCTCATCTTGTGCAAGCGCAGCCACAGATGAATACCATCCAGCTTACTCCCACGAGCAAACACTATCAGCATTTCAGTAAAGACCTTGCATCAGAAAAGATTGGTACTAGAGTAACGAATAGATCAAGCAATATATCAGGAAGTTATTAAAGTGGTTAAATAATTTTATTTACCCTGTAAAGCATCTTGGTCATTGTTTCATATATTTATTACAAATAGGTATCTCTATGTAATGCCCCATTTAAGATTTTTGCAGCTCTGCTGTAGATATTTCATCTTAACAGTTTTCTGTAAAAGCAGTGTGTCCTGCTGTTAGAATGTTTTGGTTTCAGTTGAAGATAAGAAGCCCTGTTGTTCAACTTAAGAATGTTGTGCCAGCCAATCAGCATGGTGGGATGGGAGAAGGTTCTAGAGAGAGCTGGGTGGAGAGAAACTTGTGATAGACAGTAGTCCGGTTTGCCTTTTTTGGTGGAGCTGCAGAGCAGTACACAAGGGAAGATTCCACAGAATGCTTTTGGAAAGAGTGCTTTGAGTAGATGAAGACTCCAAGGAGGATAGCACTGTACTCCTGAGTGAGAGCCAGGTTGTTTGAGATGGACTTTGAGAGAAGTTTGATTTGTGGTGTGTACTTTCACACTGACCGGGGCTCCAGTGCATGAGTAAGGGATACACCCCCGAATTCTCCAGTTTGAGATCCAACGTTATGTGTACATTGGACTGATTTAACTGTAATAGGCCCTTTTCTTTTCTTTGTCCCATTAATTGTTTGATAAAGTTGAAATTGGTAAATATACTTTCTTTATAACTTTATGCAGGATACGATCTATTACTTCTTGCCGACCAGTATTTGTGTATGGGCAGTATTAACAGCATTCCCTCAAATCAAAGTTCTCTTAATCAGAACTTCATGACATTCCTATTGGTTCAATCCCAGATCATACTGATTCAGAAGTATATTGCTTATGTGACACCGCTGAGTCACACTGTTACAGCTCAAGACATTCCATATTTCAGAGTTCAATTTTGGTGCAATCTGTAATGAGTCTCTTTGTCCTTCCCATGGAAATCATGGGCTTTCCCCAGGTGCTCCGGTTTCCTCTCATGGTCCAAGGAAGTATGGAGTAGGTTGATTGGTCACTGTAAATTGTCCCATGATTAGGACTGTCATATATTGAAAGATTGGAGTGACTGGGCTTGTATAGATTGGAATTTAGAAGGATGAGAGGGGATCTGATTGAAACGTATAAGATTATTAAGGGATTGGACACGCTAGAGGCAGGAAGCATGTTCCCGATGTTGGGGGAGTCCAGAACCACAGGCCACAGTTTAAGAATAAGGGGTAGACCATTTAGAACGGAGTTGAGGAAAAACTTTTTCACACAGAGGGTTGTGGATCTGTGGAATGCTCTGCCTCAGAAGGCAGTGGAGGCCAATTCTCTGGATTCTTTCAAGAAAGAGTTAGACAGAGCTCTTAAAGATAGTGGAGTCAAGGGATATGGGGAGAAGGCAGGAAAAGGGTACTGATTGTGGATGATTAGCCATGATCACAGTGAATGGTGGTGCTGGCTCGAAGGGCTGAATGGCCTACTCCTGCACCTATTATCTATTGTCTATTGAGAGGTTTGATCAGGTTTGTCAAAGGTTGCTAGAGCAGTGTGGCTCGAAGAGCTGAAAGGGTCTACTCCATGCTGTATCTCTAATAAATGAATTAAAGTACATCATTCACTAATGGCACAGCAGTGGGTGGCGTCATTGACAATGATGCTGAGACAGCATACAGAGAGGAGGTGGAACGGCTGCTGGAAAGGTGTGAGCACAACTTGAGTTGCAATGTGTGCAGGCTGACCACTCCTCCCTGCACATACATGGCTTCTCTGTGGAGAGAGTTAGGAGCACCAAGTTTATGGGAGTGCACCTAATGGACGATCTCACCGAGTCTCTCAACGCCACCTCCCATTCTAACTAATTTTTACAGGAGCACCGTTGAGTATCCTGACCAGCTGTATCACTGTCTGGTATGCAAGATATTTGACCACAAGTCCCCACAAAGGATTGCAAGGACAGATGGTAGGATCATCGGGGTCTCTCTTCCACCCATCAAAGATACTTACAGTATCAGGACCACTGTACACGCAGGGCCTTTAACATTGTCAATGATCCCTCCCATCTGCCCAACAATCCCTTTGACCCCTATCATCGCATAGGCTGCACTGTAGCATTAGAACAGGAATTGATAGGATGGGAAGCAGCTTCTTCCCCGATGCTGTGAGACAACTGATCTCCCTGCCACCACCGGGTTTCATCATGTGTGAGGCACCAGAAGCATTGTACTTTTTACGTGTATCATGTATGCATCTTATTACTTGTTAATTTATTCATGGTAATGTAACTTTATGTGCTATGTCTGTGAGTTATATGTACTGTGTTGTGCACCTTGGTCCCAGGAGATCATTGTTTTGTTTGGTGGTATATATGTGCACGGTTGAATGGCAATAAACTGAACTTGAACTTCACCCCATTGAATTTCAACTGCTCTCATTCACAATGTTGTTGACAGACAATAGGCCACAAAAATTAAGCCAGCATTGAGAGACCTCTTGTGAAGAGGACGACAAGAAAATGAAATTTGCAAACTATTACCAAAATAACATTCAAACCAGACCCCAGAAAAGACAATTGATCAGTTGCTTGCGTTAGCAGAAGACTTTTGGGGTATACACTCATCAGCCATTTTATTAGGTTAACCTGTACCACTGTTCATGAATGTAAATATCTAGTTGGCCAATCATGTGGCAGCAACTCAATGCAGAAAAGCATACAGACAGGGTCAAGAGGTTAAGACCATACATCACAGTGGGAGACTAATGTGGTCTAAAGCCTGATTATACTTGTGCTTACGGGCTATGCCGTAGCCCTGATTTATACTTCTGTGTAGTCCTACTCCACAGCGAGCACGCGTAGCTGTGTCTGCGTTGCTCTGCAATTCACTGCCAAAATGCTAGTTGGCGGTGGGGTTTCTATGCCACTGTGTTGAGTTTCTTTGTGAGAGACGTGGATGAGGAAATGCATTTCAAATATTTTCAGATGTCAGCAGGTAGATTTGGCGATTTGGTTCATCGTCTCCAACCATTTATTTTGCATCAGTGTACAGTCATGGCGGAGAAAAGCAACCGGAAATGCGTAGGAGGAAATGCGATGCTACCAAGCAGACCAATCACAGTTGTTGCAGTCTGCGTGTGAGTTATTTTTTTGGGGAGGTGCACGTTACTCCACGGCGTAGGGTACGCAATACCTATGGCGTACATTTGACACAGAAGTATAAATCAGGCTTAAGTGAAATGATTGCTGGCGTCAGACAGGGTGGTTTGTGTATCTCAAAGACTGCAGATCTCCTGGGTTTTTCACTCACAATAGTCTCTAGACTTTACAGAAAATTGTGTGAGAAACAGAACATCCAGTGAGCAGCAGCTGTCTTGTTAATGAAGGAAGTCAGAGCAGACTGGTTCGGGTTGACAGGAAGGTGACCATAACTGAAATAACCACACATTACAATAGTGGTGTGCAGAAGAATCCCTCTGAATGCACAACATGTCGAACCTTGAAGTAGGTGGGCAACAACAGCAGAAGACCATGAACATAAACTCAGTGGCTACTTTATTGGGTAACTAAGTGTAAATACCAAACAGGAGAGTGTGGTTAAACAGATGAATGGCTAGAAACACTTAAAGACCAATATGGCCTATTCTTGATCATTTCATGATTCTGTGCATGCTTGAATTTCTTTCCTTTCTTAACCATATGTATTTAATTGGTCTTTCCATCAGGTCCAGCTTCACTTGTCCTTCAGGAGGCAGAGGTTCCTCTCGTAACCAATGAAAAGTGCCAGGAAAATTTGATGCAGTATAACATTACACATAACATGATGTGTGCTGGTTATTCTAAAGGAGGTATAGACACCTGCCAGGTAAATGTGCTCAACATCAGCCACTGGTGAGAAAGTAGACCCAAGAGGACAGGAGCAGGTGCAGGCAAGGAGTAAGTAGGAAACTGAGGAAGTATGGACCATGCGCAAGCAGATGGGGCTAATTAGATTGGCTGATCAATGCAGGCCTCAACTCTTTTTCTGTACTCATTCCTTGAGAGACATTCTTTTTGCCACTGGTGAAGGTTTTGAAGAAAGGGGGGAAATCACATTGAAACCTACCAAATGTTGAAAGGCCTAGATAGAGTAGATGTAGAGAGAGCATGTTTCCAGTAGTGGGCAAGTCTAGGACCAGAGAGCACAGACTCAGAATGCAAAGATGTCCCTTTAGAACAGAGAGGAGAAGGAATTCCTTTAGATAAAAGGAGGTGAATCTGTGGAACTTATTGCCACAGACAGCTGTGGAGGCCAAATTACTGGGCAAATTTAAAGCAGAGATTGACTGGAATTTGATTCATCAGGGTGTCAAAACATTACAGGAAGAAGGCAGGCGAACGAGATCGACAGGGAAATAAATCAGCCATGATCAAATGACAGAACAGACACAATGAGCCAAATGGCCTTATTCGACTCCTTTGTCGTATGGCCTTAATACTGAAGAATTGTCACCCTAGATAATCTCTGCAAAGTGTGTCCATAATCATGTTCTGCTATGTTGAACATGATACTATGTACACAATAGTCTACTATGCTGAGTTTTTAAAAGGATTCCAAATCTGAATGCCAAAAAAATGTTTTTCAAGTCCCAAGCAAAAGAGATTCTGCAGATGTTGGAAATCCAGAGTAACACACACAAAATGGTGGAGGAACTCAGCAGAACAGTCAGCATCTGTAGAAAGGAATAAACAGTCATCATTTTAGGCTGAGACTTTTATTTTCAAATCCCATTTCTGCAACTCCTCCAACTCAGCACAGTCACAGTAATTTGCTTCTGTGGCAACAAATTTGGCATCCTTTCTGGGTGTGCCTCAGATAATGTTGACATTTCAGGCCAGGACCCTTCATCTGAACTGGAAAGAAAGGGGGAGGAAGCCAGGATAAGAAGGTAGAGGAAGGGGAAGGAGTACAAGCTGGCAGTTGACAAGTGAAGTCGGGTGAGGGGGAAGGTAGGAAGCCAGGGGAGAGGGATGAAATGAAAAGCTGGGAGGTGATAGGTGGAAGAGGTAAAGGGCTGAAGAAGAAGGAATGTTAAAGGAGAGGAGACTGGACCATGGGAGAAAGGAAAGGCGAAGGGGCACTGGAGGAGGGTGATAGGCAGGTGAGGAGAAGACAAGAAGAAAGAGGGGAGCCAGAACAGGAATGAAAAAATACAAAAAGGCAAGGGAGGAGAAATGACTGGAAATGAGAAAAAACAATGTTCATGCTGTCAGGTGGGAGGCTACACAAACAGAATATGAGGTGTTGCTCCTCCAACCTGTCAGTGGCCTCATCATAGCAGCAGAGGAGGCCGTATACCAACATGTCAGAGTGGGAATGGGAAGAGAATTAAAATAGGTGGCCACCAGGAAATCCTGCCAGTTGCGGCAGATGGAGGGAAGGTGCGGGCTTGGCTATGTTTAAGAGGCATTTAGGCTGGCACTTAAATTGAGAGGCATTAAACGATATGGTCCTAATGTAGGCAAGCGTGATTAGTGTGGGGACCCTGTGACCAAGTGCAGATAAATGGGACAAGTGTAGATAAGTGAGATGGTCAGACTGGATGTGCTGAACTGAATGGCCTGTTTCTGTGTTGTCCAACTCTGAGTCCATTAGATTCAGTTCAGGCCATTCCACTGTAGGAAGGGTGTCGAGGCTTTGAAGCGGGTGCAGAAGAGGTTTACCAGGACGTTGCTTGGATTAGAGGGCATGTGCTACGATGAGAAGTGGGACAAACTTGGGTTGTTTTCTCTAGAGCAGTGAAGGCTGAGGGGAGATCTGATAGAGATTTATAAGATTATCAGAGGGAGTAGACAGGGCGTATCTTTTTTACCCAGGTTTGACATGTCTAAACCAGAGGGCATGCATTTCAGGTGAGGGGGGTAATTTCAAAGGAGATGTGAGGGTCACAGAGAACGGTGGGATGTGCTAATTAGGATGGCAGTAGAGCCAGATACATTCGGGACTTTTAAGAGATGTTTAGATAGGCACATGAATGTGAGGAAAATGGAAAGATATGGACATTGTGTTGACAGAAGAGATTAGTTTAGTTGGCCATTTGATTACTAATTTAATTTGGCACGACATTGTGCGTTGAAGGGCCTGTTCCCCTCTGTACTATGACTGTGGATAAGCATACAAAGTGACATGAAAACAGCATAGTAATGCAAGAAATTCCTTTTATTGGGGCATCGTCCCATCATTTACAAAACTGGTCAACCATCACTGTTCTTATCAATTAATAAATTTACTGTTTGTCAGTGTAACAACAGTGACATATCAAAACTAACTTGCTGTATGCAAAGCAGTTGAGGTTCAGGCTGAGAGACTTGGCAAGGCTCTATATAAATACAAGTCTTTTTCATTTAGGGAGATTCTGGAGGACCCCTCATCTGTAAACAAGCCAATCAGTGGTTTCTGGCTGGAGTGACGTCATTTGGGCATGGATGTGGGCTGCCCGAGAGCCCAGGGGTCTACGCCCGAGTCACGGAATTCGTTGACTGGATACAGGAGTTCCTTATTTAAGCCCACCTCTGAATACTGGGGAGAAAGTTTGGAGCTTGCCTCAATGCTGAATCATTTTAATTTTCATTGGTGAATGTACTTGCACCACCCCTTTGAACCATTAACTTGAAGCTGTTACTTGGAAACGCATCGAATTTTACAGGAATGTACTAAATGCTGAAAGTGGGCCTTAGCACAGTTGGACAAACAGTAATTAATTCAAAGGGTATTTCTTTCTTTTCAAACTGTTTCATGCTGAATTGATAAATTATAAACTCAGTGACCAGTCCATTCGTTAGCTCCTATATCTAAGAGGGTGGCCACTCAGTGTATGTTCATGGTCTTCTGCTACCATGGCTCATTCACTTTGGCTTGTTGTGCCTTACAGGATGCTCTTTTGTGAACAACTGTTGTAACATGTGGTTATTTGAGTTACTGTCACTTTGCTATCAGCTCAAATCAGTCTGGCCATTCTCCTCGACCTCTCTGATTAACATGGGATTTCCACTCACAGAACTGCAGCTCACTGGATTTTTTTTTGTTTCTCGCATGATTCTCTGTAAAAACAACTGTTGCTCATGAAAATCCCAGGAGATTGGCAAGTTTCTGAGATACTCAAACCACCCCATCTGGTGCCAATAATCATTCTGATGTTTGGTCTGAACAACAACTGAACCTCTTGACCATGTCTGCATGCTTTTATGCATCGAATTACAGCCACGTGATTGACTGAGTAGATATTTGCATTAAGAAACTGGTGTACAGGTGTACCTAATAAAATGGTGTGGACACTGAGTGACATCTGCGTCCAATTAATTTAGAAGCTATGTCCTTGCAAATTCCTGTGTAACCCAACATGTAGAAAGCAAAATAATAAACTGCTGGAAGAAATCAATAGGTCAAGCATCAGGGGTGTGATGGGGGCAGATATGATAGGCACATAAATGTTCAGAGAATAGAGGGAAATGGACAATGAGTAGGAAGAAGGAATAAAGTATGATTAGCTTAAAAATTAGCTTGATACAATATCGTGGGTTGTAGGGCTAGTTCAAGAGCAGTCCTATTCTATGTTCTATCCGTGGAGGTTGGTCAAGGCTTCAGGCCGAGTCCCTGAATCAAGATGAAGAGAAGATAGTCAATATAAAGAGATGAAGGGAAAAGCTGAGGCAAGGGTGGTAGGTGAGACAAGAAGGTTGAGACAGAGACTGGTAGGTCATAATTAGAAACATAAGGAGAAGAAAATAAGCAGAATGGAAAGGTGTGAGCAGACTATAGAATTCTTTACTGATTCTACAGGATGTAACTACTACCCCAACATTTTGTGGTGCTCCAACACACTTCTGTAACTATTGCTTGGCTCCATTCCTACTCTGATTACTGGTCAGATTATCTCCATCTGGATTCTTGGAAGAACCTACCCCCCTCCCATGCTGTTCCATGAGGCCACCTCTCAGATGTGCACTGATAAGACCTGGATGGTCCATCTACTGCCTCTGGACAAGGAAACTACTCATTCAACCGATGAACCCCAATGAAATCAAGAAGACCAGTGCCAATGTTGGGTGGTCCACACCCTTCCCAAGAACACTTTTCCAATCCAAGGCCACCACTCAGACAATAAGAAAAAAGAAAGAAGAAAGTCTACAACATCAAAAGCAACTAACACAAAATGCTAGAGACACTCAACAGGTCAGGCAGCATCTATGGATATGAATAGATAGTTGTGGTTTCGGGCCGAGACCCTTCTCAGAATGCCCACAACTACTCCGCTTCAGTTCATCCCAGGTCCCAGTTCTCTCCATGTGTAGACATGCTCCCTCTATGTCAGCCTCGCTCTATTTGCTTGTGACACCGTCTTCAACACCTACCTGTTCCAATGCTCCTCTATCCTCCTCCACCCCCCACTACCACTGTGCTGCACTCAATGCCAATTCTGCTTCCTAAACCACCAAGACTTCACAGTTAAAACTACTCCTTTCATAATTACCCGACTGCTTGTCCTCGCTCCCCTTCCCTATCTCCATAATCGTCTCCAGTCTCACCACCTCAAATCTCCATATCATTGCTCCAATTCTTCTCTTCCTCCAGTTTTCCTAAAATAATTCCCAATCCAACAAAACCCAGTACCACCCTTAACCTTTTCATCACACTCCTTATACTTTTAAAACCCTTCACAGAACTTTGTTTAAAATTCTCTCATTAACATCTCTTTTAATTTTAATTTTTTAGAGATCCAGCACAGTAATGGACCCTTCCATCCCAATGAGATTACACCCAATTATACTCTGTGACTAAATAACCTTCTAACCCGTTCATCTTTGGAATGTGGGAGGAACCCGGACCATCCGGAGGAAACCCACACTGTCATGGGGAGAACAGACAGCAGCGGGAATTGAACCACAATAGCATTACGCTAACTGGTATACTGCTACGCCGCCCCATCGCTACCTTGTCCTATCTCAAGGTACACAGAAACCTCAGGAACAATTACTGATCAGTTAAGTCATGCTCAGTCCTAAGGGAATGCAAGAAGGCTACTTAACTAATTTAGATGATTGATCACCACAGCTTTGCCTGAGACTGCAACAGAGCTGCCTATGCCTGGGATCAGATCACTCAGTGGGATTAGGTGAGTAATTGGTTAAGAACTTCCGGAGACCTGTCAAGCCCTTAACCACAGCCCACATCATCTTGTCCACTGCTCCTCCCAAGGAGACTGACAAGGCAAACAAGTCATTTTATTTTTGTCCTTTTTTTTCCAATTACCATAAGGGGAAATCTGTCACAAGAAAGGAATGACAAATAGAGTAAAATTAAAGCACCCTAGCCAAGGAAAATTGAAAATCCAGGGGATTCTGTTGATTGTGGAAATCCAGAGCAACACACACAAAATGCAGGAGGAACTCAGCAGGCCAGTCAGCATCTATGGAAATAAATAAACAGTCAACATTTCAAACCAACACCCTTCATCAGGTCTGGGAAAATTGAGGTATTGCATCCCTTAGGAGGTGTGGTACAATCTGCAACGAGCAGCCAGTGGTGAATATGGGTTCAATCTCAACATTTAAGAGAAGTTTGGATAAGTACGTGGATGGAAGGTGTATGGAAGACTGTGATCCAGGTGTAAGTCAATGGGACTAGGCAGAATAACAGTTTGGCACAGACTAGATGGGCTGAAGGGCTTGTTTCTGTGCTGTAGTACTCTTTGACTGTAGATGCCCGTGCTTTGGTAAAGCAACCAGCATAATCAAAAACCCCATCCACCCCAGTCATTCTCTCTTCTTCATCCTCACATCAGGCAAGATACAAAACCCTGAAAGCATGTACCACCCGGCTGAAGGATGGCTTCTATCCCATTGTTATAAGACTATTGAACAGTCCCCTAGTACAGCGGTCCCCAACCACCGGACTGCGGACCGGTACCGGGCTGTGAGGAAACGATATGAGTCAGCTGCACCTTTTCCTCATTCCCTGTCACGCACTGTTGAACTTGAACGCAGGGTTGCCAACTGTCCCGTATTTGCCGGGACATCCCGTATATTGGGCTAGATTGGTTTGTCCTGTATTTCCCCCGCTAAGGTAGAACGTTCCTATGAAACCTTTCGTGCTGAAATGGCGTGAAGTGAAGAAGGAATTACCATTAATTTATATGGGAAACATTTTTGAGTTTTCCCAGACCCAAAAATTAACCTAACAAATCATACCAAATAACACATAAAACCAAAAATAACACTAACATATAGTTAAAGCAGGAATGATATGATAAATACACAGCCTATATAAAGTAGAAATAATGTATGTACAGTATAGTCAGAAAGACGAAGGCAAAAGCAATTTGTGGGTGAAAAAAAACGGTACGTACGCGCATGCGCCCATCACACGCACACGTCACGCATGCGTACACAGGTGCCCGTGCAAGGCTTCATGGTCATGGTAGTGTCTCCTGGGGGTAAAGTGTCCCGGGATTTGACTGCTACTTTTGTCCCTTATTTGGGAGTGAGAAAGTCGGCAACCCTAACTGTAAGAGACATGTTGAGGTGAGTTTAACCCCACTTGAACACAGCTCCCCCCACCAAGTCAGCCGGTCCACAAGAATATTGTTAGTATTAAACCGGTCCTCGGTGCAAAAAAGGTTGGGGACCCCTGCCCTAGTACAAAAAGGTGGACTCTTGACCTCACTGTCTACCTTGTTATGGCCTTGCACCTTATTATCTACATGCACTGCACGTTCTGTAACACTTCAGTCTGCAATCTGTTACTGTTCTTGCTTGCATTTCTTCAATGCACTCTTAATGAATTGATTTGTATGAACAGTTTGTCAAGCCAAGTGTTTTAATGTACCTCAGTACATGTGACAATAATAAAACAATTTTATCAAATTAAAATTTATAAATTTTGAGGATAATAGAATTAAAGTTTTCAATTTGGTTGAAAACCGGAGCTCTGTGAGGAAAGCCAACTGCCATGGAGAGAACATAAGAACTCCTTAGAGGCAGCGATGGGAATTGTACCCAGGCTGGTGGTACTGTAAAGCGCTGTGCTAACCACTATGGAACCTGCTGCCCCTAAAAGGCCGAGTCTACAAATTTCAGATAATCTTTTCTGAAGTGGGGCTTGGAAACACTTGTGCACACCCAAGATGCTGGAGGTTTGAAAGTGTCTTCCCCAGATCACAATTATTATTACTATTAAATCTCAGATTTATAAATCTCATTAATTAAAATATTTGAGTGAAGCTGGGTATATTAAGTAGCATGAACCGTAATCTCATTGAATGGTGGATCAGGTTTTAAGGGTAGAATGGCCTGTTCTAACACATCCTGTGAGGACAGTTTTTCCTCATAGAGTAGGCATTCAGACCTCTGCTCATATCTTTCTACAGGTCACTGTTGTTTCTTGTGGTGAAGGTCATTAACAACATGGTCACCGGGCGCTGGATATGGAAATACTCCCAAGGTGCACATACATGCTCTTCCGAAAGCCATCCATAGCCATGCCTTTAGAATACATTTCTTCCCCCATCCCCACAACCGCCCTTCATACAAACTTCTCAGGGTGTGTGCTCTGCCAAAACTATCAGTCCTGAACTTAGGTCTTTCCTTAGTCAGTGCAATATGTATATAAAATCTGCGAGTTTTCGTTGCTCCCCGCCCACTCCCAGTGGTGTGGGTCAATGACTATATCTCTTCCATCGTTTCCTCAATGTATTCCTAAATTTGAAACAAAAAGGAACATCAGTAGGAAGGAAGGAGATGGTTCTGTCCAGTTTCTTTGGAGGGCTGGGTGATTGTTCCTTACTCCCCAGGACAAGCTTGGCTTGATGTTCTCTGGGAGCTTGTCGGATGGATTGGGATTGGCTGAATGGTACGATGGTCACTCCTTGCCTCCATCCAATGGCTGAGTCCAGCCTGTGTGATTCTAAACATCAGCCTGATCATCCTTCTTCGGAGCTGGAGATATCCAGAGCGTTGACTCATTGGGGCTCGTCTTTGATCGGTCTTTACTGGAAACAATGAGAAACAGCAAAGCCTTCAGTAGTCAGATTGCACAAGTCAATCTTACCTGGGATCGACGGACTCTTTGCCTAATGGTATTTGATCCATGGCATTAAAAAGGTTGGGAACCCCTGGTCTACTGTGTCCTGACTGGTTGTATCATTGTCTAATATTTCAATTCAAATGTATAAGAATGCAAGAAGCTGCAGAGATGAGTGGACTCTGCCCAATATATCATGGATACATTCTTCCCCACCATTGGCAGTATCTACAGGTGCTGCTATCTCAAGAAAGTAACTTTCATCAACAGAGATTCCCATCATTTGGGTCATGACATCTTCTCACAACTAGCCACGCAAAATGCTGGAGGAACTCAGCAGGTCAGGCAATATCTATGGAAAGGAATAAACAGTTGAAGTTTTGGGCCAAGACACTTCATCAGGACTGAAAAAAAGGTGAGAGGTCAAAGGAACAAGGTGGGAGAGGGGAGGAAGAAGTACCAGGTGGTAGTTGATAAGTGAAACTGGAAGGGGGAAGGGGTGAAGAAAAGAGCTGGGAAGTTGATTGGTGAAAGAGATGAAGGACTGGAGAAGATGGAATCTGAAAGGAGTAGGTAGAAGAGCATGGAAGAAAGGGAAGGAGGAGGAGCACTGGGGGGAGGTGGTGGGGAGGTAAGGAGATAAGGTAATAAGGTGAGAAAGGGAAACAGGAAAGGATAATGGTGAAATGTGGGGGGCAATTACTGGAAGTTTGAGAAATCAATGTTCATTCCATCAGGTTTGAGGCTACCCAAATTGAATACAAGGTGTTTTTCCTCCAATCTGAGTGTGGCCTCATTGAAGCAGTGGAGGAGGCCATGGACTGACATGTTGGAATGGGAATGGGAAGTTGAATTAAAATGGGTGGCTACTGGAAAATCCTGCTTTCTCTGGCAGATGAGCATAGGTGCTCAGCTCAGCGAAGCGGTCTCCCAATCTACGTCACCCATTTCAATTCAAATTCCCACTCCTATCCCGACACATTAATCACAGTAGCTTTTCCATTACCTTAGCTCTAATGATAGAGATTATCACAAGTTTTCTACCATGCTAATTGAAGCTATTTTATATGTTTTCTTTTGGATATTTTCAGTATCTTCCACCATGGACTGCTTTTTTGTCTCCTTCACCTTATGATACCCTTCCAGGGGTCCAATGACTTTGGACAGAAGTTTCAGCCATCATCTCTGCAGCCTTTCCTTTTAAAAATCTTAAATGTAGCCCACTGCGCGCTGACAACTTGTCTGCCTGTTATCTTTTTTGTTTCTGTTTCTGAATTCAACGCACCTTATGTACCTTCTGCTCAGCATCTGGATGCAGCAAGTTGCCATGGCAACGATCAGCAACAGCAGCAGGGGGATTGTGGGAATGATGACGTAAACCACATTGGGCATTATCCCTGGAAAAAAAACAAGAGCACAAGGTCAATAACTTCCTTTGGACCACTGCAGTGGAACTGACACAACCTCTCACTCCCCGCTAATCTCCATCGATGGCCACAGCTGAGAGAACGTACAAAAATCATCATCAAACTCACTTGAAATCTGGTTTCACCTGCTGAGCTTGGAGAAAAATTGCTTACCTGTAGAGAACAAGTGGTCCAGGGCTAGTCTTGAAATAAAAACAGAAAATATTGGAGCTGCACTCTGGTCAAGATGATGCCGAGCTGCAGTCTCCAATAAGATCATGGCTCAGATTTAGTATTTTTTTTAAGTCTGGGGACAGAGAGGGGAGTTAGGAGTCAGGCCAGGGTATAATGACAAATTCTGATGAATTTTGTACTAACTCTCCAATATAGCATCTCCTTTGCATGTGTTCTCACTTCTGAATGAGGAGATTTAAGCTCTGCTGCAGAGAGTGTACACGGTAGTCTACACTGAGGATTATTTTTTTTTATTTTATTGAGATACAGTGTGGAACAGGCCCTTTTAGTCCTTTGAGTCACACTGCCCAGCAATCTCCTGATTTAACCCTAGCCTAATCATGGGACAATTTACAATGACCAATTAACCTAGCAACTGGTATGCCTTTGGACTGAGGGAGGACTCAGCCCATTCCAACATGAGCATAACCCTCCACAACATCGACGTCATCTTCAAAAGGCAGCAGCTTAAGGAGGTGGCATCCATCACTAGGGACCATCACAGACATGCCCTCTTCTCATTGTTACCATCAGGGAGGAGGTACAGGAACCTGGCGCTCTAATAATTCAGAAAAAGCTTCTTCCCCTCCAACATCAGATATCTGAGCAGTTCACAAACTCCTGAACACTACCTTACTGTTATTCCTTCTTTTGCACTACTTATTTTGTAAAGTACAGCAAATTATGTTTTTGCACTATACTGCTGTTACAAAACAATAAATTTCATGTCCTATAAGTCATGAAATAAGGGTGGTATGGAAGCGTAGCAGTTAGCATAACGTCATTATAGCACCAGCACCAGGGTTCCACTCCCACTGCTGTCAGTAAGGAAATTGTACAATTCCCCCCGTGACCATGCAGGTTTCCTACTGGTGCACCAGTTTCCTCCCACAGTCCAAAGATGGACAAATTAGCAGGTTAATTGGTCACATGGGTGGAATTGGGTGGCAAGGTCTCATTGGACTGCAAGGGCCTCATATCGCTAAATCAATAAATCAATAAACAAAATAAGTGGTGAGCTCTAACTTGGAGTATTGATCACCAACCTACAGATGTAAATAAGGTTGAACAATTACAGAGAAAATTTACAAGGATGTTGCTGAGCCTGGAGGACCCGAGTTAGAAGGAAGCATTGAATAGGTTAGGACTTTATTCCTTGGAATGTAGAAGATTGAGATGAGATTTGATAGAGATATACAAAATTGAGGTGTATAGATAGGGTTAATGCAAGCTGAGATTGCTTGGAGCTGCAACTATAGGTCATGGGTTAAGGGTGAAAGGTGAAAAGTTGAAGGGGAACATAGGGGAAACTTCACTCTGAGGGTCGTGAGAGTGTGGAACGAGCTGGCAGCACAAGTGGTGCATGTAAGCTTGATTTCAATACTTGAGGAGTTTAGATCGGTACATGGACAGGAGTCGTATGGAGGGCTATGATCCAGGTGCAGGTCAATAGGTGTAGCCATTTTAAATTGTTTGACATGGATTAGATGGGCCGAAAGTACTATTTCTGTGTTGTGCTTTCCTATGACTATGTCTCTAAGTTAGTGATAATAAACATGATTCACATCAGGAACTTAGGGAATCTTGTCAGTGATGGTTTCTCATGAGTAAGGTAAAAGGTCTCAGATGTTCACTTTGGTCAATGCAATTCGGAGGAGCACTCTCCATGGTGACCTGACTAATAATAACTTCTCAGTACCACGGAAGTAATTGGTTATTGGTTAATGAGGGTCAATTACTTGCCTTATTTCAACATTACAGCAGCATCCATGCTTCAAGAAAGACAATTGGCTGAGAGGCATTGTGACGTCATGCAATGGTGCTACAGAAATGTAGTCACATCAAAAGCTAATCTTAAGGGAAAGGGGGAGAAAGCTATTTTCATAAAGCATAAGAGATTCTGCAGATGCTAGAAATGCAGAGTAACACACACAAAATGCTAGAGGAACACAATAAGTCAGGTAGCATCCATTATTAAGGACCTCCAGCACCCAGGGTATGCCCTTTTCTCACTGTTACCATCCGGTAGGTGATACAGAAGCCTGAAGGCACACACTCAGTGATTCAGGAACAGCTTCTTCCCCTCTGTCATCCGATTCCTAAATGAACATTGAAGCTTTGGACACTACCTCACTTTTTTTAAGTATACAGTATTTCTGTTTTTGCACATTCTTTTAAATCTATTCAATATATGTAATTGATTTACTTGTTTATTTTTATGTTTTATTTTATTTATTATTTTTTTCTCTCTGCTAGATTATGTATTGCATTGAATTGCTGCTGCTAAGTTAACAAATTTCATGTCACATGCCGGTGATAATAAACCTGATTCTGATTCTGATCTATGGAAAGGAATAAATAGTTAAAGTTTCAGGCCAAAACCCTTCAACAGGACCTGTCTGACCTGTCAAGTTCTTACGCCATTTTGTGTGCTGATCTTTATTAAAGATGGAATAAATTACCTGATGACTCTGTCACAATCACTTTCTGGCCATCAGCTGAATTGCTGGGAGCACGAACTTTGACTTCTGGCTCCGTGGAGGCGTTTTCTGAAACTGGTCAAGATAAGAATCA
The DNA here is from genome assembly GCF_963921235.1 of Mobula hypostoma. NCBI lineage: Eukaryota > Metazoa > Chordata > Chondrichthyes > Myliobatiformes > Myliobatidae > Mobula > Mobula hypostoma. Next base: position 9,943,703 of record NC_086102.1, on the reverse strand, counting down.
TGCAAGCTTTCATTCCATTCATCTGAGTTCCAAGCAAATACTCCCAGTTGCCTAAAAGCAATCTAGGAGCAGTACAGTAGTGTCGTGGTTAGTGTAACATCATTACAGCACCAGTGATTAGGGTTAAGTTCTCTTCGGTAAAGAAATTGTACATTCCCCCATGACTGTGTGCTTAGTTTCCTCCTACCTCTAAAGACAGGGTTAGGCTTAGTAGATCGTGGGCATATTATGTTGGTGCTAGAAGCTTGGCGTCACTTGCAAGCTGAACCCAGCATATCCCTTGGACTGTATTGGTCATTGCCATAAATGGCACATTGCACTGTATGTCTCAATGTACATATTGAAATAGACTTCTGAACTCCCTGCCACTGCCCAGGTCTCATCACACATGAAGAACCAGTAACGTTATACTGTTCACTTTTTAACTTGTGCCATAAATATACCCTATGCTAAAGGTCAATCTTATGCAATATATTTTAATATTAGTTAATTTATTTGCAGTAATATTACTTTATGTGTGTAACGCGCTGTAAGGCTTCACTGCTAATGTAATAGTTTCTCTGTAGCAGCAATGTTTGGGTTATGACTAGAGATAACGGGGCTTTGGAATATGGGGTTAGCCAATAAGAAGGATGTTGTTCTTTCTTGTGTGTCTGGGAGCCGGGAATTGGTGGTCTTTTGCCGGGGAAAGATGAGGAGAGAAGATGCAAATGGAGAGAGTTGGTACACCGCCATACGGAGTGGACTTGGAGCGAGGGTCCGAAGGTCAGCGACGCTCGGAGAAAGTCGATGGTGACGAATGGCTTATCAGTGAGCTCCAACGTTGCGCATTAGACTGTTTCACGAAAATGGGCCCTTCTCTTTTTTTGTTTTCTTTATTCACCATATAGTCAAATTAAGAATTAAGCTCAACCGTTTAATCGCATATTGTGTACTGTTTGTTATTTCATGGTACTGATTTGTAACAGGTGACACATTGCACAGCATCCACCCAAACAAGGGATCTTAAGTTTGGCCGGGCCAGGGGCTATCCTCCCCTAAATTAAGCTGCTCGCTGAACCGAGAGTTACATGTGTTTTTATGTGAGAGCTGTACGTACTGTGTTGTGCACTTGGTCCCAACGAACGTCATTTTATTTCAACAGTTAGATAGTTTCATTTAATCAGAGAAATGTATACAATATACAACATGAATTTCTTGTTCTTTGCAGACATCCACAAAAACAGAAGCGCCCCAAAGAATGAATGACAGCAAAAACATTAGAACCCCAAAGCTCGCTCCCCTACACGCCCCTCCCACGCACAAGCAGCAGCAAAGCATTTGACGGCATACATGTATACGGGTGAATGTCAATAAACCTGAACTTGACAAATGACAAATAAATGTGACAAATAAACCTAATGTTTACCTTTGTCTTCTAAAAACAGTTCAGGTCACGACTCAATAACAATCATAGAAACAATAAAGAGAAAATTAACAGGCAGATTGGCTTCACAGGTGTCAAATTTCGGGGAAAAGAACCACCGAGCAGAGCCCAATTAGGTAAGCAAGAGTTTAAAGGTGAGATGAGACAATAGTCCCTGATCGGAGGTGTGAAGCCATGAGATGAAGCCTCTAGGAGGATGTTCAAAGTTGGCGGAACTGCAATTAGGGATGCTGGTGTCTGTGTGTAATTGGAATGCACAAGTTTTTATTGTACCTTACTCTAGAGATGAATGTGCACAAATGGGCTGAGGGAGGGAGCAGATCTGTGGCATTGAAGATATTTCTCTCCTGATGGAAATGAGGTCTCATCTACTATTTTGTTTCCTGTGTGCATTTCTGATAGAGTGGAAAGGAAGATTTACTTTAGTTGTCACATGTACATTAAATTAGTTCATTCATAACTGGACTGGTAATCTTAGGCTTGTTCTAACTGTCTAAGGACTTGATCTCAAATCCGGTCACCATCTATTGAATTTAAATCAGTTTAAGTTTTCAAGGAGAAGCAATTAATCTCAGTAATGATGACAAGAAAAAATAATCTGTTCACTGATATTCTACGGGGCAAATCTTAGATTAAATTATCTTTACTTGTCACATGCACATTGAAATATTCAATGTCAAGATAAGTTTATTATCAATGTATGTATATGCCACCACATACTGCCTTGAAATTCACTTTCTTGCAGGCAGTTAAAGAAAAATAAAGCAATACAATAGAATTTTTGAAAAAAAACGATACAGGAGGAGGAAGAGCCAGCCCCCATTAGGGGATTGGAGATGGAGAGGATCAGTAACTTTGAACGCCTTGATATTATTATACCAGAGGATCTGTCTTGGGACCAGCACAAACTGTAAGTGGCATGACAAAGAAGGCACACCAGCACCTCTAGAAGTTTGCTTAGATTGGCATGTCATCTTAAACGCTGACGAATTTCTATAGATGTACAGTGGAGAGCATCCTGACAAGTTGCACCACAGCCAGGTTTGGAAACACCAATGCCCAGGAATGGAAAAGCCTACAGAAAGTGACGGATACAGTTCAGTCCATCACAGACAAAGCCCTCCCCACCGGTGAGCACACTTACATGGAGCGCTGCCACAAGAAACAAGCATCTATCATCAAGGACCCCCTCCATCCAAGCCATGCACTCTTCTCGCTACCTGGAGCCTTAGCTCACACATCACCAGGCTCAGGAAAAGTTATGATCCTACAGGCACTGGAACCAATGTTAATAACTTCACTTACCTCAACTCTGACCTGATTCACAACCTACAGACTCTCTTTTAAGGACATTACATCCCACGTTCTCATTTACACTAATGTTACATTAGTCTCATTCTCCGCAAATTCTGATCAATTCCCCATGGATTCTTTGACTTAGACATTAGAGACAGTTAACAATGGTGTGAAACCTACCCACTCGTACATCTGTGGGATGTGCGAGGAACCAGAGCATCCAGGGCAAACATATGGTCAAAGAGAGAGAGAGCAGGTAAACTCCACAAGGCACTGAAACGGGGTCTCTGTCACTGAGGAACAGTGGCTGTACTAGCTGTGTCTCTGTGCTCTCCATAGAAACATAGAAACATAGAAAATAGGTGCAGGAGTAGGCCATTCAGCCCTTCAAGCCTGCACCGCCATTTATTATGATCATGGCTGATCATCCAACTCAGAACCCCGCCCTAGCCTTCCCTCCATACCCCCTGATCTCCGTAGCCACAAGGGCCATACCACATAGGTTGTACACTATCACACCACAGACTGAGAACTGCCAATTATGCAGGATATTGTAATGCAAATATATTGTTAATTTGTTTACCGTAATCTAACCCAGAGCGGTCCAGTAATTCATTCGTTAGGGTGCTTCCTGTCATCAGAGAAAGAAAATGATGAATACCTTGCATTTATAAATTTTCATGCAAATATGAACCCAAGGCAGTACTGTCAAACAAGATATGATTAATCATGTACATTTTGTTAATTGCTTATTAATACAGGATAACCAATCACAATTTTCACTGAGAAACCTATCTTGAGAGATAACTTGTCTTGGAATGGGAACAGCTTGGAAGGTTATGAGCCAAATGCTGACAACTGGAGGAACATGGTAGCCCAAGTCCCTGAATGACAGGTCCTATAAAATGATGGTGCTATTATGAAGGATAAAGCCATCCTGACAGTCCACAGATGGACGTAGACATGTGTGCAACAATTCAGCTTGCCATTCTACTGATCAAACTCTGGAGGGAAGCACCAATGGCAAAGGTCAGCCCTAACCAAGCATGGGTGATGTGCTGCACTGCTTCTGGGTTCTCCTTTCCTGGAGTACAGCAACAGGCAAGCCCGCAGCTGGAGGCCTAATCCGCGCTACATCTGAAGACACGCAGCTCCTCTACCATCGGTCACACCAATAGAAAAGGGAAGTGGACTTGCAGCATTTTACATTATCAATACCCAACAGGGTCTTGCAAACACAAGAGAAATGTCAAAGAAAATCTCCCGCTGTTAGACTGCATGCCACCCTCACACACCAACTCCGGTACTTTCCTGTAGCACAGTCTACACTAAGTCCAGCTCCTCTGCCAATGAGCAGCTCACTGATAGAGCAGACCTGCAGTACTTGAAGTTCTCAATGTCCTGTATTGTCTTGCAATCGTAAAAAAGACATTTACAAAAGACAAATACAGCTTTGATTGGCCCCCAAGGGGCTGCTGCGCTGAACGCACTGCCATCTCACCAAACATTCACTACAAAGAATACTGATAATAGAGGCTTCTAATTATTTAGCAGGAATCAGATTGCAGCACCCCACACAGTAGATGTAGACAAACAATGCATTCAAAATACTGGGGAACTCAGCAGGTCTTGCAGTATCTATGGAGAGCAATAAAGATTTGAGGTTTCAGGCCAAGACCCTTCATTAGGACTGGAAATGAAGGGAGCAGAATATAGAGTTAGATGGTGTGTGGCCTCAGTCGTAGCAAGGACTGAGCCTCAAGCCATGGTGCTGTTCACAGCTGAACAGGAGAGAGCCTTGTGCTGTATATGATTGTCAGTACTGTGTTTTGAACCTTAGCCCTGGTGTAAAGCTTTTTCATTTGGCTGTATTCATGGTATTTGTGTACAGTTGAATGACAATTGAACTTGAACTCGAATGGGAAGGAACACAAGCAGGAAGGTGATAACTGAAGCTGTGTGAGGGGGAACGTAGCTGGATGGGGGAGGAGAGGATGAAGTGAAAAGTTGGCAGGCAATAGGTGGAAAAGATAAAAGGCTGAAGAAGAAGGAATCTGACAGGAGTGGAGAGTGGACCATGGGAGAAAGGGAAGGAGACACATCAGGTGGTAGGCAGGTGTGGAGAGGAGAAAGTGTAAAAGGAGAGCCTTAAGTTAACGCGTTCAGTGATGGGAAAACCCACCTCAAAGTTCAGCTGTACATACCTGCTGCATACTTGCAGATGAAGTTGTGCTTCATGTTACACCTGTCATCATTCCACTGGTAGAGGTATGGTCCACCCAGGCCGGGCTGAGCAGTCAGCTGGTGGTACATCACCACGCATGCTTCACTGCCACATGACGGCTCATCTGCATACCAGTTCCTAGCAACGAGGGAAGATCAGAGATGAATCTAAAGTATCGATAATCCATACCAAAGTCTCTGTACTACAAAGTGAAGGAAGTGACCAGAGTGTTGCTAAACTTCAGTGATTAGGGTTTTACAAGTTGGCTCAAATCAGAATGGTTTAAGGGAATTAATGTTTCCTCCCACCGAGAGGATCACTGAAGTCTCTCTCCTCACTATTTGTCACATTTACCAGGAATATCGCAGACAAAGGACCCAAAGCATTGTTGAGGATCCCTGCCACCAAACCCACAATCTCTGACCTACTACCATCAGGAAGTGTCAATAAGATAGATATACAATGCCTATAAAAACTATATACTCCACATGGAAGTTTCCATGTTTTATTGTTTTGCAGCACTGAATCACAGTGGATTTAATTTGGCTTTTTTGACACTGATCAACAGAAAAAGACTCTTTTGTATCAAAGTGAAAACAGATCTCTATAAAGTGATCTAAATAAATTACAAATATAAAACACAAAATAATTGATTGCATAAGTATTCGCCTCCTTCAAGTCAGTATTTAGTAGATGCACCTTTAGCAGCAATTACAGCCTTGAGTCTGTGTGGATAGGTCGCTATCAGCTTTGCACATCTGGACACTGCAATTCTTCCCCATTCCTCTTTACAGGACTGCTCAAGCTCTGTCAGATTGCATGGGGATCGTGAGTGAACAGCACTTTTCAAGTCTAGCCAAAAATTCTCAATTGGATTGAGGTCTGGACTCTGACTTGGCCACTCCAGGACATTAACTCTGTCTAGCTTTGGCTTTATGCTTGGGGTCATTGTCTTGCTGGAAAACAAATCTTCTCCCAAGGTATAGTTCTCTTGCAGACTGCATCAGGTTTTCCTCCAGGATTTCCCTGTATTTTGCTGCATTCATTTTACCCTCTACCTTCACAAGCCTTCCAGGGCCTGCTGCAGTGAAGCATCCCCACAGCATGATGCAGCCATCATGATGCTTCACGGTAGGGATGGTGTGTTTTTGATGATGTGCGGTGTTTCACTTACGCCAAACATAGCATTTAGCCTGATGGCCAAAAAGCTCAATTTTGGTTTCATCAGACCACAGAACTTTCTTCCAGCTGACTTTGGAGTCTCCCGCAGGCCTTTTGGCAAACTCTAGCTGAGATTTGGGCTTTCTCTTCACCACTCTGGTCACCTCACTACAGGAAGGATGTGGATACAATAGAGATAGTACAGAGGAGATTTACAAGGATGTTGCTTGGATTGGAGGGCGTACCTTATGAGAATAGGCTGAGTGAACATGGATTTTTCTCCTTGGAGTGATGGAAGATGAGAGGTAACCTGACAGAGGGGCATTGATCATATGGATAGCCAGAGGCTTTTTCCCAGGACTGAAATAGCTAACACGAGGGGGCATAGTTTCATGGTGCTTGGATACAGGTACCGAGGGGATGTCAGGGTAAGTTTTTCACACAGAGAGCGGTGGGTGCATGGAATGCATTGCCGGTGGCGGTGGTAGAAGCGGATACAATAGAGTCTTTTAACAGCTTCTTAGATAGGTACATGAAGCTTAGGAAAATAGAGGGTTATGCACTAGGGAAATTATAGGCTGTTTCTAGAGTAGGTTGGCACAACATTGTGGGCCGAAGGGCCTGTAATATGCTGTAAATTTCTATGTTCTATGTCCTATGTTCAGTTACCCATAAAGCAGCGAATGGTGAAACACCCGGGCAACAGTTGTATGTGTAATCTCTCCCATCTCAGCCACTGAAGCTTGTAACTCCTCTAGAGCTGCCGTAGGTCTCTTGGTGGTCCCCTCACTAGTCCCCTTCTTGCACGGCCACTCAGTTTTTGAGGACTGCCTGCTCTAGGCAGATTTAGAGCTGTACCATATTCCTTCCATTTCTTAATGATTGATTTGACTGTACTTAAAGGGATAGTCAGTGACTTGGAACTGTTCTAGTATCCATCTCCTGATGTGTTTTTCAATAAATTTTTCACAGAGTTGCTTGGAGTGTTCTTTTGTCTTCACAGTGCAGTTTTAGCCAGGATACTGACTCACCACCAGTAGGACCTTCCAATTTTTTTTTTGTTAAGTGCAATGGTGAACAATAGCCAGGTCAGAAATGCTGATCAAATCAACTGGTTCCCAAAGAGAGCTCTGATAGGCCAATCAGATGGTTCACTGCTGCTCAGCAATAGAACACAAAACAGGCACAAGGTCACTGGCCCCTGTACCCCAGAAACACACCTGAGCAGTGTGGCAGAGGTATGTGCTATGCATGACCTGATCTGAAAGCATCATGTTGACTCATAACAGATCGTGTTCACGGTGGAACAGCTTGGTCAAGGATGGGGTGATTAGCACTGATGGACAAATTATACCTCCACTACCCCAATTACAATCAATTGAAACATCTTGACTCCATTTAACTAATTGGCTGAATCAGTGATAATCTGGTGTGTCATATTAAAAGGGGTGAATACTTATGCAATCAATTATTTTGTGTTTTATATTTGTAATTAATTTAGATCTCTTTGTAGAGATTTGTTCTCACTTTGACAGGGAAGAGTCTTTTTTTTGCTGATCAGTGTCAAAGAAAGCCAAATTAAATTCACTGTGATTCAATGTTGTAAAATAATAAGACATGATTACTTCCAAGGGGGTGAATACTTTTACAGGCACTGTAAACCAGTCCAACTCCAATTCCAGTTCAGAGCTGCTGCATTTACCTGTACTTTTCAGGACTGCCATCTGTCCACTCGTAAAGGTCAGGACATGCACTGAAGGTGTTGTGAGTCTGTCCCTCCCCATTGCGTCTCAGGCCAATCCAGAAATCTCCATCCGAGAGGGCAGAGCCGGACTTGGTGAGGTCTTGCAGGAGGTTCTCAATCAGCTTCTGCTCGTCGGGAGACCTGATGCTGAGCAGTGCTCCCCGGTCCATCTCACATGCCTGGCTCGCCTCCTTGAAGCCAATGCGCCTGCTCAGGTCTTGGAAGTAGGCAATCTTGTAGCAGGGGTGCTCCGCGCCCCCATAACAAACCGTCTGACCTGCAGACCAATCAATGTGCACAGTCTTACAGAGGGCCAAAGTACCAAAGGGCGAGTCTTACAACACAAAGATGTCTCTACAGAACAGAGATAAAAACCGTATAACCACATAACAATTACAGCACGGAAACAGGCCATCTCGGCCCTTCTAGTCTGACCCGAAAAGGAGTTGTTTCCTAAAGGGGAACTCTTTCCTGACAAATCTGTCAAAATTCGTTGAGGAAATAACAGGCAGGATAGACAAAAGAGAGTTAGCAGATGGTGTTTACCTGGATTTTCAGACAAAGCGTTCTTCATGAGGCTGCCTGACAAGATTAGAGCCCCTGGTACTACAAGAAAAGTATTAGCATGGATGGAAGATTGGCTGACTGGCAGGAAGCAAAGAGTGGAAATAATGGGGGCCTTTTCTGGTTGGCTGCCAGTGAGTAATGATGTTCCACAAGAGTCCGCATTAGGTTAGTTTCTTTTCATGTTATATGCCAATGATTTGGATGACGGAAATCATGGCTATGCCTCCAAGTTTGCAGATGATATGAAGATAGGTGAAGGGGCAGGTAGTGTTGAGTGAGCAGAGTGTCTGCAGAAGGACTTATATAGATTGGGGAAATGAGCAAAGAAGAAGCAGATGGAATATAGTGTAGGGAAGCCTATAGTCATGTACTTTGGTAGAAGAAATAAAGACATAGACTATTTTCTTGCTGGGGCTTTATAAAGCATTGGTCAGACTGTACTTGGAGTATTGTGAGCAGTTTTGGGCTTGTTAGGAAGAATGTGCTGGCATTGGAGAGAGTCCAGAGGAGATTCACGGGAATGATCCCGGGAATGAAAGCGTTAACGTATGAGGAGTATTTGATGTCTCTGGGCCTGTACTCACTGGAGTTTAGAAGGATGAGGGGAGTGATCTAATTGAAATCTACTTGACACTGAAAGGCCTGGATAGAATGGACATGGAGAGGCTGTTTCCATTAGGAGAGTCTAGGATCTGAGGGCACAGCCTCAGCCCTTTTAGAACTAGGATGAGGAGGAATTTCCTTAACTAGAGGGTAGTGAATCTGTGAAATTCATTGCCATATGTGGTTGTGGAGGCCAAATTATTGGGGATATTTAAAACAGAGGATGATAGGTTCTTGATTAATAAGGGAGTCACGAGCTACGACAAGAAGGTGTGTGAATGGTGTTGAAAGAAAAATTCAGCCGTGATTGATCATGGAGCAGACTTCATGGGCTGTATGGCCTAATGCTGCTCCTATATCTTATAGCTTAATTTTTAAAAGATCAGTGCTGAGCTCAAGAGGGTTGAGTGTTTCACGTTCTAAGGATTTAACATGACCAATAGCATGATCTGATGTAATGACCAAGAAAGCTCACCAGCACGTTTACTTCTTCCAGACACTACAGAAATGTGGCATGTCCCCGTAACTCTTCCCAGTTTTTATTCACATTTTCCATGGCAACTGATCTGCCCATGACCGCAAGAAACCCCAGAGAGTTTTGGGCTCGGCTTAGAATATAACGGAAATCAACCTCCCCTCCATGGACTCTGTCTAGACTTCTCACTGCCTCAGTAAAGCAGCCAGCATGATCAATACCCACACCACCCCGGAGTGTCTCTTTTCTTCTCTTCTCCCATCAGGCAGGAGATGCAAAACCCTATTTTTCAGGCTTGAAACATTGACTGTCCATTTGCCTCCACAAATGCTGCCCTACACTCTGAGTTCCTCCAGCATCTTGTTTGTTTTTCCTTTGCTGTGGATTCCAGCTTCTGCAATCTCTTGTATCATCACCCTGTGTTGTTCTGGCCCAGCTCTTTAACATCTCATTACTGGCAAATATGACGTGCCTTATTTCCCAATTAATTACTTTATGTACCACAGCCAACCTCATTACTATTGCGTTCGCACACAAAACCAGCTAGGGAAGCACTGTGATATAAATGTCAGATTGTTAAAGAGCCTTGGGCAGTGATAAGATTGTTGCCAGCACAAAGTAGCACAGCGAGAAATGAACTTGCGTCAGATTACAAAACTTTAAAGCCAAAATTATTTTGACCCCAAGTCACACTGACAGCTGGGAACATATTTATTTTCTTGTCAATCTTAGTGCACCATTGGTTTCTAATGGACAGGAATGTAAGTACCCACTCTGTGGTCGCCCCTCATACATTCTAATCCAAGTGTCATCTGTTCCCCATCAAAGTAAATTTATTATCAAAGTCACCATACAGTACCTTGACATTCATTTTTGTGCAGGCATTTCCAGGAAAATAAAGAAATACGATAGAATTTATGAAAACCATGCACAAAAACCAGTGTGCAAAAGAAGACAAATAAAATATGAATCATACTGAGAACGTGAGTTGTAGAGTCCTCGAGAGTCAGTTTGAAGGCTATGGAATCATTTCAGAGTTGAGGTGAGTGAAGTTATCCATGAATGTTCAGGAGCCTGCTGGCTGTAGGGTTATCAAAGTACATATAGTACATGTCACCATATACTAAGTGTAGATTCATTTTCTTTCAGCCATTCGCAGGAGATTAAAGAAATGCAATATAAGTAACGAAAACTACACATAAATAAAGACCGATAAACAACCAAGATAAATTGGATAAGTAATAAATAAATAAATAAATAACACCAAGAACATGAGTTGTTAGAACCTTTTAAAGGTCTGAGAATAGAGATGTGGGGAGGAGGTGCAGCCTGGGAATCTTCGCAGAGCATCCTACTATTCCCAAAGCAAAGACACATAAAAATTAGCCTGAGTACACTGCTCAGCCCTTCCATTCTGTTCTGCCTTTCCATATTGTCCTGGCTGATCTTCCATTGCATCATTTTCTCTCTTCCCATACCCTCTAAGTGTCTAGAAATCTATCCACCTCATTCTTTAATGGAATCGGTGAGCCAGCCCTCTGTGCTAGAAAATTCCACTGGTTCAAAGCAAATTTCTCCTCATTTCAGTCTAAACGAGCAAGAGCTAATGAAACTGTGGATGTTTCTCAAAAGGTGTGGGGCTAGACAAGGTTGTAGGTAAGGTGAGAGGGTAGGGACATCTAAAACTAGAAAGCAAGGGTTTAACTCGAGAGAAGTTAGATTTAAAGGGGGCCTGAGGGGAAACCTTTTTCACATTGAGGGTAATGGGCATATGGAATGAGCTGTCGACATGGAAACAATTACAAGGTTTAAAGAACATTTGGACAGTTCCATAGACAGGAGAGGTGTAGGGGAGATTATGGGCCAAACACAGAGAAATGGGACTAGGTTAGTTGACAATGGTCAGCATGAATGTGTTGGGACAAAGGGCCTGTTTCCATGCCGGATGACTACGACTTGGGAATGGGAGACTCAAAGCATTCTCTACATTACAGGAGGGGCGGGGGGGGGGGAGAGAAAGGGAGAAAGAGGGAGAGAGGGAGGGGGAGAGAGAGACAGATAGAGAGGGAGAGAGAGAGGGAGTGGAAGGGGAGGGAGCGAGAGAGAGAGAGGGGGGATAGGGAGAGAGGGAGAGAGAGATAGAGAGAGAGGGAGGAAGAGATAGAGAGAATGGGGGAGAGAAAGAGAGAGAGGAGAGGGGGCTCAGCAAATTATATAAATAAGGGCTCTTAGATATTTATATTTGATAAAAGCTAGAAATACCCACATACATACACACACCCAGAGAGTGACTGATATGCTCACAGTAAAACAGTAATATAGAGACACAGCCAGGAACAAATATATGCACTGTGTTATATATATAGAGAGGCTAAGATAGAAATACCCACATATTTACATACCCCTGTATTTGTCAACGCACATATTCAGACAGTAACAGATACATCCTCACAAATAGTAAGTGGGAGACACAGATTAAAGGAATGACATAGAAGGTGAAGACTTTGCAGGCGTAGATCCATGGTCTTGCAAGACTAGCGGATGCCTTTACAGAAGGTGAGACAGAGAAATGTCACTCTCTCTCACACTTGCCCACATTATATAGTGATAGAATCATAGATCACTACAACACAGAAACAGGCCCTGCAGCCCATTTACTCCATGCCAAACTTTGATTCTGCCTGGTTCCATCAACGTGCACTAGGACCAGAGCCCTCCATACCCCTCACATCCATGAATTTATCCAAATTTCTCTTAAAAGTTGAAATCACTCATAAATAATATACACACATTACACACACACACACACACACACACACACACACACACACACACACACACACACACACACACACATTTACACCCAAGTTGTAGATACAGAAAATTTTCTTTATATACTTGCATATATATTTAGGCATAAACACACACATGGTATTATTCACATACATATATATGATACACACAGAGTTTTACAGGGAACAATTATCTGTCTGCAGGTTTCTAATTGACTTAACCAGTGAGTTTTGATGCCTCAGCAATAACTTTGGAACATTAATGTAAGAACTCTCATACATCCAATCCGTTTTGCTACCCCAGCAATTCACAGTGAATTTCAAGCTGCAGCCACCATTGTAATTTACAGAAGGCAGCAGCAATTTGCACACGGTGAGCATTCTCTGTGACAGCATGGCTGGGTGATGCCGACTGGGGAATAAGTAATTCCCTGAGTTATAGCGAAAGGCTGAATAGCTCCAGACTTTATTTTCCAGAGTGCAGAAGATTGTGAGGAGATTTGATAGAGGTTTAAAAAATTATGAGGGGTACAGATAGGGTGTGCAAGCAAGCTTTTCCCACTGAGGTTAGGTGAGACTACAATCAGAGGTTGTGGGTTAAGAGTGAAATATTTAAGGGGAACATAAATGGGAACTTCTTCACTCACTCAGAGGGTGGTGAGAATGTACAATGAGCTGCCAGCAGAAGTGGTGGTTGTGGGTTCAATTTCAATATTTAAGAGAAATTTGGATAGGTACATGGATGGAAGGGAGTGGAGGGCTATTGTCCGGGTGTATATCAATGTGACTAGGCAGTCCTGACGCAGGGTCTCGGCCCGAAACGTCGATTGTACCTCTTCCTAGAGATGCTGCCTGGTGCTGCAGCAACTTTGATGTGTGTTGCTTGAAACTCCAGCATCTGCAGATTTCCTCGTGTTTGCAGTTTAAGAGTTTGGCATGGACTAGATGGGCCAAAGGGTCTGCTTCTGTGCTGTGGAATTCTATGACTCTATCACTCTATCTACAGTAATTCCCAAGACATTGAGTGGAGCTCACCTCTTCTTCCAAAACCCAACTACAGGACATTCACATCTGACCACACTGTTGTTTAACAGCCCAGTTGAAAGCCAGCGTCACTGTGCAGAACTCACTCAGCACACTCCGTACCCCTCCCATCCATGTACCTAGCTAAATTTCTCATAAATGTCGGAATCGAACCCGCAGCCACCACTGGTGTCAAACAGGAAAAAAGCTCCAGAACAAGGCTTAAACCTTAGAACATAGCACAGTGCAGGCCCTTCGGCCCACGATGTTGTGCTAGCCTTTCAACCTATCAACCTAACCCTTTCTCCTCCATTTTCTTTCATCGATGTGCCTATCTAAGAGTTTCTTAAATGCCTCTAATGTATTTACCTTTACCACCACCCCTGGCAGGGCACCCAGGCACCACCAACTCTCTGGTAAAAAACTTACCCCAGATATCCTGCCTATACATTCCTCCAATATTCATATATTTATTTATTTATTGAGATACAGCTGTTTTGGCCCTTCACCCAGCAACCCACCTGTTTAATCCAAGCATAATCGGGAGCAATTTACTATGACTAATTAACCCACCAACTGGTATGTCTTTGGAGTGTGGGGAAAAAAACCTGAGGACGGGGAGGAAACCTCATGCAGACACGGGGACAACATACAAATTCCTTACAGACAGTGGCGGAAATGTAACCCAGGTCACTGGTACTGTAAAATGTTAAGCTAACCACTACGTTACCATGCCGCCCCACCTTAAAATTATGCCCCCTCATATTGGCGTGAAGTGAGAGGGTCACCCAGTTTGCTGCGGCTATCAGCACAAAATTCAGAATCAGGTTTATTACCACTGACTTCTATTATACGAGATCTGCTGTTTTGTGGCAGCAGTATAGTGCAAAGAGATAAAATTACAAAATAAATAGTTAAAATAAAAAGGAATAGCAAGATAATGTTTGTGTGTTCGTGGATCGTTCTGAAATCTGATGGTGGAGGGGACGAAGCTGTTTCTAAATGATTGAGGGTGGGTTTTGAGTTTCCTGTACTGACTGGGACACTCACTGCAGTAAGTCACACAGGCAAAAATACAAACATGTGAACACAAATAACATATGATACGCTACACAACTGACATTTACCCTTTTGTGGGTCAGGTCATACTGGTGGCAACACGGGCGATTATGAGGCAGTTATTAAGTGCGAAAATTTTAAAAATCTGAAAGTCAGCGAGGGTGTAGTGTTCTTTGTGGTGGAGCCGACTAAAGGGAGATTTAGAGTCACACCACATGGAGACAGTCCCTTTGATGCAATGAGTCTGTAACTGACCATTAACCATTCACTCTACATTAATCCCATATAATTCCCTCACATTTCACATTACCCCCCTCTACACAGTGGGAGGCAAATTTACAAACCAGTCCCATCCTAACAAGTGGGAGGAAGCCAGAGCACTCATGCAGCCACACGGAGAGCTTGCAAACTTCACACAGACAGCACCAGGAATTCACAATTACCAAGGGTTGACTAACTCAGTAAGGACGGCTGCTTTCTTTAATAGAGAGGGCATATCAAAGTTCAAAGTTCATATTAAATTTATTATCAAAGTACATATATATCACCACTCTCTCTGGATGAGTGACAGAGACAGAAACCTCTCCCATATATCCTCTCCCATATATCTATATATATTACCTGGCAGAGGATAAGGGGGGGGGGTGGGACCTACCTTGGCAACTCTTCATAGACAGGCACAGACATGATTGTCTGAATATCTAACCCTGATATGAACAGGGAAGTAAAAGTGACATCTCCCTCTAGGCAACACAAGGACCAGAGTTAAGACTTGGGACCCTGAGTTACAGAGAAAGGTTGAATAAGTGCAGGAAACTGAGAGGAGATTTGGTAGAGGCATGCAAAATTATGAAGGGTATAGATTTGGTAAATGCAAGCAGGCTTTTTCCTCTGGGTTTGGGTAAGCCTAGAACTAAAAGTCATGGGTTAAGGGTTAGAGAAGAAATGTTTTCCGGGAACATGAGGGAACCCTCTTCACTCGGAGGCTGGTGAGATCGCCGTACGAGTTGGTGGACGCGGAAAGATTGAATAGCTGCACGGATACGGTGGGTATGGATGGGCTATGGTCCAGGTGCGGGCAGATGAGACGAGGAAGCATAAGGTTTAGCATAAACTAGATGGGCCGAAGGGCCTGTTTCTGTGCTGGAGTACTCTATGAATATGTGACTATCCCGTGTTTTTGTAATTTTGTGCAGTCTCAAAGGTGCCCACAGGACGGACAGACACACACAAAGCACAGACAGACAGACAGACACACACACACACACACACACACACACATTCATAGGGGAGTGTACTCACCGCTCAGCACCCGATTTGCGGAGCCGCTGCCCAGAATCCCGCTCACAATCACATTCAGCACCAGCATCGCACTGGCCAGCGACCGGATAGGAAGCATCGAACCACCGCGTGGGGGCACGAAAAAAGCGGGCTCGATGCAAATCAGAGAACCCCGCAACAATAGGAGGCAAAACAAATCGGAAAAAAATCCACAAAAAAATGGTCAATCCGAGATTTCTACGCAAAAAAAAATAATGGGGCTATGCAAAATCAGGTAATGGTCATAAAGGCTAACAAGGCAAACTGGAGATTTCGTTAAAGAGGCGTAATGCCAACTATTGAAATCCGCAAAAAAGGGCAAAAAAAACCAAACCGGATAATTCCGCAAAGAGGATGCAATGCAAACCAGAGAATTCAGCAAAACAAATATTAATACAATTTAGGATTTCCGTTTAAAGAAAAGACAAGGCAACGCAATTTTCCCAAAACAAGCGCAATAAACTTATGCACAGACACGGCACGGAATTCAGAGTTCGCCCAAAGACAAGGAAATGTTACGTTAAAGTTACTATTTTTAAAAATATATCTAATTTAGAGCTGGCGGTCCCTGTGAGAGCGAGAGCGGATCGAGCTAAGGAGTAGCTGCCGCCGGCGAGAAAGCGCCCCAGCTCCGGGGGACAGAGAAATGGGTCTCGGTGCGGTCTCACTGGTGGGTGGCTTCCCCTCGCACCCCTCGTCGCTGGACCACTGTCGCGCCGCCTTCCTCCACCATGCGAGCACAAAAACCTATGTATCTGGGGCGCTGTGTTTTATAGCTGAGCCGTGACAGACAGCATATCAGACCCCGCTCTCCACCCCCTCCCCACACTCTAACTCCAACCCTCCCACCCCTGAAAGTCATCGCCCCTCCTGCAAGCACCACCCTCCTCCCCCATCGCTGCTGCTCTCACTACGGACCGAACGGAGGGAAACTTCTCAAGGGATTCGCGTACAGAGCGGCGAGTGGCTGAAGTAGTCAGGAAGGATGCGGGAACACTCCCCAGCATCTTAACCTCTTCGCACATGTTCTGATCGCCCATCTATAGGAACGATGTCAGAATGCTGGAGAGGGTGCAGAAAAGATTCCTCAGGGAGGTTACGGGGACCTGAGAGCTTGAGTTATAAAGAGAGATTAGATTGAATTGGGAGTCCTAATGAAGAGATGCCTGAAATATGTAGGGTTTATTCCTCTCCATAGATGCTGCCTGACATGCTGAGTTCCTCCAGCATTATGTGTATTGTTTAAGATGTCCAGCATCTGTAGAATCTCCTGTGTTTTCCCTGGAACAAAGGAGGATGAGGGGTGACCTTATCCAGGTTTAGGAATGTCGATAAGGTGAAAGGTCAAAGAGAAAAGGGAAGGGTGACAATTACCAGAAGTTAGAGAAATGGATTTGGAGGCTAGCCAGACTGAAAATGAGGTGTTACTCCTCCAACCTGAGAGTAGCTTCATTGTGGCTGTAGAGGAGGCCATGGACTTATCTGGTTCATTCTGACCAAGAAGGCCATCTAACACTCCTCTTTGCCCAAATCTGTCTTCAATGTGCCTATCCAAATGTCATTTAATATTAAAAACTTCCTCTGGCAGATAGTTCAATATAGTCACCACCCCTTGGGTCTAGAACATAGAACATAGAACATAGAAATCTACAGCACATTACAGGCCCTTCGGCCCACAATGTTGTGTCGACCATGTAACCTACTCTAGACACTGCCTTGAATTTCCCTACCGCATAGCCCTCTATTTTCCTAAGCTCTTAAAAGACCCTATTGTATCTGCTTCCACCACTGCCTCCAGCAGTGCATTCTGCGGATCGACGACTCTCTGTGTGAAAAACTTACCTCTGACATTCCCTCAATACCTACTTCCAAGCACCTTAAAACGATGCCCCCTCACATTAGCCATTTTAGCCCTGGGAAAAAGCCTCTGGCTATCCGCACAATCAATGTCCCTCATCATCTTAAACACCTCTATCAGGTCACCTCTCATCCTCTGTCGCTTCAAGAAGAAAAGGCCAAGTTCATTCAATCTATTCTCATACGGTACACCCTCCAGTCCAGGCAATATCCTTGTAAATCTCCTCTGCACTGTCTCTATGGTATCCACATCCTTCCTGTAGTGAGGTGACCAGAACGGAACACAATACTCCGAGTGGGGTCTGACCAAGGTCTTGTATAGCTGTAACATTACCTCACGGCTCTTAAACTCAATCCCACGGTTGATGAATGCCAACACACCATATGCCTTCTTAACAACACTGCCAACCTGCACAACTGCTCTGAGTGTCCTATAGACACAAACCCCAAGATCTCTCAGATCCTCCACACTGCCAAGTCTTACCATTAATATTATATTCTGTCTTCAGATTTGACCTACCAAAATGAACCACTTCACACTTATCTGGGTTGAACTCCATCTGCCACTTCTCAGCCCAGTTCTGCATCTTATCAATATCCTGCTGTAACCTCTGACAACCCTCCCGATTATCCACAACACACCCAACCTTTGTGTCATCAGCAAATTTACTAACCAACACTTTTACTTCTTCATCCAGGTCACTTATAAAAATCACAAAGAGGAGGGGTCCCAGAACAGATCCCTGCAGAATACTGATCTCCATGCAGAATATGAACTATCTATAACCACACTTTACCATCTGTGGGCAAGCAAATTCTGGATCCAAAAAGCAAGGTCTCCTTGGATCCCATGCCTCTTTACTTTCTGAAGGAGCCTTGCATGGGAAACCTTATTAAATGTCTTACTGAAATCCATATACACAACATCCACTGCTCTACCTTCATCAATGTGTTTTGTTACATCCTCAAAGAATTCAATCAGGCTCGTAAGGCACAACCTGCTGTTGACAAAGCCATTGCTGACTGTCCCTAATCAGATTAAGTCTCTCCAAATGCTCATAAATCCTGCCTCTCAGGATCCTCTCCAACAACTTTCCCACCACTGAAGTAAGAGTCACTGGTCTATAATTTCTTGGGTTATCTCTACTGCCTTTCTTGAACAAGGGAACAACATTTGCAACCCTTTAATCCTCCGGTACTTCTCCCATCCCTATTGACGATGCAAAGATCATCGCAAGAGACTCAGCAATCTCACCCCTCACTTCCCACAGTAGTCTGGAGTATATCTCATCCAGTCCTGGTGACTTATCTAACTTAATGTTCTTCAAAAGCACAAGCACATCCACTTTCTTAATGTCTATATGCTCAAATGTTTCAGTCTGCTGTAAGTCATCCCCACAATTGCCAAGGTCTTTTTCTCTGCTGAATAGTGAAGCAAAGTATTCATTAAGTACCTCTGCTACCTCCTCCAACTCCATGCACACGTTTCCACTATCGCACCTGATTAGTCCAATTCTCACACAGCTCATCCTCTTGCTCTTCACATAGGTAGAATGTTTTGGGTTGTCCTTAATCCTGCTCACCAAGGCCTTCTCATGGCTCCTTCTGGCTCTCTTAATTCCATTCTTAAGCTTCTTCCTGACAACCTTGTAATTTTCTAGAGCTCTAACAGTACCTAGTTTCTTGAACCCTTCATAAGCTTTCCTTTTCTTCTTAACTAGGTTTTCTACATCCTTTGTACACAAAGGATCTCTTTCAAATCTTTCTCCTCCAACCTAAAATCTACACCCTCCAGTTTTTGATTCCATTTCCTTGAGAAAAAGACTGCATGCTTTCACCTAATCAATTTCCCACATGATTTTCGACAACTCCAAGAAATAAAGTGATAGCTTACCCAGCCTCTCCCTGAAATTCAGGCCCTCAGGTCTTGACAATATTCTCAAAATTCATCTGCAAATTCTTGTTTTTTAATTTTCAATTTCTAATGTAAAAATAATTCATTAGTATTACAAAGCATTAAAAAAACTCTTGTGGATTATTAATTTACATTTTAAAACTGCTTGGTGACTTTTTAAAGATATCAAGTTCTTAGTTTATTTGCCAATTAAAATCTTGCCTATTTTTAGTATCTGGGGAGTATTCAGAGTGTTTTAGGTATTTGGCAGCTTTGGCAGTTGGCCAAGGTGGGACTTGAATGGGGTTTTTTTTTGGCTTGTTTTGAAGGATTCCACTGAGAGGATTGCACAGCGGCAAGTCTGAATTTATTTTGAATGTCCAAAGCAGCTTCTGACTGCAGATCCCAAGCTATGTGCTTGTCTAAGCACTCTGAAGTAAATACAGTACCTGAGTCAGAAAAAATGGAGTCCATGCGTACTGTGTTTTACACCAGAATTTTTTCAACTTGGAATGAAGATTAGATTGTTGTTGAGTAGGCTGTCCCAGCAGGGCAGGTAGTCACCTCAGGAGGAATAGGCTGGAGTGTCAGAGGTTTGATGACAGAGTTTCACATCAAGCATAAAAACAGAATGTGTTAGAAATGCTCAGTGGGTCAGACAGCATCTGTGCAGAAAGACTCAATGCTTCATTACGTCTGGTGCTCATCAGTTTTCACCGCTGCCAGTAAGGAGTTTATACGTTCTCCTTACGACTGCATGGGTTTCCTCTGAGTGCTCTGGTTTCCTCTCACAGTGCAAGAACATCCCAGTTAGAAGATTATATGGTTATTGTAAATTGTCCCGTAATTAGGCTAGGATTAAATCGGGGGATTGCTGGGCGTTGTGTCTTGAAGGGCTAAAAGGGCATATTCTGTACTCTACATCAATATATTAATTAATTGATTGATAGATAAGTAAATAAATAAATGGATGAATGAATGATTTGCATATTATTTAGGCCATGAGAGACATTGAAACCAAAATGGGGTTGCCTGAATTAAGGATCCCATCACCATGCCCTCTTCTCATCAAAGTTCAAAGTAAGTTTATTATCAAAGTACATACATATCACAATATACAACCCTGAGATTCATCCCCTTGTGGGCATCAAAAACAAATCCATAATAGAATAATAACTATAACATAATTAATGAAAGACTGCGCCAACTTGGGTGATCAAGAAGTGTGCGAAAGACAAAAAAAACCTGCAGATAAATAAATAATAATAAGACCATAAGATATAGGAGCAGAATTGGGCCATTTGGCCCATCAAGTCTGCTCCACCACTTCATGGCTGATTCAATTTTCCTCTTAGCCCCAATCTCCTGCCCTCTCCCAGTATCCCTTCATGACCCGACCAATCAAGAATATATCAACCTCTGCCTTAAATTTACACAAAGACTTGGCCTCCACCACTGCCTCTGGCAAAGCATTCCACAGATCCACAACTCTCTGGCTAAAGAAATTTCTCCTTAGCTCCATTCTAAAAGATGACCTCTGTTCTGAGGCTGTGTCTTCTGGTCTTAGACTCTCCCACCATAGAAAACAACCTCACTACATCCACTTGATCAGGGCCTTTTACCATTAATAGGTTTCAATGAGGTCACCCCTCAGTCTTCTGAATCCCAGCAAATACAGGCCCATAGCCAGCAAACACTCTTCATATGACAAGCCATTCAATCCTGGAATCATATTCGTGAAACTCCTTTGAACCATCTCCAGTTTCAGTACATCCATTGTAAGGTAAGGGACAAAAAACTGCTCTCAATACTCCAAGTGAAGCCTCACCAGTGCTTTATAATGTCTCAATATTACATCCTTGCTTTTATATTTGAGTCCTCTTGAAATGAATGCTAATGTTACATTTGACTTTCTCACCAAAGGCTCAACCTGCAAATTAACCTTTAGGGAATCTTGCACAAGAACTCCCAAGTCTGATTGCAACTCAGTTTTTTTTTGTGTTTTCTCTGCATTTAGTAATAGTTAACCCTTTCATTTCTTCTATCAAAGTGCACGACCATACACTTTCCGGAACTGCGTTCCATCTGCCATTTCTTTGTCCATTTTCCTAATTTGTCTAAGACCTTCTGTAGCCTCTCTACTTCATCAAATCTACCTGCTCCTCCACCTATCTTCATATTGTCTGCAAACTTTGCAACAAAGCCATCAATTCCATCATCCACAAACAAGAGAAAATCTGCAGATGTTAGAAATCCAAGCAACACACACAAACTGGTGGAGGAACTCAGCAGGCCACACAGCATCTATGGAAAATAGTATAGTCAACATTTCAGTTCAAGACCCTTGTACTTTTATCCATAGATGTTGCCTGCCTGGCCTGCTGAATTCCTCCAGCATTTTGTGTTTGTTGCTTGGATTTCTGGCATCTGCAGAGTTTCTCCTGTTTGTAATTCCATCATCCAAATCATCAACATATAACATAAAAGGAATTGGTCCTCTGTGGATCACCACTAGTCACCAGCAGCTAGCCAGAAAAAGCTCTATTTATTTCCACTCTTTGTCTCCTGCCCATCAACCACTGCTTTATCCATGCTAGAATCTTTCCTGCAATCCCATCGACTCATAACTTGTTAAGCAGCCCCATGTGTGGCACTATGTCAAAAGACTTCTGAAAATCCCAGTACACAATTGAATCTCCTTTGTCTATCCTGCTTGTTATTTCATCAAAGAATTCCAACAGATTTGTCAGGCAAAATTTTCCCTTGAAGAAACCATGCTGACTACAGCAAATGTTATCATGTGCCTCCAAGAACCCTGAAATCTCATCCTGAATAATCGACTCCAACATCTTCCCAACCACTGATGTCGGAATATCTGACCTATAGATTCCTTTCTTCTGCCTCTCTTCCTTCTTGAAGAGTGGAGTGAAATTTGCATTTTTCCAGTCTTCTGAAACCATTCCAGAATCTGTTTCTTGAAAGATCATTACTAATGCCTCCACGATCTCTTCGGCTGCCTCTTACAGAACTCTGGTCCAGGTGACTTATGTACATTCAGACCATTCAGTTTCCCAAGAACTTTCTCTCTAGTTATGGTAACTTCAAATACTTCATGACCTCTGACACCAGACACGTCCACCATACTATTATAGTCTTCCCCCATGAAGACTGATGAAAAATACTAATCCAGTTCGTCCACCATTTCCTTGTCCCCCATTGCTACCTCTCCAGCATCATTTTCCAGCAGCCCAATATCCCCTCTCACCTCTTTTTCACACTTTATATATCTGAAGAAACTTTTGATGTCTTCTTTAATATTATTGGATAGCTTATTTTCATATTCCAATTTTTCCTTATTATTGACTTTTTAGTTGCCTTCTGGTGATTTTTAAAAGCTTCCCAATCCTGTAACTTCCCATTAATTTTTGCTCTATTGTATGCCTTCTTTTTAGCCTTTATGTTGGCTTTGATTTCTCTTGCCGGCCACATTTGTGCTATCTTGCCTTCAGGATACTTCTTCCTCTTTAGGATGTATATATCCTGTGCCTTCCAAATTGATTCCAGAAACTCCAGCCATTGCTGCTCTGCCGTCATCCCTGCCAGTGTTCTTTTCCAATCAGTTCTGGCCAGCTCCTCTCTCATACCTCTGTAATTCTGTTTACTCCACTGTAATATTGACTTTAGCTTCTCCTTCTCAAATCTCAGGGTGAATTTGATCACATTATCATCACTTGCCCCTACGGGATTTTTTTACCTGAAGCTCTCTAATTCATTCTGGTTCATTGCCAAACCCCCAATCCAGAATAGCTGATCCTCTTGCAGGCTCAACAATGAGGTGCTCTAAAAACCATCTTATAGGCACTCTGGAAGTTCTCTCTCCTATAATTCAGCACCAACCTGATTTTCCCAATCTACCTGCATATTGAGGTCTCCCATGTCTATTGTAACATTGCCTTTTTGGCATGCATTTTTTATCTCCCATTTTAATTTGTAGGCCGCATTCTTCCTACTTTTTGGAGGTCTGTATATAACGCCCATCAGGGTCTTTCTACTCTTTTCCTTAGCTCTATCCACAATGATTCAACACCTTCTGTCACCTCTAAGTCATGACTTCATTTCATTTTTTACTGCCAGAGCAATGCTGCCCCCTCTGCCTTCCTGCCTGTACTTTTGATACAATGTGTATCCTGAATATTAAGCTCCCAACTATAATCATCTTTCAGCCATGAATCAATGATGCCTACATCATCATTCCTGCCAATCTGTAACTGTGCTACAAGTTCACCTACCTTATTCCATATACTGCATGCGTTCAAATACAATACCTTCTGCCCTGTATTTCGATTTTTGATTTTGTCCTGCTTTAACATTGCAACTCATCCTGTTGACCGCAATTTTCCCCTTTCAACAGCCTCTCCTCACCATTTGTAAACCAGCTACCTCATCTTCAGCACTATGATCTGCCTTTCCTACAATACTTCTTGCAGTGAAGTACAGGCCGCTCAGGACACTAGTCACACCATGCTCAACCTTTTGACTCCTAACTTTGTCTGCGGTCTTAGCAACATCTGTCTCCACAACCTCTCCACTAACTGGTCTGGCACTCTGGTTCCCACCCCACTGTAGCTCTAGTTTAAACCCTACCATGCAGCATTAACATATCTTCCCACTATGATATTAGTCCCCCTCCAGTTCAGGTGCAAGCCCTCCCCTCTGTACTGGTCCCACCTTCTCTGGAAGAGAGCCTAATGATCTAAAAATCTTATGCCCTCCCTCCTACACCAACTCCTTAGCCACATATTAAACTGTATAATCTTCCTAGTTCTGGCCTCACTAGCACGTGGCGTGAGTAGCATTCCTGAGATCACAACCCTGGAGGTCCTTCCCTTTAACTTAGCACCTAACCCCCTGAACTCCCTGTGCAGAACCTCATCACTCATCTTACCTATGTCATATTACCTGCATGGAGCACTATTTCCGGCTGTTCACCCTGCCACTTAAGAATGCTGAGGACTTGATCGGAGATATCCCGGACCCTAGTACTCGAAAGGCACATACCAATTGGGAATCTTGTTTTCGCCCACAGAGCCTCTTGTCTGTTCCCCTAACTAATTAATCCCCTATCTCCACAGCATGCCTCTTCTCCCTCTGCCCTTTGAGTCACCAAGGCAGACTCAGTGCCAGAGACTTACCCACGACGACTTTCCTCTGTTAGGTCCTCCCATCCCCTCCCCCCCCGACGGTATCTAAAGTGATACGCATGTTGTTGAGGTCCTTAACCCCTTTCTGCTTCCTGACTGTCACCGAGTTTCTCATTTCCTGCACCTTGGGTGTAACTACCTCTCTATTTGTCCTATCTATCACCCCGTCAGCCTCCCGAATGATCTGGAGTTCATCCATTTCCAGCTCCAACAACTTAATGTGGTTTGTTAGAAGCTGCAGCTGGATGCACTTCTCACAGTTGTGGTCATCAGGGAGCATGGATTTCTCCCTGCCTTCCCACAAATTGCAAGAGGAACATTTCACTACCCTGCCTGGCATCTCTACTGTCCTAACTGTGCAGATGTAAAGAAGAGAATGAAAAAACTTTCTTTCTTTTGGTTTCTCTGGATGAATCCTCTGTTCACTGCAGCCTCGAAGAGCTAAATCCTCAAGATCACCACTCTGACTATGTCCACTCAGACGATGTCTGCTGCACTTGCTCCTGGCTTCCTTTGATTTGCTCTTACTAATCATTCCCAAACACCAACTGGCCACTGGTCAACATTCTGTTATGCTGCTGCCTTTTATCCGTGGGCAGTGGATCTGAATGAAGACCCCCCTCTCAAACCTTCTGATGTCCAGGTTGGCTGCCCGTCAAAGCTCTTTTTTGCTGTACTGATCCACTGCTGCCTTTATCCTGAGGCAGTACACTTGATTGAATTGCCCTCCTCTCAAAACCTCCAAAATCTGACTTGGCCGCTGGTCAAAGCTCTTTTAATAACAAAAAAAAAATAAGCAATAACCATTGAGAACTTGAGGGGAAGAGTCCTTGAAAGTGAGTCCAAAGGTTGTGGGAACAACTTGATGTTGAGTGAAGTTATCCCCTTTAGTTCTAGAGCCTGATGGTTGAGGGGTAGTAACTGTTCCTGAACTTGTGGTGTGAGTTTCTGAGGCTCTTGTACCTTCTTCCTGATGGCAACAACAAGAAGGTAACACTTTATGTAGATGTGCTCAATGGTGGGGAGGGTTTTACCCCTGATGGTTTGGCCCATATCTACTACTTTTTGTCAGATTTTCCATTCAAGTGCGTTGGTGTTTCCATACCAGGCTGTGAAGCAGCCTGTCAATATACTCTTCACTACACATCTGTAGAAGTTTGTCAAAGTATTAGATGCCATCCCATATCTTTGCAAACTCATAAGGAAGTAGGAGGTAGAGGAGCCAGAAGACATGCACATGATGTTTCAGAAAACAGTTTCTTCTCCTCTGCCATCAGATTTTGAATGGACAATGAACCCATGAATACTACCTTAGTATTTTTCCATCTCTTTTTGCACTATTTATTTAATCTAATTTTCTTTATTTTATATATACTTATGATAATTTATGATTGTTATTATTATGCATTGCAATGTACTGTTGCCACAAAATAACAAATTTCATGACTCAAGACCTTCACTGTATCTTGGCAAGTGTATCAGTAATAAACTGATACCAACAATAATGTTTTCTTAATCTTTGCTGAACGTTCAGGCGCAAGTTTATCTTCCCATGTTACAGGCATGTCTACCCTATCTCTACTCTATCAACTCTCTCTACAACTTCAGTGATCCTAGCCTAACCACCTCATACTCTCTATTTTTGCAGTCCGGTTTATTTAACCGATCCTTATAATTTTACTTTGGAACCATGGTAACACTCCAGTGTACGGTGTAATGGTTTGATCTGTATAAACGGTATGCAAGATGCGCTTTTCACAGTTTTTTGGTTGTTGAGCTGAGGCTACCATCAGCCAGGGTCGATCATGGCTGTTGTGACATAGCAGTCTCGATATTCAAGCCTAGGGAGTACATTGCAGAGAGCAAGCTATTGCCCATGTCGCAGGATTCCCCCTCTCCACACATCTGATGAATCCAAAGGAATGGCAAAGAAGGATGCAGATTGGCACCACAGGCATCGCAAGAGTTGCCAGTCAGTGTTGATCTCAATGTAGGACTGCATAGAAACATAGAAACATAGAAAATAGGTGCAGGAGTAGGCCATTCGGCTCTTCGAGCCTGCACCGCCATTTATTATGATCATGGCTGATCATCCAACTCAGAACCCTGTACCTGCCTTCTCTCCATACCCCCTGATCCCTTTAGCCACAAGGGCCATATCTAACACCCTCTTAAATATAGCCAATGAACTGGCTTCAACTGTTTCCTGTGGCAGAGAATTCCACAGATTCACCACTCTCAGTGTGAAGAAGTTTTTCCTCATCTCAGTCCCAAAAGGCTTCCCCTTTATTCTTAAACTGTGACCCCTCGTTCTGGACTTCCTCAACATTGGGAACAATCTTCCTGCATCTAGCCTGTCCAATCCCTTTAGAATTTTATACGATTCAATAAGATCCCTCCTCAATCTTCTAAATTCCAGCGAGTATAAGCCTAGTCGATCCAGTCTTTCATCATATGAAAGTCCTGTCATCCCAGGAATCAATCTGGTGAACCTTCTTTGTACTCCCTCTATGGCAAGAATGTCTTTCCTCAGATTAGGGGACCAAAACTGCACAGAATACTCCAGGTGTGGTCTCACCAAGGCCTTGCACAACTGCAGTAGAACCTCCCTGCTCCTGTACTCGAATACTCTTGCTATGATTGCCAGCATACCATTTGCCTTTTTCACTGCCTGCTGTACCTGCATGCCCACTTTCAATGACTGGTGTACAATGACACCCAGGTCTCGTTGCACCTCCCCTTTTCCTAATCGACCACCATTCAAATAATAATCAGTTTTCCTGTTCTTGCCACCAAGGTGGATAACCTCACATTTATCCACATTAAATTGCATCTGCCATGAATTTTCCCACTCACCTAACCTATCCAAGTCACCCTTCATCCTCTTAGCATTCTCCTCACAGCTAACACTGCCACCCAGCTTCGTGTCATCCGCAAACTTGGAGATGCTGCATTTAATTCCCTCATCTAAGTCATTAATATATATTGTAAACAACTGGGGTCCCAGCACTGAGCCTTGCGGTATCCCATTAGTCACTGCCTGCCATTCTGAAAAGGTCCCGTTTATTCCCACTCTTTGCTTCCTGTCTGCCAACCAATTCTCCACCCACACCAATACCTTACCCCCAATACCGTGTGCTTTAAGTTTGCACACTAATCTCCTGTGTGGGACCTTGCCAAAAACCTTTTGAAAATCCAAATATACCACATCCACTGGTTCTCCCCTATCCACTCTACTAGTTACATCCTCAAAAAATTCTATGAGATTCGTCAGACATGATTTTCCGTTCACAAATCCATGCTGACTTTGTCCGATCATTTCACCGCTTTCCAAATGTGCTGTTATCACATCTTTGATAACTGACTCCAGCAGTTTCCCCACCACCGACATTAGGCTAACCGGCCTATAATTCCCCGGTTTCTCTCTCCCTCCTTTTTTAAAAAGCGGGGTTACATTAGCCACCCTCCAATCCTCAGGAACTAATCCAGAATCTATAGAGTTTTGAAAAATTATCACTAATGCATCCACTATTTCTTGGGCTACTTCCTTAAGCACTCTGGGATGCCTTACGGATACTAGCTTCAAATTTTCCCTTTGGGTTTATTTCCAAATCCTTTCCCAGGAGTGGGTACAGATGCAAGGTGTGGAGATTTGAGATCAAAGTTTTCCTTCTCCTAGATGAGCTGCCAACCACGGCTGATGAGCCTCATCTGCCAGAAGCGACTCATTTTAGGGCGACAGTAACCCGCCTTTGCCCCACCTCCTGTCGGTAGAAAGGGTTCTCCTGGGCTTATTAACTCAGCCACACGTGAAGATCAGGAGCTGGACTTGGTTGTCAGAAGCTATTTGAGCTGCATGCCATTGGGAACATTTAATATGTAGTGGGAGTTTATCCCCACTACTAGCCCTGGCTATAACAACCTTAAAGAACCAGTATCTTCTTACATGTGACAATGGTAAACCAATACTATCAAAGCCAAACAACAGGAATTCTGCAGATGCTGGAAATTCAAGCAACATACATCAAAGTTGCTGGTGAACGCAGCAGGCCAAGCAGCATCTATAGGAAGAGGTGTAGTCGACGTTTCAGGCCGAGACCCTTCGTCAGGACTAACTGAAGGAAGAGTCCAACTTTCAAATCCCTTACTCACTCTTCCTTCAGTTAGTCCTGACGAAGGGTCTCGGCCTGAAACGTCGACTGCACCTCTTCCTATAGATGCTGCTTGGCCTGCTGCGTTCACCAGCAACTTTGATGTATGTTACTATCAAAGCCAGTGTTTTTTTGCCAGTACTTGGTCCTCAACCTTCTCAACCTTTCCAATATGAAATGAAATTGTCAACAGCCTCCAGTCAGGGCAGATCCTTCCTCGGAGGAGAAAGCTCACCCGCCAGTGGAACAGCTCAGTCCAAAAATCAGCAGATTCTGGAAACCCGAGAAACATTCAGCAAGTCAGGCCGCATCTGTGGAGAAAGAACCAGTCCTTCCACAGGTGTTGCCTGGCCTGCTGAGTTCCACCCCACCCCAGCATTTTCTGTTTTTGCTTCAGTTTTGAGGTTGGCCTCACCTCCACTCATGGAACCAGGGACAGAGAAAGAGGAAATCAAGTTGGTCCGAAACAGGGCGTGGCCTTAAATTTCCACCACCATCAATATCTGTGCATTTTCTGACTGGTCTATTCTAAAAATTTATCTCTTCTGTGTAAGACGACTCATCTGAGCCAATGTGTAGATTGGTAAATTGGCTTATAATTGTCACATGACCACGGTACAGTGAAAAACTTTGCACCTTGGCCATCTGTACCGATCATTTCATCACATCAGTGCATTGAAGTTGTACAAGCAACAAGAAATAACAAAGTGCAGAGTAAAGTGTTACAGATACAGAGAGGGTGCAGTACAGGCAGACAATAAGGTGCAAGGCCTTTATGAGGTAGATCATGAGGTTGTACCCATTTATTGTACTGGGGAACCATTCTACAGTGGGATAAATACCCTTGAACATGTTCTCCTTTCAGTAGTATTACTGGGTTTTGAAAGTCTGGGGGATTGACACTGTGGAACAGGCATAAAGGAGGCCTCAAGGTTTGGTTTGGAAAATGCTGATCATATTATCTGATGGGCTCCTGAGCCGGCTTCACTCACTCAGCACTGAACAGACACAAAGTTCAAAGTAGATTTACTATCAAAGTACATACATGTCAACATGTACAACCCTGTGATTCGTTTTCATGCGGGCATACACAGTAAATCCAAGAAACACTATAGAATCATTGAAAGACCACATCAAATAGAATTGGCAAACAACCAATGTGTCAAAGACAGCAAACTGTGCAAATACAAAAAAAAAACAGTAAGTATTGAGAACATGGGGTGAAGAGTCCTTGAAAGTGAGCCCATAGGTTGAGGGAACATTTCAATAAAGGGGAAAGTGGAGTTGAACGAAGTTACCTCCTATGGTTCAAGAGCCTGATGGTTGAGAAGTAAGAACTGTTCCTGGACCTGGCAGTCTGGGTCCCGAGTCTCTGCCCTTCCTCTCGCCCCAGCACTGACCCGGCTCCGTAGCTGTGAACTCACTTCCGGGGAATCTGCAATTCATGTTCTGTGTGTTATTTGTTTACTTTTTTATTCACACATTAGATGTTTGTCCATCTTTGTTGTATGGGTTTTCCTGTGGATTCTATTGCGTTTCTTTGTTTTGTGGCTGCCTGCACGAAGATGAATCTCAAGGCTGTATATGGTATAAATACTTTGATAGTAAGTTCAGTTTGAACTTTGAAATTTGATTGAATAATGGGACAGGCTTGAAGGGTCAAGTGGCCAATTCCTGGTCCTATTTTCTATGTCCAGAAATGTAGTCTAGCGATGGGCAGTGCAGGGCTCTGTTTAGGTGTAATCAATAATCCAATACAAGTACATTTCTGTCAATAAATCAAAGTCATCATTATACTGTCCAAGCATCTGCTTTAAGCGGAACAGACTTGATGGGCCAAATACCCAAAATTCTGCACCTATGTCTTATGGTCTCTGGTTAACTTGGACCATTCTGATTGACCAGTGGTGAACAATTGCTGTAACTGGAAATTCCATGTAAATCATGTCCACCTGATACACACCTCTGCTGAAGTGTTTTCTTCCATAGCTTCCTTCTATTTCTTCCAAAATTATTTAGATATAGATAACATTATTTTATTCATTATATATCATCCAGGAGGAAGAGAAGATGGTGGCGCGACGCAGCACACGCAGCCTCTCCGGTGATGAATATCTCTTATTTGTCAAGTAGGGTGCCGTGCACAATTCTGAGTTGATGGAGGCAGATGTGAGAGCACGGAGAAACATCTGGTGAAACTTCTGAAATGCCTGTTTCGCTGCCACCACTACTGTGCGATCCAGAATCTCCGGAGGGGAAGGCCTCCAATCCTCGGAATTGCTTGTTGCTCGGTGGCCGGGATGGGGTCGAAGCGCTCGGCAGAGATGGTGCTCGATGCTTGGTGTCGGAGGGCTGGTCGGAGGCTCGAGGTTTTCGGACGGAACTCAGAGTCGGACTGTGGTCGGGTGCTTCCAGGATGCTGCATTGGCAAGTTTGCGGCGCTGGAGGCTCATGGCAAGGAGAGTTTCTCCCTTCTACCATCCGCGTGAGATGTTGGGGCGATCAGGACTTTGAGACTTTTTTTTTACCGTGTCCATGGTCTGCTCTTATTGAATTACGGTATTGCTTTGCACTGTTGTAACTATATGTTATAATTATGTGGTTTTTGTCAGTTTTAGTCTTGGTCTGTCTTGTGTTTCTGTGATATCTTTCTGGAGGAACATTGAATCATTTTTAATGTATGCATTTCTAAATGACAATAAACGAGGACTGAGCGTCCTCATAATCTAAACTGTTCTAATCTAATCTAATTTCATGTCTACTCACAATGCACAAACTCTTGGGAAAAGATGATGCCTCTTACAGCTCTTCCATCTTACAGCTATATAAGACCTTAGTTAGACCTCATTTGGAGTCCTGTGCTCAGTTCCGGTCACTTCACTACATGAAGGACGTGGAAACTATAGAAAAGGTGCAGAGGAGATTTACAAGGATGTTGCCTGGATTGGAGAGCGCAGCTTATGAGAATAGGTTGAGTGAACTTTGCCTTTTCTCCTTGGAGAGACGGAGGATGAGAGGTGACCTGATAGAGGTGTACAAGATGATGAGAAGCATTGATTGTGTGGATAGCCAGAGGCTTTTTCCCAGGGCTGAAATGGCTAATGTGAGGGGACATAGTTTTAAGATGCTTGGAAGTAGGTACAGAAGGGATGTCAGAGGTAAGTTTTCACACAGAGAGTGGTGGGTGTGTGGAATGCACAGCCGGTGACGGTGGTGGAAGCGGATGCAATAGGGTCATTTAAGAGACTATTAGGTAGGTACATGGAGCTTGTAGAAAAATAGAGGGCTATGCGGTAGGGAAATTCCAGGCAGTTTTTAGAGTAGGTTATATGGTCAGCACAACACTCTGGGCCAAAGAGCCTGTAATGTGCTGTAGGTTTCTATGTTTTATAAGCATACGGAATTGTGCAGATGCTGAAAATCCAAAGCAATGCAGACAAAATGCTGCAGGAAATCAGCAGGTCAGGTAGCATCAATGGAAAGGGATAAACGTCAATATTCCAAGCTGAGACCCCTCATCAGGACTGGAAAGGAAAGGGGAAGAAGGCAGAATAAGAAGGTGGGGGAGTGGAAGATGTACCAGCTGGCAGGTGATTTGTGAGGCCGGGTGAGGGGCTGGATGGATGGGTGGGAGAAAGGGGTAAAGTAAGAAGCTGGGAAATAGTAAGTGAAAGAGGTAAAGGGCTGAAGAAGGAGGAACCTTCTCGTCACCTGCCCATCATCTCCAGTTGGTGTCCTCCTCCTCCTTCCCTTTTACCAGTGGTCCATTGTTCTCTCCTATCAGATTCCTTCTTTTTCTTTAGCGCTTTACCTCCTCCATCTTCTCACTTCAGCCTCCCTGCTCCATCCGTGGTCTCACCTATCACCTGCCACTTTGTTCTTCTTTCCCTCGTCCACTTTCTTCTTCTGGCTTCTTCCCACTTCCCTCCCAGTCCTGATGAAGGGTCTCGGTCCAAAATGCTGACTCTTCATCTTCTCCATAGATGCTGCCTGGCCTGCTGAGTTCCTAAGGGGCTTTGTAGGAGATGTCTCATTTGCTATTAAACAATGATGCTTGCGAAAGAGAAATAAACAAATATTACAGCTCTCTATGGGATTGTGATATCAAAAGCATGTAATTGTGTATGTACGTGCAGTGCAGAAGTCTATAACGTATACTGTATATAGCTCAGATGCTTAAGGCTTTTGCACAGTACGGTATCTGTCAATGTGGAGCGAACAGTGAGTCTGTAAACATGGCGGGAGCAAAGAATGTTGGGAATGGCGAGGGTGGAACGCCGCTGGAGGGGTGGGGGACAGGTGCAGAGAAGGAACACCGGGAGTAGAGATTGGTGCTAGTGCAGACACACCCAGCCCTGAGACACCAGGCAAGGTCACTGATTCCATGCAACTGGTTTATTGATCATTACAGAATGTCTCTCTGGTGCTTCCCACTCCCTCCCCTCTCCCCTCCCCTTTTCCCAACCACGATTCTTCTATTCCTGCCCTCTTCCCACTCTCAGTCCACAATAGAGACCCATATTAGAATCAGGTTAATCATCACTCACGTTTGTCATGAAATTTGTATTTTGGATGGCAGCAGTACAGGTCAACAGATAACATTACAACAGTACTGTCCAAAAGTCTTAGACATACTGGCTATATATACAGTACCTATGAGAAGTATTCACTCCCCCTTGGAAGTTTTCATGTTTTATTGATTTGCAACATTGATTAATAGTGATTTAATTTGACATTTTTTAAACTGATCAACAGAAAATGACTTTTTTGTCAAAGTGAAAACATATCTTTACAAAGTGATTTAAATTAATTACAAATATAAAACACAAAATAATTGATTGCATAAATAATCACCCCCTCCCCTTTAATATGACATACTGGTGCAACCAATTGGTTTTAGCAGTCACATAATTAGTTAAATAGAGATCTGTTTTTGGAGACTTGTGTGCAGTCAAGGTGTTTCAGCTGATGGTAGTAAAAATACACCTGTATCTGGAAAGTCCAGCTGCTGGTGAGTTAGTCTCCTGGCAAAAACTATACCATGAAGACAAAAGAACAGTCTAAGCAATGCTGAAAAAAGGTTATGGAAAAGCACAAGTCAGGAGATGGATACAAGAACATTTCCAAGTCACTGAATATCCCTTGGAGTACAATTAAGTCAATTATCAAGAAATGAAAAGAATATGACACAGCTGTAAATCTGCCTAGGGCAGGCCACCTTCAAAAACTGAGTGACCGTGCAAGAAGGGGACTAGTGAGGAAGGTCTCTGACTGCTCTGGAGGAGTTACAAGTTTCAGTGGCTGAGATGAGTGAGACCACGCATACAGCTGTTGTCCCGGTGCTTCACCAGTTGCAGCTTTATGGGAGAGTGGCAAAGAGAAAACCACTGTTGAGAAAAGCACATGAAATCTCAGCTAGAGTTTGCCAGAAGGCATGTGGGAGGCTCTGAAGTCAACTGGAAGAAAGTTCTATGGTCTAATGAAACCAAAATTGAGCTTTTGACCAATAGACTAAATGCTGTTCGGTGTAAGGCAAACACAGCGCATTATCAAAAACATAACATCCCTACCTTGAATCATTGTGGTGGCTGCATCATGCTGTGGGATACTTCACTGCAGCAGGCCCTGGAAGGCTTGTGAAGGTAGACGATAAAATGAATGCAGCAAAATACAGGGAAATCCTGGAGGAAAACCTGATTCAATCTGCAAGAGAACTGTGACTTAGGAGAAGATTTGTTTCCCAACAAGACAATGACCCCAAGCATAAAGCCAAAGCTACACAGGAATGGCTTAAAAACAACAAAGTTAATGTCCTGGAGTGGCCAAGTCAGAGTCCAGACCTCAATCCAATTGAGAATTTATGGTTGGACTTGAAAAGGGCTGTTCCCTCACAATCCCCATGCAATCTGAAAGAGCTTGAAAGAAGAATGTGGAAAAATTGCAGTGTCCGATGTGCAAAGCTGATAGAGACCCATCCACACAATCTCAAGGCTGTAATTGCTGCCAAAGGTGCATCTACTAAATACTGACTTGAAGGGGGTGAGTAATTATGCAATCAATTATTTATTGTTTTATATTTATAATTAATTTAGATCCCTTTGTAGAGATCTGTTTTCACTTTGACACAAACAAGTCTTTCTCTGTTGATCGGTGTAAAAAATGTCAAATTAAATCCACTTTAAGTCAATGTTGTAAAACAGTAAAACATGAAAACTTCCAAAAGGTTGAATACTTTTTATAGCTGCTGTATGTACTTATGACTTTTGCACAGTTCTTTAAGTCCTGAGCAGTAGCTTAAATATTAGTGTTATAATGCTTCCCCACCCCACCCCCACCAATACTCCATCATCACCCTGACCCAGGACTTTGCCCCAATATATCGACAGTTCCTCTCCCCCACAGATGCTGCTTGACCTGTTGAGTCCCTCCAGAATTATTTTATTGAGATACAGCACAGGTTAGGCCTATCCAGCCCTTCGAGCTGCACTGCCCTGAAATCCCCAAGAACCCATATTTAACCCTGTCCTAATCATGGGATAAAT
This sequence comes from Mobula hypostoma, assembly GCF_963921235.1. Classification (NCBI taxonomy): domain Eukaryota; kingdom Metazoa; phylum Chordata; class Chondrichthyes; order Myliobatiformes; family Myliobatidae; genus Mobula; species Mobula hypostoma. The sequence continues at coordinate 9,908,368 of NC_086102.1, read as the reverse complement.
TACAGTGACCAATTAATCTACCCAGTACATTTTTGGAGTATGGGAGGAAACCAAAGCAGCTGGGGAAAACCCACACATTCCACGTTGGAAGACGTTACAGACGACGCTGGGACTGAACTACATACTCTGCCCCGAGCTGTGACAGTGTTCTTGCTGACTGCGACGTTACTGTGGTGCCCACGGTCAAACACACGTAAAATGCTGGAGGAACTCAAGAGGCCAGGCAGCATCTATGCAGAGGAATAAAGAGTCAGTTTAGAGCCCAGACCCTTCCTGAGTCCTGATGAAGGGTCTCAATCCAACACATCAACTCTTTATTCCTCTCCATTGATGCTGCCTGACCTGCTGAGCTCCTCCAGCATTTCACATGTGTTACTTTGGATTTCCAGCATCTGCAGAATCTCTCTTGTTTGAGTCCCTCCAGAAGATTGCTGCCCCATTGTTGTACAGCTGGTTGGAGTTGTAAGTCTGTCCAAGCAGACCCTGAAAATTCCTCTGGTTCATTGATGAACTTGCACACTCATTAATCCAGCACCATCTGTCAGGAAATGGATGAGAACTTCACACCATGAATGATTGAAGAGGAGTAGGTAGGAAATGCGATGGCAGTGACTAGCTGACCAGATAAGTGGGAGTGGTGATGGTGGGACAACCTTATCATATTGACGTTGAGTCTGCCACCATCTACTGAATGCTGCCTTGTACTGAGAGAGATGTGCACTCACAGATGGAGAGAGGTAGCATAGAATGAGGTGAAATGTAGATGAAAGAGAGAGATAACAGAGAGAAGCAGAGAATCACGCGTTGCGCGCGGGATGGAGTAATAAACAGGCAAATAGAATTAGAGAGAGAGTAAGAGAGAAAGGGGGAAAGAAAGAGAGTTGTTTGTGAGCGCGTGTGTGTGAGAGAGGGTGAGTGAGAGAATGACAGACAAACACACACACAGATGGGATGGAGTAATAAACAGGCAAATAGAATTAGAGAGAGAGAAAGGGAGGAAAGCAAGTCTGTGTGAAAGAGAGAGTGTTTGAGAGATAGAGAATGTGCATGTATGTGAGAGAGAGAAACATGAAGATTATGATAGGCAGAAATGGTGCAGAGAGAGAAAAACAGAGGAGATACAGAACTAAAGAGAAAAAGACAAACAGGCAGACAAACATAAATAAATGATACAGCATGAGAGAGAGTGTCTGAGAGAGAGTGAGTGAGAGAAAGAGGACACAAAGAAAGGGAGATTATACAGAGGGAGAGGAAGATGGATTTAAACAGAAAGGAGATAGAGATGAGAGAGAGAAACAGAAAGGGAGATGATATAGAGATAGATACAAAGGGAGGCAGAGACACAGGCACATTTAGGGAATGAGATTCAGAGAGAAAATGAAGCAATGAAAGACTGAAGGATGACTCAAATTGAGAGAGGCAGAAAGAAAAAGACACAGAAAGAGAGATGGAGAAAGGGAGACAAAAGGGCAGACAAAGAGAGATTGTTTCTGAACTAATGGCAGGCTGGGTGAGTGTTTTAAAATGAGGATATTGGACACATATCACTCTGTGATTTATGGCTTCCAACCTCTGCCATTTGTTCAGCTAAAGTTGGTCATTTGTTGTACGTCAGCACTCTGATGGGATACAGGAGACAATCCAGAGCTCACAGCAAGGACCAGGAGCCAAAGGGGACATGATACAAATGGCTTTGAGATGCCTTGTGTTGAATGCCTGGGAAATAGCTGGTCAGGAAACTCGGTGCTCTCTGTGCCGTGTGCTCTCATTTATCAAACCGGAATCACACGTGGCTTTCTCGCAGAGGCCAGCTCTGTCATGAACACTAACCTCCCCATTATTGAGCACATCTTTAAATGGTAACTCCTCAAAAAGGCATCATTATACATTCTGGGTCAGCATTACCAGGACATGGAGGGTCAGACACCCTGAGCCAATAGACTGGTCCTGGAAATTTTCCATCTGGCATAGTTTGCATTTTGTTGTTTGATTGTTTGTGGATTTTGAATTGCTATATTTACGCTCTATTCTTGGTTGGTGCAGCTGTAACAAAACCCAATTTCCCTCAGGATCAATAAAGTATATCTATCCATCTGTCTATCTACCTATCTATCTAAGACTGTATGCAGTTCTGATCACTATACCATAGGCAGGATGTGACTAACCAATTTAGGGCAGGAAAGGTTCCGGGATATTGCCAGGACTGCAGAGTTTGAGCTATGAGGAGAGACTGGATATGCTAGGACTGTTCTCTCTGGAGTGAAGGAGGCTAAAAAAAGAGACCCTACAGAGAGGTTTAAAAAGTCATGGTGGGAATGGATAAGGTGGATGGTCATAGATAAATAGAAGAGATTCTGCAGATGTAGCGTACAGAATGATAGAAGAATTCAGTGGGTCAGGCAGTATCTATGGAAAGAACAGTTACTCTGGTCACAGGTAAGGTAGATAAGTCATAAATCACAGAGCAATATGAGTCCAATATTAAAGAGGATCTAGTGCTTTCCCAGTGTATATGATGAAGAAACTCTTCTCTGGCTTCCGGCTGGGTACAAATATCAATTTTAATTGGCGCTTTGCTGACAAACTCTGCCAAATTCTGGCGGATTTTGTCATCGAAATGATACCTGGCTAGAAGCCTGAGAAGAGTTTATTGTGTCCAAGATCCTCATTTTAAAACACTCACCCCAAACTGCTCAGTATTTGGATAGATGTTGACTGAGCAGTAGGCTAGTCTGCATGGCTAAATGCAAGGCAGGTCATGTCTAACCAATCTTATCAAGATTTTTGAGGAAGTTACCAGGAAAGTGGATGAAGGCAAAGCAGTGTATGTTAGTTACATGGATATTAGTAAGGCATATGACAAGGTTCCACATAGGAGGCTGGTCAAGAAGGTTCGGTTGCTCAGCATTCAGGATGAGGTAATAAATTAGATTAGGCGTTGGCTTTGTGAGAGAAACCAGAGAGTGGTTGTAGAGGGTTGCCTCTCTGACTGGAGGCCTTTGACTAGTGCAGTGCCACAAAGATTGATGCTGTCATCTATATCAATGATCTGGATGATAATGTGGTTAACTAGCAACTTTGCAAATGACACCAAGAATGGGGAGGGGGGTTGTGGTAGTGGACAGCAAAGAAGGTTATCATAATTTGCAGCAGGATTTGCATGAGCTGGCAAAATAGGCTGAAAAATGGCAGATAGAATTTAATACAGGCAAGTGCGAGGTTTTGCACTCTGATAGGACCTGCCAGGGTAGATCTTACATGGTGAACAGTAGGGCACTGAGGAGTGTGGCAGAATAAACAGATCTGAGAATACAGGTACGTATGTCATTGAAAGTGGTATCACAGGTTGATCGGGTCATAAAGAAAGCTTTTGGCACATTGGCCTTCATAAATCATTGAGTACAGGAGATGTTGAAGTTGTACAAGACCTTGGAGATGCCTAATTTGGAGTACTATGTGCGGTTTTCGTTACCTACCTACAGGAAAGGTTGAAAGAGTACAGAGTGAATTTACAAGGATGTTGCTGGGTCTGGATGACCTGAGTTATAAGATTGAGTAGGTTACGGTTATATTCTTTAGAATGTAGAGGTCAAGAAGAGATTTGATAGAGGTATACAAAATTATGAGGGGTATAGATAGGGTAAATGCAAGTAGGCTTTTTCCTCTGAGGTTGGTTGGGATTACAACCAGCGGTCATGGCTTAAGGGTGAAAGGTGAGATGTTTGAGAGAAACATGAGGGGAAACATCTTAGGAGGGTCGTGAGAGTGTGGAATGAGCTACCAGCAAAAGTGCTGCATGTAAGCTCAATTTCAAAGATCAAGAGAAATTTGGATAGCTACATGGATAGTAGAGGCATGGAGGGCTATGGTCCCAGTGCAGGTCGATAGGACTAGGCAGTTTAAATGCTTTTGGCATAGACTAGATGGGCTGAATAGCCAGCTTCTGTGTTGTACTTATCTATGATTCTACTCTATTTCAGAAACAATTTCTCTCTGTCTGCCTGTTTGCCTCCCTTACTCTATCTCTCACACCTCTCTGCATCTTTCTCTTTCTTCCTCTATCAATTTGTATCATCCCTCTGTGTCTTTCTTTCCTTCGCTGTCTCTCTGAATCTCATTCTGTGTGTGTGTGTGTCTCTCTCCCTGACACCCTCTGCATCTGTCTGTCTCCTCTCTCTTTCTGGGTCTATTTCTATCATCTCTTGAAACTTGAAGGACGGTACATTGGACAACGCAAGAATCCTTCTGCATTACTCTGCAAAGTCAGCCGTAGATTTTGTCTTCAAGGCTCTAAATTAAGACTAACCCACGGACCTGCTACTTAGCGGTTAGATGGTGCTGTCAGCAGCAGTATGGATCCCAGCTCTTCAGTCACTTTGACAACAAGGCAATCACCTCTAATTTGCAGAGTGTCCATTTTGAACCTCCTGCTGCTGTTTAAAAGCTGAGCTATTGACGTTAAGCCACCATTTTCAAATCAATATATCAATCAGAGAATTAGACACTTTGAATGTGGTACACATTGCAATTTGCCTCCTTGCTTTACAGAGCTCTCACCCCCTGAAAGCTTAAAAGCTAAAATTGCACCTCTGCGTACAAAATGGATTTATTGAAGTGGTGCAGAAATTGTGAAAGTGTTTCTGTATTCTCAGCATCAGGGCAGATCCCTCAGTTTGCAACTGTTTCTGATGGTTCATTTCACCTCAGCACTAGAATAGAAACCCATTGCACACAAAAAGCAATGTTAACATGCAAGTCAATATTTTATTGATCTACCTTTTGCCCCCATCGTCAATAGTTATTACATTGACAGCATGATTGCCTAATGCTCCCAGGACTCGCTGTGAATTAAACCACTGCCATCATGAGTATTAAAGACGATCATTATATTTGGAGAGAAGCTGCTGCTATTACTTAATGTTCAACTTAATATTGATCTCTTAAACCCAAGTAGCAAATGCTGCTTTTAAAAAAGCAGGAATGACTTATTTCAGACTCGGTGCCTCTGCTGACAAAACTACTTCTGAGGATGGAGGCACAGTGGAAGGGCTACAGCGGAGAGGTGGGCATATGATTATTGGAGGTCAGAAGATTGAGAGGGGTCACATTCTTGATCTGAAGGTGGGAAGCTGAGGTTTTAAACTGCAGAATTTATGTATTCTATTTATAATGATGTGTTGAGTCAGTGTAACTCACACAAAATTCTGGAGGAACTCAGCAGGTCATGCAGCATCTAAGGAGGGGAATAAAGAATCAACATTTTGGACAGAGACTCTTCATCAATAACTTCATTAGGGTCTTGGCACAAAACCGCTTTTCCCCCTGTTCCATTAGGCAGAAGATACAAAACTTGAAAACATATATCACCAGGCTCAAGGACAGCTTTCATCCCACTGTTATGAAACTATTATAAGATGGACTCTTAACCTCACAATCTACCTTATTACGATTTTGCACTTCATTGTTTACCTGCACTGCACTTTCTCTGCAGCTGTTACACTTCATTCTGCATTCTGTTATTATTTTACCTTGTTCAACCTTAATGCACTGCGTAACGAATTGATCTATATGAACAGTAAGCAAGACAAGCTTTTCCTTGTATCTCAGTACATGTGATAATAATAAACCATTTCCAATTCCAGCTTCAAACAATTTGCCTGTAGCCTTCTACACTCAGTGATCACTTTATTTGGTACCTCTTGTATCTAATGAAATGGTCACTGAGTGTATGTTCCTGTCCTTCCACTGCCATAGCCCACCCACCTCAAGGTTCGCCATGTTGATAGGTTTCATGAGATCCCCCTCTCATTCTTCTAAACTCCAGCGAATACAGGCCCAGAGTCACCAAACGTTAAAAATTTCAGTGTTAGAGATGTTATAGTGGCACAGTTATTATTGTCCAAGAGAATTAAAGAGCAGTACACTATACGAATTGACAATAAACTGGACTGGTCAAAGAACACTGAGGCTGTCTACAAGAAGGGTCAGAGCCGTCTCTATTTCCTGAGGAGACTGCGGTCCTTTAACATCTGCCGGACGATGCTGAGGATGTTCTACGAGTCTGTGGTGGCCAGTGCTATCATGTTTGCTGTTGTGTTCTGGGGCAACAGGCTGAGGGTAGCAGACACCAACAGAATCAACAACCTCATTCGTAAGGCCAGTGATGTTGTGGGGATGGAACTGGACTCTCTGACGGTGGTGTCTGAAAAGAAGATGCTGTCCAAGTTGCATGCCATCTTGGACAATGTCTCCCATCCACTACATAATGTACTGGTTGGGCACAGGAGTACATTCAGCCAGAGACTCATCCCACTGAGATGCAACACAGAGCGTCATAGGAAGTCATTCCTGCCTGTGGCCATCAAACTTTACAACTCCTCCCTTGGAGGGTCAGACACCCTGAGCCAATAGGCTGGTCCTGGACTTATTTCCTGGTATAATTTACATATTACTATTTAACTATTTATAGTTTTATTACTATTTATTTATGGTGTAATTGTAACGAAAACCAATTTCCCCCAGGACTAATAAAGTATGAATATGACTATTGGACTGTGAATAAAGGATAGGTGAGGGCCAAGCAGCAGATTTCATGGGATTATTTCTACCTGTGGTGTGCAGAAGAGCCAAACCTTGAAGTGGATGGGCTACAGGAGCAGATTACCACAAACGCACAGAAATACTCTGAGTGGCCATTTTATTCGGCACAGAAGGTACCTAATAAAGTGGCCTCTGAGTGTATTTCCACAGTAAGCAGATCATGATAAAACGGAAAGGGATTATGTCAATACAAACTTCTTTATTGAAACCCTGGTGTGTTTTATTCCCATGTGTGCAGACTCAGTGCTTATCCTGTCAGAGAAATTGATCCCCAAGAACAAGATAGATGACACAGGACGAAGCATAGCGACACTGTTCTTTGCCATCTCCTGTTGCACTGAGTATCCCTCACAGGGTCATTAACTTATCGTACCTGCATCTTCAATGACCTCACTTCATTATAATGTATTAGATTTTCATTGGATTGAGTGTAATTTATCTCTTTGCCATCCCTCTAACCATTGCTCACATCTTTGACCCACAGATGACCTTGAAAGCTCACCCCAAAGCAGAAAAAAAATTTGTTCTGGGTCCTATTATTTGCTGTAAGCTTTCTGGATGTAATGGAAAGGCCCGGTTAAAACAAGATGGAGGTCACTCCATAAGTTCATTCATTTTTCTTTGTTGGCAGTACTGAATTGCAGTTGCCATGGAGATCGGGGCTCAGATTTAGTTGTTTTTTTAAATTTTTAGCGATGGTTTTGAGGATAGAGAGAGGAGTTAGAAGTCATTTTGGGGTTTAGGAATATGGATGTTGGTAGACAGAGATCAGATGAGTGTTTAGGGACAGGGACATTGAGGAGTCACAGATCAGGCCAGAGTCCAGGCCTCCTCACTTAAAGGCCAGCGATGTGGATGGGTGACAAAGTGATACCCATAGGTGTCAAGCTGTTCCAGATCAGTGGGTCCCACGTCAGGTGTGTGTGAGCAGGAAGTATGAGGGCTTGTGAGTCATCAAGCCCAGAGTTTGAGGCTAGTCCAGGGGTCAATATCATAGATGTAAGCCTAAAGGTTAATTGGAAGTCCGAAAGCTGAAGCCTTATGGTTCAAGCATAGATCTGCATGGAAGTCAGGTTGAGCATGGGTCTCTGGCATAACAACAAAAGAAATAGGAGCAGGAGTAGGCCATCTGGCCCGTCGAATCTGCCCCAGCATTCAATAAGATCATGGCTGATCTCACCATGGACTCATTTCCACCTACCTGCCTTTTCCCCATAACCCTTTAATTAACCGATTATGTAAAAATCTATCAAACCTTGTCTTAAATTATGAGGCATTGTGAAACAGTAGCTATGCTAGTAGAGCGATCACTCAAGTCGAGTATGATGTTCTCCGAAGGGGTTATTCCCTTATTGGAGAATGCCTGTGCGTGAGTTTGTTTAATGTGGGGAGGCTGATGCTCGGGCAGCCACCACGCGGTCCTGGGGTCAGGGTGCAGTGGCACAGAATGCAAGATGGCATTGGACCTTCACTGCTGCTGCCTTCCTCCGCCTTCACTGCTGTTGTGATGTGCCAACATCTCCTGCCACCTCCGTTGTTGAGGTCTTGGTTGGATCGGTCTTTGTCTGGAATCTTCCCCTTAACCTTACTGCCATGAGTGACCCTACCAGGGGCCAAACGCCAGGTGGCTAAACTCCACACAGCATTCCTCTCGGGATCTCACGAACTCACAAACTTCTTCACCCATCATAAGGCTTTACTAACTGTGCCATAGTGCTGCCTCTGGGATTCAATTGTTCTTGCTTTCATTTACTGGATACTGTGGGACAAAGTGCAGCTACAGCAGACCCCAACAACATTAGTGTCCATCATCAGCAAGTACTTTTTTTAAGATTTTTTTAGATTAGATTATGAGGACATGCAGTCCTCTTTTATTGTCATTTGGAAATGATACAATATTCCTCCGGTGTGATATCACTGAAACACTGGACAGACTAAGACTGAAAAACTGACAAAAACCACATAATTATAACATATAGTTACAACAGTGTAAGCAATACCATAACGTGATGAAGAACAGGCCATGGGCACAGTAAAAACTGTTCAAAGTCTCTCGAAAGTTCCACATCTTACGCAGACAGGAGAAGGAAGAAAACTCTCCCTGCCATGCCCGACTACAGTCCGACTCCGAGTCGTCCGAAAACTTCGAGCCTCCGACACCGAGCACTGTCTCTGCCGAGCGCTTCGACCCCAGCCCGGCCGCCAGCATCTGGCAAAGCCAAGGATTTTGGGGCCTTCCCTCTGGAGATTCTCGATCGCACAGTAGCAGCGGCAGCGAACCGGGCATTTCAGAAGTTTCTCCAGATGTTCCTCCGTGCTTCTCACGTCTGTCTCCATCAAATCAGAATTGTGCACGGCATCCTACTTACAAATACAATATCATTTCACCAGAGAGCTGCTCTCTCTAAGGTCTGATAGCTACCACACTGCCTCAGTTTCAACCCTTACCCTAATCTCAGAGGCTAAAATCCAACTATTCTAATGGTGAAACAATGGGATTAGGCAGAATAACATTTTGACGTGGACTGGTTGGGCATAGAGTACACAGTACTATGATTCTATAACTTCTCTGTGATTCATAACCTTGTCCTGGTGGAAAGGCTTGTGAGTTCCTAAGAACGCTAGTGATCTGAGTACTACTGCTATGATTCTATGACTAACAATTCATTGTTGCCCACCTCTTTTTCTCTCTCCTGCTTGAATTCTCTAATACATCTACATCTTTGTAAAAGTTTAACCGCATTGATTGTCTCTCCTCAGCCTCATGCCCTCTTCTCATTGCTACCATCAGGGAGGAGGGACAGGAGCAATGTTTTTAAGGAAGATATCCACAATGCTGGGGAGGCTAATGCCTATGATAGAGCTAAGTTTACAACTCTCTGCAGCTTAATTCGATCCTATTCAGTGCCCCCACCCATACCAGACAGTGATGCAGTCAGTTAGAATGCTCTCCACGGTATACCTTTAGAAGTTTGCGAGTGTCTTTGGTGACATACTGAGTCTCCTCAAACTTCTAATGAAATATAGCCACTGTCATGCCTTCTTTGTAGCTGCATAGATATGTTGGGTCCAGGATAAACCTCAGTTATTGGCACTCAGGAACTTGAAATTGCTTACTCTTTCTACTTCACTGTAATTTATAGTTCTCTCATTGGAATTTTTAGTTTTTATCATGTATTGCTGCTGCAAAACAACACATTTTAAACCTGATTCTGATTCTGCCCTGTCATGTTGCTAAAGGAAGTAAACAGGAATGGTTTTCCTGGCAGTGGTCTGGAAATGTGACTGAAGTATTCCCTCTAAAATTGTCACTCCAATTGAGAAAAGAAAAGATGAGGAAACTGGCTTGAGATGACGACATTGCTCCTCAGTGACAGCTCCTCCACTCAGATGAACCTGTATTGATCTGCTAAATGAATCTTCAGGACAAGTAAACAACCCCTGTGCTCGGAGCTGTCAATCAGGACCCAACACTTAATTATCCAGCAGCGACACTTTGTTACGGACTGAGTGTCTGTGTTGTTTTTGCTTTAATCTAGTTTGAAATTGGCAGTTTAGAAGTACAGGCAATCTGACATCGCAGAGACAGCGAATCATAAACACACGAGATTCTGCAGGTGCTGGAAATCCGGAGCAAAACGTACAAAATGCTGAGGGAATTCAGCAGGTCAGGCAGCATCTATGGAGAAGAATAAAGAGCCGACATTTCAGACTGAGACCCTCCATCAGGACTATCATAAAGTTATACAGCATGGAACCAGGCCCCACAGCCCAAAATATCAATCTAAATTAATCTAAAGTCATTTGCCCATGCATAGTCCATATACCACTAACTCATTAATTAATTAAATTAGACTATAAGACCAAAAGACATAGGAGCAGAATTAGGCCACTCAGTCCATTGAGTCTGTGCTGCCATTCCATCATGGCTGATTTATTATACCACATTCCCATCAATTCCCTCTGGATTCCACCACTCAGCTGCACAACAGGGGCAATTTACAGTGACCAATTGTCTTTTCAACACTATGTCTGAGGTGTGGGAGGAAACAGAACATTGAAGCTACACAGTTCTGGGCATTTGCTGGCATCAAGATGGTCCCGAAGAGGCTGACAAGAATGTTCCCAGAAATGAAAGGTTTAATGAATGAGGAATGTTTGACAGCTCTGGGCCTGTATTTGCTTCAGATTAGAAGACTGAGTGGGGATCTCATTGAAAATTGAATATTGAAAGGCCTAGAGTGGAGGCTAGAGAAAGCGTCCTATAGTGAGGGGATCTAGGACTAGAGGACACAGCCTCAGAATGCATCTCCTGACGAAGGGTCTCGGCCTGAAACGTCGACTGCGCCTCTTCCTATAGATGCTGCTTGGCCTGCTGCGTTCACCAGCAACTTTGATGTATGTTGCTTGAATTTCCAGCATCTGCAGAATTCCTGTTGTTTGCCTCAGAATGCATCTCATGCTTTTATAACAGAGATGAGGAGGAAGTTCTTTAGCCGGAGGGTGGAAAATCAGTGGAATTCATTGCCATTCAGCCAAGTCACTGGGTATATTTAAACTTCTCCCAGAGAAAGCAGGATCTCCCAATGGCCACACATTTTAATTCCACATTCCATTCTCATTCTGATATGTCTATCCACAGCCTCCTCTACTGTCAAGATGAAGCCACGCTCAGGTTGGAGGAACAACAGCTTATATTCTGTCTGGGTAGCCTCCAACCTGATGGCATGAACATTGACTTAGCTAACTTCCGCTAATGCCCCACCTCCCCCTTGTATCCCATCCGTTATTTATATACACACATTCTTTCTCTCTCTCTCCTTTTTCTCCCTCTGTCCCTCTGACTATACCCCTTGCCCATCCTCTGGGTTTTCCCCCCCTCCCTCTTTTCCTTCTCCCTGGGCCTCCTGTCACATGATCCTCTCATATCCCTTTTGCCAATCACCTGTCCTGTTCTTGGCTCCATCCCTCCCCCTCCTGTCTTCTCCTATCATTTCGGATCTCCCCCTCCCACTTTCAAATCTCTTACTAGCTTTTCCTTCAGTTAGTCCTGACGAAGGGTCTCGGCCGGAAACATCGACTGTACCTCTTCCTAGAGGTGCTGCCTGGCCTGCTGCGTTCACCAGCAACTTTGACATGTGTTGCGGGTATATTTAAAGTGGATGTTCTTGAATAGTAAGGATGCCAAAGATTATGGGCAAGACAATGGAGTTGAGAGGGATAATAAACCAGCCATGATGGAATGGTGGATCAGACTTGATGGGCCGAATGGCCGAATTCTGCTCCTATGTCTTATGGTCCACAGAGACAACACCAGAAAACACGATCGAACCTGGGTCTCTGCAGCTGTGAGGCAACAGCTCTATTAGCGGAGCCACTGTGCTGTCTTAAGATCAGTAATTATATCTCGTTAAGGAACAGGAATATTCATAAAGCAGCGTGCAGACTGAAATTGAGGTTTCAATTTTGAAACCCTGTGGATTCCAGATGATTAAGTACATTCGGAATCAGAAGAGACAATTTGGTTTAATATACAGAGTAAACATGTCATTCTTGCCTTTCCAGTTCCACTACAGTCAGAATTCAGGGCTCTAATATTTACTGAGGGTTTCTCAGTCATAGAGTACCACAGCTCAGAAACAGGCCCTTCAGTCCATCTAGTCTGTGCCAAACTATTATTCTGCCTAGTCCCATTGACCTGCAACTGGACCATAGCTCTCTATACTCCTTCCAACCATGTACCTGTCCAATTATTATCATCATCATCATGTGCCATGTCGTATATGATATAGGTGATCATAGTGACCATGATTGTTCTGGGCAAATTTTTCAGCAGAAGTGGTTTTCCGTTTCCTCCTTCTGTGCAATGTCTTTGCAAGATCGGTGACCACAGCCATTATCAATACTCTTCAAAGATTGCGTGCTTGCTATCAATGGTCACATAACCAGGACTTGTGATAACCAGGCCTTGTTCCACACCGGTGCCTCTCTCTGAGTGAAGAAGTTTCCCCTCAGGTTCTCCTTGAACGTTTCACCTTCCAAAACCTATGACCTCTAGTTCTTGTCCCACCCAACCTCAGTTAAAAAAGCCTGCTTGCATTTTGTATGCATCTATCAAATCTCCCCTCATGCTCCTACAGTCCAGGGAATAAAGTTCTAAATGTCCCTGTTTACAGCCAATGACCAATCAATCCCTTAGGCTGGGTAAATCACCACATGTCAATTACACACATTGGCCACTTTACTAGGTACACGTGTACACCTGCTTGTTATTGCAAACATAAAATCAGCTAATCATGTGGCAGCAACTCTTTGCATAAAAGCATGCAGACATGGTCAAGAAGTTCAGAGCAAACATCAGAATGGGGAAGAAATGTGATCTAAGTAACTTTGACTGTGGAATGATTGTTGGTGGAATGATTGTGGGGTGGTTTGAGTATCTCAGAAACTGCTGATCTCCTGGGATTTCATGAACAACAGTCCTTAGAGTTTACAAAGAATGGTGTGACAAACAAAAAACGTCCAGTGAGCAGTAATTCTGTGGGTGAAAATGCCTTGTTAATAAGAGAGGTCGGAGTAGAATGGCCTGACTGGTTTAAGCTGACAGGAAGGTGACGGTAACTCAAATAACCAGGCATTATATCAGTGGTGTGCAGAAAAGCATCTCTGAAGCAGAATATGTCAAACCTTGAAACTGATGGGCTACAGCAGCAGAAGACTATGAACATTCATTCAATTCTGCTTTATTAGGTAAAGGAGGTACTTAATAAAGTGAACACTGAGTGAATTTCAGCTGGCAACACTCCTATTCTGCAGGTAGATGTAGAGCATTGGCTGACAATGTTTTGGAGGAGAGTAAGAGAGTTCTATCCAGATTGTCCAGCCATTTATGTAACACGGTGCTCCGGCAGTTCGTCCCTCACAGCTCCTCGTTCGGTCCTGCCCTTTGTCACTGTGTGGAGTTTCCACATTCTCCCTAGGACTGATTTGTTTGATCCAGGTAACTGCTAGATTCATGGAGTCATACACCGCAGATCATGAGGACCAATCTAAACTTCTATCTAAACAGGTCCCAATTTCCTGGGTTTGGTCCACATTGACTGTTTATTCCCCTCAACAGAGATGCAACCTCACCTGCTGAGTTCCTCCAGCATTTTGTGTGTGTTGCTCCAGATTTCTTGGAGCCCATTTGTCTAGAAAGATGAAGCCCTCCGTCCTGTATCAACTCTTTAGCCACGTATTCAGCTGCATTATCTTCCTACATCTAGCCTCACTAGCATGTGGCATGGGTAGCAATCCTAAGATTGCAACCCTGGAAGTCTGTCCTTTAACTTTGCACCTAACTCCCTAAACTCTCTTTGCAGGACCGCCTCCTCCTTCCTATCCACGTCATTGGTCCCTACATGGACCACGACATCTGGCTGCTCACCCTCCCTCCTGAGAATACCGATAACTTGATCCGAGATATCACGGACCTTGGCACCAGGGAGGCAACAGACCATCCGGGATTCTCAATCTCTCCCACAGAACCTTTTATCTGTCCCCCTAACTATCGAATCCCCTATCACTTCTGATCTTCTCTTCTCCCTCCTTCCATTCTGAGCTGAGGGTCCAGTCTTGGTGCCAGAGACGCAACCACTGTAACTTGTCCCTGGTAGGCCGTCCCCATCAACAGTATCCAAAACGGTATACTTATTATTGATGGGAACGGCCACAGGGATGCTCTGCTCATTCTGTCTATTCTCCTTCCCCCTCCTGACAGAGACCCAGATACCTGCCTCCTGACTTTTAGGGGTGACTGTCTCCCTGAAACTCCTGTCTATTTCTACCTCTGCCTCCTGAATGATCCGAAGTTCATCCAGCTCCAGTTCCCTAACTCGGTTTGTCAGGAGCTGCAGCTGGATGCACCTTTTACAGATGTAGTCATCAGGGACGATTGTGCTCGCCCTGACTTTCCACATACTGCATACGGAGCACTCAACTACCCTAACTGCTGCCTCCATTACCTACTCCTAAGTATATTAGATTAATTAAAGGAACTTACCTGGCCTTACCTCACTGGTAGCAAGCTCATCCGCCGCCTCTGCTCACCAAAGCCTCAAAGCTCCACTCCTACCCTGAGCCACTCACACACTGGCCACTCCTCTTCAGTTACGCCTCCTTTTATTTGTCCCTGCCAATTATCTCAAGTACTCACTCCCTCTAATCAACTAATCAACACTCTGTTTAACCCCTCAGTTGCCCTTCGCGCTCCTTTTTAAAGCACACTCACCTGAGCTGCTTCCCGTGCTCAGCGCTCTCCCAAGCCTCTCGCTCCTCCTCCTGCTGCTGCGACCATTCCTCGATCACACTCATTTGGAGATTGAGGAAATTTGGTAATGTCAAAATGGGCTTGACCAAGTTTCTAGAGAAGAACCACGGTGAGCATTCTGACTGGTTGTATAATCACCTGGTATGGAGACTACAATGGGCAGGATGAAGAAAAGCCGCAAAGAGTTGCAAACTCAGCCAGCTCCATGATGGGAACCAGCCTCCCAACATGGAGGGCTTTTTCAAAAGGTGATGCCCAAAGAAGGAGGCATCCATCATTCAGGACACCCATCAGCCGGGACATGGCCTCTTCTCATTAGTACCCTCAGGAGGTACAGGAGCCTGAAGGCACACACTCAACGTTTTAAAACAGCTTCTTCCTCTCCACCATCAGATTTCTCAACAGTCCATGAATTCATGAACACTATTTTGCTGCCTTTTTACATTATTTATTTATACTTTACATTTCTTATTGCAAATTACATTAATGTCTTGTACAGTCTGCTGACACAAAACAACAAAGTTCACAATAGGGCAACATGGTAGTGCAGTGGTGAGCACAACACTTCACGGTACAGGCGACACGGGTTCAATTCCCGCCGCTGCCTGTAAGGAGTTTGCACGTCCTGTGGGTTTCCTCCAAGTGCTCAGATTTTCTCCCACAGTTTGAAGATGTACCAACTGGTAGGTTAATTGCTCATTGTAAATTGTCCCGTGATTAGGCTAGAATTAAATCGGGGGATTTCTGGGCGGCGTGGCTCAAAGGGCCGGAAGGACCTATTCCATGTGGTATCCCAATAAATAAATAAATTACAGTGATAATAATCCTGAATCTCATCTCAGAGAAAAGGTCTGTGTGTAATCCCCCTATTTATGCCCCTAATAATTTCATACACCTTTGTGTAACCTTGATGAAGTCTCAGCCTGAAACATCGGCTGTTTATTCCTCTCCATAGATGCTGCCCGACCTGCTGAGTCCCTCCAGCATTTTGTGTGTTGTTCTATATGATCACCCCCTCATTCTCCCCCACAACAGTGAGAAAAGCCCCAGCCTGCTCAACCTCCCTCCATACCTCGGTCCCTCGAGTCCCGGTTACGTTCTTCCAAATCTCCTCTGTATTCCTTTTAGGTAGTAATTGCTTTAGTATAATCACGTGTACAAGGAAAAGCTTAAAAAAAAATTAGAGATTTTGCAGACACTAGAAATCCAAAGCAGCACGCATACAAAATGCTGGAGGAATTCAGCAGGTCAGACAGCATCAATGGAAATGAACGGAAAGCCATCGTTTCGGGCCAAGACCCTTCTTCAGTGCTGAGAAGGAAGGTGGAAGATGACTGAATAAAAGGGTGGGGGAGGGGCAGGAGGCTAGCTTTGAAGGTGATAGGTGAAGCCAGGACGGTAGGAAGGTAAAGGGCTAGAGAGGAAGGAATCTGATAGGAGAGGAGAATTGACCATAGGTGAAAGGGAAAGGAGGACGAGACCCAGGAGGAGGAGATAGGCAGGTGAGAAGTAGAAGGCCAGTGGGGAATAGAGGAAGGGGGAGGGATTTCTTTTACTGGAAGGAGAAATCGATATTCATGCAATTAGGTTTGAAAAGCTTTTATTTTGTATGCCTCCTAGGCAGATCATTCCAAACATTATAGCATTGTACTTGTATAAAGGTGAAAACAATAATAAAATGCAGAATATAGTGTTATCATTACTATTATTGCAGAGAAAGTGAAGTGCAGATAGTAATTCTTCAATTCATAGAGCTCGGATTCAAAAAAAGCAGGTTATGATAGACACAAGAGCTTCTGCAGATGCTATAGAAATCTTGTTGTGCAATGCACAAAACATTGCTGATGGAACTCAGCAAGTCAAACAGCATTGATGGAGGGGAATAAACAGCTGATGTTTCAAGCCAACACCCTTCATCAGGGCTGGATACGAAGCTGGCTGAAGACAGAATAAGAAGGTGGGAGGAGGGGAAAGAGTGCAAACTGGAGGATGATAGGTGAGACCAGGTGAGGGGATGGTGTGTGAGTGGGGAGGGGAAGTGTGATGAAGTAGAAACTGGGAGGTGATAGGTGGAAGAGGTGAAGGTCTGAAGAATAAGGAATTCGATTAGGAAAGAGCAGTGGATCATAGTCACAGAGTCATAGAATCATAGAAAACTACAGCAAAGAAGCAGGCCTTTGGCCCACCTAGTCCTTCCAAAACTATTATTCTGCCTATTCCCTTCAATGCAGCCAGACCACACCCCTCTATACCCCTCCCATCCATGTACTTACCCAAATTTCTCTTAAATGTGTAATGAAACCTGCATCCACCTCTTCCACTGGCAGCTCGTTCCACACTCTCACCACTCTGAGTGACGATGCCCCTCAGATTCCCCTTAAACATTTCACCTTTCATCTTTAACCCATGACCTCTAGTTCCAGTCTACCAAACCTCAGTGGAAAAGCCTGCTTGCATCTAACCTACCTATGCGCTTCATCATTTTGTACGACTCTATCAAATTTCCTATCATTCTCCTATACTCCAGGGAATAAAGTCCTAACCTATTCAACCTTCCCTTATAATTCAGCACCCCCCCCCCAGTCCAGCAACATCCTTGTAAATTTCTTCTGCACCCTTTCAAGCTTATTGATATCTTTCCTGCAGATAGGTGACCAGATCTGCACGCAACACTCGAAATTGGGTCTCACCAACGTCCTATTAATGTGGATCATGGGAGGAAGAGAAGGACCAGGGGCACCAGTGGGAGGTGATGGGCTGGGAGGAGAAGAGAGGGGTGAGAGGGTAATCGGAACGGGGAATGGAAAAAGATAGAACAGAATTGAGTAGAAATTATCAGAAGTTTAAGAAATTGTTGCTCATGCCATCAGGTTGCAGGCTACTCGGATGTAATATGAGATCCTGCTCCTCCAGTCTGAGTGTGGCCTCATTGTGGTAGCGGACATGAAAAGACATGTTCGAATGCGAATGGGATGTTGAATTAAAACGTGTAACCATCGGGATATTGAGCCTTTTGTGGCAGTTAGAGTGAAGGTGCTCAAAGAAGTGGTCCTCCAATTTACATCGTGTCTCACAGAAGTACTGGCAGCGCTGGATGCAGTAGATGACCCTGAAAGACTCACAGGTGAACGATAGATGTAAAAGTAGATCTGAGAGCAGTTTGCAAAGTGTCACCACCATCTAGTTCATCTTCCAATCATGCAAGATGTTCCTGTTTCCGCCCACATTCCAAAGGCTTGCCAGTGATAGGTTAATTGGCCACAGTCAATTACCCAACGTAGAGGTGACAAAAGATTTGGAGGGCAGTTAATGAGGTGGTATGTGTTGGGACCATTTCTTTTCACATTATTTGTGAATGATTTGGATAATGGAATTGATGTGGAGGTGCAGGTGGTGTTGTGGAAGCAGGGAATCTGCAGAAGGACTTAGACAGATTGGGAGAGTGGATTAAAAAATCAGCAGATGGAGTATAGTATAGGAAAGTGTATTGGTCATGAACTTTGGTAGAAAAAATAAAGGCAGAAACTGTTTTCTAAACGGGGATAAAATTAAAAAATCAGAGGTGCAAAGTAACATGGGAGTCTTTGTGCAGGATTCCCTGCAGGTTAACTTGCAGATTGAGTCAGCAGTAAGGACGGCAAATGCAATATTACCATTCATTTTGAGAGGACTAGAATATAAGAGTAAGGATGTATCGATGAAGTTTTATAAGGTATTGGTCAGACCACATTTGGAGTATTCTGAGCGGTTTTGGGCCTCTTATCTAAAGATGTGTAGGCATTGGAAAAAGTCTAGAGAAGGTTCATGAGAATGATTCTGGGAATGAATGGGGAGCGTTGGATAGTTCAGAGCTTGTACTCATTGGAGCTTAGAAGAATGAGGGGGATCTCATTGAAACCTTAGAAGGATGAGGGGGATCTCATTGAAACCTTAGAAGGATGAGGGGGATCTCATTGAAACCTATCAAATATTGATAGGCCAAGATAGAGTGGATGTGGAGAGTAAGTGTTCTAAAGTGTTGTACAACCTCAGAATAGAGGCTGTCCATTTACAACAGAAATGAGGATTAATTTATTTAGCCAGAGGGTATTTGTGGATTCATTGTCGCGGGAAGCTATGGAGGCCAAGTCATTAAGTATATTTAATAAAGAGGGTGATAGTTTCTTGGAAATTGTTGAGGGTTATGGGGAGAAGGGAGGGGAATGGGGTAGAGAGGGATAATAAATCAGCCATGAAGGAATGGTGGAGCAGACTCGAGGGGCCAAATGGCCTAATCTGCTTCTATGCCTTATAGAGGCAGAATAGGTTGTAGAACTAAGTGGTAATCAGGGGAAGCAGTATAGGATCGCTAAGAACCTGATTGGACATGATGGGCAGAATGTACTTCTGCGTCAGAGTAAGTTAGTTATATCACCACCATGATTGGGATCTTGTTGTGTTTGAGCTGGCACAACATAGCATAACCTCCTCAACAGTGACTAAAGATCTTTCCTTTTCTCCCATTGTCCTCTCCTGTCAGATTCCTTCTTTTCAGCCCTTCACCTGTTCCGACTATCACATCCTAGCTTCTCAAATCATCCTCCCGCCCCCAGCTTCCCCTCACCTGGTCTTGCCAATGACCTACCAGATTGGCTGCTTTCCTCTTCCCCTCCACATTCTTCACCTGGCTTCTACTCCCTCTCTTTCTCATCTGATGCAGGTCTCAGTCCAAAACATTGTTTGTTCATTTCTCTTCATGGACAGATTGAGAGCTCATCTTTATTGTACAAGAGGTCTGTTTAAGCCTCTGATAACAGCAGATGGAAACTGTCCTTGAGCCTTGTGGTATTTGTTTTCAAGTTTTTGCATCATTTGCTCAAAGAGAGAGGGGAGAAGAAAGGATATCTGGATGGAGGGGTGTTTGATGGTGTTAGCTGCTTTCTCAAGACAGTAGAAAGCATAAATAAAGTAATTCATTTTGAGAAGACTAGAATATAAAAGCAAGGATGTAATGCTAAGGCTTTTTAAGGCACTGGTGAGGCCTTACTTGGAGTATTATGAGCAGTTTTTGGCCCCTTATTTAAGAATGAATGTGCTGACATAAGAGAGAGGTTCACGAGCATGATTCCAGGAATGAAAGACATTGTATGAGGAGCGATTGATGTCTCTGAGCTTTTACTTTTTGGAATTTAGAAGAATGGGACAGAATCTCATTGAAATCTATTGAATGTTGAAAGGCCTTGATAGAGTGGATGAGGAGAGGATGTTTTCTATGGTAAGGGGGTCAAGGACTGGAGGGCACAGCCTCAGAATAGAGGGATGTCCTTTTAGAATGGAGATGAGGAATTTCTTTATCCAGAGGGTGGTGATTCTGCAGAATTTGTTGCCACAGGAGGCTGTGGAGGCCACGTCATTGGGTGTTTTTAAGGCAGAATTTGTTACCTTCTTGATTAGTTAGGGCCTGAAAGTTTATGGGGAGAAAGTAGGATAACGGAGAATAGAGGGAAATAGATCAGCCATGATGAAAAGGTAGAATAGACTTTATGGGCTGAAGGGCCTAATTCTGCTCCTATATCTTATGGTCTTATTAATGAAGCAGAGGCCAGTGTTAAAAAGTAAACAGAAGACAGAATAAAGTGTTACAGTTACACAAAAGGTTCAGAACAGGCAGATCAAGGTAATAACAAGATAACAAGCTGGATCATGAGGTCAAGAATCTATCTTTTAATGTACAAGAGGTCCATTCAAAAACCTAACAAAAGGAATCGGGATGCAGGGTGGGGATGGTGAATCTGTTTGTGTAAAGTATGGCTACAGCCTGGCATGCATCGCTTATGACGGTGGTGGAGATGCTTCCTGATAAATACATGAATCACCACAGCATAAAAGACTCCCACCTGAATGTAGGTAAATAAGTGGCGTGTGCAAGATAGGCTGAAGAGCCTGATTCTGTGCTTTCTGATTTGATACTTGATGTGCTAATAGGGAAGGAGACAGGGCAGGCAGAACTAATTGTGCAGGGGAATTAATTGCATCTAGTGATCACAATGCCATTAGTTTCAAAGAAAATATTCAAACAGATAGGTCTGGTCTATGGGAAAAGCCAATTTTGATAGTATCAGAAAGGATCTGACAAGTATGGATTGGGAAAGGCTGTTTTCTGGCTATGGTGTACTCGGTAAGTGGGAGGTCTTCAAAAGTGAAATTTTGAGAGTACAAAGCTTACATTTGTCTGCCAGAACAGAAAGTAAAGATAACAGATGTAGGAAACAACAGGAATTCTGCAGATGCTGGAAATTCAAGCAACATACATTAAAGTTGCTGGTGAACGCAGCAGGCCAAGCAGCATCTATAGGAAGAGGTGCAGTCGACGTTTCAGGCCGAGACCCTTCGTCAGGACTAACTGAAGGAAGAGTGAGTGAGGAATTTGAAAGTTGGAGGGGGAGGGGGAGATCCAAAATGATAGGAGAAGACAGGAGGGGGAGGGATAGAGCCGAGAGCTGGACAGGTGATAGGCAAAAGGGGATACGAGAGGATCATGGGACAGGAGGTCCGGGAAGAAAGACAAGGGGGGGGGTGACCCAGAGGATGGGCAAGAGGTATATTCAGAGGGACAGAGGGAGAAAAAGGAGAGTGAGAGAAAGAATGTGTGCATAAAAATGAGTAACAGATGGGGTACGAGGGGGAGGTGGGGCCTTAGCAGAAGTTAGAGAAGTCGATGTTCATGCCATCAGGTTGGAGGCTACCCAGACGGAATGTAAGGTGTTGTTCCTCCAACCTGAGTGTGGCTTCATCTCCACAGTAGAGGAGGTCGTGGACAGACATGTCAGAATGGGAATGGGATGTGGAATTAAAATGTGTGGCCACTGGGAGATCCTGCTTTCTCTGGCAGACAGAGCGTAGATGTTCAGCAAAGCGGTCTCCCAGTCTGCGTTGGGTCTCACCAATATATAAAAGGCCACATCGGGAGCACCGGACGCAGTATATCACCCCAGTCGACTCACAGGTGAAGTGATGCCTCACCTGGAAGGACTGTTTGGGGCCCTGAATGGTGGTAAGGGAGGAAGTGTAAGGGCATGTGTAGCACTTGTTCCGCTTACACGGATAAGTGCCAGGAGGGAGATCAGTGGGGAGGGATGGGGGGGACGAATGGACAAGGGAGCTGTGTAGGGAGCGATCCCTGCGGAATGCAGAGGGGGGGGGGGAGGGAAAGATGTGCTTAGTGGTGGGATCCCGTTGGAGGTGGCGGAAGTTACGGAGAATAATATGTTGGACCCAGAGGCTGGTGGGGTGGTAGGTGAGGACCAGGGGAACCCTATTCCTAGTGGGGTGGTGGGAGGATGGAGTGAGAGCAGATGTACATGAAATGGGGGAGATACGTTTAAGAGCAGAGTTGATAGTGGAGGAAGGGAAGCCCCTTTCTTTAAAAAAGGAAGACATCTCCCTCGTCCTAGAATGAAAAGCCTCATCCTGAGAGCAGATGCGGTGGAGACGGAGGAATTGCGAGAAGGGGATGGCGTTTTTGCAAGAGACAGGGTGAGAAGAGGAATAGTCCAGATAGCTGTGAGAGTCAGTAGGCTTATAGTAGACAACAGTGGATAAGCTGTCTCCAGAGACAGAGACAGAAAGATCTAGAAAGGGGAGGGAGGTGTCGGAAATGGACCAGGTAAACTTGAGGGCAGGGTGAAAGTTGGAGGCAAAGTTAATAAAGTCAACGAGCTCTGCATGCGTGCAGGAAGCAGCGCCAATGCAGTCGTCGATGTAGCGAAGGAAAAGTGGGGGACAGATACCAGAATAGGCACGGAACATAGATTGTTCCACAAACCCAACAAAAAGACAGGCATAGCTAGGACCCATACGGGTGCCCATAGCTACACCTTTAGTTTGGAGGAAATGGGAGGAGCCAAAGGAGAAATTATTAAGAGTAAGGACTAATTCCGCTAGACGGAGCAGAGTGGTGGTAGAGGGGAACTGATTAGGTCTGGAATCCAAAAAGAAGCGTAGAGCTTTGAGACCTTCCTGATGGGGGATGGAAGTATATAAGGACTGGACATCCATGGTGAAAATAAAGCGGTGGGGGCCAGGGAACTTAAAATCATCGAAAAGTTTAAGAGCGTGAGAAGTGTCACGAACATAGGTCGGAAGGGATTGAACAAGGGGTGATAAAACAGTGTCGAGGTAGGTGTAGGAAACCTTGGTTTTCAGCAGATATTGAGGCCCTGGTTAAGAATAAAGGAGGTGCATAACAGGTACAGGCAGGTAGAAACAGTTGAGGTTCTTCTGGAGTATAAGAGAACACTTTAGATTAGATTATGAGGACACTCAGTCCTCGTTTATTGTCATTTAGAAATGCATGCATTAAAAGTGATACAATGTTCCTCCGGTATGATAACACATAAACACAAGAGAGACCAAGACTAAAACTGACAAAAGCACATAATTATAACATATGGTTACAACAGTGCAAAGCAATACCATAATTTGATAAAGAGCAGACCATGGGCCGGGTAAAAAAAAAGAAGTCTCAAAGTCCCGATAGCCCCAACATCTCACGCAGACGGTAGAAGGAAGAAACTCTCCCTGCCGTGAGCTTCCAGCGCCACAAACTTGCCGATGCAGCATCCTGGAAGCACCCGACCACAGTCCGACTCTGAGTCCGTCCAAAAACTTCAAGCCTCCGGCCAGCCCTCCAACACCGAGCACCATCTCTGTCGAGCACTTCAACCCTGGCCCCGGCCGCCAAGCAACAGGCAAAGCCGAGGATTCGGGGCCTTCCCCTCCGGAGATTTCACATCTCACAGTAGCAGCGGCAGCGAAGCAGGCATTTCAGAAGTTTCACCAGATGTTCCTCCGCGCTCTCACGTCTGCCTCCATCAAATCAGAATTGTGCACGGCCTCCTGCATGACAGATTACAGATATTCATCACCGGAGAGGTCATGTGCGCTGCGTCACGCCGCCATCTTCACCTCCTCCAGACTTAAGAAAGAAATCAGGAGGATTAAAAGAAGGCATGAGCTTTCTTCGGCAGACAAGGTGAAGGAGAATGCTAAATGATTCTACAGATATGTTAAGAACATAAGTATTGCAGGGAAAAATTTGGTCCTCTGGAAAATCAAAATGATAATCTATGCGTAGAATCAAAAGAGATGGTGAAGATCGTAAATGAATATTTTGCTTCTGTATTTACTCAGGAGATGGACAGAGTCTATAGAAGTGAGGCAAAACGGCATTGATTTTATGGACCCTATGCAGATTACGGAGGAGGAGGTGTTTGTTTTCCTGAGGCAAATTAGTATAGCACAGAAACAGGCCCTTCAGCCCATCTGGTCCATGCCAATCCATTTAACCCTTATATACTGTTCGGGTTAAACTTGACCCCTTTCGACATTTGACAGCAGTAAGAGCACCCTAAATGACATTTTATATTTTAGTCGAAATTTGATGACTTTTCCTAGTGACCCAAAATATGCAAAAATGAAAATATTTAAAAGCTTTATACTTTTGTACAGGTGCTACAAATTTTTGTACATTGAGGCTGTTCCAGGTCAAATTTGACCCATATCTATTGAAATAGATTTTAGATCTCTGAATCATTAATTAAGGATTAATCACCCATTTATTAATGTCAGATAGGCTGTTTATACATTCTAAATTGAAATTGAATTATCTTTATTGCCATTGCATAGTACAATTTGTCATGCACCAATACAGCGAAAATGAGTTTGCAACTCTCATACTCAGTGCTATAAAACAACAAATAAAATAAATAAACAATAAATAAAATCAAGTAACCAGCCAGTACAAGCGATGTCCAGCAGTACAAAAGCGCAATTCAGATGCATGACAGCCATAAAACCAGTATTAAAGTAGCAATATAACAAATTTATGGATGATGCTTGATCGATTGGTTCAGAGCAATTATAGCTCTGGGGAAGGAGCTATTTTTCAGTCTGGAGGTGCGGGCATAGAAGATCTTATAACATCTGCCAGATGAAAGAAGTTCAAACAGATGATTGCATGGGTGTGTATTGTCCGTACAGATGTTTGTAGCTTTCCTTAGGTAGCGTGAGCTGTAGGTGTCCCCCAGGGCTGGGAGCTGTGTCCCAATCTGTTGTTCAAAATTTGGTATAGACACTTGTTATGAGGGGATTCTTGGACCGGGTCAAAATTGACCCGGACCATACTGTGAAGGTATAGAATATGGACAGGTTGCCTGGGTTAAATTGCCTACTCTCATCAACCTGCACTGGGAACATAGCCCTCTATCCCCCTGCATCCATGTACAAATCCAAACTTCTCTTAGACTTTGAAATTGAGCTCGCATGCACCACTTGCACTGGCAGATAATTCCACACTCTCTCAAAAATCTTAGTGAAGACGTTCCCCCTCATGTTTCCCTTAAACTTTTCACCCTTAACCCATGACCTCTAGTTGTAGTCCCACCCAACCTCAAAGGAAAGAGCCTGCTTTCATTGCCCTATCTATGCGCTCCATCATTTTGTATATCTCTATCAAATCTCCCCTCAATCTTCTACGTTCTAGGGAAAAGAGTCCTGACCTATTCAATTGTTCCTTATGATTCATAAGACAATAAGATATAGGAGCAGAAATAGGCCACTCGGCCCATCGAGTCTGCTTCAATCATGAGCTGATCCACTTCATCTAGTCATCCCCTCTCCCCTGCTTTCACTTCATACCGTTTGATGCACTGGCTAATCAAGAACCTATCTATTTCTGCCTTAAATACACCCAATGACTTGACCTCCACAGCCGCTCGTGGCAACAAATTCCACAGATTTACCACCCTCTGATTAAAGTAATTTCTCCGCATCTCCGCATTCAGATCCTACAGTTCTGGCAACATCCTTGCAATTTATTTTCTCTACTCTTCCTGTCATCCATAAGATGCTCACATCCACAAGGAATTCACAAATATCTTGAGAAAAAAACAAAAATTATGAGGGGACGTAATTTTAAGATGATTGAAGGAAAGTATCAGTGGCAGAGATTTTACACAGAAGAATGCCCTGTTGGGGATGGTAGTAGAGGCAGGTATTGAGGGGCGTTTAAGAGACTTGTAGACAGGCTCATGGATGATAGAAAAATGGAAGGTTATGTCAGAGTAAAGGGTTAGATTGATCTTGGTGGGGGTTAAAAGTCAGGACAGCATTGTGGGCTGAAGGGCCCTGTTGTGTGCTAAAATATTTGATGATCTATGTTCTAATTAGTCCACAGTTACTGCAGTTTTGATCATAGAAATTCACCCTTCGGAAACTCACAGAAAAATAGAGATGCGGAGCAATAATCCACTCCTACAGAATTTAGGCTAAAAATAAATAAAATGGGCACAGAAGGTGAAAGGAATGATAAATTTTGTCAAGGGTCCGTTGACAGAAAATGATTACATGGACGGTTTTACAGGAGCACAACTCCTCCATAATGCAAGTGTGTGATGCGTAGGTTTATGCAAAAAGATGCTGACGATATTTTTGGGAGATGGAGGAATTCCAGTCCCAAAATTAATAATGGGAATCAACGTGAAATGGTATGAAATGGTGGACTGGCAGAAGACTGGAGAACTAGAGATGCAGAAAGGATTGATCTGCAGCCTCTGTTTCACACTTAATGCACATGAGGCCATTTGGCCCATCCAGTCCAATGTGCTAGCTCTCTGAAAGAAGGGAAATCAGAGACCATAAGACTATAAGACATTGGGCCATTAAGTCTACTCTACCATTCCATCATGGCTGATTTATTATCTCTCTCAACCCTATTCTCATGCCTTCTCCCTATAACCCTTACTAATCAAGAACCTATCAACCTCCGCTTTAAATATGCTGAATGACTTGGCCTCCACAGCCATTTGTGGAAATGAATTCTACAGACTCATTACCTTCTGGCTAAAGAAATTCCTTCTTATTGCTGTTCTAAAAGGATGTCCCACTATTTTGTGGTTGTGCCCTCTAGACCTAATCTCCCCCATTATGGAAAATATCCTCACCACATCCACTCGACCTAGGTTTTTCAATACTCGATAAGTTTTAATGAGATCTCGCCCCATCTAAAATCTAGTGAGAACAGACCCAGAGCCATCAAATGCTCCTCATATGTTAACCCTTTCCTTCCCAGAATCATTCTCATCAGCCTCCTCTGGACCCTCCCCAATATTTCACGTTTTCTTAGATAAGGAGCCCAAAGCTGCTCACAATACTCCAAGTGCAGTCTGACCAAAGCCTTATAAAGCCTCAGCATTACATCCTTGTTCTTATATTCTACTCCTCTCGAGGGAAACTTCCTGATCTCAGTACTTTATGGCTGATGAAGTACCGGCCTTTTGCAATGTCATAGAGGAAATGTGGTGGCTAAATACCACAGCATGACCCAACAAGGTAAATAATAATGGCCTGGAAAATCATTGTGTTGGTGACACTAGTCATGGGAGATTTACCCATGCTTTCCTCTGTTTTCTGTGAGCATCAATCCAAATTAGTGACAGTTAAAGGGGACATGCCACATTCCTAAGCAGAAATTTCTAAGGGTGGTGGAGGCAGGTACTTCGCAAACTATTTAAATATTTAAGTGAGCCCTCAAATCCCAAAGGTCACGGACTGAGTACAAGTAAATAGAGTTCAAATTCCAACAAATTCAAAGTACATTTATTATTTATTATATATTATGCACTGCATATATACTATGCAGTGTGAGCACGTGTCCAAGTGGTTAAGACATTGGACTAGCTACCTGAAGGTCGTGAGTTCGAGCCCCAGCCAAGGGAACGTGCTGTGTCCTTGAGCAAGGCACTTAATCACACATTGCTCTGCGACGACACCGGTGCCAAGCTGTATGGGTCCTAATGCCCTTCCCTTGGACAACATTGGTGTCGTGGAGAGGGGAGACTTGCAGCATGGGCAACTGCTGGTCTTCCATACAACCTTGCCCAGGCCTGCGCCCTGGAGAGTGAAGACTTTCCAGGCGCAGACCCATGGTCTCGCAAGATTAACGGATACCTTTAATACTATGCAGCACACAGCCCTGAAATTTGTTTTCCCCGCAGACAGTCACGAAACCAAGAAGAACCATGAAACCAACCTGTACATCAAACATCAAACCCCTCCCCCCACTCGTGCGCAAAAAAATCATGCAAATGGCAACAAAAAAAGAGCAAAAGCACAGAACATAAAAACACGCAATCAAAAGGCGTATTTCATTTCAGTCCAGCTTAATGCTTATTATCTGCAGGCCGCCCCGATTTAAAAAAATCACCCGAAAGCAGTAACGAAAAGGAGTGACCAGAACTAGAACCAGAAACAAGAACACATCATAAACATAGAAACATAGAAAATAGGTGCAGGAGTAGGCCATTCGGCCCTTCGAGCCTGCACCACCATTTATTATGATCATGGCTGATCATCCAAGTCAGAACCCTGCACCAGCCTTCCCTCCATACCCCCTGATCCCCGTAGCCACAAGGGCCATATCTAACTCCCTCTTAAATATAGCCAATGAACTGGCCTCAACTGTTTCCTGTGGCAGAGAATTCCACAGATTCACCACTCTCTGTGTGAAGAAGTTTTTCCTAATCTCGGTCCTAAAAGGCTTCCCCTTTATCCTCAAACTGTGACCCCTCGTTCTGGACTTCCCCAACATCGGGAACAATCTTCCTGCATCTAGCCTGTCCAATCCCTTTAGGATTTTATACGTTTCAATCAGATCCCCCCTCAATCTTCTAAATTCCAACGAGTATAAGCCCAGTTCATCCAGTCTTTCTTCATATGAAAGTCCTGCCATCCCAAGAATCAATCTGGTGAACCTCCTCTGTACTCCCTCTATGGCAAGGATGTCTTTCCTCAGATTAGGGGACCAAAACTACACACAATACTCCAGGTGTGGTCTCACCAAGGCCTTGTACAACTGCAGTAGTACCTCCCTGCTCCTGTACTCGAATCCTCTTGCTATAAATGCCAGCATACCATTCGCCTTTTTCACCGCCTGCTGTACCTGCATGCCCACTTTCAATGACTGGTGTATAATGACACCCAGGTCTCGTTGCACCTCCCCTTTTCCTAATCGGCCACCATTCAGATAATAATCTGCTTTCCTATTTTTGCCACCAAAGTGGATAACTTCACACTTATCCACATTAAATTGCATCTGCCATGAATTTGCCCACTCACCCAACCTATCCAAGTCACCCTGCATCCTCTTAGCATCCTCCTCACAGCTAACACTGCCGCCCAGATTCATGTCATCCGCAAACTTGGAGATGCTGCATTTAATTCCCTCATCCAAGTCATTAATATATATTGTAAACAACTGGGGTCCCAGCACTGAGCCTTGTGGTACCCCACTAGTCACTGCCTGCCATTCTGAGAAGGTCCCGTTTATTCCCACTCTTTGCTTCCTGTCTGCTAAGCAATTCTCTATCCACATCAATACCTTACCCCCAATACCATGTCCTTTAAGTTTGCACACTAATCTCCTGTGTGGGACCTTGTCAAAAGCCTTTTGAAAATCCAAATATACCACATCCACTGGTTCTCCCCTATCCACTCTACTAGTTACATCCTCAAAAAATTCTATGAGATTCGTCAGACATGATTTTCCTTTCACAAATCCATGCTGACTTTGTCCGATCATTTCACCGCTTTCCAAATGTGCTGTTATCACATCTTTGATAACTGACTCCAGCAGTTTCCCCACTACCGACGTTAGGGTAACTGGTCTATAATTCCCTGGTTTCTCTCTCCCTTTTTTAAAAAGTGTGGTTACATTAGCCACCCTCCAATCCTCAGGAACTAGTCCAGAAACTAACAAGTTTTGAAAAATTATCACTAATGCATCCACTATTTCTTGGGCTACTTCCTTAAGCACTCTGGGATGCAGACCATCTGGCCCTGGGGATTTATCTGCCTTTAATCCCTTCAATTTACCCAATACCACTTCCCTACTAACATGTATTTTGCTCAGTTCCTCCATCTCACTGGACCCTCTGTTCCCTACTATTTCTGGAAGATTATTTATGCCCTCCTTAGTGAAGACAGAACCAAAGTAATTATTCAATTGGTCTGCCATGTCCTTTCTCCCCATAATCAATTCACCTGTTTCTGTCTGTAGGGGATCTACATTTGTCTTTACCAGTCTTTTCCTTTTTTACATATCTATAAAAGCTTTTACAGTCAGTTTTTATGTTCCCTGCCAGTTTTCTCTCATAAACTTTTTTCCCCTTCCTAATTAAGCCCTTTGCCCTCCTCTGCTGAACTCTGAATTTCTCCCAGTCCTCAGGTGAGCCACTTTTTCTGGCTAATTTGTATGCTTCTTCTTTGGAATTGATACTATCCCTAATTTCTCTTGTCAGCCACGGGTGCACTACCTTCCTTGATTTATTCTTTTACCAAACTGGGATGAACAATTGTTGTAGTTCATCCATGCAATCCTTAAATGCTTGCCATTGCATATCCACTGTCAATCCTTTAAGTGTCATTTACCAGTCTATCTTCGCTAATTCACGTCTCATACCTTCAAAGTTACCCCTCTTTAAGTTCAGAACTTTTGTTTCTGAATAAACCTGAAGTAGAGTCCAAATCTACAATCCACCTCAATTAAACCTTGCTCCCACACCATCCGCCAACAGCGTCGAGGGAGAGAGAGATCACTCAAACGCAAAGACCTGCCCTTGGGAGCAGCAAGTGAGAGAGGGCGAGAGACCGCCATACACAGACGCCTTCTCCGGCAGCAGAAAGCGAGAGGCTCAGAGACATCACTGAATGCTTGCTCTCCTTCCACACCCATGTTAACCGAGTTAAAATGGGTGGACATTTGATATTTGCCCGGGGCAAAGTGAAGGGCCTGTTCCTTTGCTGTGTGGTCCTATGCTGCGCTGTATTGCATTCTATGAAGCAAAGAAGCAAAAAACAAATAGTCTGTTTCATTTTTAATATATATAGTGATATTTATTAAGGGATAACAGGGCAAAAACAAGAAGTTGCAGGTGACATGGTAGTGTAGCAGTTAGTGAAACACTATTACAGCACCAACAACCTGGGTCCAATTGACTGCTCTCCAGAAGGAGTTTGAATGTTTTCCCCATAACCCCATGGGTTTCCTTCGGGTGCTCCAGTTTCCTCTCACAGTCCAAAGACTGAGAAGTAAGTTGGTCAATTGGACACGTGGGTGTAATTGGGCAGTGCAGGTTCGTTGGGCCAGAAGGGTTTGTCATCATGTTGTTATCTCCAAATGAATTTAAAAAATAAAAACACTCCCAAATTCTGAACATGACCAAGATTCTTCCTGCAATTCACTGATTAGTGTTTCAGTCCATCTACAAAAGGTTGATCAGTTTATAGAACATGGAAGAGTACAGCACAGTACATGCCCTTCGGCCCACAGTGCTGTGCCAGCCCTTTAACCAACTGTACTCCAGTCTATTGCTTCCATCCCACACACCCATCCACTTTTCTGTCATTCATGTGCCTGTCTGAGAGTATCTTAAACATTTCTAATGTATCTGCCTCCATGGCAACCACCAAACATGGCAGAGCATTCCACGCACCCACCAGTCTGTATATAAAAAATAAATTACCTCTGACTGATCCCATACTAAAATCCCGAGAATTTGAAACAAAACTAGTTTTTATCATTCAAAATATTTCCATAACTAATTCATATTTAACTTGGAACATTTATTCAGATACTCCACCCAGAACAAACTCATGATTTTTATCCCCAAGTACCTGCTGTGATAGCTGTGTGGAATATATTATGAAGTATATAATGGGAAGAAAGATTAGTGTGCAGTTTCAGGAAAGCATCGTTGAGAGTTTTAAGATGAATTACAGTATGTGAATGATTTTGGCTTTATGATGATTAGAAGGCCTCTTTATTCTGCTTTGTACAGCGATCAATAAGCCCCTTCTGAAGAGAACACTCCAATTTTCTTCTTTCCTGTGCTCAACTGGCCACGATAGCCTAGAATTTTATTGAAATTGACTGCCATCTTCGCCAGGTAAGCAGAGATTAAACAGAACTGCAGACAAACTAGTCAGTGAGGATGATCAACCATGTCATAGGATCAGCGATTCAATAGAGCAGACATAAGACCGCAGGACCAGAATTACCCCATTTAGCCCGTCGAGTCTGCTCTGCCATTTTATCATGGCTGGTTTATCATCCTCTCAACCCCATTCTCCTGCCATCTCCCCACAACCTTTGATGCCCTGACCGATCAAGAATCTGTCATCCTCCACTTTAAATATACCCAATTACGTGGCCTCCACAGCCATCTATTACAATGAATTACACAGATTCACCACCCGCCAGCTAAAGAAATTCCTCCTCATCTCTGTTCTAAATGGTGTCCCTCTATTCTGAGGCTGTGCCTTCTGGTCCTAGATTCCTCCACCATAGGAAACATCCTCTCTAAATCCACTTTATCTTGGCCATTCAATATTTGATGGGTTTCAGTAAGATCACCCCCCCCCCCACCCCTCATTCTTCTAAACTGTTAGTCGAAGCAGGTCTTTCAACCCATGGGGTCTGTGAAGTCTGTTTCCTGGAGATCCTGTCAAACCATTAGCTTGTTATAGCAACACACGCAAAATGCTGGTGGAATGCAGCAGGCCAGGCAGCATCTATAGGAAGAGGTACAGTCGACGTTTCGGGCCAGGACCCTTCATCAGGACTAACTGAAAAAAGAGATAGTAAGAGATTTGAAAGGGGGAGGGGGAGATCCAAAATGATAGGAGAAGACAGGAGGGGGAGGGATGGAGCTAAGAGCTGGACGGTTGATTGGCAAAAAGTATACAAGGCTGGAGAAGGGAGAGGATCATGGGACCAGAAGGCCTAGGGAGAGAGAAAGCAGGATCTCCCAGTGGCCATACATTTTAAATCCACGTCCTATTCTCATTCTGATATGTCTATCCACGGCCTCCTCTACCGTCAAGATGAAGCCACACCCAGGTTGGAGGAACAACACCTTATACTCCATCTGAGTAGCCTCCAACCTGATGGCATGAAGATTGACTTCTCTAACTTCCGTTAATGCCCTTCCTCCCCTTCTTACACCATCCATTATTTATTTATATTTTTTCTCCCTTTCTTTCTCTCTTTTTTTTCTCCCTCTGTCCCTCTCACTATATCTTCTTTTGGTGCTCCCCTCCCCCTTTCTCTCTACCTAGGCCTCCTGTACAGGCCCAGAGCCAACAAATGCTCCTCATACACTGACTCTTTCATTATTTCAGCATTACATCCTTGCTCTTATATTCTAGTCCTCTTGTAATGGATGTTAACACTGTGTTTGCCTTCCTTACCATTGACTCAAAATGCAAGTTAACCTTTAAGGAATCCTGCAAAGAACTTGCAAGAACTTTTCCACTTCTCAGTTTTGAATTTCCTCCCTGTTTAGAAAAAAGTCTACGCCTTTATTCCTTCTACCAAAGTGCATGTCCATACACTATTTCACTTGCCATTTCTTTGCCTATTCTCCCAATTTGTACAAGTCCTTCTGCAGACTCCCTGCTTCCTCTACACTACCTACCCCTCCTCCTGTCTTCATTGCATGTCAATGATTAGGATGAAGAATTTGATAGCTTTGTTAGATTAGATTAGATTATGAGGACATGCAGTGCTCTTTTATTGTCATTTAGTAATGCATGCATTGAGAAATGATACAATGTTCCGCAGATGTGATATCACAAAAACACAAGACAAACCAAGACTGAAAAACTGACAAAAACCACATAATTATAACATATAGTTACAACAGTGCAAGCAATACCATAACTTGATGAAGAACAGGACATGGGCACGGTAAAAAAAAGTTCAGTCTCTCTCGAAAGTCCCATCATCTCACGCAGATGGGAGAAGGAAGAAAAATTCTCTTCCTGCCATGAGCTTCCAGCGCCGCAAACCTGCCGATGCAGCATCCTGGAAGCACCCGACTACAGTCTGACTCTGAGTCGTCCAAAAACTTCGAGTCTCTGACCAGCCCTCTGACACTGAACACTGAGCACCACCTCTGCCGAGCGCTTCGACCGCGGCCCCGGCCGCCAGCAACTGGCAAAGCCGAGGATTTGGGGCCTTCCCTCTGGAGATTCTCGATCGCACAGTAGCAGTGGCAGCGAACCAGGCATTTTCAGAAGTTTCTCCAGATGTTCCTCCGTGCTTCTCACATCTGTCTTCATCAAATCAGAGTTGTACACGGCCCCTATTTAACAAATACAATATCATTTCACCGGAGAGGCCACGTGCGCTGCATTGTGCTGCCATCTCCTCCCACCATCATCCCACCACCATCCACCAAATTTGTGGATAATATGAAGATTGTCAGGGGTGAGGGGCAGGTAGTGTTGAGTAAGGAGGAGTCTGCAACAACAGCAAAACAAGTCCCCCAGCCTTGCTCCCACCCACATGCAGAGACAGGTCTCCGGTATCTAGCATTTGACCATCGGGCTTAAAATTTCAGACTTCTAATTGACCTTTGGGCTTCGGTCTTTGGTATCAACCCACAGCCTAGTAGATGGCGGGACCTTGAACTCCAGGCATGCCAACTGACCAGCCCCCAAGCCTTTCACAGAAGGAGAACTGCGTTCATTTCTAAATGGAACACCTAAGGGAAGATGTGTTGGTTCAGCAAGGAAGTAGTAATTTACCAAAACTATTGTGGTGCTTTGGTTATGTGGATAGGCTGGAGATCTTGGGGATTTTCTTCCCGGAGTAGAAGAGCTTGCAAGGAGATGTGATAAAGGTGACTAAAATCATGAATGGTTTAGACAGAGAAACACTGTTCCCATTAATGAATGGTCAAGAATCAGAGGACAGGAAAGAGAGAGAGGTGACTTGTTAGAGGTGTAGAAGATGATAAGAGGCAAAGATCGAGTGGATAGCTAGAGAGTTTTTCCCAGGGTGTTAATAAATAATACAAGTGGGCATAATTTTATTGTTGGAAAGTATAGGGTGATGTCAGAGGTAAGTTGTTTTTCACAGAGAGTAGTGGGTGTGTGGAACACCCTGCCAGGGCTGGTGGTAGAGGCAGATACATTAGGGGCATTTAGATAGGCAAGTTGATGAAAGAAAAATTCAGGGTTATGTAGGAGGAAAGGGATAGATTGATTTTAGAATAAGTTGAAAGATTGGCACAACATTGTGGGCCGAAGGACCTGTACTGTGTTGTAGTGTTTATGTTCTGGGTTCTAACATTGATGGCGAATGGCAAAAGAACTGAGGAAAAACTTTCAGGAGGTGATTTGGTTCTGGAAGCAGGGTAATAGGTGAAGCAGGTTTATTGTCAGGAGCTGAATTTTCAATAAGGACTGAATTTTCTCGGCAATCAAATAAGACTGAGAAATGGGACCAGATAGACTGCACTTCCATGGATTTGATGGTCTCTTCTATTCGTTATCAATTGAGAAATGTGCAGGAATGGGTCTTCAAAATGAAGGAATGGGTCTTCTGCGGCCCTGCAAATCCGCCTTTAAAACTTGGCAAGGACAATTTGTCCCATATTAGTTTCCCCTGAGCATAGATATTGAAGGCACACAGTGGCTTGCTGGCAGGAAAGTACATTGAGCTGTGTCAAACATTACATGAAGCACAAAGGGACTTAAGGGCAGTGATATCATCCCTGGCAGTGCAAAGGATACACTCTGAAGCCAGAATCAGGTTTATTATCACTGACATATGTATGTCGTGAAATTTGTTGTTTTGCAGCAGCAGTACAGTGCAATGTAGAAATTATAAAATTATTATAAGATATAGACTATACACACACATTACCTATATTTGTTTTTCGGCTCAGTATAGGTTCCGTAAGGTTGTCACAGTCAGGGGAGGGGGTAGTGGGGATAAACTCCTGCAACCTACTAAATGCTCCCAAATGGTGTGCATCTTAAATAGTCTCCGACAATCAAGTCCACCTCCTGGCCTTCACATGTGACTTAGCAACAAAGCCCAGTAGAACTGTTTCTACTGACAGGAGAAGAGGAAAAGACGGGTTAATGGTGCCTACAACCAGTCACTTCGGACAGATGGGGCACTTTAGCCGTGGTTGGCCACTGGTCTAGGAGAAGGAACACTCCGATCTCAAACCTCTGCTGCCTTGTGACTCTATTCACTCATGCGGAAGGCTTTGGGAATAAGAAAAATTGGGAGCTGGAGTTCGTAAGGCAAATTACCTTAACGCTGGGTTCAGTGCCAATTGGCAACTCCAGCGACACCTCTGGTGCCGAATGGTTTCAGTCTCTAGATTCATTAGCTGCTAGAGAGGGGGAACCTGCTGCATGGGCAACAGCTTCCTCTCCATATCGTACTGCCCTGGCTTGCACAAAGACAACAAGCAAGCAAAATCCATTGTTGACCTCTGAGCCTCAGATTTAGGATATTCTTTTTATTTACATAATTTATCTTAATTTACCACACACCCCTCATACAAACTCATCTCCCTCCTGCCATCTGGCAAAAGGTACGAAAGCGTTCGGGCTCTCACGACCAGACTGTGTAACAGTCAGAGATTACAGCGGGATTAGAAGACATCAAAAGGTCTGCCCAAATCCAACTGCGAAGACATCAAAAGGTCTGTCTGAAACCAACTGCGTGTGTGTATCCCTCTTCCCCCCTCTTCCCCCCTCTTCCCCCCTCTTCCCCCCCTCTCCCCCCTCTCCCCCCTCTCCCCCCCTCTCCCCCCCTCCCCCCCTCCCCCCTCCCCCCCCCCCCCCCCCTCCCCCCTCTCCCCCCCTCTCCCCCCTCCCCCCCTCTCCCCCCCCCCCCTCCCCCCTCCCCCTCTCCCCCCTCCCCCCCCCTCCCCCCCTCTCCCCCCCTCTCCCCCCTCTCCCCCCCTCTCCCCCCTCTCCCCCCCTCTCCCCCCTCCCCCCCCTCCCCCCCCCCCCCTCCCCCCCCCCCCCCCCCTCTCCCCCCCCCCCTCCCCCCTCTCCCCCCCTCCCCCCCTCTCCCCCCTCTCCCCCCCTCTCCCCCCCTCTCCCCCCTCTCCCCCCTCTCCCCCTCTCCCCCCCTCTCCCCCCCTCTCCCCCCTCTCCCCCCTCTCCCCCCTCCCCCCCCCCCCCCCCTCTCTCCCCCCTCCCCCCCCTCTCCCTCCTCCCCCCTCTCCCCCCCTCTCTCCCCCCCCTCTCTCCCCCCCTCTCTCCCCCCCCCCTCTCCCCCCTCTCTCCCCCCCTCTCTCTCCCCCCCTCTCTCCCCCCCCTCTCTCTCCCCCCTCTCTCTCCCCCCCTCTCTCTCCCCCCCTCTCTCTCCCCCCTCTCTCTCCCCCCCTCTCTCTCCCCCCCTCTCTCTCCCCCTCTCTCTCCCCCCCCTCTCTCTCCCCCTCTCTCTCCCCCCCCTCTCTCTCCCCCCTCTCTCTCCCCCCCCCTCTCTCTCCCCCCTCTCTCTCCCCCCCTCTCTCTCCCCCCCCTCCCCCCCCCCCCCCCTCTCTCCCCCCCTCTCTCTCCCCCCCTCTCTCTCCCCCCCCTCTCTCTCCCCCCCCTCTCTCTCCCCCCTCTCTCTCCCCCCCTCTCTCTCCCCCCCTCTCTCTCCCCCCCCCTCTCTCTCCCCCCCTCTCTCTCCCCCCCTCTCTCTCCCCCCTCTCCTCTCCCCCCCCCTCTCTCCCCCTCTCTCTCCCCCCTCTCTCTCCCCCCAGTACAGCAGCGATTACTTCGAACTGAACTGTGCTTCACTTAAGACTAATCGTTTTACCCCTAGACTGCGATACAGCTTTATTGATTCCTATTATCCTAGTTCTGTATATATGTGTGTATTATCATTGCTAACCTCCCAGACTCCAACGAGCATTCCATTTCTGCTGGTTTGGCAACCCAGTTACAGGGTACGTGACACTGTGTACTGTACCAGCAGTTATGTTTGAAATGACAATAAAAACAACTTGAACTTCATTTACACATTAGTTGTTTGTAAACCTGTATTCACAATAAATTCTATTGTGTTACCTTATTTTCCTGTAATGTCTGCAAGAAAATGGATCTCAAGATGATAAGTGGTGACATATACGTGTTTTCATAATAAATTTTCTAGACTTTGACTTCTCAAGGCAACAAACAGTGTAGACAGAGTCCACGGAGAGAAGGTCAATTTCCCTGATGGACTGGGCAGCGTCCACAGCTCTCTGCCATTTCCTGCAGAATTAATTCTGCAACCTCACAGTTCTGGCATTCAGATTCATGCTTGACCTCTGGTGCTCTGCAGCTTCTATGTAACCATGTGGGATTGTCTTATCTTTATTCCTAATTTGTCATCATCATCATCATTAGTATGTGCCATGTTGTATGACGTGGGCAATCATGGTCTTGATCATGTATGATGATGATGAATCAGGCATAAGAATTGGCAAGTTTTTCTACATTAGTGGTTTCCCATTGCCTTCTGGGCAGTGTCTTTATGAGATAGATGACCTCAGCCATTAACATTACTGTTCAGAGATTGTCTACCTGGTGTCAGTGGTCACATAACCAGGACTTGTGATCTGCACCAGCTGCTCATATGGCCATCCATCAGCTGCTGTCGTGGTTTCACGTGACCCTGATCCATGAGGGGGAGGGGGTCCAAGCATATGCAACACCTTGCCCAAGGGTGATCTGAGGGCCAGTGGCGAGAAGGATTCCCTTACACATTCTTTGGTAGAGGCACATCTCCACCCTCCACCCTAATGTAATTAGCTACTATAAATGACCTCTTAGTGTAAGTAAGTAGCAAAAGTGTACCAGTGGAGATGGCAGCCATGACGGAGAGAACAAGTTACAGTCTGAAGGGAAATGAGAGGAGAATGAGGCTGATGGGAACGTTGTACTGGGAGCCGGTAAGGATCTGATGGATGAAATATTCTGGGTCTGCGTTGAGGCAAGTAAGAGAGTCATAAACAAGTAATACCCATCCATTTTCCTTCCACTTACACTCAGTGGCCACTTTATTCGCTACACCTGTCCACTTGCTTCTTAATGCAAGTATCTAATCATCTAATCATAATGCAGAAAAGCATGTAGACATGGTCAAGAGGTTCAGTTGTTCACACCAAACATCAGAATGGGGAAGGACTGTGATCCAAGTGACTTTGAAATAATTGTTGGTGCCAGACAGGGTAATCTGAGTATCTCAGAAACTGCTGATCCTGGGATTTTCATGCACAACAGTTTCTAGAGTTTACAGAGAACAGTGCGAAAAACAAAAACATGCAGTGAGTGTATAAATGTATAAAAGTGAACGTATTAGAAAAATAAAGGGCTACTTAGAAAAACAGTGGGCTCTGCAGTAGGGAAATTCCAGGCAGTTTCTAGAGTAGGTTACATGGTTGGCACAACATTGTGGGCCGAAGGGCCTGTAATGTGCTGTAAATTTCTGTTTCTTTGGGCAAAAACTCCTTGCTAACAAGAGAGGCCAGAGGAGAATGGCCAAACTGTTTCAAGCTGACAGAATCAGAATCTGATTTAATATCACGCACATTTCATGAAATTTATTGTTATACAGCAGCAGTACATTGCCAAACATAATAATGAAAATTGTGAAATACCATAAATATATAATAGTTAAATTAAATAAATAGTGCAAAAAAATAGTGAGGTAGTGTTCATGGGTTCAATGTCTATACGGAAATCTGATGACAGAGGGACAGAAGCTGTTCCTGAATCACTGAGTGTGAGCCTTCAGGCTCCTGTAACTCCTCCCTGATGGTAGCAATGAGAAGAGGGCTTGTCCTGGGTGATGGGGGTCCTTAACAATGAATGCCATCTTTTTGAGGTATAACTTTTTGAAAATGTCCTGGATGCTAAGTAGGCTAGTTCACATGACGGAGTTGACTGTGTTCAAAACTTTCTGCAACTTATTTCGATCCTGTGCAGTAGCCCCTTTCCCCGTACCAGATGGTGATGCAACCAGTTAGAATGTTCTCCACGGTACATTTGCGAGTGTCTTTAGTGACATACCAAACCTCCTCAAACCCCGAATGAACTATAGCCACTGTCATGCCTTCTTTGTAACTGCATCAATAACTCAAATAGCCACGTGTTACAACAGTGGCGTGCAGAAGCACATCTCGGAACACACAATAGATCGGTCCTTGAAGTGGATGGGCTACAGCAGCAGAAGATCACAAACATTCACTCAGTGGCCACACTGTTAGTTACAGGAAGTACCCAATAAAGTGGCCACTGAGTGTACATCATACGAATTATGTTCAAGAGATGAGAGAAAGCAAAAGCTGCAGAAAATCAATTTTAATTAGAACTTATCTTCTAATTGCAGAGCAATTGCAGAATTGGCTTGTCACTAATACTGTAGAGCTGGCTCACATCAAAAAGCTGATTAACTCACTGACTGCAAACCATGAGGAACAAGATAAAGACTGATCTTCAGCCGTTTCAGACATCAGCTTCATGTCATGGGGACTCCAAAGCTGGTTAAAACAAGACTGGTTAATTAGTCAATTTGCATTGTATTAACTGTGTAATTATGCACAGCCCTTCCTGAGCTGAACTATGATGTGTGGGTCCATGCGACTGTATAAAAATAATGATAATAAATAAATAACTCATGTTCTCACTATCACTAACTTGTTTATTTTCTTTTTATTTGCACAGCTTACCTTCTCCTCTACGTTGGTTGTTTGTCAGAAACACAAAGGGATTTTGCAGATGCTGGTAATCCAGAGCAACACACACAAAGTGCTGGAGGAAATCAATGAGTCAGGCAGTGTCATGGAGACAGTCGAGCATTTCGGACTGAGACCTTTCATCCAGTTGAAGGGTGTCAGCCAGAAATGTCGGTTATTTGTCAATCTTTGTCTGTGTATGTTTTTTCATTAATTCCATTGTATTTCTTTGTTCTACTGTGAATGCCTACAAGAGAATGAATCGCAAGGTAGCATATGGTGAGGTATACATACTTTGATGATAAAAATTTACTTTGAACTTCAATCAAAACTATTGACATCTACCAGCTCTGGTGTGACATGCATTCCAGATTGGCAAAAAGGAGCCTTGTAACAAGAGAGCATGTGATTGAGGGTTTTAAGGAAAGACTAGATGTATTTGTCATTTGTCACATGAAGGAAGGGGAGGTGGGGTGGCGTTGCTGGTTAAAGAAGAGATTAACGCAATAGAAAGGAAGGACATAAGCCGGGAAGATGTGGAATCGATATGGGTAGAGCTGGGTAACACTAAGGGGCAGAAGACACTGGTGGGAGTTGTGTACAGGCCACCTAACAGTAGTAGTGAGGTCGGAGATGGTATTAAACAGGAAATTAGAAATGTGTGCAATAAAGGAACAGCAGTTATAATGGGTGACTTCAATCTACATGTAGATTGGGTGAACCAAATTGGTAAAGGTGCTGAGGAAGAGGATTTCTTCGAATGTATGCGGGATGGTTTTTTGAACCAACATGTCGAGGAACCAACTAGAGAGCAGGCTATTCTGGACTGGGTTTTGAGCAATGAGGAAGGGTTAATTGGTGATCTTGTCGTGAGAGGGCCCTTGGGTAAGAGTGACCACAATATGGTGGAATTCTTCATTAAGATGAAGGGTGACATAGTTAATTCAGAAACAAAGGTTCTGAACTTAAAGAGGGGTAACTTTGAAGGTATGAGACGTGAATTAGCTAACATAGTCTGGCAAATGACACTTAAAGGATTGACGGTGGATATGCAATGGCAAGCATTTAAAGGTTGCATGGATGAACTACAACAATTGTTTATCCCAGTTTGGCAAAAGAATAAATCAAGGAAGGTAGTGCACCCGTGGCTGACAAGAGAAATTAGGGATAGTATCAATTCCAAAGAAGAAGCATACAAATTAGCTAGAGAAAGTGGCTCACCTGAGGACTGGGAGAAATTCAGAGTTCAGCAGAGGAGGACAAAGGGCTTAATTAGGAAAGGGAAAAAAGATTATGAGAGAAAACTGGCAGGGAACATAAAAACAGACTGTAAAAGCTTTTATAGATATGTAAAAAGGAAAAGACTGGTAAAGACAAATGTAGGTCCCCTACAGACAAACAGGTGAATTGATTATGGGGAGCAAGGACATGGCAGACCAATTGAATAATTACTTTGGTTCTGTCTTCACTAAGGAGGACATAAATAATCTTCCAGAAATAGTAGGGGACAGAGGGTCCAGTGAGATGGAGGAACTGAGCGAAATGCATATTAGTAGGGAAGTGGTGTTAGGTAAATTGAAGGGATTGAAGGCAGATAAATCCCCAGGGCCAGATGGTCTGCATCCTGGAGTGCTTAAGGAAGTAGCCCAAGAAATAGTGGATGCATTAGTGATAATTTTTCAAAACTCGTTAGATTCTGGACTAGTTCCTGAGGATTGGAGGGTGGCTAATGTCACTCCACTTTTTAAAAAGGGAGGGAGAGAGAAACTGGGGAATTATAGACCGGTTAGCCTAACGTCGGTGGTGGGGAAACTGCTGGAGTCAGTTATCAAGGATGTGATAACAGCACATTTGGAAAGCAGTGAAATGATCGGACAAAGTCAGCATGGATTTGTGAAAGGAAAATCATGTCTGACGAATCTCATAGAATTTTTTGAGGATGTAACTAGTAGAGTGGATAGGGGAGAACCAGTGGATGTGGTATATTTGGATTTTCAAAAGGCTTTTGACAAGGTCCCACACAGGAGATTAGTGTGCAAACTTAAAGCACACGGTATTGGGGGTAAGGTATTGGTGTGGGTGGAGAATTGGTTAGCAGACAGGAAGCAAAGAGTGGGAATAAACGGGACCTTTTCAGAATGGCAGGCGGTGACTAGTGGGGTACCGCAAGACTCAGTGCTGGGACCCCAGTTGTTTACAATATATATTAATGACTTGGATGAGGGAATTAAATGCAGCATCTCCAAGTTTGCGGATGACACGAAGCTGGGTGGCAGTGTTAGCAGTGAGGAGGATGCTAAGAGGATGCAGGGTGACTTGGATAGGTTGGGTGAGTGGGCAAATTCATGGCAGATGCAATTTAATGTGGATAAATGTGAAGTTATCCACTTTGGTGGCAAAAATAGGAAAACAGATTATTATCTGAATGGTGGCCGATTAGGAAAAGGGGAGGTGCAACGAGACCTGGGTGTCATTATACACCAGTCATTGAAAGTGGGCATGCAGGTACAGCAGGCGGTGAAAAAGGTGAATGGTATGCTGGCATTTATAGCGAGAAGATTCGAGTACAGGAGCAGGGAGGTACTACTGCAGTTGTACAAGGCCTTGGTGAGACCACACCTGGAGTATTGTGTGCAGTTTTGGTCTCCTAATCTGAGGAAAGACATCTTTGCCATAGAGGGAGTACAAAGAAGGTTCACCAGATTTTTTCCTGGGATGGCGGGACTTTCATATGAAGAAAGACTGGATGAACTGGGCTTGTATTCGTTGGAATTTAGAAGATTGAGGGGGGATCTGATTGAAACGTATAAGATCCTAAAGGGATTGGACAGGCTAGATGCAGGAAGATTGTTCCCGATGTTGGGGAAGTCCAGAACGAGGGGCCACAGTTTGAGGATAGAGGGGAAGCCTTTTAGGACCGAGATTAGGAAAAACTACTTCACACAGAGAGTGGTGAATCTGTGGAATTCTCTGCCACAGGAAACAGTTGAGGCCAGTTCATTGGCTATGTTTAAGAGGGAGTTAGATATGGCCCTTGTGGCTACGGGGGTCAGGGGGTATGGAGGGAAGGCTGGGGCGGGGTTCTGAGTTGGATGATCAGCCATGATCATAATAAATGGCGGTGCAGGCTCGAAGGGCCGAATGGCCTACTCCTGCACCTATTTTCTATGTTTCTATGTACATCAAAACAGTGAATGGATCATTTCTGTCAATGACTACCACAGTCCAAGGCAGCCCACAAGTGTTGCCATGCATCCAGCACCAACATAGCATGCCCAAAACTTACTAACTTGTATACCTTTGGAATGTGGGAGGAAACCAGAGCATCCGGAGGAAACCCATGCAGTCACAAGGAAAACCTATTAGCCCCTTACAGGCAGCAGTGGGAAGTGAATCCCGATTGATGACACTGTAACACATCATGCTAACTGCTACACTACTGTGCCGTCCTCTGACCTGGTTTGTACAACTTGTCTCTTCCTCTCTCTATGTTTACAAATGGCTCTGCTCTGAAAAGTTTAGGAAGACAGAGCTTCACTCTTTCATATTTCTCAGCTCATCCCAGAACCACATGATAGCTAAAGATTTATGCACAGTGGGATCCCTCAAGTAGGATTCCAAGGAAAACATCCCAGCTGCTCTTCAAAATGACAAAATAGGACCTATCACAACCAACCAAAAGACACAACTCTGCCCTGGGTTTTAGAGTTACCCGTTCAGTAGAGCTCCTCCCTCACATCGAGGCGCAACTGCACAAGCGCATGATGTCAGTGAGTTAGACCAGCGGGAAGAGTTTAAAAGGAGACTTCTTTTTTTCAGTGGTTTGATCGATTGATCAAGGCACGACTGCGCAAGTGCGTGGATGTCAGTGAAGTAGACCAGTGGGAAGACTTTAAAAAGACGACAGATTTATAGAGTGGGCATCTGAGTAGAGGGAGATAGAGTTGGAGGGCTTTGGCTCAACAGGGCTTAGGTGAGAACGGGTCGAGGCAAGGTAAGTTACTTGTGAAGAATAGGAAGTATGTCTTTGAGGCTGGTGTTCTGTACTGGGTGTCAGATGTGGGAAGTCAGGGAGACGCTCAGCCTCTCGGATGGCCATATCTGTGCCAGGTGCATTGAGCTGCAGCTCCTTAGGGACTGGGTTAGGGAAATGGAGATGCAGCTCGATGACCTTCATCTGGTCGGGAAAGTGAGGAAGTGATAGAGAGGAGCTACAGGCAAGTAGTCAAACCGGGGCCTGGGGAGACAGTTAAGTGGGTTACAGTCAGGAGACAGAAGGGCAAGAGT
The DNA here is from genome assembly GCF_963921235.1 of Mobula hypostoma. Lineage (NCBI taxonomy): Eukaryota > Metazoa > Chordata > Chondrichthyes > Myliobatiformes > Myliobatidae > Mobula > Mobula hypostoma. Next base: position 9,863,611 of record NC_086102.1, on the reverse strand, counting down.
CAGATACTAGAGAGTACCCCTGTGGCTGTCCCCCTTAACAATAAGTACTCCAGTTTGAGTACTGCTGGGGTGGGCGACCTACCTGGGGGGAGCAACAGTGGTCGTGCCTCTGGCACAGAGTTTGGCCCTGTGGCTCAGAAGGGTAGGGAAAGGAAGAGGAAGGCAGTAGTGAGAGGGGACTCTATAGTTAGGGGGTCAGACAGGCAATTCTGTGGACACAGGAAAGAAACACGGATGGTAGTTTGCCTCCTAGGTGCCACGGTCCGGGATGTTTCTGATCACGTCCACGATATCCTGAAGTGGGAAGGTGAACAGCCAGAGGTTGTGGAACATAATGGTACCAACAACATAGGTAGGAAAAGGGAGGAGGTCCTGAAAACAGACTACAGGGAGTTAGGAAGGAAGTTGAGAAGCAGGACCACAAAGGTAGTAATCTCGGGATTACAGCCTGTGCCACACGACAGTGAGTATAGGAATAGAATGAGCGGAGGATAAATGCGTGGCTGTGGGATTGGAGCAAGGGGCAGGGATTCAGATTTCTGGATCATTGGGACCTCTTTTGGGGCAGGTGTGACCTGTACAAAAAGGATGGGTTGCACTTGAATCCGAGGGGGACCAATATCCTGGCAGGGAGGTCTGCTAAGGTTATAGGGGAGAGATTAAACCAGAACTGTTGGGGAGTGTGAACTGAACTGAAGAAATGAAGGAAGGGGCAGTTGGTTCACAAATAGAGAAAGCTTGGAGACAATGCAAGAAGGAGGATGGGCAGGTAATACAGAAGGGATGCGCTCAGTCTGATGGTTTGACATGTGTCTATCTTAATGCAAGAAGCATCATGAACAAAGTGAATGTTGTGGATTCGTATTTGGAGCTATGATGTTGTGGCCATCACAGAGACTTGGATGGCTCAGGGGCAGGAATGGTTACTTGGAGTCCCAGGCTTTAGATGTTTCAGAAATGACAGGGATGGAGGCAAAAAAGGTGGGGGTGTGGCACTGCTGATCAGAGATAGTGTCACAGCTGAAGAAAAGGAGGAAGTCATGGAGGAATTGTCTACTGAGTTTCTGTGGGTGGAAGTTCGGAACAGCTGGGTGTTTTTATAGACCACCCAATAGAGACATCGAGGAACAGATAGGGAGACAGATTCTGGAAAGGTGTAATAATAACAGGGTTGCGTGATGGGAGATTTTAATTTCCCAAATATTGATTGGCATCTCCCTAGAGTGAGGGGTTAGATGGAGTGGAGTTTGCTAGGTTTCCTGACACAATATGTAGATAAGCCTACAAGAGGAGAGGCTGTACTTGATCTGGTGTTGGGAAATGAACCTGGTTAGTTGTCCAGGCACCTTTGGTTTAAAATGCACATTTTCATTCTTCTTGTCACTCAGGATGCTTGAAGCCAGTATCGCAGAAAACAAGGCCAGCTTGAAAAGGACGCAAGGAGAGGTGTGGAGTGACTCGCTTAACCCATATGATCGGAAGAGACAGGAAAACTGTCCTGTGGGACTGAAGAACGTAGGAAACACTTGCTGGTTCAGTGCAGTCACTCAGGTGAGAACTTGGTTGTTTCTTTCTCTCTAGATGTTTGATTTCTCTTCGACCCATGGCAGGGGTTTATGGAAGTATGTTCAACTCAGTAGCAGATTTGAAATTCAGAATCAGGTTCAATATCACCAGCATGTGTCATGAAATTTGTTGACTTTGCGGCAGCAGTACAATGCAATACATAATAATAGAGAAAAAAATAGTAAATTAAGTCAATAGTGCAAAAGATAGAAATTAAAAAGCTGTGGGGTGGTGTTCAGGGGTTCAATGTCCATTCAGAAACCAGATGACAGATGGGAAAAAGCTGCTCCTGAATGGTTGAGTGTGTGCCTTCTTCCTGATGGTAGCAATGAGAACAAGGCATGACCTGGGTGATGGTGATCCTTCATGATGGATGCCATCTTTTTTTGAGGCATTACTCCTTAAAGTGATACGGAGGCTAGTGCTCATGATAGAGCAGACTAAGTTTACAACTCTGCAGCTTTTTTTGATGCTGTGCAGTTGTTCCCCTCCTTCTGTCCCAAACAAGATAGTGATGCAGCTAGTTAAAATGCCTTGCAACACACAAAATGCTAGAGGAACTCAGCAGGCCAGGCAGCATCTATGGAAAAGCGTACATTAGATGTTTTAGGCCGGACTCCTCATCAAGATGCTGCCTGGTCTCTTGAGTTCCTCCAGCATTTTGTGTGTGTTGCTTGGATTTCAAGCTTCTGCACATTTTATCTTGTTTGTGAGTTAAAATTCTACCCTTGGCTTTGCTTAATGTAAGTTCTAAAAGAGCCACTGGGTTTTCATTGAGGTATAGAGAGAATTTTCTTAAGACTATCACTGGCCTGAAAGTGTGGTTTCAAGTCCTCATCTTAATGGCCTGGCACTCCTGCGTGTCTCACTCAGCTGCTTCAGAGGTCTGATCAGATTTGATCGAACTGCCAAGAGTTTGTGGACGGTGACGTTATCTGGACATTGGTACAATGCAATTAATGAAATGTTTCCTAAAGGGATTAATCGCATTGCACCAATGTCCAGGTGAATGTTCCTTCAGCACAGCATGGAAACCAACCTCCCTTCCATGGACTCTGTTTCCACTTCTTGCTGCCCCAGTAAAAGAGCCAGCATGATCAAAGATCCCAGCCAACCCAGACATTCACTCTTCTCCGTCAGGCAGAAGATACAAAAGCCCGAAAGCATATACCATCTGGCTCAAGGACAGCTTCTACCCCGCTGTTATAAGATCATTAAACCATCCTAGTACAATAAGATGGACTCTTGACCTCATGATCTACCTCATCAGTTCACAACAGATTCACTTTATAGCATTTTACATTTTACTGTATTCAAAGAAAGCACCATTTCTCAAATGAGGAACACTATTTCAGAGGTGGTCCTTCTGAAACTCTGTGGAGCTGCAGAGATCATCAAGAAGTCAAATGAACATTGACCTTCAATGCTAGAAGGATTGAATTAAAGAGCAAGGAAGGAAGTTATGTTGCAAACGTACAAGATACAGGTGAAGCTGCATCTGGATTACTGTGTGCAGCACACATCAAAGTTACTGGTGAACGCAGCAGGCCAGGCAGCATCTCTAGGAAGAGGTACAGTCGACATTTCAGGCCGAGACCCTTCGTCAGGACTAACTGAAGGAAGAGTTAGTAAGGCTCTTACTAGCTTTTCCTTCAGTTAGTCCTGACGAAGGGTCTCGGCCTGAAACGTCGACTGTACCTCTTCCTAGAGATGCTGCCTGGCCTGCTGTGTTCACCAGCAACTTTGATGTGTGTTGCTTGAATTTCCAGCATCTTCAGAATTCCTGTTGTTTACTGTGTGCAGTTCTGGTTTCGTTTCTTGAGAAATTATATTCTGGCTTTGGAGACAGTGCAGGGGAGGTTCACCTGGGTGATCCCAGAGATAAGGGGGTTTGCCTGTGAGGAGAGATTGAGTCACCTAGGACCATAATCGCTGATGAATGTGAGGGAATCTTATAGAAACATATAAAATTATGTATTGGACAGATAAAATGGAGGCAGGAAAGTTGTTTGCAGTGGTAAGTGAAAGTAAAACCAAGGGTGTAACCTCATGATTTTGGGGAAGTAGATTTACCGGGACCGGACAAGATGTACCCCAGGCTGCTGTGGGAGGCGAGGAAGGAGATTGCTGAGCCTCTGGCAATGATCTTTGCATCATCAGTGAGGAAGGGAGAGGTTCCGGAGGATTGGAGGGTTGCAGATGATGTTCCCTTATTCAAGAAAGGGAGTAGAGATAGCCCAGGAAATTATAGACCAGTGAGTCTTATTTCAGTGGTTGGTAAGTTGATGGAGAAGATCCTGAGAGGCAGGATTTATACACATTTGGAGAGGCAAAATATGATTAGGAATAGTCAGCATGGCTCTGTCAAAGGCTGGTTGTGCCTTATAAGCCTGACTGAATTTTTTGAGGAAGTGACTAAACACATTGATGAAGGTAGAGCCATAGATGTAGCATATGTGGATTTTAGGAAGGCATTTGATAAGGTACCCCATGCAAGGCTTATTGAGAAAGTAAGGAGGCATGGGATCCGAGGGGACATTGCTTTGTGGATCCAGAACTGGCTTGCCCACAGAAGGCAAAGAGTGGTCATACACGGGTCATATTCTGCATGGTGGCCGGTGACCAGTTGTGTGCCTCAGGGATCTGTTCTGGGACCTCTACTCATTGTGATTTTTATAAATGACCTAGATGAGGAAGTGGAGGGATGACTTAGTAAATATGCTGTTGAAACAAAGATTGGGTGCGTTGTGGATAGTTTGGAGGGCTGTCAGAGGTTACAGCAGGACATTATAGGATGCAAAACTGGACTGAGATGTGGCAGATGGAGTTCAACCCACCAAGTGTGAGGTGGTTCATTTTGATAGGTCAAATATGATGGCAGCATAGTATTAATGGTAAGATTCTTGGTGTGTTGGCACGTGGCCAAATGGTTAAGGTGTTGGTCCAGTGATCTGAAGGTCGCTAGTTCGAGCCTTAGCTGAGGCAGCGTGTTGTGTCCTTGAGCAAGGCACTTAACCACACATTGTTCTGCGATGACACCGGTGCCAAGCTGTATCGGCCCTAGTGCCCTTCCCTTGGACAACATTGGTGGTGTGGAGAGGGAAGACTTGCAGCATGGGCAACTGCCGGTCTTCCACACAACCTTACCCATGCCTATGCCCTGGAAACCTTCCAAGGTGCAAATCCATTGTCTCACGAGACTAATGGATGCCTATAAATAAAAAAAGACTCTTGGCAGTGTGGACGATCAGAGGAATCTTGGGATCTGGGGCCATAGGACACTCAAAACTGCTCCGCAGGTTGACTGTGTGGTTAAGAAGGCATACGGTATATTGGTCTTCATCAACCATGGGATTGAGTTTAGGAGCCGAGAGGTAATATTGCAGCTATATAGGACCCTGGTCAGACCCCACTTGGAGTACTGTGTTCAGTTCTGGTCGCCTCACTACAGGAAGGATGTGGAAATTATAGAAAGAGTGCAGAGGAACTATATCAATAGACAATTGCTGCAGGAGTAGGCCATTCGGCCCTTTGAGCCAGCACTGCCATTCACTGTGATCATGGCTGATCATCCACTATCAGTATTCAGTTCCTCCCCTATCCCCATAACCTTTGATTCCGCTATCTTTAAGAGCTCTATCCATCTCTTTTTTGAAAGCATCCAGAGACTTGGCCTCCACAGCCTTCTGGGGCAGAGCATTCCATATATCCACCACTCTCTGGGTGAAAAAGTTTTTCCTCAACTCTGTTCTAAATGGCCTACCCCTAATTCTTAAAACTTTGACCTCTGGTTTTGGACTCACCCATCAGCTGGAACATGCTTCCTGCCTCCAGAGTGTCCAATCCTTTAATAATCTTATATGTTTCAATAAGATCCCCTCTCAGCCTTCTAAATTCCAGAGTATACAAGCCCAGTCGCTCCAGTCTTTCGACATATGACAGTCCCGCCTTCCCGGGAATTAACCTTGTGAACTTACGCTGCACTCCCTCAATAGCAAGAATGTCCTTCCTCAAATTTGGAGACCAAAACTGCACACAGTACTCCAGGTGTGGTCTCACCAGGGCCCTGTACAACTGCAGAAGGACCTCTTTGCTCTTATACTCAATTCCCCTTGTTATGAAGGCCAGCATGCCATTAGCTTTCTTCACTGCCTGCTGTACTTACATGCTTACTTTCAGTGACTGACGTACAAGAACACTGAGATCTCATTGTGCTTCCCCTTTTCCTAACGACTCCATTTAGATAATAATCTGCCTTCCTGTTCTTACCACCAAAGTGGATAACCTCACATTAAACTGCATCTGCCATGCATCCGCCCACTCACCCAGCCTGTCCAAGTCACCCTGCATTCTCATAACATCCTCCTCACATTTCACACTGCCACCCAGCTTTGTGTCATCGGCAAATTTGCTAATGTTACTTTTAATTCCCTCATCTAAATCATTAATATATATCATAAACAGCTGCGGTCCCAGCACTGAACTCTGCGGTACCCCACTGGTCACTGCCTGCCATTCTGAAAGGGACCCGTTAATCGCTGCTCTTTGTTTTCTGTCAGCCAACCAATTTTCACTCCATGTCAGTACTCTGCCCCCAATACCATGTTCCCTAATTTTGCCCACTAATCTCCAATGTGGGACTTTATCAAAGGCTTTCTGAAAGTCTAGGTGCACCGCATCCACTGGCTCTCCCTTGTCCACTTTCATAGTTACATCCTCAAAAAATTCCAGAAGTTTAGTCAAGCATGATTTCCCCTTCATAAATCCATGCTGACTCGGACCAATCCTGTTACTACTATCCCCATGTGTCGTAATTTCATCTTTTATAATTGACTCCAGCATCTTTCCCACGACCGACGTCAGGCTAACCGATCTATAATTCCCTGTTTTCTCTCTTCCTCCCTTCTTGGAGAGGGACAACATTAGCCACCCTAACCCACAAGAACTGATCCTGAATCGATAGAGCATTGGAAAATGATTACCAATGCATCCACGATTTCTAAAGCCACCTCCTTAAGTACCCTGGGATGCAGACCATCAGGTCCTGGGGACTTATCAGCCTTCAGATCCAACAGTCTATCCAACACCATTTCCTGCCTAGTATAAATTTCCTTCAATTCATCCATTATCCTAGGTCCTTTGGCCACTATTACATTTGGGAGATTGTTTGTGTCTTCCCTAGTGAAGACAGATCCAAAGTACCTGTTCAACTCGTCTGCCATTTCCTTGTTCTCCATAATAAATTTACAAGGATGTTGCCTGGATTGGGGAGCATGCCCTATGAGAATAGGTTGAGTGAATTCAGCCTTTTCTCCTTGGATCGCTGGAGGATGAGAGGTGACCAGATAGAGGTGTATAAGATGATGAGAGGCATTGATCGTGTGGATAGTCAGAGGCTTTTTCCCAAGGCTGAAATGGCTAACACGAGAGAGCACAGTTTTAAGGTGGTTGGAAGTAGGTACCGAGATGTCAGGGGTAAGTTTTTTTATACGGAGAGTGGTGAGTGTGCGGAATGGGCACTGGTGATGGTGGTGGAGGCAGATACGATAGGGTCTTTTAAGAGACTCCTGGATAGGTACATGGAGCTTAGAAAAATAGAGGGCTATGGGTAACCACAGGTAATTTCAAAAGTAAGTACATGTTCAGCACAGCATTGTGGGCTGAAGGGCCTGTATTGTGCTGTAGGTTTTCTATGTTTCTATAAGACCATAAGAAATAGGAGCAGAATTAGTCCATTCAGCCTCCTGAGTCTGTTCCACCCTTGGATCATGGCTAACAGATTAGCTCACACAACTCCATTCTCCTGCCTTCTCCTTTCATGCCCTGACTACTCAAGAGTCTAGCATCCTCTGCTTTTAATATACCCAATGATTTGGCCTCCACAACTGTCCATAGCAATGTGTCGTTGATCTCTTGTTCCTAACTCCACCTTCTCGTCTGAGACCAGCACTCCCACAAATCCCTCGGCCTCTGATGTGCTCAGTGACTGAACATCTATGGCTCTCCAGGGCATGGGGAGAATTCCAAAGAGCCGCAAAATGCCTCCCCTCTCAGCCTAAAATAGCTGACCCTTACCCTGAGTCTCCAGTCAGAGATGACAGCAGTTACCTCTCAGCACCTCTCTGTCCATGCCAACAAATCACTAACATTTAAAAAGATCGGCTATCTTTTGTACAGCACGGTAGTGTAGCGGTTAGCATCATGCTTTTACAGTGCCGGTGACTTGGATTCAATTCCTGCTGCTGTCTGCAAGGAGTTTGTATGTTCTCCCTGTTAATTGGGAGGTATGGCTCCTTGGGCATAAGGTCCTCTTACCATATCCAGATAAATAGATAAAATTCCTTTCAGTGTCTCCTTTTATTCCACCAATTTTGATAGGTGCACCTATCCTACCCACTCTGCTGTGGACCACAAGAAACTGCAGAAAGTTGTGGACATGGCTCACCACAGCACAGAAACCAGCCTCCTCTCCACGGACTCTGTCTGTACTTCTCGCTGCCTTGCTAAAGCAGCCAGCACATCATGGTGCCTCAGTCAAACAGCCAAATTAATCCCTTGGACATCCTCTCTTCGCTTCCCTCCCATCGGAGTCAAAAGCATGAGAACACATACTACCAAGCTCAAAGACAGCTTCTACCTCACTGTTGTCAGACTATGAAATCATTTCCTAATACAATCAGATGAACTGTTGACTTCAAAATCTACATTGTTATGGTGTCGTGTCTTATTGTCTAGTGGGCACGTGGCCAAGTGGTTAAGGCATTGGACTAGCGACCTGAAAGTCGTGAATTCGAGCCCCAGCCGAGGCAACATGTTGTGTCCTTGAGCAAGGCACTTAATCACACATTGCTCTGCGACGACACTGGTGCCAAGCTGTATGGGTCCTAATGCCCTTCCCTTGGACAATATTAGTGTCATGGAGAGGAGAGACTTGCAGCATGGGCAACTGCTGGGCTTCCATACAACCTTGCCCAGGCCTGCACCCTGGAGAGTGAAGACTTTCCAGGCGCAGATCCATGGTCTCGCAAGACTAATGGATGTCTTACCCTATTTCCCTCGGGATCAATAAAGTATATCTATCTATCTATCTATTGTCTACCTGCACTGCACATTTTCTGTAACTGTAGCATTTTATTCTACGTTCTGTTATTCCTTTCCCTTGTTCTACCTCAATGACTGATGTAATGAAACGAGCTGTATATGGATGGCAGGCAAAATAAAGTTTTTTTCACTGTACCTCAGTACATTTGGCAATAATAAAGCAATTTATCAATTTAAACTGCGGGGATTCCTGGCTGATCTTCCCCTCATGGGATAACACCCCTCATCTCAGGAATTAATCTGTTGGACTAACTCCAAGACAAATGCAGTCTGGCTGAGGTACAGAACAGCCCCCTAAGTGATCTGACCAAAGCACTGTATAATTGAAGCAAGATTTCCTCTCCAGTACAGTGCAGTTTCTTTCGGTGAAGGGAAACGATTGATTTTATATTGGGGGGGGGGGTACTGTGAGGGGAGTGGCTGCTGAACAGAGTGTGAGGTAGGTTAATTACAGATTGCCCGTGATACATGAGCCAGTGCACCACTTTGTGGCTGCCATTATCTGCTGATCCTGTCTGGCATGCAGCCGGCTACATCTCATTATTGACATAAAGGCTGAGTCAAAGGTGGTCGGAGGTGCTGACTCAGGCTGCTGCTGAGGCAGTGGGAAGAGAGCGAGCTTTGCCAGTTTCAATCTGAGAGCTGTGCTGCTCCAATACACCACAAACACAAGTGCCCGAGAGTAGTTGTATGTGCTTGCCTAAGCCATCTTGTCTAACCCACCAGAAGCACAAGTGCCTGAGCTTAGTCGTCTGCAATAGCAGAGGAGAGGGGACTGGCCTTGCACTCCTGACATAGGGGCTCCCAGTAGGGAGGGGGGCAGCTCCCTTGAAGGATCCACTGGTGAGCTTGCTTGTGGGCCTGGCCGAGATAGCCATTCACGGGACCAGGCAGCGGGCAATTGAGTGTCCTACTGGACAGACTGCTTGCCCCTCTTCCGGGCATACATCCGTGCCCAGATGCCCTTGGAGAGGGAGCATGTGGTCACCTGGGCTACAGTGGGGGATTTCTGGGAATGGTAAGCCTCCTAGGGAATTTGCTGCTATATAGATAGTAATAATTACATTTGAATTTGAAATTGTTCACTTGTCTTGTAAATATTTGATGTTTGTATTTTGTGTATTTCCGTATGGAAAAACGTGTAATTTTGTAAAAAAAAAATAAAGAAGATGGGGCCTTTGGGAGAAATGTACAAATATTCCTGAGAATGTCTGGCATTTCTCTCCTGCTATTTTACATCTTATGCAACAGTGGAAGCTGTGGCTGTCGGTGTAGAATGAGCTTAGCGTGTCTGATCATCCTGTGGTCGATACAGAGTACAATGTAAAGGGTTCAGCTTCTTTATACCGGCTATCGGGCAGAAGATACAGAAGCCTCAGAACACCTACCAGCAGGCTCAAAGATACCCCCGTTGTTAAACGTCTATTGAATGATCCCCTAAAATACCGAACATAGAACAGTACAGCACAAAACACGTTCCATGGCCCGCAATGCTGTGCTGACATGTTAACCTACTCTAAGATCAATTTAACTCTCTCTTTCTGAATAGCATTTCATTTATCGATCATCCATGTGCCTATCTAAGAGTTTATTAAGTGTCCCTAATGGATCTGCCTCTGTCACACATTCACTACCTTCACCCACTCCCACTGTTGCAGAAAACGTAAAATAACAGGAGAGAACCCACCTCTGACATTCCCCTACATTAAATCCCCGAGAAAGAACAAAACCGCCTCTATAATTTATTCATATTTCAGTTAAAATATTTGTTCAGACACTCCCATCCAGAATGAACTCATGATTTTATCCCCAAATACCTGCCTGGGTTTCCTCCGGGTGCTCTGGTTTAGTAGGGTTAGTAGATTAATTGGTCACATGTGCAGTCCGGGCTTGCTGGGAAGGAGGAGCCTATTACCACGTTGTATCTCTGAGTAAATAACTAAATCCTAATGTTGCCAAAATACAGACAAACCAGCTGTTGGAGGTGGAGAGGGTCAGTATACGTTCCTGGGCAGAGGATTGGTCCTGGAACCAGCACATGAGTGCCATCACACAGCTGCCCTACTTCCTTCAAAGTTTGCACAGTGGAGCGCACCTTGTCTGGTTGCATCATGGCCTAGTATGGAAACATCAGTGCCCAAGAAGAGAAAAACCTACAAATGTGGTGGACACAGCCCAGTCCACCACAGGAAAAGCCCTCCCTATAATCGAGCAATCTGCAAACAGTGCTAAGACAAGAAAGCAGAATCCATCATCAAGGACCCTCACCATTGAGGCCATGCTCTCTTCTCACTGCTACCATTCGGAAAGAGGTTCAGGAGCCTTAGGTCCCACACCACCAGGTTCAGGAACCGTTATAGAAACATAGAAAATAGGTGCAGGAGTAGGCCATTTGGCCCTTCGAGCCTGCACCGCCATTTATTATGATCATGGCTGACGATCCAACTTAGAACCCCACCCCAGCCTTCCCTGCATACCCGCTGACCCCCGTAGCCACAAGGGCCATATCTAACTCCCTCTTAAATATAGCCAATGAACTGGCCTCAACTGTTTCCTGTGGCAGAGAATTCCACAGATTCACCACTCTGTGTGAAGAAGTTTTTCCTAATCTCAGTCCTAAAAGGCTTCCCCTCTATCCTCAAACTGTGACCCCTCGTTCTGGACTTCCCTGACATCGGGAACAATCTTCCTGCATCTAGCCTGTCCAATCCCTTTAGGATCTTATACGTTTCAATCAGATCCCCCCTCAATCTTCTAAATTCCAACGAGTACAAGCCCAGTTCATCCAGTCTTTCTTCACATGAAAGTCCTGCCATCCCAGGAATCAATCTGGTGAACCTTCTTTGTACTCCCTCTATGGCAAGGATGTCTTTCCTCAGATTAGGGGACCAAAACTGCACACAATACTCCAGGTGTGGTCTCACCAAGGCCTTGTACAACTGCAGTAGTACCTCCCTGCTCCTGTACTCAAATCCTCTCGCTATAAATGCCAGCATACCATTCGCCTTTTTCACCGCCTGCTGTACCTGCATGCCCACTTTCAATGACTGGTGTATAATGACACCCAGGTCTCACTGCACCTCTCCTTTTCCTAATCGGCCACCATTCAGATAATAATCTGTTTTCCTATTTTTGCCACCAAAGTGGATAACTTCACATTTATCCACATTAAATTGCATCTACCATGAATTTGCCCACTCACCCAACCTATCCAAGTCACCCTGCATCCTCTTAGCATCCTCCTCACAGCTAACACTGCCACCCAGCTTCGTGTCATCCACAAACTTGGAGATGCTGCATTCAATTCCCTCATCCAAGTCATTAATATATATTGTAAACAACTGGGGTCCCAGCACTGCGCCTTGCGGTACCCCACTAGTCACCGCCTGCCATTCTGAAAAGGTCCCGTTTATTCCACTCTCTGCTTCCTGTCTGCTAACCAATTCTCCACCCACACCAATACCTTACCCCCAATACCGCGTGCTTTAAGTTTGCACACTAATCTCCTGTGTGGGACCTTGTCAAAAGCCTTTTGAAAATCCAAATATACCACATCCACTGGTTCTCCCCTATCCACTCTACTAGTTACATCCTGAAAAAATTCTATGAGATTCGTCAGACATGATTTTCCTTTCACAAATCCATGCTGACTTTGTCCGATCATTTCACCGCTTTCCAAATGTGCTGTTATCACATCCTTGATAACTGACTCCAGCAGTTTCCCCACCACCGACGTTAGGCTAACCGGTCTATAATTCCCCGGTTTCTCTCTCCCTCCTTTTTTAAAAAGTGGAGTTACATTAGCCACCCTCCAATCCTCAGGAACTAGTCCAGAATCTAACGAGTTTTGAAAAATTATCACTAATGCATCCACTATTTCTTTGGCTACTTCCTTATGCACTCTAGGATGCAGACCATCTGGCCCTGGGGATTTATCTGCCTTCAATCCCTTCAATTTACCTAACACCACTTCCCTACTAACATGTATTTCGCTCAGTTCCTCCATCTCACTGGACCCTCTGTCCCCTACTATTTCTGGAAGATTATTTATGTCCTCCTTAATGAAGACAGAACCAAAGTAATTATTCAACTGGTCTGCCATGTCCTTGCTCCCCATAATCAATTCACCTGTTTCAGTCTCTTTTCCTTTTTACATATCTATAAAAGCTTTCACAGTCCGTTTTTATGTTCCCTGCCAGTTTTCTCTCATAATCTTTTTTCCCCCTTCCTAATTAAGCCCTTTGTCCTCCTCTGCTGAACTCTGAATTTCTCCCAGTCCTCAGGTGAGCCACTTTCTCTGGCTAATTTGTATGCTTCTTCTTTGGAATTGATACTATCCCTAATTTCTCTTGTCAGCCACGGGTGCACTACCTTCCTTGATTTATTCTTTTGCCAAACTGGGATGAACAATTGTTGTAGTTCATCCATGCAACCTTTAAATGCTTGCCATTGCATATCCACCGTCAATCCTTTAAGTGTCATTTGCCAGACTATCTTAGCTAATTCACGTCTCATACCTTCAAAGTTACCCCTCTTTAAGTTCAGAACCTTTGTTTCTGAATTAACTATGTCACCCTGCATCTTAATGAAGAATTCCACCATATTATGGTCACTCTTACCCAAGGGGCCTCTCACGACAAGATCGCTAATTAACCCTTCCTCATTGCTCAAAACCCAGTCCAGAATAGCCTGCTCTCTAGTTGGTTCCTCGACATGTTGGTTCAAAAAACCATCCCGCATACATTCCAAGAAATCCTCTTCCTCAGCACCCTTACCAATTTGGTTCACCCAATCTACATGTAGATTGAAGTCACCCATTATAACTGCTGTTCCTTTATTGCACACATTTCTAATTTCCTGTTTAATACCATCTCCGACCTCACTACTACTGTTAGGTGGCCTGTACACAACTCCCACCAGCGTCTTCTGCCCCTTAGTGTTACTCAGCTCTACCCATATCGATTCCACATCTTCCCGGCTTATGTCCTTCCTTTCTATTGCGTTAATCTCTTCTTTAACCAGCAACGCCACCCCACCTCCCCTTCCTTCATGTCTATCCCTCCTGAATATTGAATATCCCTGAAAGTTGAGCTCCCATCCCTGGTCACCCTGGAGCCATGTCTTCGTGATCCCAACTATATCATAATCATTAATAACAATCTGCACTTTCAATTCATCCACCTTGTTACGAATGCTCCTTGCATTGACACACAAAGCCTTCAGGCGCTCTTTTGCAACTCTCTTAGCCCTTATACAATTATGTTGAAAAGTGGCCCTTTTTAATGCTTGCCCTGGATTTGTCGGCCTGCCACTTTTACTTTTCTCCTTTGTACTTTTTGCTTCTACCCTCACTTTACACCCCTCTGTCTCTCTGCACTGGTTCCCATCCCTCTGTTGTGAACTAACCTCCTCACGCCTAGCCTCTTTAATTTGATTCCCACCCCCCAACCATTCTAGTTTAAAGTCACCTCAGTAGCCCCTGCTAATCTCCCTGCCAGGATATTGGTCCCCCTACGATTCAAGTGTAACCCATCCTTTTTGTACAGGTCACGCCTGCGCCAAAAGAGGTCCCAATGATCCAAAAACTTGAATCCCTGCCCCCTGCTCCAATCCCTCAGCCACACATTTATCCTCCACCTCATCGCATCCCTACTCTCACTGTCGCGTGGCACAGGCAGTAATCCCGAGATTACTACCTTTGCGTTCCTTTTTCTCAACTCCCTTCCTAGCTCCCTATATTCTCCTTTCAGGACCTCATCCCTTTTCCTACCTATGTCATTGGTACCTATATGTACCACGACCTCTGGCTCCTCACCCTCCCACTTCAGGATATAGAAACATAGAAAATAGGTGCAGGAGTAGGCCATTCGGCCATTCGAGCCTGCACCGCCATTTATTATGATCATGGCTGATCATCCAACTCAGAACCCCGCCCCAGCCTTTCCTCCATACCCCCTGACCCCCGTAGCCACAAGGGCCATATCTAATTCCCTCTTAAATATAGCCAATGAACTGGCCTCAACAGTTTCCTGTGGCAGAGAATTCCACAGATTCACCACTCTCTGTGTGAAGAAGTTATTCCTAATCACGGTCCTAAAAGGCTTCCCCTCTATCCTCAAACTGTGACCCCTCGTTCTTGACTTCCCCAACATCGGGAACAATCTTCCTGCATCTAGCCTGTCCAATCCCTTTAGGATCTTATGCGTTTCAATCAGATCCCCCCTCAATCTTCTAAATTCCAACGAGTACAAGCCCAGTTCATCCAGTCTTTCTTCATATGAAAGTCCCGCCATCCCAGGAATCAATCTGGTGAACCTTCTTTGTACTCCCTCTATGACAAAGATGTCTTTCCTCAGATTAGGGGACCAAAACTGCACACAATACTCCAGGTGTGGTCTCACCAAGGCCTTGTGCAACTGCAGTAGTACGTCCCTGCTCCTGTACTCGAATCCTCTCGCTATAAATGCCAGCATACCATTCGCCTTTTTCACCGCCTGCTGTACCTGCATGCCCACTTTCAATGACTGGTGTATAATAACACCCAGGTCTCGTTGCACCTCCCCTTTTCCTAATCGGCCACCATTCAGATAATAATCTGTTTTCCTATTTTTGCCACCAAAGTGGATAACTTCACATTTATCCACATTAAATTGCATCTGCCATGAATTTGCCCACTCACCCAACCTATCCAAGTCACCCTGCATCCTCTTAGCATCCTCCTCACTGCTAACACTGCCACCCAGCTTCGTGTCATCCGCAAACTTGGAGATGCTGCATTTAATTCCCTCATCCAAGTCATTAATATATATTGTAAACAACTGGGGTCCCAGCACTGAGTCTTGCGGTACCCCACTAGTCACCGCCTGCCATTCTGAAAAGGTCCTGTTTATTCCCACTCTTTGCTTCCTGTCTGCTAACCAATTCTCCACCCACACCAATACCTTACCCCCAATACCGTGTGCTTTAAGTTTGCACACTAATCTCCTGTGTGGGACCTTGTCAAAAGCCTTTTGAAAATCCAAATATACCACGTCCACTGGTTCTCCCCTATCCACTCTACTAGTTACATCCTCAAAAAATTCTATGAGATTCGTCAGACATGATTTTCCTTTCACAAATCCATGCTGACTTTGTCCGATCATTTCACCGCTTTCCAAATGTGCTGTTATCACATCCTTGATAACTGACTCCAGCAGTTTCCCCACCACCGACATTAGGCTAACCGGTCTATAATTCCCTGGTTTCTCTCTCCCTCCTTTTTTAAAAAGTGGGGTTACATTAGCCACCCTCCAATCCTCAGGAACTAGTCCAGAATCTAACGAGTTTTGAAAAATTATCACTAATGCATCCACTATTTCTTGGGCTACTTCTTTAAGCACTCTGGGATGCAGACCATCTGGCCCTGGGGATTTATCTGCCTTCAATCCCTTCAATTTACCTAACACCACTTCCCTACTAACATGTATTTCGCTCAGTTCCTCCATCCCACTGGACCCTCTGTCCCTTACTATTTCTGGAAGATTATTTATGTCCTCCTTAGTGAAGACAGAACCAAAGTAACTATTCAATTGGCCTGTCATGTCCTTGCTCCCCATAATCAATATCTTGGACACGATCAGAAATATCCCGGACCCTGGCACCAGGGAGGCCAAACTACCATCCGGGTCTCTGGACTGCGTCCACAGAATCGCCTATCTGACCCCCTTGCTATCGAGTCCCCTATCACAACTGCCCTCCTCTTCCTTGCCCTACCCTTCTGAGCTACAGGGCCACACTCTGTGCCGGAGGCAAGGCCACTGTCGCTTCCCCCGGGTAAGCTGTCCCCCCCAACAGTACTCAAACAGGAGTACCTATTGTTAAGGGGCACAGCCACCGGGGTACTCCCTATTACCTGACTCTTCCCCTTCCCCCTCCTAACCGTGACCCACTTGTCTGCCTCCCGTGGCCCCGGCGTGACCACCTGCCTGCAACTCCTCACTCTCCCTGACCAGACGAAGGTCATCGAGCTGCAGCTCCAGTTCCATAACACGGTCACTTAGGAGCTGCATCTCGATGCACTTGGAGCAGATGTAGACGTCCGGGAGGCTTGGAGACTCCAGGGCCTCCCACATCCGCCACCGAGAACAGCAAACTGCCCTCACACTCATACTGCCCCTCTCCTCAAATAACAACAGAAAATGAATGCCAAATCTTCCTCGCCACACCCGTTTCCACCTAAGCCCGTTGAGCCAAAGCCCTTAAGTCTTCACTCTGCTCCCGGCACACTCCGCAGCCCGCAAACTACGCTGCCTGTTCTATGAGGCTCTGTTCCTTTTAAATCTGCCACGCTGCACTGCCCGACGTCACACGCCTGCGCAGTCCCGCCTCTCAGAACGCCGTTGGAGAAAAAAAATAACGAAAATTTCAAAAATGTCTTTCTCGGCACTTCGAATCAGACTCCTTCTTCGAATCCTTCAAGCATAAGGGTCTTGATAACTTCATTCACCACAACAACTGATCACTGAACACAGCCTATGGGCTCAATTTCAAGACTCCACAACTCATTCTCAGTTTTATTTATTTATTTATTATTTGCACAGTTTCTCTTTATTTGTACATTGCCTGTTTGTCAGTCATTGTGTAGTTTTTCATTGATTCTATTGTATTTCTTCGGCAGTTTGAATGGGGCATGACTGCGCAAGTGTGTGGAGGTTGACCAGTGAGAACAGCGGGAAGAGTTCAAGAGGAAGACAGATTTACAGAGCGGGATACATCAAAGTTGCTGGTGAACGCAGCAGACCAAGCAGCATCTATAGGAAGAGGCGCAGTCGACGTTTCAGGCCGAGACCCTTCGTCAGGACTAACTGAAGGAAGAGTCCAACTTTCAAATCCCTTACTCACTCTTCCTTCAGTTAGTCCTGACGAAGGGTCTCGGCCTGAAACGTCGACTGCGCCTCTTCCTATAGATGCTGCTTGGTCTGCTGCGTTCACCAGCAACTTTGATGTATGTTGCTTGAATTTCCAGCATCTGCAGAATTCCTGTTGTTTACAGAGCGGGTGTCGGAGGAGCAGGCAACAAAGTAGTGGGAGAGAGAGCAGGAAGGCTTTGGCGATTAAGTGTCGAGGCCAGGTAGGTTATCTGCTTAAAATAAAGGCAAAGAGTACATGTGTGAGGCCAATTTTCTGTGCTCGGTGTCAGGTGTGGGAGGTCCTAGAGACTCCTGGCCTCCCAGACAACCACATCTGCACCAGGTGTGTTGAGCTGCAGCTCCTTTGGGACCACGTTAAGGAACTGCAGCTGCAGCTCAATGACCTTCGTCTGGTCAGGGAGAGTGAGGAGGTGATAGAGAGGAGCTATAGGCAGGTGGTCACCCCAGGACCACAGGAGACAGAAGTGGGTAACAGTCAGGAGAGGGAAGGGCAGGAGTCAGATACTAGAGAGTACCCCAGTGGCTGTACCCCTTAACAATAAGTACTCCTGCTTGAGTACTGTTGGGGGTGATGGCCTACCTGGGGGAAGCTACAGTGGTCGTGCCTCTGGCCCAGAATCTGGCCCTGTGGCTCAGAAGGGTAGGGAAAGGAAGAGGAAGGCAGCAGTAATAGGTACTATAGTTAGGGGATCAGATAGGTGATTCTGTGGATGCAGGAAAGAAACACGGATGGTGGTTTTCCTCCCAGGTGCCAGGGTCCGAGATGTTTCTGATCACGCCCACGATATCTTGAAGTGGGAAGGAGAACAGCCAGATGTCATGGTACGTATTGGTACCAATGATATAGGCATGAAAAGGGAGGAGAAAAAAAAAGACTACAGGGAGTTAGGAAAGAAGTTGAGAAGCAGGACCTCAAAGGTAGTAATCTCGGGATTACTGCCTGTGCGAAGTGACAGTGAGTATAGGAATAGAATGAGGTGGAGGATAAATGTGTGGCTGAGGGATTGGAGCAGGGTGTAGGGATTCAGATTTCTAGATCATTGGGACCTCTTTTGGGGCAGGTATGACCTGTACAAAAAGGACAGGTTGCACTTGAGTCCAAGGGGGATCAATATCCAGGCGGGAAGGTTTGCCAAGGATACTGGAGAGAGAGTTTAAACTAGAATTGCTGGGGGGTGGGAACCAAACTGAAGTGACGGAGGAAAGGGAGGTTGGCTCACAAATGGAGGAAGTTTGGAGACAGTGTAAAAAGGAGGATTGGCAGGTGAGAGAGAAGGGATGAGTTCAGTCCGATGGTTTGAGATGTGTCTATTTTAATGCAAGGAGTATGATGAATAAAGCAGATGAGCTTAGAGCGTGGATCATCACTTGGAGCTATGATGTGGTGGCCATTACAGAGACATGGATGGTGCAGGGGCAGGAATGGCTACTTCAAGTTCCAGGCTTTAGATGTTTCAGAAAGAATAATGAGGGAGGCAAAAGAGGTGGGGTGTGGCACTGTTGATCAGAGATAGCATCACAGCTGCAGAAAAGGAGGATGTCATGGAGGGATTGTCTACGGAGTCTCTGTGGGTGGAAGTTGGGAATAGGAAGGGGTCAATAACTCTGCTGGGTGTTTTTATAGACCACCCAATAGTAGCAGGAACATCAAGGAGCAGATATGGAGACATTCTGGAAAGGAGTAATAATTGGCATCTCCTTAGAGTGAGTGGTTTACATGGGGTAGAATTTGTTAGATGTGTTCAGGAAGGTTTCTTGACACAATATGCAGATAAGCCTATAAGAACAGAGGCTGTACTTGATCTGGTATTGGGAAATGAACTTGGTCAGGAGTCAGGTGTCTCAGTGGGAGAACATTCTGGAACAGATCACAATTCTATCTCCTTCACCATGGCATTGGAGAGGGATAGGAAGAGACAAGTTAGGGAAACCTTTAATTGGAGTAAGGGGAAATATGAGGCTATTGGACAGGAACTTGGAAGCATAAATCCGAAACAGATGTTCTCAGGGAAGTGTACCAAAGAAATGTGGCAAATGTCAGGGGATATTTGCGTGGGGTTTTGAGTAGGTACGTTCCAATGAGACATGGAAAGGATGGTACGGTACAAGTTTCGTGGTGTACAAAGGCTGTTGTAAATCTAGTCAAGAATAAAAGAAGAGCTTACGAAAGGTTCAAAAAACTAAGTAATTATAGGAATTCAGAAGATAAGGCTAGCTGGAAGGAGCTTAAGAATGAAATTAGGAGAGCCAGAAGAGGCCATGAGAAGGCCTTGGCAGACAGGGTTAAGGAAAACCCCAAGGCATTCTACAAGTATGTGAAGAGCAAGAGGATAAGACATGAGAGAATAGGACCAATCAAGTGTGACAATGGAAAAGGGTGTATAGAACCGGAGGAGATAGTGGAGATACATAATGAATACTTTGCTTCAGTATTCACTAGGATCTTGGCGATTGTAGGGATGACTTGCAGTGGACTGAAAAGCTTGAGCATGTAGATATTAAGAGGATATGCTGGAGCTTTTGGAAAGCATCAAGTTGGATAAGTCACCGGGACAGGTTGGGATGTACCCCAGGCTACTGTGGAAAGCGAGGGAGGAGATTGCTGAGCCTCTAGCAATGATCTTTGCATCATCAATGAGGACGGGAGAGGTTCCGGAAGAAAGGAGCGTTGCGGATGTTGTTTCCTTATTCAAGAAAGGGGGTAGAGATAGCCCAGGAAATTATAGCCCAGTGAGTCTTACTTCAGTGGTTGGTAAGTTGATGGAGAAGATCCTGAGAGGCAGGATTTATGAACATTTTGTCATAAGGGGGCATCATTGAGAGGACCCAAATGCAAGACACAGACGCTGAAATACTAGGAACAGGTCTTGACTAGAGAGCTGGGACAAGAACACAGACTTGGGCTAGGACATTGGCTAGGCAAGCAAGACAAGGACAAGGAACTGGGAACTAGGAGCCTGGGCTTGGACTCCCAGCCGGAGACTGGACAAGGACCCAGAACCTGGGTCTTGACTTGGGCTCAGACCCTGGAACTAGAAGAGGACATGACGTGGCTACAGAACTGGACATGGCTTAGGTTCTTCAAGGTGAGGACATGATGAGGCTTGGGTTCTTCGAGGGGAGGACATGACGAGGCTTGGATTCGGACTCCAAGCCAGAGGCAGGACAAGGACCTAGAACCTGGGTCTTGACTTGGGCTCAGAGTCCAGAACTAGGCGAAGACATGATGTGGTCTTGGGCTACAGGACTAGGCGTGGCTACAGGACAGAATGAGAGACTCCTGGGCAGGATGAGGGAACTCCAGCGCAGGACGAGAACACAAAGCCTTGACTTGGTACTCAGGAACAAGTACTCGTACTAAGCTTTGGACTTAGGACGACAGGAACCTTGCACTTGGGACGACAGCAACACAGAACACAGAGCCTTGGTCTTGGGGAGGACAGGAACACAGAGTCTTGGTTGAGGGAGAGACAGGAACGCAGAACACAGAGCCTTGGTCTTGGCAGACAGGAATGCAGAATACTGAGCCAGGACTTCTCCTTGGAAACAGGATGTAGGGCCAGGACTCATACACAGAATGCTGAACACAACGAGACGGTTCCCAACACTAGATAGCAGCGAATGGCCAGACTTACCTAGCAAAGGTGTGGACACAAAGACGGTATCCAACACAAGGTAGCAGCAAACAGCCGGACCTAACTAGCGAAGGCGTGGACACAGAAACAGTTCCCAACACAAGGTAGCAGCAAACAGCTGGACCTACCTAGCAAAAGCATGGACACAGAGACAGTTCAAAACAATGATAGACAGTTCCTTATCTAGATACAGCAAGGCTCCAGTCTTGCTCCAGTGGTAGAACCTAACAGTGATACAGGCAAAAGATGCAGGGCAAGCCTTCGGAAGGGGAGGGGGGGGAGAGAAAAAGGGGGGGGAGAGAGGAAAAGTGGGGGGGAAGAAAGGGGAACAGTCTAGCCTCAGGGTAACAGCAAAGACAGCCTCACTTACCCCACAGAGGCAAGGACAGGATACTGACAAAACAAACCAGCAACCACACTCTAACCCAGGGCCACTTATATTCCCAGCCCCAAGACGAGCATCAGGTGCCTACGATTAAACCCAACTGAAACAAGGGACAGCCGGAAGACCCGGAGTCCAGAGTCCACGGACCGGACTGTGACACATTTGGAGAGGCATAATACGATTAGGAATAGTCAGCATGGCTCTGTCAAAGGCAGGTCATGCTTTACAAGCCTGATTGAATTTTTTGAGGATGTGAGTAAGCACATTGATGAAGGTAGAGCCGTAGATGTAGTGTATATGGATTTTAGCAAGGCATTTGATAACATACCCCATGCCAGGCTTATTGAGAAAGTAAGAAGGCATGGGATACAAGGAGACATTGCTTTGTGTATCCAGAACTGGCTTGCCCACAGAAGGCAGAGAGTGGTTGTAGACAAGTCATATTCTGCATGGATGTCAGTGACCAGTGATGTGCCTCAGGGATCTGTTCTGGGACCCCTACTCTTTGTGATTTTTATAAATGACCTGGATGAGGAAGTGGAGGGATGGGTTAGTAAGTTTACTGATGACACAAAGGTTGGAGGTGTTGTGGATAGTGTGGAGGGCTGTCAGAGGTTGCAGCGGGACATTGATAGGATGCAAAACTGGGCTGAGAAGTGGCAGATGGAGTTCAACTCAGATAAATGTGAGGTGGTTTATTTTGGTAGTTCAAATATGATGGCAGAATATAGCCTTAATACTAAGACTCTTGGCAGTGTGGAGGATCAGAGGGATCTTGGGGTCTGAGTCCATAGGACACACAAAGCTGCTACGCATGTTGACTCTGTGCTTGAGAAGGCATACGGTGTATTGGCCTTTATCAATCGTGGGACTGAGTTTAAGAACCGAGAGGTAATGTTGCAGCCATATAGGACCCTTGTCAGACCCAACCTGGAGTATTGTGCACAGTTCTGGTCGCCTCACTACAGGAAGGACGTGGAAACCATAGAAAAGGAGCAGAGGAGATTTACAAGGATGTTGCCTGGATTGGGGAGCATGCCTTATGAAAATAGGTTGAGTGAACTCGGCCTTTTCTCCTTGGAGCAACGGAGGATGAGAGATGACTTGATAGAGGTGTACAAGATAATGAGAGGCATTGATCGTGTGGATAGTCAGAGGCTTTTCCCCAGGGCTGAACTGGCTAGCACGAGAGGACATAGTTTTAAGGAGTTTGGAAATAGGTACAGCGGAGATGTCAGGTGTAATTTTTTTATGCAGAGAGTGGTGAGTGCGTGGAATGGGCTGCCGGTGGTGGAGGTGGAAATGCTGGGTCTTTTAAGAGACTCCTGGATTGCGACATGGAGTTTAGAAAATAGAAGCCTATGAGTAAAGCCTAGGTAGTTCTGAGGTAGGGACATGTTCAGCACAGCTTTGAGGGCCAAAGGGCCTGTATTGTGCTGTAGGTTTTCTACGTTTCTATTTCTTTGTTCCACTGTGAATGCCTGCAAGAAAATGAGTCTCAAGATCATATAAGGTGATATATACATACTTTGGCAATATATGTTCATTGAACTCTGAACTTTGATCTAGTTGACAGTTATCAAGAAAGGAACCCCTGGGTAACCAGGAACTGACCTAACATTAATCGATTTATTTTGCATTGTACCATCAGTAACAGGAAGAATTAGGATTAGGAGTAGACATTGAAGGTTGTTTTGTTTTATATCAAGATCATACTCAAAGTTCAAAGTAAATTTATTATCAAAGTACCATACATGTCACCATATGTTACCCTGAGATTGAATTTCTTGTGGGCATACTCAATAAACCCATAATAGAATAATAACCATAACAGAATCAATGAAAGACAACAGCAACTTGAGTGGTCAAGCAGAGTGCAGAAGATAACAAACTGCAATTACAAAAAGAAAGATATAGTAATAATAAATAGTTAAGCAATAAATATTGAGAACATGATATGAAGAATCCTTGAAAGTGAGACTATAGGTTGTCGGAACATTTCAATGATGGGGCAAGTGGAGTTGAATGAAGTTACCTCCTATGGTTCAAGAGCCTGATAGTTAAGTGTTAATAACTGTTCCTGAACTGGGTGGTGTGGATCCTGAGGCTCCAGTACCTTCTTCCTGATGGCAGCATCAAGAAGAGAGCACGTCCTGGGTGGTGGTGATCCCTAATAATGGTTGCTGCTTTCCTGTGACAATGCTCCCTGTAGATGTGCTCAGTGGTTGGGAAGGCTTCACCTGTGATGGCCTGGGCCCGATCTACTACCTTTTGTAGGATTTTCCATACAAAGACATTGCTGTTTCCATACCAGGAGGTGATGCAGCCAGTCAATATACTGTCCACTACAAATCTCTAGAGGTTTGTCGAGTTTTAGATGTCATGCCAAATCTCCACAAACTCCGAAGGAAGCAGAGGCGCTGCTGTGTTTTATTTGCAATTGTATTTGTATGCTGGGCCCAGGACAGAGTCAACACAGTCATACAACATGGGAGGCTCTTCAGTCAGCATTGTTTGTACTGAGCATCCACTATCTAAATCCACCTCTTTCAAATCTGGTCATCTTTCTCTGGTACCATTAATTTCTTTGGTACTATTTTCTGAATATTTAATTTGTTACCTTGCCGGACCTTTTGATTTGGATACGTTGGACGTTTCCTATAGTGTGGGAACTCCAGGGCACAGCCTCAAAATAGAGAGACACCACTTTAGAACAAAGATGATGACAATTTTTTTTAGCCGTAGGGTGGTGATTCTGTGGAATTCGTTGCCACAGATGGCTGTGGAAGACAAGTCATTGAGTACATTTAAGATGGAGGTTCACAGGGTCTTGATTAGTCAGGGCATAAAAGATTATAGGGAGAAGGCAGGAGAATGAGTTTGACATGAATAATAAATCAGCCATGATGGAACGGTAGAGTGGACTTGATGGGCTGAATGGCCTAATTATGCTCCTATGTCTTATCGTCTTATCTGACAACACATTCTAGGCACCCATCACTCCCTGTGCCAATTAAAAAAAACTTGCCCCTACACATCTCCTTTGAACTTACCCCCACTCAAACTTAATACATGCCCTGCAGTATTGGACATTTATTAGATTCTGTCAGCCCAATTCACTGCAGTGTCATCATCCCCTTTCTCTTCTACGTACTCCTGACTGCTGTGCGTATCCCACACCTTCCCTTTTCACTGCAGAGCAAGGAGTGCTAGACGGAGTTGAGAGATCTCCACAAATAACCAGAAGCTTTCTGGCAATCTCAGGCTCCGCCTATAACCTGCTGCTGAGTCAGGCACTGGGCAGGTGGCAATCAATCCTGCCGTAAGCAAGTACTTATGTTTTAATTAACTGAAAACCAGACCCGGGCTGATTAGATTAAACAGAGAAGAGCGGTATTTCAGAATATAATGATAACACATAATCTGGACCAGTGCCATTTCGTGACAAGGAGCTATCTCAGCTCGAACCCTTTGCGCAGATCTATCTTAATGTAAAATCACTTAAACCCCGTGGACTTAACCAGGCCTGATCAAGGATCATCTTTATGCACCATACATATTTACATGTATTTGCTGTGGTGTGTTGGTCAAGGCACAACATGTAACAGAAAAAGCATTCAATAATTATAAAGAATAGCAAAATCTATACGAATAATCAAACTTGTACAGTTAGAGGTTAAAGGATGGATATTGAATATAATGTGCATAAATACTTAAAAGCTAGCATATATTTACCATGTAAACAATATTGTAAAAAAAATTGTGCAGTAATGGGGGTAATAGGTAGAGGGGGATGGGAGGGTCTAACTGGAATGGTTACATAGAAACAGAAATTTACAGCACATTACAGGCCTTTCAGCCCACAGTGTTATGCCAACCATGTGACCTACTCCAGAACTTGCCTAGAACTTCCCCGCCACATAGCCCTGTATTTTTCTAAGCTCCATGTACCCATCTAAGAGTCTCTTAAAAGACCCTATTGTATCCGTCTCTACCACCATCACTGGCAGTACATTCCACGCACCTGCCACTCTCTGTGTGGAAAAACTCACCCCTGACATCCCCTCGGTACCTACTTCCAATACCTTAAAACTATACTCCCTTGTGTTAGCCATTTCAGCCCTGGGAAAAACCCTTTGGCTATCCACAAAATCAATGCCTCTCTTCATCTTATACACCTCTATCAGGTCACCTCTCATCCTCCGTTGCTCCAAGGAGAAAAGGCCAAGTTCACTCAACCCATTCTCAAAAGGCATGCTCCCCAATCCAGGCGACATCCTTGTAAATCTCCTCTGCATCCTTTCTATAGTTTCCACATACTTCCTGTAGTGAAGTGACCAGAACTGAGCACAGCATTCTAAGTAGAGTCTGACCAAGGTCTTATATAGCTGTAACATTACCTCACGGCCCTCTTGAACTCAATCCCACCGTTGATGAATGCCAACATACCATACGCCTTCTTAACAACATTGTTAATCTGTGCAGCAGCTTTGAGTGTCTTATGGACACGGACCCCAAGATCTCGCTGATCCACCAAACTACCAAGAGTCTCACCATTAATATTATATTTTGTCTTCAAATTTGACCTACCAAAATGAACCACTTCACACTTATGTGGCTTGAAATCCATCTGCCACTTCTCAGACCAGTTCTGCATCATATCGATGCCATGCTCTAACCTCTGACAACCCTCCAGACTATCTACAACACCCCAAACTTTTGTATCATGAGCAAACTTACTAACTCCCTCCTCTTCTACTTCTTTATCCAAGTCATTTATAAAAATCACAAACAGGAGGGGCCCCAGAACAGATCCCTGTGGTCATCATCCTCCATGCAGAATATGACCCATCTACAACCACCCTTTGCCTTCTGTGGGCAAGCCAATTCTGGATCCACAAAGCAATGTCTCCTTGGATCCCATGTCTCAATACTTTCTGAATGAGCCTGGCATGGAGAACCTTATCAAGTGCCTTACTGAAATCCATATACACTACATCCACTGCTCTACCTTCATCAATGTGCTTTGTTACATCCTCAAAGAACTCAATCAGGTTTGTAAGGCATGACTTTCCCCTGACAAAGACATGCTGATTATCCCTAATCAGATTATGTCTCTCCAAATGCTCATAAATCCTGCCTTGGTTATCCTGCAATGGTGATCAGATTAGCTGCCTGGGGAAAGAAACTTTTAAGATGGCCTGAAATTATTTTTTTGAGGACTGCATTGGTCAGGGTCAATCATGGATATTGCATCCTAGCTGTTTAGATACACAAGCATGGGCAGTACGATATCAGGTATGGAGAGCAAGCTGCTGTTCATGTAGCAAGATCCCCCTCTCCACGCATCTGAAGAACCCAAAGGAATGGCAGAGACTGAAACATTTTGGCACCAGAAGTGACACAGGAGTTGCCAGTCAGCATTGAACTCAACGTGAGGACTCCAGCTACAGATTCTTCCCTCGGGGTTTGCTCCTGATGCCTTCCCCATGAGTGGATATAGCCGCAAGGCAGCAGAGGTTTGCAATTAGAGTTTTCCTTCTCCTAGATGAGCTGTCAATCCTGACTGATGAGTCCCATCTGCCCAGAGTAACAGGTTTTAAGATGCCAGTAACCCACCTTTGCCACTCCTCCTGTCAATAGAAATGGTTCCTCTGGGCTTAGTAGCTAAGTCACACATGAAGGCCAGGAGCTAGCTTTGGTTGTCAGAGGCTATTTGAGGCTCACACCATTGGGGGCACTTACTAGGCAGTTGGAAGCTTGACTCATTACCACTCCCAGTTATAACAGCCTTAAGAAACCAATGGCCTGAAATATCTCCTTGTGTTTGACTATGCCAGGACAACAGTACAGTGAATAACTCACTTTCTTATTTTATTGAAATAACAAAAGCAAAGCAGTTATATTAAAATTATAGCGATATTAAAGAAATTAGCTTTATTTTGTCACATGTACATTGATATATATATAGTGAAATATATAGTGTCGGCTGTGGTCGGCTGCTTCCAAGGCATCGGCAAGTTGGCGGTGCCTGAAGGTTTATGGCAGGGAGTTTCTTCCTTTTGCCGCCTGCTATCGGGGACTCGGGAGTCGATCGACTCAGGAACTTTTGAGACATTATTTACCGTGCCCATGGTTTGTTCTTCATCAAATTATGGTATTGCTTTGCACTGCTGTAACTATATGTTATAATTATGTGGTTCTGTCACTGTTAGAAACATAGAAACATAGAAAATAGGTGCAGGAGTAGGCCATTCGGCCCTTCGAGCCTGCACCGCCATTTATTATGATCATGGCTGATCATCCAACTCAGAACCCCGCCCCAGCCTTCCCTCCATACCCCCTGACCCCCGTAGCCGCAAGGGCCATATCTAACTCCCTCTTAAACATAGCCAATGAACTGGCCTCAACTGTTTCCTGTGGCAGAGAATTCCACAGATTCACCACACTCTGTGTGAAGAAGTTTTTCCTAATCTCGGTCCTAAAAGGCTTCCCCTCTATCCTCAAACTGTGGCCCCTCGTTCTGGACTTCCCCGACATCGGGAACAATCTTCCTGCATCTAGCCTGTCCAATCCCTTTAGGATCTTATACGTTTCAATCAGATCCCCCCTCAATCTTCTAAATTCCAACGAGTACAAGCCCAGTTCATCCAGTCTTTCTTCATATGAAAGTCCTGCCATCCCAGGAATCAATCTGGTGAACCTTCTTTGTACTCCCTCTATGGCAAAGATGTCTTTCCTCAGATTAGGGGACCAAAACTGCACACAATACTCCAGGTGTGGTCTCACCAAGGCTTTGTACAACTGCAGTAGTACCTCCCAGCTCCTGTACTCGAATCCTCTCGCTATAAATGCCAGCATACCATTCGCCTTTTTCACCACCTGCTGTACCTGCATGCCCACTTTCAATGACTGGTGTATAATAACACCCAGGTCTCGTTGCACCTCCCCTTTTCCTAATCGGCCACCATTCAGATAATAATCTGTTTTCCTATTTTTGCCACCAAAGTGGATAACTTCACATTTATCCACATTAAATTGCATCTGCCATGAATTTGCCCACTCACCCAACCTATCCAAGTCACCCTGCATCCTCTTAGCATCCTCCTCACTGCTAACACTGCCACCCAGCTTCGTGTCATCCGCAAACTTGGAGATGCTGCATTTAATTCCCTCATCAAAGTCATAAATATATATTGTAAACAACTGGGGTCCCAGCACTGAGCCTTGCAGTACACCACTAGTCACCGCCTGCCATTCTGAAAAGGTCCCGTTTATTCCCACTCTTTGTTTCCTGTCTGCTAACCAATTCTCCATCCACACCAATACCTTACCCCCAATACCGTGTGCTTTAAGTTTGCACACTAATCTCCTGTGTGGGACCTTATCAAAAGCCTTTTGAAAATCCAAATATACCACATCCACTGGTTCTCCCCTATCCACTCTACTAGTTACATCCTCAAAAAATTCTATGAGATTCATCAGACATGATTTTCCTTTCACAAATCCATGCTGACTTTGTCCGATCATTTCACTGCTTTCCAAATGTGCTGTTATCACATCCTTGATAACTGACTCCAGCAGTTTCCCCACCACCGACGTTAGGCTAACCGGTATATAATTCCCTGGTTTCTCTCTCCCTCCCTTTTTAAAAAGTGGAGTTACATTAGCCACCCTCCAATCCTCAGGAACTAGTCCAGAATCTAAAGAGTTTTGAAAAATTATCACTAATGCATCCATTATTTCTTGGGCTACTTCCTTAAGCACTCTAGAATGCAGACCATCTGGCCCTGGGGATTTATCTGCCTTCAATCCCTTCAATTTACCTAACACCACTTCCCTACTAACATGTATTTCGCTCAGTTCCTCCATCTCACTGGACCTTCTGTCCCCTACTATTTCTGGAAGATTATTTATGTCCTCCTTAGTGAAGACAGAACCAAAGTAATTATTCAATTGGTCTGCCATGTCCTTGCTCCCTATAATCAATTCACCTGTTTCTGTCTGCAGGGGACCTACATTTGTCTTTATCAGTCTTTTCCTTTTTATATATCTATAAAAGCTTTTACAGTCCATTTTTATGTTCTCTGCCAGTTTTCTCTCATAATCTTTTTTCCCCTTCCTAATTAAGCCCTTTGTCCTCCTCTGCTGAACTCTGAATTTCTCCCAGTCCTCAGGTGAGCCACTTTCTCTGGCTAATTTGTATGCTTCTTCTTTGGAATTGATACTATCCCTAATTTCTCTTGTCAGCCACGGGTGCACTACCTTCCTTGATTTATTCTTTTGCCAAACTGGGATGAACAATTGTTGTAGTTCATCCATGCAACCTTTAAATGCTTGCCATTGCATATCCACCGTCAATCCTTTAAGTGTCATTTGCCAGTCTATCTTATCTAATTCACGTCTCATACCTTCAAAGTTACCCCTCTTTAAGTTCAGAACCTTTGTTTCTGAATTAACTATGTCACTCTCCATATTAATGAAGAATTCCACCATATTATGGTCACTCTTACCCAAGGGGCCTCTCACGACAAGATTGCTAATTAACCCTTCCTCATTGCTCAAAACCCAGTCCAGAATAGCCTGCTCTCTAGTTGGTTCCTCGACATGTTGGTTCAAAAAACCATCCCGCATACATTCCAAGAAATCCTCTTCCTCAGCACCTTTACCAATTTGGTTCACCCAATCTACATGTAGATTGAAGTCACCCATTATAACTGCTGTTCCTTTATTGCACACATTTCTAATTTCCTGTTTAATACCATCTCCGACCTCACTACTACTGTTAGGTGGCCTGTACACAACTCCCACCAGTGTCTTCTGCCCCTTAGTGTTACGCAGCTCTACCCATATCGATTCCACATCTTCCCGGCTTATGTCCTTCCTTTCTATTGCGTTAATCTCTTCTTTAACCAGCAACGCCACCCCACCTCCCCTTCCTTCATGTCTGTCCCTCCTGAATATTGCATATCCCTGAATGTTGAGCTCCCATCCCTGGTTACCCTGGAGCCATGTCTCTGTGATCCCAACTATATCATAATCATTAATAACAATCTGCACTTTCAATTCATCCACCTTATTACGAATGCTCCTTAGCATATAGAGAACAAGCAGACCAGTTCTAAGTGACGAGAGGCCTAGGCAATGATGGTTAGGACCCAAGTGCTGGAGTATCCGAGACTCAAATCAAGACGTGATGCAAAATGAAATGAAGACAGGGTCCCAAACTAGACGCTAAATGAGAATCCAAAGTTGAGCTGATGATTGAGCACCAAACCTCCGTTCAGGTGCTCTTTAAATATTGAAATTCTTACACCAAAACAGTGGGGCAATTAGTGGGGTGGGCCTGAATTTTTAAAGGGGCTTTGCCATATTCCCTCAGAGTTAGAGTGTTTAAACCCCAGAGGCTTGCACAGTAAGGTACACGTCATAACAGGACCCCTTCCTGTTACGACACGCACGGCTGTGACAGTCCTGGCTACTTGGGGAGATGATGATGGTGGGCATGGAGGAGTGCCAAATCCAAGATGTCTCTTTTTTGAACCCAGCACCGTTCCTTGCGTCTGAATCCTTCCCAATCTGCGAGGAACTGGCGAAAACTCCGAACAGTTTGTGACGACGGAATTTTTTTTATGGTGAAGACCTGTTCACCTGGGTGGTGATGGGACTGATGGCGGTGGGACTAAAGGACTGTGTTTACGTTTTAGTTGGAAATGTGGAAGGTGGGATCGATCTTGAAGGTGTTGGGGAGCTGCAAGGCGTAATCCACCAGGTTTACTTTCTTGAGAACTTTGAAGGGTCCAATGAACTTGCGTGCCAACTTCCTGGACTCCACCCAGAGAGGCAAACCCTGAGTAGACAGCCAGACCTGTTGCCCAGGCTACAAAGTTGGTCCCTGGCTTCTCTTTCAGTTAGTCTTTAATTCAACCCTCCAGGTAGGGGGCCAACAAAATCTCTCTTGCTCTGGTCTATTTTCCTTTGCAAAGTTGGATGAGATCTTCAGCTGCAGGAACCCCAATCTCGGTCTCTTGCTCAGGGAATATTGGCAGAGAATGCCTAAACTGGCATTTGAATGGGGACATCCCTTGCACAGAATGCTGTCAAGTGTCGTGGGCAACCTCTGGCCATATCAAATGCTTGCACCATTTGTCTGTTTTTTCCGAGGCCAGGCATTTTAGGGTTCATTCTGTATCCTGGTTCACCTGCTCCATCTGGGCATCGGACTGCAGGTGAAGCCCAGAGGAAAGATTCACTGTTGTCCCAATCTGCGTACAAAATGCCCTCCAAAAATGTGATGCGAATTGAGGACCGCGATCCAACTCAATGACCACCAGAAGACCAGGTGCAGGACAATTTTGACCATATTCATCGCAGATGGTGCTTTGTCCAAGTCCATGAATTTGCAGGCCTTTGAATATTGATCTACAATTGCCGTGATGATGCTCTTCCCCTTGGAAGGCAGAAGACCCATGACAAATCCATGGAGATGTTCGCCCATCGTCTGCCCGGAACAGGTAGAGGATGAAGGAGTGCTTGAAGCTGGGTGCAGGACTCCTTGTTCTGTGCGAATATCTCGCATGCCTGCACACATTTTCCATTATGTAATTCAGCTCTCTCTAATCAATACATGGCCGTGGGCCCCCGTCCTTTTTCTGTACGAAGAAGAAGCTTTCAATACCTGGCGAGGTGGAGAGATGAATGAATCCCATGTCAAGAGCCTCCTTTATATATTCCCTTCCAGCACTTCACACCAAGCCTGCATATGTGTATAATTGACCCAGTGGAGAACAAGTACCAGGCAGTAGCTCTTTCCATAGTCATAGGAGAGGTGGGGGAGTTGAGGGCTTTCCCTTGCTGATGACTTTTTCTAAGTCCTTGTAAATAGAAGGGATTTCGGTCCAGCTTAGGTGTTGCAACAACCCCTGAACCTCCCTCCAAAATGACTCCTGAGACTCCTTTGATACCAGGAGTGATTCAGCAGAACTCAGAGTCTCCTCCATAGGTTCGCTAGGTTAGAGTCTTTAGATGGAACAGAGACCATCTCAGAGTCCAAATTCTCGTTCATATCCTCATATAACAGAATGTCATTGGGGGACGCTGTCATGATGGTGTTTTTTTAAACAGGCTTTCTTATTTTTTACGAGGCCGAGTTGCTAGCTCGATGCTCAACCCAGCATGGATGGAAAGTGTGCAAGGGAGCCGGCTAGATTCAAACTCGGGAGCCTTCACTCCGAAGTCTGGCGCTGATGCCACTACGCCACCAACCGGCCATGCAACGGAATGAGGCAGAACAAATGGTCTTTGTGTTCCATAGACTCCAATGGTCTATATTTAGGGGTCTCTCCCTTAGATGGGACCTGGCGACTGGATCCCTTAGGTTTGGCTGCTGGAGTTCCAGACTGCTTGGGCACCTCCTTGGCTTGCTCCTGAACTAGAGACACTCTCTCTCTAGTTCCAGCACACCCACGAATAGACAGGGTCAGGAGTCGTACAATCTTGTTGGCTGGAGCTGGCTTTTCTGTCCTTGGAGTCAGGTCTGGGTCTCCCAAAGGCTCCAGATTACTCTGAATAAGTCTGCCTTCTTAACGGCCGCTGGTCTCAAGAGAGTCTGGGGGTTTGAACATCAAGCCGAAAACTCCTGAAATGAATGGACCATGCAATGGTCCTCCCTTCCGTCCATTTCACAGAAATAATAAAAGTGAGGTATCATTCATGGGTTCAATGTCCACTTAGGAATCGGATGGCAGAGAGGAAGAAGATGCTCCTGAATTGATGAGTGTGCACCTTTAGGCTTCTGTACCTTCTTCCTGATGGTAGCAATGAGAAGATAGCATGTCTTGGGTGATGGGGATCCTTAATAATGGACGCCATTTTTCTGAGACACCACTCCTGGAAGATTCTTGGATACTGTAGAGGCTGCCACTCAAGATGAAGCTGACTAATTTGACAACTTTCTGCAGCTTTCGATTCTGTGCAGTAGCCCCCCCACCTCGTACCAAACAGTAATGCAGCCTTTCAGAGTGCCCTCCACGGTACATTTGTAGGAGTTTTTCAGTGACGATTTAGCATTGAACCTCAATTTAGGTGCTCTTTAAATATTAAAATCCTGGCCTTAAAACATTAGCAAGGTGGGCTTGAATCTTTATAGTCATAATCATAGTTGTACTTTATTGATCCCGGGGGAAATTGTTTTTTGTTACAGTTGCACCATAAATAATTAAATAGTAATAAAACCATAAATAGTTAAATAGTAATATGTAAATTATGCCAGGAAATAAGTCCAGGACCAGCCTATTGGTTCAGGGTGCCTGACCCTCCAAGGGAGGAGTTGTAAAGTTTGATGGCCACAGGCAGGAATGACTTCTTATGACGCTCTGTGTTGCATCTCGGTGGAATGAGTCTCTGGCTGAATGTACTCCTGTGCCCACCCAATACATTATGTAGTGGATGGGAGACATTGTCCAAGATGGCATGCAACTTGGACAGCATCCTCTTTTCAGACACCACCGTCAGAGAGCCCAGTTCCATCCAGGAAGACGATTTCTTGGAATGTATGCGGGATGGTTTTTTGAACCAACATGTCGAGGAACCAACTAGAGAGCAGGCTATTCTGGACTGGGTTTTGAGCAATGAGGAAGGGTTAATTAGCAATCTTGTCGTGAGAGGCCCCTTGGGTAAGAGTGACCATAATATGGTGGAATTCTTCACTAATATGGAGAGTGACATAGTTAATTCAGAAACAAAGGTTCTGAACTTAAAGAGGGGTAACTTTGAAGGTATGAGACGTGAATTAGATAAGATAGACTGGCAAATGACACTTAAAGGATTGACGGTGGATATGCAATGGCAAGCATTTAAAGGTTGCATGGATGAACTACAACAATTGTTCATCCCAGTTTGGCAAAAGAATAAATCAAGGAAGGTAGTGCACCCGTGGCTGACAAGAGAAATTAGGGATAGTATCAATTCCAAAGAAGTAGCATACAAATTAGCCAGAGAAAGTGGCTCACCTGAGGACTGGGAGAAATTCAGAGTTCAGCAGAGGAGGACAAAGGGCTTAATTAGGAAGGGGAAAAAAGATTATGAGAGAAAACTGGCAGAGAACATAAAAACGGACTGTAAAAGCTTTTATAGATATGTAAAAAGGAAAAGACTGATAAAGACAAATGTAGGTCCCCTGCAGACAGAAACAGGTGAATTGATTATAGGGAGCAAGGACATGGCAGACCAATTGAATAATTACTTTGGTTCTGTCTTCACTAAGGAGGACATAAATAATCTTCCAGAAATAGTAAGGGACAGAGGGTCCAGTGGGATGGAGGAACTGAGCGAAATACATGTTAGTAGGGAAGTGGTGTTAGGTAAATTGAAGGGATTGAAGGCAGATAAATCCCCAGGGCCAGATGGTCTGCATCCCAGAGTGCTTAAGGAAGTAGCCCAAGAAATAGTGGATGCATTAGTGATAATTTTTCAAAACTCGTTAGATTCTGGACTAGTTCCTGAGGATTGGAGGCTGGCTAATGTAACCCCACTTTTTAAAAAAGGAGGGAGAGAGAAACTGGGGAATTATAGACCGGTTAGCCTAACGTCGGTGGTGGGGAAACTGCTGGAGTCAGTTATCAATGATGTGATAACAGCACATTTGGAAAGCGGTGAAATGATTGGACAAAGTCAGCATGGATTTGTGAAAGGAAAATCATGTCTGACGAATCTCATAGAATTTTTTGAGGATGTAACTAGTAGAGTGGATAGGGGAGAACCAGTGGATGTGGTATATTTGGATTTTCAAAAGGCTTTTGACAAGGTCCCACACAGGAGATTAGTGTGCAAACTTAAAGCACACGGTATTGGGGGTAAGGTATTGGTGTGGGTGGAGAATTGGTTAGCAGACAGGAAGCAAAGAGTGGGAATAAACGGGACCTTTTCAGAATGGCAGGCGGTGACTAGTGGGGTACCGCAAGGCTCAGTGCTGGGACCCCAGTTGTTTACAATATATATTAATGACTTGGATGAGGGAATTAAATGCAGCATCTCCAAGTTTGCGGATGACACGAAGCTGGGTGGCAGTGTTAGCAGTGAGGAGGATGCTAAGAGGATGCAGGGTGACTTGGATAGGTTGGGTGAGTGGGCAAACTCATGGCAGATGCAATTTAATGTGGATAAATGTGAAGTTATCCACTTTGGTGGCAAAAATAGGAAAACAGATTATTATCTGAATGGTGGCCGATTAGGAAAAGGGGAGGTGCAATGAGACCTGAGTGTCATTATACACCAGTCATTGAAAGTGGGCATGCAGGTACAGCAGGCGGTGAAAAAGGCGAATGGTATGCTGGCATTTATAGCGAGAGGATTCGAGTACAGGAGCAGGGAGGTACTACTGCAGTTGTACAAGGCCTTGGTGAGACCACACCTGGAATATTGTGTGCAGTTTTGGTCCCCTAATCTGAGGAAAGACATCTTTGCCATAGAGGGAGTACAAAGAAGGTTCACCAGATTGATTCCTGGGATGGCAGGACTTTCATATGAAGAAAGACTGGATGAACTGGGCTTGTATTCATTGGAATTTAGAAGATTGAGGGGGGATCTGATTGAAACGTATAAGATCCTAAAGGGATTGGACAGGCTAGATGCAGGAAGATTGTTCCCGATGTTGGGGAAGTCCAGAACGAGGGGTCACAGTCTGAGGATAGAGGGGAAGCCTTTTAGGACCGAGATTAGGAAAAACTTCTTCACACAGAGAGTGGTGAATCTGTGGAATTCTCTGCCACAGGAAACTGTTGAGGCCAGTTCATTGGCTATGTTTAAGAGTGAGTTAGATATAGCCCTTGTGGCTGCAGGGGTCAGGGGTATGGAGGGAAGGCTGGGGTGGGGTTCTGAGTTGGATGATCAGCCATGATCATAATAAATGGCGGTGCAGGCTCAAAGGGCCGAATGGCCTACTCCTGCACCTATTTTCTATGTTTCTATGTTTCTATCCCCACAATATCACTGGCCTTATGAATGAGTAGGGAGCTTAAAGGAAGTTGTGCCAGTTATCCATATTCTGGAGAGTAGAGAGTTAGAGCATGTAAGCCCTGGAAGTTGACGTGATTGTGTGCATGTCATAACACCCTCACAGTAAATAGTATCATTGATTACCTATGGTTCCACAAGTGATGTTCCTGCGCTCCCAATTCACTCACTGAGATGTTTCACTCAGTAAAACCTTGGTTCTCACATTTTCCTCTGACTAATCAGGGCCCAGTTCCTCCAGCTCTCTTCATAAGGAAACAAAGAAGAAGATAGTTGCAAAACAAGACATGGCCTCGGTTGTTGCGCAGAGCAGATCCTCAAGCCGCGGATTGCCTGTTACAGCCACCAAGGGGAGGAGGCAGTGTTCAAAGATTCAAAGGTTCTTTTATTATCAAAGCATGTATCCCTATGCAACTCTGAAATTTGTCTTCTCCAGGTAGCCATGAACCAAAGAAAGAGCATGAAAGTCCCTCAGAGAGAAAAATCAAACCCACCCTCCACCCCGCACAAAAAGGAACAGCATCCTGATTAACAGCCCTTCTGTGAGACAGAAAAGGCGCTTGCCAGGCGCTAGGTTAGTTGGTGACCCCTCCCATCACTGCTACTCTCCAGTGTTTCTTTCTTGGAAGACAAGCCGGATTGCCTGTGGCTGACCCAACGTGAGACAAGATGATTTGTGTTCCCCCGCTGAGCCAGCGCAAGTTGAGGAACTGCTGCGTACTTGTTCTTGCAGAAACATGACTCCAGGACAACTTTCAATACACCATCAATCTTCAGCCCATGGTACTCAGGGACTTGCTGTAACATTATTTTATGACTCTTTGTGCAATAGTGATTATATGTGCTTTGTGCTGTGTGTGACAGTATGTAATGTTTTTGCACCTTGGCCTAGGAGGAAAACTTCATTTAGCTGTATATATGAGTTTGAATCCGGTTGAATGCCAATTAAACTTGAAATTGAATTTGAGCCTGACCTTGAACATTAGTGCCATAAAATATAACTAGAGACAAGGCCATGGTAATGCAAGATCTGTAGTGCTCTGATGCTAGGGTAGAGTTAGGGTTGAATAGGTCTCTTCAAGAACCTGATGGCTATAGGCAAGTAGCCGTTCCTGAACTTGGTGGTGTGGGAATTCCGGTTTCTGTACCTGTGGCCTGGCATTATCAACAAGAAGAGGACATGAGGTGGACGGCGAGGATCCTTGCTGATAGGTGCCACCTCCAGTAGATGCTGAGATGCAGTTAGTGGTGGGGAGGGCTGGATCTGCTTATTCTCAGAGCTTCTTGAAAGGTAAGCATCATGGTTAGTATTGATATTCATTTCACATTGTCATGTGTACTAAGATCCAGTGAAGAGCTTATCTTGTATGTTGTTCATTACACAGCGAGTATAATGATACAAAGGGTGGAGCTTAGGATGTAGGCACCTGTCAGTAACTCCTCTGCTTGCATCTTCGGAAACAGCTCTCTTTCTATCCTTAATATCTCTATTTTTCCTTTTCAGGGTTCTTTTGAAGACCCTGACCTGGAGTTACATGCTGACTTCGGTTCTTTGCGGGAATGGGGCCCGCTCTCAGGGCCTCACGACCGGCCGCTTTTTGATAAGTCAAGGATGCGGCCTGGAAGACTAGTGAGCCTTCAGGGTGCAGGATTTTTGTGGATCTGGAAGCGAGTAGATTCAAGGTTGTTGCCGCTACCTGATGTATTGTGGGAGTACATGGAAGATCAAA
The DNA here is from genome assembly GCF_963921235.1 of Mobula hypostoma. Classification (NCBI taxonomy): domain Eukaryota; kingdom Metazoa; phylum Chordata; class Chondrichthyes; order Myliobatiformes; family Myliobatidae; genus Mobula; species Mobula hypostoma. The sequence continues at coordinate 9,825,273 of NC_086102.1, read as the reverse complement.
AGCAGTGAGCTGGCTGCTGGCTGCGTGCCCACAGACCCGAGTTCTTTGGGCACAGAGCTCAGAGAAAGCAACGCAACAAACTTTTAACAACATAAATCGGCGAGTTGTTTTGCTATGTCTCCCCTCTCGCTGTGAAACAGGGACATTTCTTTTTCCCTTATTAGGGAGAGAGAGAGCCCGTATTTTGTCGAATTACCGAGTTAACCAGTAGTCTTTGGGGTACTGCAAGTCTGTGTTTTTATTGATGCTTTGCTGCATGCTTGAGTGCTTGGTGGAGGGTGCAGATACTTTTTTGCTGGTGGGGGTGGTGATTGTCGCTTTGCTGCTGCTTTTGCATGGGTGGGGGGAGCTGGGGAGAGCTTTGGGGTTTTAACATTTAACTGTCATTAATTTTTTGAGGCACTCCTCTGTTTTCGTAGATGTTTGCAAAGAAGAAGAATTTCAGGATGTATGTTGTATACATTTCTCTGACATTAAATGTACCTATTGACCTATTGAAACCTAGTGAAACAATAACAATGCTGAATAAAGTGTATAAACTATTGAAATAGTGCAGAGCAGGTAAACAATAAAGTCAAGAGTCCATCTTGTTGTACCAGGAATGGAGATGGAGCTATCCTTAACCCTGCTTTCAGGCTTTTGTATCTTCTGCTCAATGGAAGGACTTGAATTTCCATAAGACTATAAGACATAGGATCATCCTGCATACTTCTACTGCTGGGCTGTTCTACTATTTAATACCTTCCATCTGTGAATGTGTTGGACAATAAGACAAAGAAGAAGAATTAGGCCAATTGGCCCACTGAGTCTGCTCCACCATTCCATCATAGGGAGGGGGAGGGAGTAACGTCAACTCAGACCATGCATTTTCATGCCTTACAAGGCGCAGATTGGAAGTCTGTGTGGGGCGCCACACCGCGCACAGACTCTAGAGCAATGTGTGGTTAAGTGCCTTGCTCAAGGACACAAACATGCTGCCACAGCTGAGGCCTTTCCCCCAAAACCTTTTACACCCTAACTAATCAAGAACCTTTCTGGTTGATCAACCGCTCTGGTTGATCTTTCATTCATCTTGTTATAGTTACTATTCCATGGATTTGCTGAGTGTGCCTGAAGGAGAATGAAACTCAGGGTGGTATGTGGTGGCATATATGCTTTGATAACAAAATTTACTTCTGAAATTTGAAGTTTGAACTTCTGCTTTCAATATGCCTACTGACTTGGCCTCCTCAGCTGTCTGTGGTATTGAATTCCACAGATTCACCACCATATGGTTAAAGAAATTCTTCCTGATCTCTGTTCTAAAGGGACGACGTTCTATTCTGAGGCTGTGCCCTGTGCTCTGAGACTCCCCAGGATAGGAAACATCTCTCCAAATCCATTCTATCTAGGCCTTCCAATATTTGATAGGTTTCAATGAGATCCCACACCCTCCATCTTCTAAACTCCAGTGAGTGTAGACTCAGAACCATCAAATGCTCCTGTGTTAATCATTCATTTTCGGAATTAATCTCAAGGACCTCCTCTGAACCTTCTCCAGCACACTCCTTCTTAGAGAAGGGACCCAATAGCGTCTTTTGAGTTTGAAGCATCTCAAAATGGTTTACTGTCAAACTTTTTATTTGTGAGGTATACATAAAATAAAACAGGACTGGTCTTTCTCCAGCTTCACTGTTAATTCAGTAATTCTCTTTCAATATGTCAAGGCACTTATGCCTTCTCATTGCCATCCATACACTCAGTGACCACTTTAGTAGGTACACCAGTACACCTGCTTATTAATGCAAATATCTAATCAGCCAATCACATGGCTGCAACTCAATGCATAAAAGCACGCAAAGTCAAGAGATTCAGTTGTTGTTCAGACTGAACATCAGAATGGGGAAGAAATGTGATCTAAGTGACTTTGTGATCAGAGGAGAATGGTCAGGCTGGTTCAAGCTGACAAGAAGTCAACAATAACCAAGTGATGTGCAGAAGAGCGTCTCTGGATACACAGCGCATCAAACCTTGAAGTGGATGGGCTACAGCAGCAGAAGACCACAAACATACACTCAGTGACCACTTTACTGGGCACAGGCAGTACCTAATAAAGTGGCCACTGCCATTACGTAGAAGATACAAGAGTCTCAAGACTCGCACCACTAAGTTCAAGAACAGTTTCTACCCTCAACCATCAGGCTCTTGAATAAAAGGGGATAGCTACACTCACTTACCCATCCATTGAGGTGTACCCACAATCAATTATCTCACTTTAAGGACTCTATCTTGTTACTTCATGTTCTTGTTATTTATTGCTATTTATTTATATTTGCACAGTTTCTTGTCTTCTGCACTCTGGTTGATCTTTCATTGATCATATTATTGTTACCATTCTAAAAATGTGCTGAGTATGCCCAGAGGAAAATTAATCTCAGGTTTGTGTATGGTGACATATATGTACTTTGATAATAAATTTACTTTGAACTTCACACATTAAAAGATTTCAAGAACCCAATATTAATTTGATGCCTTAAAGTGTATCCTTGCCACTGCACCGTTCTGTTACCCTGTGATTGACTGTCCAATACTGGACATGTCCTGCTTTCAATATCCTGAACCAATATTCTCAGTTCTATGTTTTCTCAGTCTGGTCCATAACCATCTTGATTACCATCTAACTGCCCTCTCAATTTGAAGGCAATTAAGGATGGGCAATAAATGCTGGTATGATAGCAACATCTATATCTTGCAAATGAACAAATTAAGATAACTCATCATTCTCCCCATGGGGCTCCATTTGCTAATTGCTGCTTGATTTTTTTTTTGGCATATCGTCTTGCTGAACTCCATCGCCATGGATACTGAAAGAAGTTTTAACGAGTTGCAGATGTTTTCAATCGATTCCAATTAATGCTTCCCATGGTGATACAAGAAGGAGGTTTATAATCTGCTATCCGGTGTTGCCTTTGTAAATACCTGTAACATGAATGTTTAATTTCAAGTTGTCCGGAACATGAGATCAAAGGCAGCGAGTTCGTTACACACGCTACACATCAATATGGAGACATTATGTTTCTCAGTGCCCCGACTAAAATAGCAAGCGAGGGACTGTGCATGAATTTTCAGATGCTGGTAACACAGGAGTTCACAAAAGTTTACTGTTCTACTCTCAGTGGCCACTTTATTGGATACACCTGCTCCTTAATCTAATCAGCCAATCATGTGGCAGCACCTCAATGCATGAAAGCATACAGACATGGTCAAGAGGTCAATTGTTGTACAGACCAAACATCATCATGGGGAACAAATGTGATCTAAGTGAGTTTGACTGCGGAATGATTGTGGCTGCCATACGGGGTGGTTTGAGTATCTATTTCAGAAACTGCTGATGTCCTGGGATTTTCACACACAACAGTCACTGGAGTCTATAAATAAGCAAAAAAAAAAATTCATCCAGTGAGCAGCAGTTCTGTGGGTGAAAAGACTTTGTTAATGAGAGAGGTCAGAGGAGAATGGCCAGATTGATTCAAGCTGACAGGAAGGCAACGGTAACTTGACCATGCACTACAACAGTGGCATTCAGAAGAGCACCCCTGAATGTACAACACATTGAACCTTGGAGTGAATGGGCTACAGAACATACACCTAGACCACTTTATTAGGTACAGGAGGTACTGCGTGTATCTAGGCCTACTTTAGTTGATCCTGCTGTGCCTGTGTGCCTCTGATTCTTTGGACCTGGATTATTTACTTAATGCATTATTGGATTTCAACAATATTAATAATTTTTCTAGTGTTCATAGTTCATCCTTAATTGACACTTTTCTGGTACTCAGCATACCTCATATATTTCTGCAAAATGCTACTGGAATTTGAAAGTTGCTCAGTACTGCTCCAGGCCCTCATTTTCATAACCTAATTACAGTTCACGTGCTGGGTGATAAATCCCAATAGAGAGGAATTGAGAGCCTTGTCAACGTGCTTTAGAAGAGGAATTGTGATGCTGAAGAATTGCTGATTGTGGTTACAGTGCCTATTAATCAATAAAAAAGCTTAGTTAATGTTGTGGAATTTATGTGGGGCCAACAGCATCACAGCCAATGAACAGACGAGCCTGAAATCTCTGGAGAAATGCCATATTGAATTAAATAGCCTTTATATTGCCTTCCTATCCGCTGCCAAATCTTGTGCTGTATCAGCCACTGGACTTGACGAAGCTAAATCTCATCTTTGTATTTTCCCGTACTCTTTCAATTCTTTTACCTGAGTCAGAGAATTTTACCGCACAGAGACAGTTTATTTAGCTCATCACATCGATGCCAAGAAAATTGGCACCTATCCATATAGCTCCCATCTTTCAGCTTTTGGCCCACATGAAGAGAATTTGAGACAATGAGAGGCTGGGGCACCACAGTAGCAGGACGGTTAGTGTGACACTATTACAGATCGGGGCATTCCGGAGTTTGGAGTGCAATTCCAACACCTTCTGCAAGGAGTTTGCACATTCTCCCCATGACAACATGGGTTTCCTCCAGTGTTCCAGATTCCTCCCACAGTCCATAGACATATCGATTAGTAGGTTAATTGGTTATTGTAAATTATCCTGTGATTAGGCTAGCGTTAAATAGGTGGGCTCACAGCATGGCCTGTTGTGCTACAAAGGCCTCTTCCACGCTGTATCTCTAATTAAAATAAAGCTATCAAACAGACATCTTCAAAGTTCAAGGTTCAAAGTACATTTATGATCAAAATATGTATAAATAATACAACATTGAGGTTTGTCCCCTTGCACAAAACATGAAACCTGAAAGAAAGAGCCCAATTTAAAAAAAGACCGACCCAATGCACGGAGGGAAAAAAAAACACAAATCATGCAAACAGTAAAAGCAAGCAGCAGCTTTTAGAACAGAAGTTGAGTCCATAGAGACGAAGCCCAGGGCCACTGGAGTAGGCCCGTAGCCTCAGTCTCAGTTTGTCACACAGCGGGGCAAATTGCAGACACAAATCTCAGAGTAGCCTCACAGCCTCAGTACTGCGGAGAGAAGAGTAAACAGCGTTGAAGAGCGAGCAGAATCGACCCAACTCTCACGTCTAATCCCAATACACAGCCTTTGCAGTCTATCTGGGCCAGCGTTTAGATTGTCCAAGCATCAGGTTATTCCCCCACCAGGACCCAGGCCCCGCCATGGCGATATGCTTTGGGCCTGGACCGTGCCACCATGTTCTGACCTGTACTCGACCTTTCCAAATTGGCTTAGCACTTAGATCAATCCAACCTCTCTCTCGGTTTAGGTAGACAGGCTCCAAATCTCCTCCACTCCAACTCCTCTTCGATTTGACTATGACTCATCTCTGACTATGACTCTATCTTGAACATTCCCCGACCTCACTCCCTATTAGACTATTAACAATTCACTGGAGCATACCATAATAAATGGTGACTTTATAGAGGTGTATCAAATCATGACAGGCACAGATAGTGCACAACATCTTTGTCAGAAGTTCCACCCTCTCCCATTTATTTATTTAGTGATGCAGTGCAGTGAAGGCCCATCCAGCTCTTCCAGCCAAACTGACCCAGCAACCCCGAATAGACCTGACTAATCCTAACTTAATCACGGGCCAGTTTCCAATGACCATAAGATAAAGGAGCAGAATTCGGCTATTGAGTCCAAAGAGCCTACTGCGCCATTTTGTCATGACTGATCCATTATTCTTCTCAGCTCCAATCTCTTGTCTTCTCCCAATATTCCTTCATGCCCTCACCAGTCAAGAACCTATCAACTTCTGCCTTAAATACACCAAAAACTTGGCCTCCGCAGCCACCTGTGGCAAAAAATTCCACAGGTTCACCACTTTCTGGCTAAAGAAATTCCTCCACATCTCTGCTCTAAAAGGATGCCCCTCTATTCTGAGGCTGTGTTCTCTGGTCCATGACTCTCCCACCATAGGAAACATTCTCTCCACATCCACTCTATCAAGACTGTTCACTATTCGATAGGTTTCAATGAGGTCACAGCTCATTCTTCTGAATTCTAGTGAATACAGGCTCAGAGACATCAAACGCTCTTGACATGACAAGCCATTCAATCCTGGAATCATTTTCATGAATCTCCTTTGAACTCTCTCCAGTATCAGCACATCCTTTCTAAGATAAGGGGCACAACACTGCTCACTATACTCCAAGTGAGACCTCACTAATGTTTTATGAAGCCTTAGCATTACATCATTGATTTTATATTCTCATCCTCTTGAAATGAATGCTAACGTTGCATTTGCTTTCCTCACCACAACGCAACCTGCAAATGAACCATTAGGGAATCCAGCAGAAGGATTCCCAAGTCCCTTTTTCCCTCAGAGTTTTGAATTTTCTCTCCATTCAGAAAATAGTCAACCCTTTCACCTCTTCTACCAAAGTGTATGACCATACAATTCCCCACACTGTCTTCCATCTGCCACTTCTTTGCCCATTCTCCTAATCTGTCTAAGTCCTTCTGTAGTCTCTCTACTTCCCTAAAATTACCTGCCCTCCACCTATCTTCGTAACTGCAAATCTTTCAAAAACGCCATCTATTCCATCATTCAAGTCATTGACATACAGGGTCTTTTTACCCTTGCAGTTGCTCAGCTCAACCCACAATGATTCAACACCTTCTGACCCTATGTCTTCTCTTTCTAATGATTTGATTCTATTTTTTACCAATGGAGCCAACACACTACTCCCTCTGCCGACTTGCCTGTCCATTTGATATTATGTATATCCTTGGACACTACCCCCTAATACATCTTTGGTCTGTGGGAGAAAACTGGAGGACCCGGAGAAGACCCATACATTCCACAGGGAGGACAGGCAGAGACTCCTTCTGGAATGGCACCGGAATTGAGCTCCGAACTCCAGCATGCCCAAGGTATAATTGTGTCGCACTAACCGCAACGCCACTGTGATGCCCATTCTAATCAATTTTTACGAGCAACACCATCAAGAGTGTTCTGACTGCAAAACCCTACAAAGGATTGCGAGGACTGCTGAGTGAATCACTGGGGTCTCTCCTCCATGCATTAGAGATATATGTCAGGAGCATTGTGTACACAGGGCCTTTATCATTATCAATGATCCCTCCCATCCTTCCAACAATCTACAAGCAGGCAGGGGTTATCGTAGCATTAGAACAAAGACTGTTAGGATGGAAAACATCTTTATCACCCACTGAGATCCCTGCCACCACCCAGGTCTCATCACATACGAAGTACCAATAGCATTATTCTGTTTACTTTTTGGCTTGAGTCGCAAATGCACCTTATGGCAAATGGCAATCTTCCAAAAAAAATTTATTACTGTATTTGTTAATTGATTTGTGATAATATTACTTTATGTGTTGTGTGTGAGTTATATGTACTGCGTTGTACACCTTGGTCCAGAGGAATGTTGTTTTGTTTTGTGGAATACACGTATATTGTTGAATGGCAATAAACTTCAACTTGAACTTGAGGACATAAAAATTTAAGGAGAAGAGGGAGAGATTTAACAGAAAACTGAGAGGTAAATTTTTCAACCAGAGAGTGGTCAATATAAAAGTTCAAATTAAATTTACTATCAAGGTATATATATCTCACCATATGCTCCTCTGAGATTCATTTTCTTGAGGGCATTCGCAGAAGAACAAAGAAATGCAATCAAATCAGTGAAAATCTACATGCACAAAGACTGGCAAACAAACAATGTGCAAAGGAATACTGTGCCATACAAACAAAATGCAAATAATAGATAGATAGATAGATAGATAGATAGATAGATAGATAGATAGATAGATAGATAGATAGATAGATAGATAGATAGATAAAATAAATAAATAAGATAAATAATACTGAGAGTATGAGTTGTAGAGCCTTGAAAGTGAGTTCATATGATGTGGAATCAGTTCAGTGTTCAGGTGAATGAAGATATCCTCACCTCACCTATGGAATGAGCAGTCGGGTCACTGACAGAACTAGGTACATCCATAACATTTAAAAGGTCCTTGAACAGACGTATATTGTACATAGGATTAGAGGGTTAGAGGGATTTGGGCCGTATGTAGGTAAGTGGAACTAGATGAGATGGGAATCTTGGTCAGCGTGGACCAGTTGGGCCTAGATGGGCACACAGTAGCATAGAGGTTAGTCATAGTCATAGTCATACTTTATTGATCCCGAGGGAAATTGGGTTTCGTTACAGTTGCACCAACCAAGAATAGAGTATAAATATAGCAATATAAAACCATAAATAATTAAATAATGATATGTAAATTATGCCCGATGGAAATAAGTCCAGGACCAGCCTATTGGCTCAGGGTATCTGACCCTCCAAGGGAGGAGTTGTAAGGTTTGATGGCCACAGGCAGGAATGACTTCCTATGACGCTCAGTGTTGCATCTCGGTGGAATGAGTCTCTGGCTGAATGTACTCCTATGCCCACCCAGTACATTATGTAGTGGATGGGAGACATTGTCCAAGATGGCATAATGATTTACACTGCCAGTGACTGGGGTTCATTTCCCACCACTGTCTGCAAGGAGATTGTATGTTCTCCCTCTGACCGCACGGGTTTCCTTCGGGTGCTTTGGTTTCCTCCCACAGTCCAAAGACGCACCGGTTGGTAGGTTAATTGGTCTTTGTAAACTTTTCCGTAATTAGGCTATGTTGAAATCAGGGTTTGCTAGTCGGCATGGCTCGAAAGTCCAGAAGGGCCTGTTCCACACCGTATCTCAATAAATAAATGGATTAACTCAATGCCTGTCTAGTTACGAGACACTCTTCCCTTTCCCCTCTTTTGCACTTATCAAATCACACCTTTGCTTTCAAGGTAGCCCATTTGTTCTATCTGAATCCTTTTGTTAGCATTCCACCACCACTCTCCCCTCCTTCCCTTCGTCCCTTCCTTCCCTTCATTCCCTCCTTCCTTCTGTCCCCTCCTTCCCTCTGTCGCCTCCACCTCCAAACCTGCCAATAATTTTCCCTTTGCACAATTAGGCAAAGAGAATTGAGAGTGAGTCTAAATGGATAACTCATTCAAGTTACTAGCACAGGCACAAAGGGATGAAGGGCTTCCATTTCTGTTTCTGAAAATGAGGACTCATTGTGACTCACTTCTTGCTTAGTGGCTTGATCATTGACCACACTTGCTACATACTTTGTTCTAATTATCTTCTTTAATGACCTCGGGTGCTGATCGCTTTGTCCTGGGAAGAACTAGGCCAACGGTCAAATATTCCATGGAAGAAATCAGTCCTGTAAAAGCAATTCAGCCTGACTGGTGTATGATGGCACTACACACAAGGAGGGGAAGGTGGGGCTTTTTATGGCCACAATGATGCTGCTCACAGGTTTGAGAAGCAAACTTTCATATTTCGTCTGGGTGTCAATATTTCTGAGGATCTAGCTTGGCCCCACCAAATCAATGCAGCTACAAAGAAGGTACAACGGCTGTATTTCATTTGGAGTTTGAGGAGATTTGGTATGTCACCAAGGACACTTGCAAATTTCTACAGATGTACCATGGAGAGCATTCTAACTGGCTGCATCACTGTCTGGTCAGGGGGAGGGGTGGAGGCGCTACTGCACTGGACTGAAGTAAGCTGCAGAGAGTTGTAAACTTAGTCAGCTCCATCATGGGCACTAGCCTCTGTGGTATCCAGGATATTTTTAAGGAGTATTGCTTCAAAAAGGTGGCATCCATCGTTAAGAACCCCCATCAACCAGGATACACCCTATTCTCATTGCTACCATCAGGAAGGAGGTACAGGAGCCAGAAGGCACACAGTCAAGGCATGTTGCGTGTATTAAACAAGAATGGTAGCTTTGTTTGTTCTCTCCCCTCTGTGTTTTTATGTTGACCTATTAAAGGCAGCTTTAACCTCATGTGAACAGAGGTCTGAGTTACCACAAGGGGTGCAAATGGAACTCAGCAGGAACGGCAATATCTATAGAGGGAAATGGACAGTCTTTTTTAGGGATTGAGACTTTTCATCAGGGTTGTTGGAAATAGGAAGGTACAGTACTGTGCAAAAGTCTTAAGCATATATATATATATATATATATATATATATATATATATATAAATAAAAGGTACCAAGGGTGCCTAAGACTTTTGCACAGTACTGATTTCGCGCAAACTAATTTCATGACATATATGAGTGATGATAAACCTGGGCCTGATATGAGTCTCTGTTGTGGAAAGGGACAGAGAGAGGGGAATCATGGTTGGAAAGAGGGGAAGAAGAGGAGAAGGAGCAGGAAGCACCAGAGAGACATTCTGTAATGATCAATAAACCAATTGTTTGGAATCAAATGACCTTGCCTGGTGTCTCAGGACTGGTTGTGTCTGCACCCGTGTCAGTCCACCGCTCATGACACTCCTTCTCTGCCACCTATCCCATACCCCTTCTGCGACGTCCCACCCTCACCATTTACAACGTCCTTTGCTCCTACCAGATTTACAAACTCACTCTCTGCTCCATGTTGACAAATTAACAGTACTGTGCAAAAGTCTTAGGGACCCTACCTATATAGATGTGCCTAAGGGTTTTACACAGTACTGTACAACTTGGCGAAACAACCCTGGAAAAAGTGGACCACCTTCCGTATCTTGGAAGTCACCTCTCCTCCAATGTCGACCTTAATGACGAGATCCAATATCGTATTAAATGCGCTGGAACAGCTTTTGGACGTCTCCGAACAAGAGTCTTTCATGATCGTGACATCCAAACAGACACCAACATGTTAGTGTACAAAGCAGTGGTAATCCCAACGCTCCTGTATGCATCAGAAACCTGGACAACATACCGACGCCATCTGAAGGCACTTGAAAAGTTCCATCAATGCTGTCTTCGAAACATCTTAAATATCAGCTGGGAAGATAGAAGAACCAACGTCAGTGTACTAAATGCAGCAAAAACAACAAGCATTGAAGCCTATGTCATCAAGAACCAACTAAGATGGAGCGGTCATGTTGCTCAGATGAAAGACGAACGTCTACCGAAACAAATCTTCTACTCCTAGCTTGAAGAAGGCAAACGTAAAAGAGGCGGACAACAGAAGAGATTCAAAGACGTCTTAAAAGCCAACATGAAGAAATGTAACATCGACATCAACAATTGGGAAACCAATGCCAAGGACAGGAAACTCTGACAAGCCATCATCCGAGAAGGAACAGCAACTTTCGAAGCCAACAGATGTGCAGAATTAGAAGAAAAGAGAAGAAAATGGAAAGAGAGGCAGCAACAACCAAAGCCCGATCTGCCATCTGGAACTACCTGTCCTGAATGCGGAAGAACTTTCAAAACCAAGATGGGACTCATAAGCCACTTGAGAGCCCATAAATAGATCAACAGAATGAAGACCATCATCCTCGAACTTGAGGGATAGTCACGACGACATAGCAGTACAAGAAGGTGGAGGGAAATGATGGAGCAAAAACAAGCAGGTCCTAGGAGGATCCAAGTAAGCTGGGGGCATGATAGGCAGATGGGGGTGGGAATTATGTCAGAAGCTGGAGGCGTGATAGGTGGAAGGGATGAAGATGATGGAAGATGATAGGACAGTGTGTTGAAGAATAGAATAAAGGGAATGAGATGGGAAAGACTACCGGTCAGAGGCATGTGTGAGTGATAGGCAGATGGAGAGGATGTGAGAGGGGAAAGAGCTAGGATGATGGAGCCTGTGGGATCAGGAGGAGAGAGGAAGAAGCTTGGATTCATTCTGGGTTTTTTAAAGGCAGTTTCACAATATCACTTGTTTTTACTGCAAAATGGTGAATTTTTGCAAGTTATTGGTTTAATATTGTCACATGTACCAAGGTGCAGTGAAAAGCTTCTTTTGCATTCCGTTCATACAGATCAGATCATTACACAGTACTTTGAGATAAAGCAATAACAATGCAGAATAAAGTGTAAAAGTGACCAGAAGATGCAGTGCAGGTAAACAATAAAGTGCAAGGTCATAATGAAGTGGATTGTGAGGCCGAGAGTCTGTCTTAAACTACAAGAGTCTGATAACAGTGGGACAGAAGCTGTCCTTCAGCCTGGTGCTAAGTGCTTTGAGGCTTTTGTATCTTCTGCCTGATGAGAGAAGGTCCTTGATTATTTTGGTTGCTTTACCAAGGCAGTGAGAGCTGTGGACAGAGATAACTGAGGGTACAAACGCAAGAAAAAGTGCAGATGCTGGCAATCGAAAGCAACACAGACGAAATGCTGGAGTAACTCAGCAAGTCAGACAGCATCTATGGAACGATTACAGTCGGTGTTTTGGGCCGAGACTCTTCTTCGATATTGGAAAGGAAGGGAAAGAGTCTGCCTAAGAAGGTGGGGGAAGCAGAGGCAGAAGTACAAGGTGGTAGGTGATAGTGAAGTCCGGAGAGAGGGAGGATGTAAAGTAAAGAGCTGGGAAGTTGATTGCTGAAAGAGATAAAGCACTGGAGAAGGAGAAATCTGATAGGAGAGAATACCATGGAAGAAGGGGAAGGAGGAGGGGCACCAGAGGGAGGTGATGGGCAGGTAAGGAGATAAGGTGAGAGGGAATGGGGAATGGTGAAGAGGGGGGGCAATTACCGGAAGTTTGAGAAATCGATGTTCATGCAATCAAGTTGGGGGCTACACAGACAGAATATAAGGTGTTGTTCCTCTAACCTGAGTGTGGCCTCAGCATGGCAGTAGAGGAGGCCATGGAATGACATATCAGAATGGTGATGGGAAGTGGCCACCAGGAGACCGTGCCTTTACTGGCGAACGAAGTGAAGGTGCTCCTCTAAACGGTCTCCCAATCTAGTTCAGGTCTCACTGATACAGAGGCACACCGGGAGAACCTGATCAAGTAGATTACCACAAAAGGCTCACAGACTGAGGCCAGACTGGTTCCTGTGATGTGCTGAGCTGTGTCCACAACTTCCCTAAGGATTCCAAAACCTCAGGGTCTTTACCAATAATTACACAGGGGAATAAAAAGTCTTCATGTTGGTCAATATAAGCTCTTTTTTGAAGGACTAGTTTACTCATGTTTAATCAGCAGGTAACCTTGGTAGAAACACTGAAACATTCTTACACAAGTAATGGATCATCATTGGAGCCTTAAGGAACAAAGTGATCTGCTAACACTAACCAGGTTAGTGTTCAAAAATATATATATTTTCTTTAAAAATCTTTACCAGGGATAATGATTTATCTACTGCCCTTTTCTCACATATCCAACAGATATGAAGTAAGGTATTGGTATGTTTGCTATTGGTCTGTTTACTATTCATGTATTTGGTATTGGTCTGTTTGCTGTTGTTCTGTTTGCTGTTGGTCTGTTTACTGTTCTGTTTGCTGTTGGTCTGTTGGCTGTTGGTCTGTTGGCTGTTGGTCTGTTTGCTGTTGGTCTGTTGGCTGTTGGTCTGTTTACTGTTCTGTTTGCTGTTGGTCTGTTGGCTGTTGGTCTGTTTACTGTTGTTCTGTTTGCTGTTGGTCTGTTTGCTGTTGGTCTGTTTACTGTTGTTCTGTTTGCTGTTGGTCTGTTTGCTGTTGTTCTGTTTGCTGTTGGTCTGTTGGCTGTTGGTCTGTTTGCTGTTGGTCTGTTTGCTGTTGGTCTGTTGGCTGTTGGTCTGTTTACTGTTCTGTTTGCTGTTGGTCTGTTGGCTGTTGGTCTGTTTACTGTTGTTCTGTTTGCTGTTGGTCTGTTTGCTGTTGGTCTGTTTACTGTTGTTCTGTTGGCTGTTGGTCTGTTTGCTGTTGGTCTGTTTGCTGTTGGTCTGTTGGCTGTTGGTCTGTTTGCTGTTGGTCTGTTTACTGTTGTTCTGTTTGCTGTTGGTCTGTTTACTGTTGGTCTGTTGGCTGTTGGTCTGTTTACTGTTGGTCTGTTTGCTGTTGGTCTGTTGGCTGTTGGTCTGTTGGCTGTTGGTCTGTTTACTGTTGGTCTGTTTGCTGTTGGTCTGTTTGCTGTTGGTCTGTTGGCTGTTGGTCTGTTGGCTGTTAGCTTGTTTGCCATTGATCTGGTTGAGTGCACCTTGTCTACTCAAACCTTGCCTTTTTACACAACTACTAAAGTTTATTCACTCACAAAAGTACATACAATAGTCAGGGGTTCGCAAATACTATTAACGATTTCAAGTTAAAACTATTATTATTGGGTTATTATTGTCTACAAAGCACTCAATTCCCTGAGGTGCCCACCATTCTCGGAAATCTCCGTTGTGCCCAGAGTGTATGCACGTTCCTTCTCCTAAAGTTTCCAGACACAGACATAAGCCCAGGAGAGGAGCAGGTAGTCAGCTCAGCCAGAGCCTTTGACTGCTCACTGCCTGGACCGTGATTGGCCAGCTTGGCCAGGCCCAAGAGCAACCCACCAGGAGATTTCTTGAGAGCTCCACCCACCCCCACGGCCCTGCAGCTCCACGCTGGATGACCGTCAGTGTGAAATGCAGCGAGAGCTTGAGGAGCAATCCCTTCAGATACTCAGACAGGATCTGGAACCTCCCACACTGCATGTTCTCACTGCAGGGGTTTTGAGGAACACATTTGAAAGCAAGTCATGAAATTTTCTCAAAAAATGGTAGTTAATTAAATAGCCACTGTAAATACTCCTGAGTGTAGATAGGTGGAAAATGAACAATGGGAGGAACTTAATCTGATCTTTCCCTGCCTTTTAACCTGAAATTCTAGCTCAGCACACTAATAGAAATATTCTTCTTGTTCCACCTATCTCTCATTTCCTCTTCCTTCTCTTTCACAACCTCTTCCCAGTGACATGGTCACATTCTTAAACCTTTAACTCTTCCTCATCCATTATCGTCAGGTGAGCATTTGCATTTGCTTTCCTCAATCTGAACCACTATACGTTACTCTATTGTGTTGATTTTGTGCTTGTCACTGTATTTGCTGCCGTATGTATATTGTCACTAGGCATATGGTTAACTCTGTGAACTTCTGTAAAGAAAGAGGTAAATGTGATTCCTCCTTGGTAAATGCTAAAATAAAATGGAAGTCTGTAAGACAAAACGATGTTAGCCTGGAGAGGGATTGTTTTCAGAGAGTGCAAGAGAACTAGTCCACAGCAATGTTTTGAAAAAATCAAGTACAACCATAACAGTGGAAGATGGTGAAAAACATGCTTTTCTGAGGAAAGCGAGGTCATTATGCAGAGGCAGGTACCAAATGCATGGAAATGTACCAGTGTAAGGGGTGTTGAAGGGTGCAAGCGGGGCACCTTCTCAGTGCAAGGAGAGAAGGTCTGTCCTTTGCTGGATGGTGGCTAGTGGCTGAGACAGGAAACCGTACATTGAGAGAATCAGAGTATGTTGAGTCAGAGTTAGATTTGGAGAGACAGGGAGAGAGGAGGCTGCTTGGAAGTCTCTCAGCACTCCGCACATCAGCTCATTCCGAGGATGATAAGTATTATTTTGATTTCTGTACTGCCACTGCTTACTGCTGTAGGGATTTGCCTTTTCTTTTGTATTGCACTTGTGTTGGTTCTAATGAAGTGTTTTCTGGTGACCTTGAACACTTATGTCATCTCCTTTTGTTTGTGAATACCCTGAGTTGAACCAGGACAAAACACACAACGAATTTTTTAAAATAATTTCTGTTTACTATTCAGGTGAGCAAGGGATTTCATTGTACCCTGCCATATATGACAAAAATATCTCATTTGAATCAGATTTTTTGCTTTCCTCCACCTTCTCTGCTATCAAAACATCTTCTCATCCTTTCCTGGGCCATGTACCTAAAACATTAAATGGTTCTCCCTCCACAGATGTGCCCTGATCTGCTGAGTATTTCTAGCCTTTACCCATTTTTATTTCAGGTTTGCAACACTCACAGGGTTTTATGACTTGCATCATATTTGACTGAAAAATTAATCAGTGATTCCTCGGATCTGAAGCCAAAGGTTTTTGAACATATATTATAGAACAGTACAACACAGGAACAAGTCCTTTATCCAACAATGTTGTGCCAAACCAAGTCTTATCTTATAAGACTATCCTACCTTTGTACGACTATTGAACAGTCTACTAGTATGATGGCGAGGTGGAGATCCATCTCTAGCAAAGGAAGTGTAAGTCACTCCTCCCCTCCACTAGACTGCAGATCACCTTTGGACAAGGTGTAGCCCATCACTCCCTCCCGATCAAGTCACGTGAAGCGATGGGAGCAGGTGGCAGATGGCCATATGAGCAGTTGGTGCACATCACAAGTCCTGATTATGCAACCACTGACGCCAGGGAGACAATCTCTGAAGAGTATTGATATGGCTGAGGTCAGCCATCTTCTAAAGACACTGCCTAGAAGAGGGCAATGGCAAACCATTTCTGTAGAAATATTTACCAAGAACAACCATGGTTCAGACCATGATTGTCATTCATACAACATGGCACATAGTATGATAAGATGGATTCTTGACCTCACAATCTACCTCATTGATTTACCTGATCTTGCACCTCATACTGTCTGTCTGCACTGCACTTTCTCTGTATCTATATCACTGTATGCCACACTGGTTCCTTTAGGTTGTTATAGCTGGGGGTTGGTAATGGAGATAAGCTCCCACTACCTTTTAAATGCTCCCAAAGGCATGTGTCTCAAATAGCCTCTGACAACTAAGTCCAGTTCCTGGCCTTCATGTGTGGGTTAGCTACTAAGCCTGGTGGAACCATTTCTACTGACAGGAGAAAGTTACTGGTACCTTAAAACCAGTAACTTTGGGCAGATGGGTATCATTATTCATGGTTGGCAGCTCTCCTAGGAGAGAAAAAAAACTCTGATCTCAAACCTCTACTGCCTTTTGGCTATACCCACGCATGGGGAATGCTTCGGGAGTAAACTCTGAGGAAAAATCCGAAGCTGGATCCCTAAGGCAGTCCTACATTGAATTCAATGTTGACTGGCAACTCCTGCGATGCCACTGGTGCCAAACTGTATTGGTCTCTTCTAGTCCTCTGGATTCATCAGTTGCATGGAGAGGGGGAGCCTGGTACACGGGCAATAGTCGGCTCTTCATATCATACTGCCCTGGCTTGCATACTGACTTGCTTATCGTGCAGGCAGCTGGGGCACAACATCCATGGCTGACCCTAACCAATGGAGGGCCTCAAATTATTCTGCATTCTGTTATTGTTTTTCCCTTGTACAACCTCAATCTACCCATGTAATGAAATGATCATTATGGATGGCAAGCAAAACAAAGTCTTTCTCTGTATTTCTCAGTACTATGACAATAATAAACCAGTTCCAATGCCTCTCCTATTGGTAATTTAAGTTCAGATTTAAGCTGATTAGCTGAGGCCCTCTGTTGTTTGAGGTTGACCATGGAAGTGTGTCCCAGCTGTCTATGTCTTTCAGCAGTTTCCATTCCATGTTGAACTCAATGTAGGACTGCCTCAGGACAGCTCTGCATTTTTCCTCAGGGTTTTCTCCTGAAGCCTTCCCCATGAATGGGTACAGACACAAGGCAGCAGAGGTTGAGATCAGAGTTTTCCTTCTCCTACATTAACTACCAAAACTTGGCCAATGAGTGTCATCTACCCAAACTGACTGATTTTAAGGGACCAGTAGCCCCTTTTCCCGTCAGTAGAAACCGTTCTGTCGGGCTTAGCAACTATGCTACACATGAGGGCCAGGAAGTGGACTTGGTTGTCAGAGGCTATTTGAGGTGCAGACCATTGGGAGCATTGAATAGGTAGTGGGAGCTTATCCCCACTACCACCTCCGGCAATGACAATGATGAGGAACCGAGGCTTACTGCAGTCACATTTACCGAGGCACCCGAAAAAGCTTATCTCGCACACTGTTCTTGCTTACCAAAGAGCTGATTGTGGACTTCAGGAATAGTAAGACAAGGGAACATGAACCAATTTTCAAAGAGGAATCAGGAGTGGAGATAGTGAGCAATTTCAAGTTCCTGGGTATCAGGATCTCTGAGGATCTAAACTGGTCCCAACAGATCAATACAACTATAAAGAAGGCAAGACAGCTGCTATATTTCATTAGGGGTTTGAGAAGATTTGGTTTGCACCTAAGACATTCAAAAAGTTCTACATATGTACCTTGGAGAGCATTTTGACAGTAGGCATCACTGTCTGATATGGGGGGCCGGGGGGGGGGGGGTGCTCCTGTGGTGGAGCTACTGCGCAGGATTGAAAAAGGTCAGAAAAAAGTTGTAAAATTAGTCAGCTTCGTCATGGGTACTAGTCTCCATAGCACTCAAGACATCTTCAAGGAGGGGTGCCTCAGAAGGGCAGCATCCATTATTAAGGACCCCATCATCCAGGACATGACCTCTTCTCATTGTTACCATCAGGAAGGAGATACAGAAGCTTGAAGGCACACACTCAGCGGAACTGCCTGAACATTAAAGTGGCTTCAATGCTTGGAAATTGAGAATTCTCCAGGATCTTGTTGTTGGAGACATGATTCTGCCAGCTGATACCTATGATGGAGTGGAGACAACACTGATGGAAGTACTGGAGCAACCGGATTTGTTTGTGGTACAAGACCCAGGCTTCAGAGCTGTACAGCAGTGTTGTGATGAGGGCTGCCCTGTACGCCTGGATTTTTGTGGACAGATGCAGCTGGTGATTCTTCCACACGTTTCTGGAGGTACCCGAAGGCACTGCTAGCTCTGGTGAATTGACTGTCAACGTCCCTTATTTCCATAGCATCATTGGGGATGACACTGCCCAGGTAGGTAACGGCTCAGATGTGGTGAGAGGGTGATGATCTGAGGTGGGTTATAAATGTCATGAGGGGGCTTCTGATGGAGGATCATTGCTTTCTCCCCGAAAGCCCTTGCAGCCTTGACAACCTGACTGACTGAAGCCTGTAGCACGTCCTCTGCGTGCGTGAGAAGAGCACACAGAGGACCAGTAGCTGGAGAATGGGCTCTTGCATGGTTTTTGTTTGGATGAGAAGGCGGCAGAAGTTGAAGATATTTCCGATAGTGCAAACCAAATGGGTGGTCTCTTTCCCTTTCCATAGCATCACGCTGAAAAAGAGGGCAAAGGGCATTCGTGCCAAAACACAGCCTTGTTTCACTCTGGTACTGATTGGGAATGAGTCAGACAGGTCGCTGTAGGCCAAGGCAGAATGGTTAATGCAAGAGAGCCTAATTTTAAGGTGGTTAGAGGAAAGTGTAATGGGGGGAGGTCAGAGACAGCTTTTTACATTGAGAGTGGTAGGTGCAAGGAATGTGCTGTCAGAGATAGTGATAAGGCAGATATATTAGGGACATGTAAGATACTAAAGAGTAACATCATTTCTATGGGTACGAAAATCAGAGTGTTGCAGGGCTACGTCATTCCACACTTACATATGGAAGCAAACATTAGACAATATCAAAGCAAAATGAGGGAATACTCGAAGCTACAGAAATGTGGTTTCTGATAAGATTGATGAAAATATTATGGAAGGACAGAGTAACAAATGCGGAAGTATTGCGAAAAGCTGGAATAAGAAGAGAGTTGACATCATCAAACAGGAAACAGCAGCTGGAATTTTTGGGACGTGTACTGGGGAAAGAGAAGCTTGAATATTTTGCAGTGATAGGAAAAATTGACGGCAGACAAAGTCGCAGTCGACAGCCAATGACATTCAAGGGATGGACAGACAAAAGTTTTGGAGAGTTCATTAGAACTTCTCAGATTAAAGACTAATGGAAGACAATTATCATCCACATTAAACGTTTAGGGATATAATGATGATATTGATGAAGAGACTCTTAGAGGGACATATGAATGAAAATGTACTATGTGTGAGGGAAGGGTTAGATTGATCTTGGAGTAGGTGTAAAGGTCACTGCAATATCATGGGCTGAACAGCCTGTACTCTCCTGTACTGTTCTATGTTCTATTTACATAGAACATAAAACATAGAATAGTACAGCACAGTACAGGCCCTTCGGCCTACAATGTTGTGCCGACCCTCAAACCCTGCCTCCCAAATAAGCCCCCACCTTAGATTCCTCCATATACCTGTCTAGTAGTCTCTTAAACTTCACTAGTGTATCTGCCTCCACCACTGACTCAGGCAGTGCATTCCACGCACCAACCACCCTCTGAGTAAAAAGCTTCCTCTAATATCCCCCTTGAACTTCCCACCCCTTACCTTAAAGCCATGTCCTCTTGTATTGAGCAGTGGTGCCCTGGGGAAGAGGTGCTGGCTATCCCTCTATCTATTCCTCTTATTATCTTGTACACCTCTATCATGTCTCCTCTCATCCTCCTTCTCTCCAAAGAGTAAACCCCTAGCTCCCTTAATCGCTGATCATAATGCATACTTTCTAAACCAGGCAGCATCCTGGTAAATCTCCTCTGTACCCTTTCCAATGCTTCCACATCCTTCCTATAGTGAGGTGACCAGAACTGGACACAATACTCCAAGTGTGGCCTAACCAGAGTTTTATAGAGCTGCATCATTACATCGCGACTCTTAAACGCTATCCCTCGACTTATGAAAGCTAACACCCCATAAACTTTCTTAACTACCCTATCCATCTGTGAGGCAACTTTCAGGGATCTGTGGACATGTACCCAGAGATCCCTCTGCTCCTCCACACTACCAAGTATCCTGCCATTTACTTTGTACTCTGCCTTGGAGTTTGTCCTTCCAAAGTGTACCACCTCACACTTCTCCGGGTTGAACTCCATCTGCCACTTCTCAGCCCACTTCTGCATCCTATCAATGTCTCTCTGCAATCTTTGACAATCCTCTACACTATCTACAACACCACCAACCTTTGAGTCATCCGCAAACTTGCCAACCCACCCTTCTACCCCCACATCCAGGTCATTAATAAAAATCACGAAAAGTAGAGTTCCCAGAACAGATCCTTGTGGGACACCACTAGTCACAATCCTCCAATATGAATGTACTCCCTCCACCACCACCCTCTGCCTTCTGCAGGCAAGCCAATTCTGAATCCACCTGGCCAAACTTCCCCGGATCCCATGCCTTCTGACTTTCTGAATAAGCCTACCCTGTGGAACCTTGTCAAATGCCTTACTAAAATCCATATAGATCACATCCACTGCACTACCCTCACCTATATGCCTGGTCACCTCCTCAAAGAACTCTATCAGGCTTGTTAGACACGATCTGCCCTTCACAAAGCCATGCTGACTGTCCCTGATCAGACCATGATTCTCTAAATGTCTATAGATCCTATCTCTAAGAATCTTTTCCAACAGCTTTCCCACCACATACGTAAGGCTCACTGGTCAAACTTTCTATTCAAACTTTCCCTAGAACTCAGATCCTCAACTCATGTGAATAATGTCCACCAGTTTGCTATTTCTGCTTCTCTTTATATCCTCTTCCTTCCACTTGTTCTTTGGCAATAGCCTCTGTTAAATTTTATGTCCACAACCTGTGCCTGTTTAATTCGGGATCTTTCTTCAGGGCCTCCACCCAGATGAGAGGAATGATTTTCTCTCCCGATAACCTGCTGTGATAATCATCTGAAAAGCATTAAAAAGTGCATAATGGGAAGAAAGATTAGTATGCAGTTTCAGGAAAGCATCGTTGAGAGTTTTAAGATGAATGATTTTGACTTTATGATGATTAGCAGGCCTCTTTGCTCTGTGCTGCGATCAATAAGTCCCTATATCAGAAAATGCTCCAATTTTCTGCTATCCAGTGCTCAATAAGCCAAGTTAGGCTCAAGTTTTGTCGAAGTCACCTGCTCTGTTCATTAAGGATACTTAAGCCAAACGGAGCTGAGGATAGATGCTTAACAGAGGTGACCATCCTTTGACCATATTATTGTCTGGACTGGTTGCTAAGGGAGCTGAGATGCTACTGAATCAGAATCAGAATAAGATTTATTATCACTCAACACACATCAAAGTTGCTGGTGAACGCAGCAGGCCAGGCAGCATCTGTAGGAAGAGGAGCAGTCGACGTTTCAGGCCGAGACCCTTCGTCAGGACTAACTGAAGGAAGAGTGAGTAAGGGATTTGAAAGTTGGAGGGGGAGGGGGAGACCCAAAATGATAGGAGAAGACAGGAGGGGGAGGGATAGAGCCGAGAGCTGGACAGGTGATAGGCAAAAGGGGATACGAGAGGATCATGGGACAGGAGGCCCGGGGACGGGGGTGGGGGGGGGTGACCCAGAGGATGGGCAAGAGGTATATTCAGAGGGACAGAGGGAGAAAAAGGAGAGTGAGAGAAAGAATGTGTGCATAAAAATGAGTAACAGATGGGGTACGAGGGGGAGGTGGGGCCTTAGCGGAAGTTAGAGAAGTCGATGTTCATGCCATCAGGTTGGAGGCTACCCAGACGGAATATAAGGTGTTGTTCCTCCAACCTGAGTGTGGCTTCATCTTTACAGTAGAGGAGGCCGTGGATGGACATGTCAGAATGGGAATGGGATGTGGAATTAAAATGTGTGGCCACTGGGAGATCCTGCTTTCTCTGGCGGACAGAGCGTAGATGTTCAGCAAAGCGGTCTCCCAGTCTGCGTCGGGTCTCGCCAATATATAAAAGGCCACATCGGGAGCACCGGACGCAGTATATCACCCCAATCGACTCACAGGTGAAGTGTTGCCTCACCTGGAAGTACTGTTTGGGGCCCTGAATGGTGGTAAGGGAGGAAGTGTAAGGGCATGTGTAGCACTTGTTCCGCTTACACGGATAAGTGCCAGGAGGGAGATCAGTGGGGAGGGATGGGGGGTATGAATGGACAAGGGAGTTGTGTAGGGAGCGATCCCTGCGGAATGCAGAGAGAGGGGTGGGTGGGAAAGATGTGCTTAGTGGTGGGATCCCGTTGGAGGTGGCGGAAGTTACGGAGAGGTAGGTGAGGACCAGGCGAATCAAGTTTATGTATCAGGCAGACCCAGATATAACTGTTTTACAGAAGTGTGTGAGTGCGTGGAATGCACTGCCATGGGTGATGGTAGAGATTGGTACACGAGTGGCATTTAAGAGATTCTCAGACAGGCACATGGTAGAAAATTGGAGAGATATGTAGAAGGGAAGGGTTAGATTCATCTTAGTTAAAAGTTTGGCACCACATCTTAGGCCAAAAGGCCTTTACTGTGCTGTAGTGTTCTATGTTCTCTCCTGTGAGAGAAGAGATGGAGGATGCTCACAGTAATGCCATCAGGAGCATGAAAAGCAACAAAGTCACTGGTCCTGATGGGATCCCAGCAGAAATCCTTAAGGGAGGAGGACCAGCTCTCCTGCACCACATACATGCCTCACCCCGAAGGTCAGGAGAAAGTAACAACTGCCCTCAGAGTTCAGGACTTCTCTAATAGCGACTATATTCAAGATGAGAAACGAGGCAGAATGTGGCGATTACAATGAAAATGTAGATCACTTTCCCTACCTTGGCCGCATTCTCTCCTCAACAGCAGACATCGACCCAGAGATTAGCCACCATCTGAGTAGTGCAGGTGGGGCCTATGCAGGATTAAGGAAAAGAGTCTTTGAAGACTACAACCTAACAGGTTCAAACAAATCTTTTTATCTACAGAGCCGTCATACTTCCTACATTACTGTATGGAGCTGAACCATGGACCACCTACAGTACAGAAACAACACGACCTTATGAAAGATTTTGAGGATCAGCTGGAAGGACAGAAACTCGAACACCATTGTGATGCGGGTGGCTCAACATGAACAGCATCTACATCATGGTAAAGGTCATAAGATCATTAAATATAGGAGCAGAATTAGGCCTTCTGGCTCATCAAGTCTGCTCCACCATTTCATCATGGCTGATCCAATTTTCCTCTCAGCCCCAATCTCCTGCCTTCTCCCAGTATCCATTCATTCCCTGACCAGTCAAGAATCTATCAACCTCTACCTTAAACATACATAAAGACTTGGCCTCCACAGTTGCCTGTGGCAAACAATTCCATGGATTCACCACTCTCTGGTTAAAGAAATTCCTCCTTATGTCCATTCAGAAATGACAGCCCTTTATTCTGAGGCTGTGTCCTCTGGTCTTAGACTCTCCTCCAATAGGAAACATCCTCTCCACATCCAATCTGTCAAGGCTTTTCATCATTCAATAGGTTTCAATAAGGTCACCCCTCATTCTTCTGAATTCTAGTGAATCCAGGCCCAGAGCCATCAGAGGCTCTTCATATTAACAGCCATTCAAGTCAAGTCAGTCAAGTTTACTGTCATTTAACTACATACATGTACATAATGTATATAATATATACAGAAACGAGACAGTGTTTCTTTGAACCAGGGTGTAAAGCATATAACATAAATAACACACGGTAACTTGTGAAGGTTAAGAATAAAATCTACAGATGAATCACACATAAATAACAAACTGAAGTGCATTGATATTAAATATTGTAAAGTACAGAACAAATTAACCAGTGACACTTCAAATATGACGCAGATGGGAGTTCAGAAGTCTGGGGTAAAAATCTGTTTCCCATCCTGACTGTTTTTGTTTTTATGCATCAGAATCTCCTGCCTAATGGTAGAAAGTCAAAGAGGATGACAGATGGATGAGTTGGATTGTTAATAATAGTAACAGCCCCGTGTATGCAACGCTCCCGATAATGTTCCCGATGAATGGTACAGAGACCCCGGTGATCCTCTCAAGCGTTCTCACAGTGCTTTGTGGGAACGCCACATCCGATACTTGACTGCTCCCAAACCAGACGGAGGTGCAACTTGTCAGGATGCACTCAATGGTGCTTCTGTAAAATGCAGTTAAGATGGCGGTGGCAAGCCTTGCCTGCTTCAATCTTCTTAGGAAGTGGAGGTACTGTTGTGCCTTCTTGTTCAGGGAGGTGGCATTAAGGAACCAGGTGAGGTCACCCATGATGTGAACTCCCAGGAATTTGGCACACTTAACTCCCTCCTTGGAGAGAATTAATGATCCAATCCCGGAATCATGACCTCCTTCGAATCCTCCCCAGTTTCAGCACATCCTTTCGAAAACAAGGGGCCCAACTTGCTCACAGTATTCCAAGTGCTTTATGATGTTTCAACATTACATACTTGTTTTTGTATTCTAGTCCTCTTGAAATGAATGCTAACAATGTACTTGCATTCCTCACCACAGACTCAACCTATAAATTAATGTTCAGTAATCCTGCACAAAACTCCCAAGTCCCTTTGCCCCTCAGATTTTTGCATTTTCTCTCCATTTAGAAAACACCCTACCCTTTCACTTCTTCTACCAGAGTGCATAACCATACACTTCCTAACATGGTATTCCAGCTGCCATTTCTTTGCCCATTCTCCTAATCTGTTTAAGTCCTGCTGTAGCCTCTCTACTTCCTCAAAGCCACCTGCCCCTCCACCAATCATCATATTATCTGCAACCTTTGCAACAAAGCCATCAATGCTATCATCCAAATCATTGACATATAACGTAAGAAGAATCGGTCCCAACACAGACCCCTGTGGAACACCACTAGTCACCAGCAGCCAACCAGAAAAGGCTCACTTTATTCCCATTCTTTGCACCCTGCCAATCAGCCACTGCTTTATCCAGGCGAGAATCTTTCCTGTAATGCCATGGGCTCATAGCTTGTTAAGCAGCCTCATGTGCAAATCATCCAGTTGACCGCAATTTTGCTCTATCAACAGTCTCTCCTCACTACACATTGCCTCTGTTTGTAAGCCAGCTACCTCATCTTCAGTACTGTTATCCGCCTCTCCTACAATATAACTTGAATTGAAATATAGGCAGCTCAGAACACGAGTCACACCATGCTCAACCTTTTGATTCCTAATTTTGTCTGAGCTCTTACCAATGTCTACCCTCACAACCTCTCCACTAACTGTCTGGCACTCTGGTTCCCATTTCCCTGCAAGTCTAACGTAAATCCCACCATGCAGCACCAACAAACCTTCCTGCTTGGATATTAGTCCTACGCCAGTTCAGGTGGAAATCGTCCCTTCTGTACAGGTCCCACCTTCCCTGGAAGAGAGCCAAATGATAGAAAAATCTATGCCCTCCTTCCTACACCAACTCCTTAGCCACATATTAAACTGTATAATATAGAAACATAGAAAATAGGTGCAGGAGTAGGCCATTCGGCCCTTCGAGCCTGCAACGGCATTCAGTATGATCATGACTGATCATCCAATTCAGAACCCTGTACCAGCCTTCCCTCCATACCCCCTGATCCCTTTAGCCACAAGGGCCATATCTAACTCCCTCTTAAATATAGCCAATGAACTGGCCTCAACTGTTTCCTGTGGCAGAGAATTCCATAGATTCACCACGCTCTGTGTGAAGAAGTTTTTCCTAATCTCGGTCCTAAAAGGCTTCCCCTTTATCCTCAAACTGTGACCCCTCGTTCTGGACTTCCCCAACATCGGGAACAATCTTCCTGCATCCAGCCTGTCCAATCCCTTTAGAATTTTATACGTTTCAATCAGATCCCCCCTCAATCTTCTAAATTCCAACGAGTATAAGCCTAGTTCATCCAGTCTTTCATCATATGAAAGTCCTGCCATCCCAGGAATCAATCTGGTGAACCTTCTTTGTACTCCCTCTATGGCAAGGATGTCTTTTCTCAGATTAGGGGACCAAAACTGCACACAATACTCCAGGTGTGGTCTCACCAAGGCCTTGTACAACTGCAGTAGTACGTCCCTGCTCCTGTACTCGAATCCTCTTGCTATAAATGCCAGCATACCATTCGCCTTTTTCACCGCCTGCTGTACCTGCATGCCCACTTTCAATGACTGGTGTGTAATGACACCCAGGTCTCGTTGCACCTCCCCTTTTCCTAATCGGCCACCATTCAGATAATAATCTGTTTTCCTGTTTTTGCCACCAAAGTGGATAACTTCACATTTATTCACATTAAATTGCATCTGCCATGAATTTGCCCACTCATCTAACCTATCCAAGTCACCCTGCATCCTCTTAGCATCCTCCTCACAGCTAACACTGCCACCCAGCTTCGTGTCATCCGCAAACTTGGAGATACTGCATTTAATTCCCTCATCCAAGTCATTAATATATATTGTAAACAACTGGGGTCCCAGCACTGAGTCTTGCGGTACCCCACTAGTCACTGCCTGCCATTCTGAAAAGGTCCCGTTTATTCCCACTCTTTGCTTCCTGTCTGCTAACCAATTCTCTATCCACATCAATACTTTACCCCCAATACCGTGTGCTTTAAGTTTGCACACTAATCTCCTGCGTGAGACCTTGTCAAAAGCCTTTTGAAAATCCAAATATACCACATCCACTGGTTCTCCGCATCCACTCTACTAGTTACATCCTCAAAAATCCTATGAGATTCGTCAGACATGATTTTCCTTTCACAAACCCATGCTGACTTTGTCCGATGATTTCACTGCTTTCCAAATGTGCTGTTATCGTATCTTTGATAACTGACTCTAGCAGTTTCCCCACCACCGATGTTAGGCTAACCGGTCTATAATTCCCCGGTTTCTCTCTCTCTCTCTCCTTTTTTAAAAAGTGGGGTTACATTAGCCACCCTCCAATCCTCAGGAACTAGTCCAGAATCTAAAGAGTTTTGAAAAATTATCACTAATACATCCACTATTTCTTGGGCTACTTCCGTAAGCACTCTGGGATGCAGACCATCTGGCCCTGGGGATTTATCTGCCTTTAATCCCTTCAATTTACCTAACACCACTTCCCTACTAACATGTATTTCCCTCAGTTCCTCCATCTCACTAGACCCTCTGTCCCCTACTATTTCCGGAAGATTATTTACATCCTCCTTAGTGAAGACAGAACCAAAGTAATTATTCAATTGGTCTGCCATGTCCTTGCTCCCCATAATCAATCCACCTGTTTCTGTCTGTAGGGGACCTACATTTGTCTTAACCAATCTTTTTCTTTTCACATATCTATAAAAGCTTTTACAGTCAGTTTTTATGTTCCCTGCCAGTTTTCTCTCATAATCTTTTTTCCCCTTCCTAATTAAGCCCTTTGTCCTCCTCTGCTGAACTCTGAATTTCTCCCAGTCCTCAGGTGAGCCACTTTTTCTGGCTAATTTGTATGCTCCTTGTTTGGAATTGATACTATCCCTAATTTCCCTTGTCAGCCACGCGTGCACTACCTTCCTTGATTTATTCTTTTGCCAAACTGGGATGAACAATTGTTGTAGTTCATCCATGCGATCTTTAAATGCTTGACATTGCATATCCACCATCAACCCTTTAAGTGTCATTTGCCAGTCTATCTTATCTAATTCACGTCTCATACCTTCAAAGTTACCCCTCTTTAAGTTCAGAATCTTTGTTTCTGAATTAACTATGTCACTCTCCATATTAATGAAGAATTCCACCATATTATGGTCACTCTTACCCAAGGGGCCTCTCACGACAAGATTGCTAAATAACCCTTCCTCATTGCTCAAAACCCAGTCCAGAATAGCCTGCTCTCTAGTTGGTTCCTCGACATGTTGGTTCAAAAAACCATCCCGCATACATTCCAAGAAATCCTCTTCCTCAGCACCCTTACCAATTTGGTTCACCCAATCTACATGTAGATTGAAGTCACCCATTATAACTGCTGCTCCTTTATTGCACACATTTCTAATTTCCTGTTTAATACCATCCCCAACCTCACTACTACTGTTAGGTGGCCTGTACCACAACTCCCACCAGCGTTTTCTGCCCCTTAGTGTTATGCAGCTCTACCCATATCGATTCCACATCCTCCCGGCTTATGTCCTTCCTTT
This sequence comes from Mobula hypostoma, assembly GCF_963921235.1. NCBI lineage: Eukaryota > Metazoa > Chordata > Chondrichthyes > Myliobatiformes > Myliobatidae > Mobula > Mobula hypostoma. The sequence goes on along the minus strand of NC_086102.1, from coordinate 9,796,641 downwards.
CTATTGCGTTAATCTCCTCTCTAACCAGCAACGCCACCCCACCTCCTTTTCTTTCATGTCTATCCCTCCTGAATATTGAATATCCCTGAATGTTGAGCTCCTATCCTTGATCACCCTGGAGCCATGTCTCTGTGATCCCAACTATATCATAATCATTAATAACAATCTGCACTTTTAATTCATCCACCTTGTTACAAATGCTCCTTGCATTGACACACAAAGCCTTCAGGCTTGCTTTTACAACTCTCTTAGCCCTTATACAAATATGTTGAAAAGTGGCCCTTTTTGATTTTTGCCCTGGATTTGTCGGCCTGCCACTTTTACTTTTCACCTTACTACTTTTTGCTTCTACCCTCACTTTACACCCCTCTGACTCTCTGCACTGGTTCCCATCCCCCTGTTGTGAACTAACCTCCTCTCACTTAGCCTCTTTAATTTGATTCCCACCCCCCAACCATTCCAGTTTAAAGTCACCTCAGTACCCCTCGCTAATCTCCCTGCCAGGATATTGGTCCCCCTGGGATTCAAGTGTAACCCGTCCTTTTTGTACAGGTCACGCCTGCGCCAAAAGAGGTCCCAACGATCCAAAAACTTGAATCCCTGCCCCCTAATCTTTCTAGTTCTGGCCTCACTAGCACATGGCATGGGTAGCAATCCTGAGATCACAACCCTGGATGTCCTGCCCTTTAATTTAGCATCTTACTCCCTGTGTAGAACCTTGTCACTCATCCTACCCATGGAACAATACCAACTCCAGTGGATAGGTTATGTAATGTGTGTGTGTGTGTGCACGCTCTTAACTCCTGGTGGAGTCGTCGGGGCACTGTCATGACAAGCTTTTGGTATGCTCATTGTACGGCATGTCTTGGGCATCTGAAACCTGGTGGAGCCCATCCCTCTCCAGGTTTTTTTTAAATGAGGTCGAACTGTTAGCTCGACACTCAACCCAGGCATGGATGGAGAGCGTGCAGGGGAGCCGGCCGGATTCGAACTCGGAACCTCTCACCCCAAAGTCCAGCGTTGATGCCACTACACCACCAGCTGGCAATGATGGCATAGGTTATGTGATGCCGATGCCTAACTCACATCTCCCCAAACAGATCCCCTACTCCGAGTTATGGAAGGTCAGTGAACCCCTGGAGAAACATTACATCTAAAAACTGGGAAGGCATTGCACTCAGTAGATGCACCTGCAGGAAATCTGTTCTCGAGGGAGCTGTGCAGCATGACAGCAACCTCCGCTGTTCTGCAAAGAAGAAGGAGCAGCTGCGAAAGGAGAAATTGAACAACAAAGAGACCCAACCACTAACCACAGTCACTGCTTACTAATGCCCACACTGAACCAGAACGTGCATCCCAGATCAGCCTCTACAGCCACCTAAGGACCCACCAATTGACAATCCCTTAGGAGAACAATGTACTCGTCTCAGGTATTCCTAAGTAGAAGAAGAAGATATTTTAAGTCCATGTTATTTTTCAGAGTATCCTCATATCTCCTCTTATTCCTCAGTAACCGAGTCTGGTGAAAGGCTGTTGACATGATGCAGTAACTCTTGTTTCTGTCTGAGTGGTTGTAATAGTGTATGGAATTGCCCAGCACCGCAGTAGGCCATTTGATCCATTATCTCTATGTTGACCATTGTCCTCATCTATACTAATTCCAGTTGCCTGCACTCTGTCCACTTGCCTTCGATGTCTTGGTGAGACAAGTGCTGCTATTCTCTGCTTACACAAGTTCTCCCTGTGACTGTGCGAGTTAGAACATAGAACATACAAATGTAACAGCACAGCACAGGCCCTTCGGCCCACAATATTGTGCTGACCTTTAAAACCTGCCTCCCATATAACCTCCCACCTTAAATTCCTCCATATACCTGTCTAGCAGTCTCTTAAATTTCACTAGTGTATCTACCTCCACCACTGACTCAGGCAGTGTATTCCATGCATCAACCACTCTCTGAGTAAAAAAACCTTTCTCTAATATCCCCCCCTTGAACTTCACACCCCTTAGCTTAAAGACATATCCTCTTGTATTGAGCAGTGGTTCCCTGGGGAAGAGGCACGGGCTGTCCACTCTATCTATTCCTCTTAATATCATATATACCTCTATCATGTCTCCTCTCATCCTCCTTCTCTCCTGCCCTAGCTCCTTTAATCTCTGATCATAATGTATACTCTCTAAACCAGGCAGTATCCTGGTAAATCTCCTCTGTACCCTTTCCAATGCTTCCACATCCTTCCTATAGTGAGGCGACCAGAACTGGACACAGTACTCCAAGTGTGGCCTAACCAGAGTTTTATAGAGCTGCATCATTACATTGCGACTCTTAAACTCTATCCCTCGACTTATGAAAGCTAACACCCCATAAGCTTTCTTAACTACCCTATCTACCTGTGAGGCAACTTTCAGGGATCTGTGGACGTGTAACCCCAGATCCCTCTGCTCCTCCACACTACCAAGCATCCTGCCATTTACTTTGTACTCTGCCTTGGAGTTTGTCCTTCCAAAGTGTACCACCTCACACTTCTCCGGGTTGAACTCCATCTGCCACTTCTCAGCCCACTTCTGCGTCCTATCAATGTCTCTCTGCAATCTTCAACAATCCTCTACACTGTCTACAACACCACCAACTTTTGTGTCATCTGCAAACTTGCCAACCCACCCTTCTACCCCGACATCCAGGTCGTTAATAAAAATCACAAAAAGTAGAGGTTCCAGAACCGATCCTTGTGGGACACCACTAGTCACAGCCCTCCAATATGAATGTACTCCCTCCACCACCACCCTCTGCTTTCTGCAGGCAAGCCAAATCTGAATCCATCTGGCCAAACTTCCCTGGATCCCATGCCTTCTGACTTTCTGAATAAGCCTACCATGTGGAACCTTGTCAAATGCCTTACTAAAATCCATGTAGACCATACTCACTGCACTACTCTCATCTATATGCCTGGTCACCTCCTCAAGGAACTCTATCAGGCTTGTTAGACATGATCTGCCCTTCACAAAGCCATGCTGACTGTCCATGATTCTCTAAATCCCCATAGATCCTATCTCTAAGAATCTTTTCCAACAGCTTTCCCACCACAGACATAAGGCTCACTGGTCTATAATTACCCAGACTATCCCTCCTACCTTTTTTGAACAAGGGGACAACATTCGCCTCCCTCCAATCCTCCGGTACCATTCCCGTGGACAACGAGGACATAAAGATCCTAGCCAGAGGCTCAGCAATCTCTTCCCTCACCTCGTGGACCAGCTAGGGGAATATTCTGTCAGGCCCCGGGGACTTACCCATCCTAATGTATTTTAACAACTCCAACACCTCCTCTCTCTTAATATCAACATGCTCCAGAACACCAACCTCACTCATATTGTCCTCACCTTCATCAAGTTCCCTCTCATTGATGAATATGAAGAGAAGTATTCATTGAGGACCTCACTCACTTCCACAGCCTCCAGGCACATCTTCCCACCTTTATCTCTAATTGGTCCTACCTTCACTGGCAGCTCCAGTTTCATCTGCAATCCAAAGATATGTGAGTCAGTAGGTTAGCTGGTCACTGTAAATTGCCCCTAGTGTGTAGAGAGTGGAAGAACCTGGGGAAATTAATGGGAATGTAGGGGGAATATTGGAATTGTTTTGTCACATGTACCGAGATGCACTGAAATGCTAGTTTTGGAGATTGTTCATGGAGCAATACGTCTAACAAACATCTACATATACGAAGAAGAAAAATCATCAACCGCCAATTTACATTTGTATAAAATGAGATTGGAAGGAAACTATATAAATTAATTCAAATTAAATGATAATATTTGGCAAAAGAGCCCCATCTTCTCTCAAAATCAAATCACAGGATCAAAAGTTCTATTTCTAATGTTTTCCAAACTAAGACATAACATTACTTGAGAAAACCATTGAATTAATGTGGGGACAGAGGTATCTTTCCATTTCAATAAAATAGCCCTTCTTGCCAACAACGTAACAAATGCAATTACACGTTGGTCCGGGAGTTGGTGCCTCATGGTTTTTTCCTCTTTATTTTCTTTTTCTTTCTCTTGTAGTTAGTGTTTTTTTTCTTCTAGTTAGTTGGGGTTCTCTTTTTTCCTTCTTTTCTTTATAAGAAAACTTTTTTTTTCATTATCATATATTATTCTTTTTTGATTAGTTCGTTTTTCAGCTTTATTAACTGTATATATATCAATTTGTTGAAGTCTTGTATCATTTTATAGCTGTAGAAGATTAAAAATAAAATGTATATTGTTCATACAGATCAATTCATTACACAGTGTATTGAAGTAGTACAAGGTAAAACAATAACAGAATTCAGAATAAAGTATTACAGTTACAGACAATAAGACTCACTGTACACCCATGATTGTGTAGCCAAGTTTCCACCGAACTCAATATATAAGTTTGCTGATGACACCACAATTGTTGGCTGTATCTCTGGTAATGATGAGTTTGAGTACAGAAAGGAAATTAAGAACCTGGTGGCATGGTGCAAAGACAATAACCTATCCCTCAACGTCAGCAGGACGAAGGAATTGGTTGTTGACTTCAGAAGGAGTAGTGGACCGCACTACCCAATTTCCATCGGTGGTGCGCAAGTGGAACAGGTCAAAAGCTTTAAGCTCCTTGGGGTCAATATCACAAATGACCTGACTTGGTCCAACCAAGCAGAGTTCACTGCCAAGAAGGCCCATCAGCACCTTTACTTCCTGAGAAAGCTAAGGAAATTTGGCCTGTCCCCTAAAACCCTCAGTAATTTTTATAGATGCACCGTAGAAAGTATTCTTCTAGGGTTTATCACAACCTGGTATAGAAGTTGTCCTGTCCAAGACCGGAAGAAGCTGCAGAAGATCATGAACACAGCCCAGCGCATCACACAAACCAATCTTCCGTCCTTGGACTCACTTTACACCGCATGCTGTCGGAGCAGTGCTGCCAGGATAATCAAGGACATGACCCACCCAGCCAACACACTTTTTGTCCCTCTTCCCTCCGGGAGAAGGCTCAGGAGCTTGAAGACACATACAGCCAGATTTGGGAACAGCTTCTTTCCAACTGTGATAAGACTGCTGAACAGATCCTGACCCGGATCTGGGCCGTACCCTCCAAATATCCGGACCTGCCTCTCGGTTTTTTCACACTACCTCACTTTCCATTTTTCTATTTTCTATTTATGATTTATAATTTAAATTTTTACTATTTACTATCGCTTTGTACTCCAGGGAGCGTGAAGCACAGAATCAAACATCGCTGTGATGATTGAACGCTGTAGTATCAATTGTTTGGCGACAGTAAGGTAAAGTAAAGATCCAAGACAATGCAAGGTTAAGCAGTTTTTTGGTTTTTTAAGGGACATTTTTTTTAACAGGGATAAGGAGGCATTTCTTTAGGCAGAGAGCAGTGAATCTGTGGAATTCATTGCCACGGGTAGTTGAGGGCAAGTATCCACATATATTTAAGGCGGAGGTTGATAAGTTTTTGATTGGTCAGGGTAAGAAGGGATGTGGGAAGAAGGCAGGAGACTGGGGCTGAGAGGAAATCAGCCATGATGAAATGGTGGAGGAGCCTCAAAGTGCCAAGTGGCTTAATTCTGCTCCTATGTCTTAGGGTCTTATGCTCTTATGGAGTCCACCTTATTGTACTAGGCAATCCTTCAGCAGTGCTATCACAACAGGGTAGAAGCTGTCCTTGAACCTGGTGGTCTCTGCTTACAGGTTTTTGTTTCTTCGGCCTGATGGGAGCAGGGAAAAGGGAGAACGTCCCGTGTGGGGTTGGGTCTTTGGAAGTATAAAGAGGGGTGTCAGAGGAAGGTTTTCAACACAGAGAGTAGTGGGTGTATGAAATGCGCTGCCAGGAGTGGCGGTAGAGGCTGATAATTTAAGGTTATTTAAGAGAATCTTTAATAGGCATATGGATGATTGAAAAATGGAGTGCTATGTTGGAATGATTTTGGAGTTGGTTAATATGTCAGCACAACATTGTGGGCTGATTGGCCTTATACTGTGCTGTAATGTTTTATGCTCTATGTTCTCTGTCCTATTCCAAGTGAGGTCCCAACAATGTCTTCTACAGCTGTAACATGACTTCCCAACTCTTATACTCAGTGCTCTGTCTGATGAAAGCAAACATGCCATGCACCTTCTTCATCACCTTGTCCTCACTTGCAGTGTGTTGCGTATCTGTACCTATAGGCCTCACTGTTCTTCAGGCCCTGCCATCCACTGTGGGCTAACACCTTCACCAATGTATCACCGGGCTCAAGGACAGCTTCTATCTCATTGTTATCTGATTCTTAAACAGTTCAAGTTTCAAACTGAAGTTTAATTGTCATTCAACCGTACACATAAAAATAGCCAAACAAAACAGCTGACGAATACATTCCAGCTTGCCTACCACCAAGCAGCCACTGGGGGCTGCACTGATGTGAGAGGCCATCTCTCTCTCTCCCACATCACCTCTGGCGCCTCCTATCCTGGGTGGCTGCAGCTGGCGACCCCGTGGCACGAAAGTCTGGTCCATGCAACAACCGAGGCCACGTAGCTCTCCAGCCGTCGGTCTTGCCAATGAACCAGTGAACAGATCTTTTCTAAAATAAAATGGAGTCCTAAAGATTTTTAAACATTAGATTTATCGTCATATGTACATCAAAACATAGAGTGAAACAAATCTAATCGACAATGTTGCAGCTGGGCAGCCTGCAAGTGTCTCCATGTTTGCAGTGATCTACCTTGTTATGATCTTGCATTTTATCATTTAGGTGCACTGTACTCTTTCAGTAGCCTAAAACCTTATCCTGTATTGTTATTACTTTATCTTATTCTAACTCAATGCACTGCGTACTGACTTTATCTGTATAAGCTAAATTCAAGACAAGATTTTCTCTGTGTCTTGAAACAGGTAACTTTAAGAAGTCGATACCAATCCCATTGTAGCGTTCGCTGAGTCCTAGTCATAGTCATAGACATACTTTATTGATCCCGAGGGAAATTGTGTTTCGTTACAGTTGCACCAAGAATAGAGTATAAATATAGCAATATAAAACCATAAATAATTAAATAGTAATATGTAAATTATGCCAGATGGAAATAAGTCCAGGACCAGCCTATTGGCTCAGGGTGTCTGACCCTCCAAGGGAGGAGTTGTAAAGTTTGATGGCCACAAGCAGGAATGACTTCCTATGACGCTCTGTGTTGCATCTCGGTGGAATGAGTCTCTGGCTGAATGTACTCCTGTGCCCACCCAGTACATTATGTAGTGGATGGGAGACATTGTCCAAGATGGCATGCAACTTGGATAGCATCCTCTTTTCAGACACCACCGTCAGAGAGTCCAGTTCCATCCCCACAACATCACTGGCCTTACGGATGAGTTTGTTGATTCTGTTGGTGTTTGCTACCCTCAGCCTGCTGTCCCAGCACACAACAGCAAACATGATCGCACTGGCCACCACAGACTCGTAGAACATCCTCAGCATCGTCCAGCAGATGATAAAGGACCTCAGTCCCCTCAGGAAATAGAGACGGCTCTGACCCTTCATGTAGACAGCCTCAGTGTTCTTTGACCAGTCCAGTTTATTGTTAATTCGTGTCCCCAGGTATCTGTAATCCTCCACCATGTCCACGCTGACCCCCTGGATGGAAACAGGGGTCTCCAGTGCCTTAGCCCTCCTCAGGTCTTGGCCCAAGGCACCGACTATTTATTCCCCTCCATTGATGCTGCCTGATCTCCTGAGTTTCTTCAACATTCTCTGTGTGTTGCTCTGTACTCTGCATCTGCAGAATCTCTTGTGTCTATCTATTTAATTATTTATTTAGAAGGCACTTCACCACCCAGCAACCACCTATTTCACCCTGGCCTAATCACAGGACAATTTACAATGGCCAATTCGTCTACTAACCTGCATGTCTTTGGACTGTGGGAGGAAACCAGAGTACCCGGAGGAAACCCATGCGTTCACGGAGAGGAACGTACAAACTCCTTACAAGTATCACCTGTGTAGGGTGACATAATTAGTGGAAATGTACTTAATTCACAACAACTGACATTGACTTGGACCTTCATTTTAAGAGGTTGGTCTGACACAATGACGTATTTTACATAGGGAGATTTTAGTGTGCTTTTGTCTTCAGGTTTTGAAATTTAATAGATGTGTTATTATGATTTTCTTAAGCCTCATGTTGCTTGATTGAGGAAAACCTACACCGGAATTGAACTCCAAACTCTGGGTCCTCCAGAGCTGTAATAGCATCGTGCTAACCCCTACGCTACTGTGGCACCCATGATTTAATGCAAGCTACCCCATGCCCTGTGTGTGCATCGCAGGTACCAACTTGGTGCCCTACAAAATGGGTACTGCTCTTGATAAATATACGTTGCCTTTCACTGTATCACGAGTCTGATATGCTGCAATTCTGCAAAGAGTTGCACAACTAGCTCCTCCCTGTACTTCCTGTACATTTGCGGAACCAAATGATTCATCCCCGGAGGTTCTTTAAAAAAGCAGAAACAATATTGGCATTAGTATTAGTGATATTAGCAACACAAAGAAGACACCTCTTCTTCATAGTCATAAACTCCAGGCAGAAAATGCTGGACACGTTCAGCAGGGTAGGCCATGTCTCTGGGAAGAGAAACAGAGTCAATATTTCAGCCCCAGGACTCCTTGTTCTCAGTCTTCTGCTCGTGCTTGTAAATGCCAAAGTCTATGAGAGATGTGAGCTGGCAAGAACCTTAAAGAAGTTTGGTATGGATGGATATGAAAGATATAGCCTGGCTAACTGTGAGTATCACTGTATCAGCAGCAGGTAAAACATCTGAGTTCTCTCTTGTATGATATTGATTTCAAAGTTTTTTTTTATAACATAAAAATAAATTGTTTGGCTCATCAAATTTATGCCAGCTTGCCATTGTGCCATCTCCCAATATTTCAGCAACAGATACAAGATGCTGGAGGAACTCAGCAGGTCAGGCACTTCATTCCACTCTGTAGATGCTGCCTGACCTGCTGAGTTCCTCCAGCATTTTATCTGCATTGCCCAAGATTTCCAGCATCTGCAGAATCTCTTGTGTTTATGATAATTATTAAGGAATTTTATTCTTCTAACCGCAGGGGTTTGCATGGCTTTCTATGAAAGCCACTACAACACAACAGCAATTAATCATAACAGGTGGCATGGACAAATTGTGTCAACAGACTACGGCATTTTTCAAATCAACAGCAAATGGTGGTGTAATGATGGTGTAACTAAAGGTGCCAAAAACCTCTGCAACATTCCATGTTCTAGTAAGTATTGGATACAGGTGATGGGATGTTATTTTGAAGTTGTATAAGACGTTGGTGAAGCTTAATTTGGAGTATTGTGTGCAATTTTGGTCACCTACCTACAGGAAAGATGTAAATAAGGTTGAAAGAGTACAGAAAAATATACAAGGGGGACCTGAGTTATAGAGAAAGATTAAATAGGTTAAGACTTTATTCCTTGGAATGTAGAAGATTGAGAGGATACTTGATCGAGGTATACAAAAGTATGAGGGTAAACGCAAGCAGGGCTTTTTCCACCGAGGTTGGGTGGGACTTCAACCAAAGGTCATGGCTAAGTGTGAAAGGTGAAAAGTTTAAGGGGAACGCGAGGAGTAATTTCTTCACTCAGAGGGTGGTGAGAGTGTGGAATGAGCTGCCAGCACGAATGGTGCATGCGAGCTCAATTTCAACATTTAAGCGAAGTTCGATTAGGTACATGGATGGGAGGGGTAGGGAAGGCTATGGTCCCGGTGCAGGTCGATGGGAGTAGGTAACTCAAAAGGTTTTGGCATGGACTATATAGGCCAAAGGGCCTGTTTCTATGCTGTACTTTCCTATGACTCTAAGTAAATCAATGCAATGTTCTAATTATGACATCCGTCTCTCTGCAGAACATTTCCATTCTTGCTGCATGTAACTAACACTACATCAGGTCATTACTGATTGGGGTTCAATTCCTTACCCATAACTACTTGGAAACCTATGATCACTCTTCCGAAAAAATGTTCTCCATGGGGCAGTACGGTAGCGTGGCAGTTAGTGTAATGTTATTACAGTGCCAGGGACCTGAATTCAATTTCTGTCACTGTCTGTATGTCTGTACATTCTCTCTGGGACTGTACAGGTTTCCTCCAGATGCTCCAGGTATCTACCACATTTCAAAGACATTAATGTTAGGGTTAGAACGTTGAGGGCATGCTATGTAGATGCCTGAAGCAGGGCAACACTTGCAGGCTGCCCCCAGCAGATCCACAGACTGTGTTGGTCATTGGAGCAATCGATGCATTCACTGTATGTTTTGATGTACATGTGATAAGTAAAGCTAAGCTAATCTTTATTGTCTGGATTAGAGCGTGATAACTATATGGAGAAGTTAGCCAGATTTCTCCATTTGTGGGAGACTGATGAGGACCTGACAGAAGTTTATAAAATGAATTAGTACAGATAGAGTCTTTTTCACAGGGTAGAAATGGCAAATACAAGAGGACATAGCTTTAGCATGAAAGGTGTTAAGAAAGTGAATGAGACAAGTTTTTTCACACAGAGTGTTTCCTCCAGAATGCCAAAAATCCTGCCATTAACCCTGTATTCTACCTTCAAATTTGACCTTCCAGAGTGAATCACTTCAAACGTTTCTTGGTTGAACTCCATCTGCAATTTCTCAGTCCAGCACAGCATCCTGTCAATGTCCTGTCATAAGCTGTGACAATTTTCTACACTTTCCACTGCAGCACCGACCTTTGTGTCATTTGCAATCTTACTAACCCCCCCCCCCCACTTGTTCGTATTGCTTCACTAATCATCTCCACTTCCTTCTCTCGTGTTCTGGAGCATTCTCGCTTCTCACTTCCCTCTATGAGTCATTCTTTTCTACTTCAACAGATTGGTTCCTAATCCCATTGCCAATTTAGTTTAAATTATTCAGAGTCAGATTCATTTATCACATGTACGTCGAAACATAGAGCGAACTGTGTCATCTGTGTTAACAACCAACATACCCAAGGATGGGCTGGGATCAGCCCGCAATTATCTGGCCCCATCAAAGCGTGCCCACAATGCTCAACAAGAGTGTTAGTGACCTGGAGAAGTTAGCCAGACCTCCATTTGCAGGAGACTAAGAAGTACACGTCAAAACAGAGTACACCAAGCAACAAAACAACAGCAAAACAAGCTCTTTTTCTCCCTTCCTCCCACCCACCCACCCATGAGTATATATAGTCCTCAAACCATGGGAGATATTGTCTTCTTTAGCAGTTTTCTAGGCTCATAGATACTGGGCCTCAACTTCTCCAGCAGAATTCTAGAGATTCACAGAATCAGGGCTTAACTTCTGGACTTGTGGTCCACCTAAGTTTTTCTATCTGGACCTCAGATTGACCTTTGTCTTCAATCTTCAGTGTTGACCCAGGACTCACCGTAAGACATAGGAATAGAATTAGGCCATTCGGCCCATAGTGTCTGCTCCGACATTCTACCATGGCTAATTTATCATCCCTCTCAATATCATTCTCCCTATGACATTTGATTCCTTTATTAATAAGAACCTCCACTTTAAACATACAGTTCTCAATGACTCAGCCTCCACAACCATATACAGCAATGAATTCCATAAACTCACCACCCTCTAGCTAAAGAAATCCCTCATTTCTTTACAAATGGAATGACCTTCTATTCTGAAGCTGTGTCCTCTGATCGTAGACTCCCCCACTTAAGGAAATAGCCTCTCCACATCAATCTATCCAAGCCTTGCAATAGTCAATAGGTTTCAAATAGATCCCTCCTCATTCTTCTAAATTCTGGTGTGTACGGGCCCAAAGCTATCAAATGCTCCTCATGCATTAACCTTTTCATTCCTGGGATCAATCTCATGAACTTCCTCTGGGCCCTCTCTGAATGAAGACCCCGGTTGAAGGGCTAAACTCTTTTGCAGTGGGGACATTACTCGAATCCTGATGGTTTGCAAGTCTTCCTATTTGAAGAAAATGCCCCCTGCCCCAATGTATCTAAAGTACTCCAACAATCAGGAGCTCTTCCTCTGCCTCTGCGCTCCCCCCCACCCCCCCCGCCACCATGTCTCAAACCAGACATCCATCTTCCTATTTTGACTCTGTTAGCACAAAAAACTGGGAGCATTTAAGAAATAAAATCATTATTTTCAAATTCTGATGTCCTAACTTCCTCTCTTGTTCATGAAACTCAAACTGTAGAGATACAGCACACATCTTGAGTCATTCTTGCCTATGTGTGACCCAACTTGCGGCTGAATCCACTTTCTCCACACCCTCTCTGCACCTGTTCTTATTTTTATTTAATTTTATTTGGAGATTTGGCACGGAAAAGGCCCATCCGATCCTATGAGCCGCATTATCTCGCAATCGACCTATTTAACCCTAGTCAAAGTCACAGGACCATTTACAATGACCAGTCAACCTACTAACTGGTAAGTCTTTGGAATGTGGTAGGAAACTGGAGCACCTGGAGAAAACCCAAACCCAAGCATTCATATGTATAAACTCCTTGTAGATGGCACCGGAAATGAATTCTGAAATCCATCACCCCAAGTTGTAATCACACTGCGCTAACTGCTACGGATATAATAGTACAGGATAAACAAGCAAAGACTGCTTACTTACTAAATGGAACCTTTCCAAACATAAATAACATACAAAAATCAATAAGTGAAAAATACCAGAAATATGATAAATTCAAAAAGGAAATTTAAAGACTATGGAACATGAACAGGGTATACATTATCCCAATAGTAGGATCTACAACTAGCATCATATCCAAGCCACTGCATAATGGTATTAAACAATTAGGTCTACACATCAATATCTATATAAATCTTCAGAAAGCTATAATACGAAACACCACTAGAATAGTCCGAAAGTTCTTAGCAAATGACAAACCAACGTGCTTGGTTATGCCCGTACCTCAGGTTTTACCAGCTTGAGCTGAGAAAAAATAAATAGTGATAATGTTGATAACTTATTAATAAAGCACTTTTCAGACAGACGATAGAGTTCAAAGTGCCTTTACAATGGGCTAAAGTGCAAACATGAAAATAAAATAAAAATAAACATGAAAATAAAAGACAAAAAGATGTTTGTTGAAAACAAGGTTTTGAGTTAGTGTTTAAGGGTATCATTTGAGTCTGCATCCCATATAGATTTAGGTATTGATGCATATCACTGCACTTCCAAGTAAACGTGACAAATAAAGCTAATCTTTTCATTTCATTGATGGTTACAGGACTCTTGAACGACTACCTGGGCGATGACTGCCAATGTGCAAAGCGTATTGTGAAAGACAGCAAAGGAATGGGAGCCTGGTATGTTAAATCTTCCTCTGTGTTTGTTTTAGTTCTGCAGTAACTGGGAACTTACTGGTATGAAGTTGAAGGAAATGGGAACTTAGTTCCAGTTCATTTGGATAGGGTTTGACCCAGAGCTCTGCTGTTGTCCGCGTGGAGTCTGCACATTCTCATTGTGACTGCATGTTTTCCCATATCCAGGAGAGGATGTGCTGACACTGGAGAGGGTTCAAAGGAGGTTCATGAAAATTATTCCAGGATTGAACAGCTTGTTATATGAAGAGCATTTGATGACTCTGTGCCTGTACTCACTGAAATTCAGAAGAACGAGGGGTGACCTAATTGAAAATGATTGAATATTGAAAGGCCTGGATAGGGTGGATGTGGAATGGATATTTTCAATAGTGGGGAGTCTAAGCCCAGAATCAGAATCAGGTTTATTATTACCGGCATGTGTCGTGAAATTTGTTAACTTAGCAGCAGCGGTTCAATGCAATACATAATATAAAAGAAGAAGAAAAAAAATAATAAATTAATAAGTAAATCATTTTACAATATATGTATATTGAATAAATTAAAATTGTGCCAAAAAACAGAAATAATCGTATATTGAAAAAGTGAGTTAGTGTTCATGGGTTCAATGTCCATTTAGGAAATGGATGGCAGAGGGGAAAAAGTTTTTCCTGAATCGCTGAGTGTGTGCCTTCAGGCTTCTGTACCTCCTACCGGATGGTAACAGTGAGAAAAGGGCATGCTCTGGGCACTGGAGGTCCTTAGTAATGGACGCTGCCTTTCTGAGACACCGCTCCTTGAAGAAGTCCTAGTACGTTAGTACCCAAGATGGAGCCAACTAAACTTACAACCCTTTGCAGCTTCTTTCGGTCCTGTGCAGTAGCCCCTCCATACCAGACAGTAATGCAGCCGGTCAGAATGCTGTCCACTGTACGTCTATAGAAGTTTTTGAGTGTATTTGTTGACATACCAAATCTCTTCAAACTCCTAATGAAATATAGCTGCTGCCTTGCCTTCTTTATAACTGCATCGATATGTTGGGACCAGGTTAGGTCCTCAGAGATCTTGACACCCAGGAACTTGAAACTTCTCACTCTCTCCACTTCTGATCCCTCTATGAGGATTGGTATGTGTTCCTTCATCTTACCTTTCCTGAAGTCCACAGTCAGCTCTTTCATCTTACTGACGTTGAGTGCCAGGTTGTTGCTGTGACACCACTCCACCAGTTGGCATATCTCACTCCTGTACGCCCTCTCGTCTCCATCTGGGATTCTACCAACAATGGTTGTATTATCAGCAAATTTATAGATGGTATTTGAGCTATGCCTATCCACACAGTCATGGGTATAGAGAGAGTAGAGCAGTGGGCTAAGCACACACCCCTGTTGTGCACCAGTGTTGATCGTCAGCGAGGAGGAGATATTATCACCAATCCACACAGATTGTCGTCTTCCAGTTAGCAAGTTGAGGATACAATTGCAGAGGGAGGGACAGAGGCCCAGATTCTGCAACTTCTCAATTAGGATTGTGGGAATGATGGTGTTAAATGCTGAGCTATAGTCAATGAACAGCATCCTGACATAGGTGTTTGTATTGTCCAGGTGGTCTAAGGCTGTGTGAAGAGCCATTGAGATTGCATCTGCCATTGACCTATTGTGGCAATAGGTACATTTCAATGGGTCCAGATCCTTGCTGAGGCAGGAGTTCAGTCTAGTCATGACCAACCTCTCAAAGCATTTCATCACCAGAAGACACAACCTCAGAATAAATGGGTGTCCTTTTAGAGTGGAGATGAGGAGAAATTTCTTTAGCCAGAGTATGGTGAATCTATGGAATTCATTGCCACAGGCGGGTATGGAGGCCAAGTCATTGGGTATATTTAAGACAGAGGTTGACAGATTCTGGATATGTCAGGGCATGAAAGGATATGGGAAGAGGTAGGAGATTGAGGCTCAGAGGGAAAATAGATCAACCACGAAGAATTGGCGGAGTGGACATCTTGGGCCAAATGCCGAATTCTGCTCGAATATCTTATGGTCTTACAGTGACTGATTTCCCCACACATCCCAAAGAGGGATTTACCACAGGAGTAAGTGAGTGGTTTGATGGGGATGAGAGAGGGAAGATTGAATTTAGAGTCAGTGCCCACATCCTCAAGAGGTGCCTCAAGAAAGTGGCATTCATCATTAAGGTCTCTCGCCATCTGGGAAATGTCCTTTACTCATTACCACTATCCAGGAGGAGTACAGGAGTCTGCGTGTGACACAGTAGATCCATGTTGCAGCACCAGCCATCACCAGTCTGGGTTCAGTTGCTGCCGCTGATGAATTTGTGCATTCTTCACATGACTGTGTTGCTTTCCTCTAGGTGCTCTGGTTTCCTCCCACAGGCCAAAGATGTAGCTATTTGGGATTGGGTTAATGAGTTGTTAATTGGTGGGAGAAGCATGGCAACACTTGCAGGCTGCCCTCAGCACAATTCTTGGACTGTGTTGGTCGTTAATACAAACCAACATATTTTCCATCTTTTGATATACATATGTCAAATAAAGCTAATCTTCTTGAAGAATCTTCTTCTGGAGACCCACACTCAACAATTCTGTTATCAGATTTCATGAACCCAAGACCACTACTTGTTCATCTGTTCTTCTTCGCACTGTTTATCTAGATTCACAGAGTCATGGAAAGGTACAACACTGAAACAGGCCTTCAGCCCATCTAGTCCATGCCAGACCATTTAAACCGCCTAGTCTGATCAACCTGCACCCAGACCACAGCTCTCCATACAAAATTGTGCGCAGTTTTGGTCCCCTAATCTGAGGAAAGACATCTTTGCCATAGAGGGAGTACAAAGGAGGTTCACCAGATTGATTCCTGGGATGGCAGGACTTTCATATGAAGAAGGGCTGGATCGACTAGGCTTATACTCTCTGGAATTTAGAAGATTGAGGGGGGGATCTGACTGAAATGTATAAAATTCTAAAGGGATTGGACAGGCTAGATGCAGGAAGATTGTTCCCGATGTTGGGGAAGTCTAGAACAAGGGGTCACAGTTTGAGGATAAAGGGGAAGCCTTTTAGGACTGAGATGAGGAAAATCTTCTTCACACAGAGAGCGGTGAATCTGTGGAATTCTCTGCCACAGGAAACAGTTGAGGCCAGTTCATTGGCTATATTTAAGAGGGAGTTAGATATGGCCCTTGTGGCTAAAGGGATCAGGGGGTATGGAGGGAAGACTGGTACAGGGTTCTGAGTTGGATGATCAGCCATGATTGTCCTGAATGGCAGTGCAGGCTCAAAGGGCCAAATGGCCTACTCCTGCACCTATTTTCTATGTTTCTACACCCCTACTATCCACATACCAATCCAAATTTCTTTTAAGCGTCGAAATTGAGATCACATTTATTTTGTAACACTTAGTAACTTTATGTCTTTGCATTGTACTGTTGTCGCAAAACAACATTATTGCAGCTCTATAAAATTCTTGTTCGGCTGCGTCTGACTACTGTATACAGTCAGATCACCCCATCATCTGAAGGATGTTGAGACTTCGGAGTGGGTGCAGATGAGGTTCACCGGGATGCTGCCCGGTTTAGAGGCCACGTGCTCTAATGAAAAGTTGGACAAGCTCGGGTTGTTTATCCCGGAGCGGCGGAGGTTGAAGGGGGATCTGATACAGATTTATAAGATTATGAGAGCCATTGATAGAGCAGACAGTATTTTTCCCCAGGGTTGAAATGCCCAAACTGGAGGGCACACATTTAAAATGAGAGGGGGTTATTTCAGAGAAAATGTGAGGGGCAAGCAGTTTCTAAATCAAGAGAGTAGTAGGTGTCTGGTGCCTGGGGTGGTGGTGGAAGCAGGTAGATAAGGAACCTTTCAGAGATGTTTAGATAGGCACATGAATGTGAAGAAAATGGAAGAATATGGACATTGTGTAGGTAGAAGAGATTAGCTTAGTTGGCAGTTTATAACCTTTAGTTGGTTCAGGCACAACATTGTGAGCCAAGAGGCCTGACCCTATGCGGTACTGGACTCACCCAGAGTCCCCTGATCTGGGCCTGTCTTTCAAGTTTTCCCCAGGTGTAGCCCATCTTCTATATATCCTTCCTCTCCCAGGGATGAGGACTTTGGAGTATCTGTTAGTGTTTCTGTAGCTCTGGGTTTTAATAGGATTGGGTTGCTAGTCTCATGCCCAACCTTTCTCCTTTCACAGCCTGGCTTGGGATCGTCCAGGGCGGAGATGGGGTTAATATAAGACATAAAAGGACTTGATAGGCCTATCTCTGTGCTGTTTAATTCTATGGCTGATGAGGGGTCTTGGACTGAAATGTCGACTCTTTATTCCAAAGGTGATGCCTGACATGCTGAGCGTCTCAAAGTTCGAAAAAATGTATTATCAAAGTACTGTACATAAATGTCATCATATGCAACCCCGAGATTCATTTTGCTGCGGCCATCCTCAATTAATTCATAATAGAATAATAACTATAACAGAATCAATGGAAGATCACACCAATTTGGGGGTTCGACAGTGTGCAAAAGACAAATTGTGCAAATATGAAAAGAAAGAAATAATAATAACAATAATAATAAATAAACCAGTAATAAGTGTCAAGAACATGTGATGAAGGGTCCTTGAAAATGAGTCTAGAGGTTGTGGGAATATTTCAATGGCAAGTGAAGTTGAGTGAAGTTGTATCCGTTGGTTCAAGAGCCTGATGGTTGAGGGATAATAGCTGTTCCTGAATCTAGTTTTGTGAGTCCTGAGGCTCCTGTACCTTCTTCCTGATGGCAGCAGCGAGAAGAGAGCATGACCTGGGTGGTGAGGGTTCTTGATGATGGATGCTTCTTTCCTGCAACAATGTTCTATGTAGATGTGCTCAGTGGTGGGGGGCTTTAACTGTAATGGACTGGGCCATGTCCACTCCTCAGCCAGCATTTACCTGTCCACTACATATGTAGTGTTTTGTGTCTGTTGTTCAAGATTTCTGGCATCTGCAGAATCTCTTGTATTTATAACTTTATGACTGTGACTATCTTACAGAATACGTTTAACATAGATCGGTCCAAATGACTTGATTTGTTTTCTTTCAATCCGATTTAAGGTCTGGTTCTAATAGATTGTAATCCACGACTTAATTCACAATTCAGAATAATGTGGTCTCCATGAGAACCAAACGGTTCATGTTTATTACGCTCGTTTGTTTTGTTTGTTCGTTATGTGCTGTGTCGTATGATGTACATCTTCACCAATGTACCACCAGGGCTCAAGGACAGCTTCTGTCCCACTGTTATCAGAGTCCTGAATGGGCCCCTTGGACAATAGGGTGGACTCTAAAAGATTTTTAAAGCGTAGCTTTATTTGTCACATGTACAACAAACAATTGAAACGTACAGGGAGCAGCGTCACTTTCATCAAATCAAATTAACGATGATTGCGCTGGGCTGTATCTATGTGTCACCGGGCTTCTGGCATCTACCTCATTATCATCTTGCACTTGATCATTTCCCTGCACTGCACTCCTCCAATTCATTCTGCATTGTTATTGCTTCACCTTACTCTAGCTCAATGCACTGTGTAATAGTTTGATGTGTATGAACAGTACGTAAGACAAGCTTTTCACTGCATCTCAGTAAATGTGACACTAATAAACCAATTCCAAAACCAATTATAGTGGGTTCGAACATGTTCTTGAGCCTGGTGGTAAGTGCTTTCAGGTCTTTGTATCTTCACAGGAGGAGGGAGAATGTCCAGGGTGTTGGCTGGTTTTCTAAGGCAGTGGTCAGTACAGACGGAGTTAATGGTTGGTAGGGGGAGTGGTGTTGGAGGAGACTTGGAATTCAATACTGAGTCTTAGAGGAAGGAGAATGGATGATAGATCTTAACTGCTGGAGAAAAGATTCAAATCTTCTTCCTTCAGCAATCCAGAGTGTAATAGTTGATGAGATGGTCTTCAGATTTTGGTCTTTGACTCAATAGATTGTCTTCTCATTCTCTATGTGTTTCCCTTTTGGTTTGCAGGGTTGCCTGGGATAGATATTGCAAGGGAAAAGACGTCAGTCGCTTTGTGCGTGGGTGTCGTCTCTAAGCAAAGAGTGATTCTGCCTTCAAGCCCCACCAACTCTGTCTAGTCACAGCTCAAAGCTATGCTACTAGTTCACTTTGCATTATTTTGAATTGGCTTGCTTCCCCAGACGAGACAGACGAGGACGACTTCCCCCATCCAAGTAACCAGATGTGAGGGAAGAGCGGGCTTCTTAGCAGAAAGCTTGCTTCTCAGAGGTGACATTTATATCAATGCTTCGGTCACGGTGAATAGAGTTACTGCCATTGTAGATGTCCAACCATCCCAAATCCCTTCATCACTCATTACTCCCTCTTATCCTCCACTGTACACAAACACAGAAAAAAAGTCAGCAGGTCAAGCAGCATCCATGGAGCGGAATAAGCAGTCGAAGGTTTGGACAGAGACTCTTGTTCAGGACACCCAATTCAATCTCTCCTCTCTAATCTCTTTATAACTCAAGCTCTCAGGTCCCGGTAACCTCCCTGAGGAATCTTTTCTGCACCCTCTCCAGCATTCTGACATTGTTCCTATAGATGGGCGATCAGAACATGTGCGAAGAGGTTAAGATGCTGGGGAGTGTTCCCGCATCCTTCCTGACTATTTCAGCCACTCGCCGCTCTGTACGCGAATCTCTTGAGAAGTTTCCCTCTGTTCGGTCCGTAGTGAGAGCAACAGCGATGGAGGGGGGAGGGACAATAACTTTTGGAGGTGGGAGAGCTGGCTTTGGTAGAGTGGAGAGGAGGGTCTGCTGCACTGTCTGTCATGCCCGAGGTACGTACATCAGTTTGTCTGCGCACATCTAAAGGCGGGGTGGAGCAAGGCAGTGCGACAGAGGCCAAGGGAGGAGGGGTGCAAGGGGAAGCAACGCACACAAAATGTTGGAGGAAGTCAGCAAGTCAGGCAGCATCGATGGAGGGAAGTAAACAGAAGATGTTTCGAGCTGGGACCCTTCATCTGGAATAGGAATGAAGTGGGCAGGAGCCAGAGTAAGAAGGTGGGGAGGGGGACACCTTCACTCTGACATTTGCAAAAGGCAGGATTTCCTGATGGCTACCTATTTCAATTTGATTTCTCATCCTCATTCTGACATGGATGTTCATGGTCTCCTCTACTCCACAATGAGGCAAATCTTCTGAACTTCTTATTCTGGCTTCTTCCTGCTTCTTTTCCAGTCCCGATGAAGGGTCTCGGCCCAAAACATTGACTGTTTATTCCCCTCCATAGATGCTACCTGACCTGCAGCATTTGGGTATGTCGCTCAAACTTTTCAGAATCTGCAGAATCCCTTGTCTTCAGGAAGTAAAAGTATTATTCCTGCAGCAGGGTCTAGACCGAAAATATCGACCTTTTCTCTATTTGACCTGCTGAGTTCCTCCAGAAGTTTGTTTAGTTTTAATTTAAGTTAATTTGATTTAGAGATCCCTGTGGATTAGGCCCTTCCAGCGTTTCAAGCCGCAGTGACCCAGCAACCCCCAAGATCCCCGATTTAGCCCGAACCTAATCATGGGACAATTTACAATGACCAGTTAACCTAACCTGAACATCTTTGGACTGTGGGAGGAAACCAGAGGACCTGGAGAAAGCTCGTGCATTGCTCGAGGAGGATGTACACAGATTCCTTATGGTGGCTGCCATGATTGAACTGTGAACTCCAACCCTGGAGCGGTAATATTGATGCTGGGAGCAAACTTGCCTCTGTCTACGCCTTCAATCTGCAAGTATCATATCCGAGCCATTATACTGCTATTGCTTGTCAAAAAGATCTAAAAAAAATAAAGAAAATAGATATTTAATACTGTCTTGTTCATTTTTCACAACTGCACTTCAAACATACAAGACCATGCTTGAAGTATCGTTTTGGTCACCCTGTATAGTAAAGGGGTCATTAAAGTGGAAAGAGTGCAGAAAAGATTTATGAGGATGTTGCCAGGAATGAAGAGCCTCGGTTACAGGAGGTAGTTGGGCAGGCTGTGACTTTATTCCCTTGGAGTGTAGAGACTCTGATGGACGACAGTATAGAGGTGTATAAAATCATGAGGGAGAAAGATAAGGTGAACAGGCACAATCACGTTCCAAGCCAAGTGGAACTAAAATCCGGGGGGCGTGGTTTCAAGGTGAGAGGGGTACGGTTTATAAAGGACCTGAGGGGCAACTCCTTCAAGCAGAGGGAACAAACTGCTGAAAAGAGTAGTTGAGGTGGGAAAAGTAACAACTTCTAAAAGACATTTGGATAGATTCAAGATTTAATTTTATTTATCACATGTACATTGAAACATACAGAGAAATGCACATTTTGCATTAAGAACCAAAAATGTGGGCTAAGTGTTGCTACAGATTCCAGTGCCAAAACAATATGCCCACAATGCCTGGTAGAACACAGAGCACAACAAACAACAAAACAACAACAGCCCCATTTCTCCTTCTCACTCACACACATACCCAGTCCTCCAAACCCAGGAGAGGTCTCCAGCCTCCAGTGGAGTTGGACTCCCAGCATTGGGCTTTGATTTCCACAGCACACCCACAGATTCAAACACTCATCTCCGGCCGTCAAGAGTCCAGACTTCTGATGTAATCCTCGTTCCTCGATACTCAGCTTCGACACATTACCAATATAATGTAGACGGTTAGGAAGGGTTCAGAGACAAATATGACCTCAGTGGATGGAGGGGAGGAGATGCGACTCCATCAAAGGAGGTGTGAGGCACTCTTTCCCTCTGCTAGCCTGCAGGTCACCCTTCAGCAAAGTGTAACATCTGCTTAGCTCCCCCACCACCCCTCCAATCAGGGTCACTTGAAGCCATGGGAGCAGGTGGTGGATGGTTGTATGAGCAGATGGTGCATATCACAAGTCCTGGTTATGCAACAACTGACGCCAGGCAGACAATCTCTGAAGAGTATTGATAATGCCTGGTCACCCATCTTGGAAAGACTCTCTCTCTGGCTATCCATCTCATAGGATGATGATGGTTCCTTTCAGTCATTTAGTGGGGTTGACCCCACTCCTCAGAAAGGAACAGCATGTGCGTGAGTGGATTTTAGGTGAGTAGGGGGTTGCACAGGTCCAGACCCACCCTCTCGACATCCCCTCCCAGATCCAGCGGCATGATGGGGTCCAAGACGGCTGGGGGAAGTTCTGTTGCAGTGAATGGCCAGACCAAGCTTCGATGCAAGGGATGCCCTTTCCGCGCTTCACGGCACGTGTTTGCTAGATGGCCATTGACCCTACGAGAGGGTTCATCCGCCCTTGACAGGTCTTGTTTTTCGTCCTGCAGGGTGTCTAGCCACCCTCCTCACCAGGCAAGCCTGGTGGGGGAGCCGGTTTAATCGCCGACCACCCGACCATGCGACAGGTAGTACTGGGTTACATGGTACCAGTAGCACTCAGATGAGTGACCTGACCTTGGAAAGACACTGCCCAGAAGGCAATGGCAAACCACTTTGGTAGAAAAATATGCCGAGAACAATCATGGTCATGGAAAGACCATGATCATCTATATCATTTGATGATACATAATGGTCAAAAGAACGATGGACCCTAGGTGGGCAAATGGGACTAGCTTAGTTTGACACTGTGCTGTATGACTCTATGATTCTGTCTTCCAAGTGGTTTAATGCTCCCTGCCGAGCGGCTAACAGTGGACCTGACTGTCTCTCACACTCACCCTTCCCCACTACTGCACATAATTTTCACAGCTCTGTGGGATGGTTAGACCTGCATACTCAACTGAAGATCAGTATCTTCTGGTCCAATAGCAACAATAGACCAGAACAAAAAAACTATTATTAAGGCCAATTTTAAGATGTTTGGAGAAAGGCATGGGGTGTCATGTCAGAGGTATGTTTTTTGCACTGAGGGATAGGAGCATCAAACTCTGCCAGGGATGGTAGTAGAAGCAAATGCATTAGGGGCATTTAAGAGACACTTAGATCAGCACATGGATCATAGAAAAGTGGAGGGTTATGTCGGAGGGTGGAGGTTAGATTGATTGATCTTTGAGTGAGTTAAAGGTTGGCACAACATTGTAGGCTGAAGAGCCTGTACTGAACTTAATGTTCTGTTCCATAGTACATTCCTAAGAACCAACCTGCCATCCACTGGCTAAACAATATCATTGCAAGCACTATAAGGAGTCAATCTGTGTGCTTGCTCTCATTCCATTCGCAAATCATGCACCAGGGAGATCAAGGCTACCCAAGGTGTGAGCTAAAGGTATAGAGGCTGCATACCCATCCCTCAGTACAGGCCTAATTATGGAGAGGCAGAGATTACATAGGCTGAGATGATTCTCACCATCGTACTGTTGCAGCCAATTCATATTAACTTAAAGGTAAGATAAAAATTATTTGTTGCATGTATATCAAAATACCGAAAAGTACAGTGAAATGCCTCACTTGCACCAACAATTGAGTATGCAGTGGGGGCAGCCAGCAAGTGTTATAATACTTCCAGTGCCAACATAACTTACTAACCCTAACCGTTAACATCTTTGGAATGTGGGAGGAACCCGGAGCACCCGGAGGAAACCACGCAGTTATGGGGAGAATGTCCAAATTACTTACAGACAGTGGTGAGAGTTGAACCCAGTCTCTGATCACTGGCACGATCGAGTGTGATGCTACCCTTCCACATGTGGCAGCTGTGCCAGTCCCCAATTGCCACTGAGTCAGTGGAGTCGAATCACTTCCTTGATGTGCTGCAGTCTGTTAGATGAAGGTGCTGTCACACTGCTGTTGAGGAGGGAATAATAGGGCCAGACAATGAAGGAATTAGTGATGCATTTACAAGTCACAATCCCATGCAACTTCAGATTCAGTTACAGATTCATTTGTTTATCACAAGCACATCAACACATAGCTCAGGATGTAACTCAAAAAACGCTGGTGGATCTCAGCAGGTCAGGCAGCATCTGTGGAAAGGAATAAAGAGTCGACGTTTCAGGCCAAGCTCCTTCAGCAGTCCTGAAGAAGGGTCTCAGCCCAAGACGTCAGCTCTTTAATTCCTTTCCAAAGGTGCTGCCTGACCTGCTGAGTTCTTGCAAAAGTGACTGTGTGTTACACTAAATTTCCAGCATCTGCAGAACCTCTTGCGTTTACAACATAAGGGTGTGCTGGGGGCAGCTGCAAGTGTCACCAAACGCTCCGGTACCAACATCACATATCCAGAATTTTCCACAGAATAATGCAAACAGCAACAAGGACAACAACAACAGCAAAGCAAATCCAGGTTAATTAAACCCAAGGATGTAATGTTAGAAAACTCCACCTGTGCAGTGTTGAAAACAAGGTTTACCGAATTTCAAAAAAAGAACTTGAAAAAACAATTATGCAAGAATGAGACATAGCTGATGCAGGCATGGGCGAATGACAGAAATGCAGCAAACTATAGAAACTAATTAACAATGGAATTGGCCATGAGTAACCCTACCCTACTTCGTGGAAATCCTCAGGGTGAAACTGCTGGAGGAGAGATGATATTGGAGCTCTGGCTATAATGAGCACCAGCTACGGTGAGACAGTATCGGTAGAGACAAGTGTCCAAGCACTCTACTGGGAAACCGAGAATTAGTTCTGTTAAATCATCCAAAGGGGTTTGGTGAGTTAAAACCCTTAATGTTTTGAGTGTATAATTTGTCTGTGAAATATGTTCAGTAGTGTTGTAACTGAGAAATGTTTGGAAATGACAATGTGATACTGAGTTATTTTGAATTAGAAAGAATAGAATGCGTTTAAGTATTTAACAGACTGTAATCCTGTTGTATACAGTCAGGTTTTTCTGTAAAAGATTTGTGTATGGACTTTCTGTGGATGACCCACCATTTCATCCAACAACCAAGAAACAACACACACAAAATGCTGGAAGATCTCAGCAGGCCAGGCAGCATCTGTGGAAAAGTGTACAGCTGATGTTTCGGACTGAGATCCTTTATCAGGACTGGGTCTCGGCCCGAAACGTCTCTGTACTCTTTCCTATAGATGCTGCCTGGCCTGCTGAATTCCTCCAGCATTTTGTGTGTGTTGTTTGGATATCCAGCATCAGCAGATTTTGTGACTGAACCAAGAAACAAGATGGAGAGCCACCCAAGATTGAAGAACCAGCAAAGGGAACACAAGATTTCATGACGTAGAGGGTTTAACATGATTGGATGTATCAGTTTATTTCTCATTCTCAAGAATCTGAAATTGATTTTCTGGAAGAACTGAATATCTTTGCAAAGAATTTGATAAGTTACCAAATGAGATTTAGTTTGTTTAAAAGTTGCAATATAGGAGAATGTGTCATGAAAGGACTTCAGCTGTATATTTCTGAGTTTGTTCCCCATTCAGAAAATAGTCTATGCCTTTATTTCTTCTGTATGACCAAACTGTATGACCATACACTTCCGTACACGATATTCCATCTGTTACTTCTTTGCACACTCTTCCAATTTGTCATTCTGCAGACTGCCTGATTCCTCAACACTGCCTGCCCCTCTACCTCTCTTTGTGTCATAGGCAAACTTGGCCACAAATCCACAAAGCCATCCATTCTGTCATCCAAATCATTGACATATAACGTGAAAACAAGTAGTCCCAATATCAACCCCTATGAACACCACTAGCTGCCAGCAGTCAACCAGAAAAGGCCCCCTTTATCCCCACTCTTTACATCTCGCCAGACAGCAATGTTTCTATCCATACCAGTATCTTTCCTGTAAACAATGGGCTCTTATTTTGTTAAACAACCTTCTGTGCAGCTACTTGTCAAAGCCTTCTGAAAATCCAAGCAAACAACATTCATTAACTCTCCTATGTCTGCCCTGCCTATTATTTCCTCAATGAATACCAATAGATTTGTAAGGCAAGATTTTCACCTAAAGAAACAAAGCTGACTTTGCTCTATTTTTTCACATACCTCCAAGAACCCCAAAACCTCATTCTTAAAAATGATTCCAACATCTTCCCAACTACTAAAGTCAGGCTAACTGGCCTAAAATTTCCTTTAATCTTCATAACTCCCATCTTGGAGTGACATTTACAAACATCCAGTCCTCCAAAACCATTACAGAATCTAGTTATTCTTGAAAGTTTATTACTAATGCCTCCACTGTCACTTCAATTACCCCTTTCATAACCTCGGGTGTCGTCCATCAGGTTCAAGTGACTTGAGTTTCAGCTTCCCAACTACCTTCTTCTTAGTAATAGCAAATATATTCACTTCTGTCCCCTGACACTCTTGAATTTCTGACATACTGCTGGTAACTTCCACAATGAAAACTGCTGCAAAATGCTTAATTTCATCTGTCATTTCTTCATCTGCCGTTACTATCTCCTCAGCATCATTTTCAGCCGTCTGACATCCACTCATGCCTCTTTTCCTCTGTACACACCGAAAAACGTTTTGTATCCTAATCTGGCGAGCTTACTTTCATATTTCGTCTTTTCTCTCCATTTTGAGTTGCCTTCTGTTGGTTTTGAAAAGCATTACAATCCTCAAGCTTCCCACTAATTTTTGCTACATTAGATGCCATCCCTTTTGATTTTATGCTCTCTTTGGCTGTTGTGTTATCTTGTCTTTAGAATACTTCTTCTTTGGGATTTATCTGCCCTGTGCCTTCCAAACTGCTCCCAGAAACTCCAGCCATTTTTGTTCTACCGTCATCCCTGCTAATGTTCCATTTCAATGAATGTTGGTCAACTCCTCTCCTATTATATACAGTAACTGAAAGGGTAAACATAGAACACAGAATAATACGGCACAGTACAGGCCCTTCGGCCCACAATGTTGTGACGACCCTCAAACCCTGCCTCCCATATAACCCCCCACCTTAAATTCCTCCATATACCTGTCTAGTAGTCTCTTAAACTTCACTAGTGTATCTGCCTCCACCACTGACTCAGGCAGTGCATTCCACGCACCAACCACTCTGAGTAAAAAACCTTCCTCTTATATCCCCCTTGAACTTCCCACCCCTTACCTTAAAGCCATGTCCTCTTGTATTGAGCAGTGGTGCCCTGGGGAAGAGGCGCTGGCTATCCACTCTATCTATTCCTCTTATTATCTTGTACACCTCTATCATGTCTCCTCTCATGCTCCTTCTCTCCAAAGAGTAAAGCCCTAGCTCCCTTAATCTCTGATCATAATGCATAGTCTCTCAACCAGGCAGCATCCTGGTAAATCTCCACTGTACCCTTTCCAATGCTTCCATATCCTTCCTATAGCGAGGCGACCAGAACTGGACACAGTGCTCCAAGTGTGGTCTAACCAGAGTTTTATAGAGCTGCATCATTATCTTGCGACTCTTAAACTCTATCCTTCGACTTATGAAAGCTAACACCCCATACGCTTTCTTAACTACCCCATCCACCTGTGAGGCAACTTTCAGGGATCTGTGGACATGTACCCCGAGATCTCTCTGCTCCTCCACGCTACCAAGTATCCTGCCATTTACTTTGTACTCTGCCTTGGAGTTTGTCCTTCCAAAGTGCACCACCTCACACTTCTCCGGGTTGAACTCCATCTGCCACTTCTCAGCCCACTTCTGCATCCTATCAATGTCTCTCTGCACAGCACTGCAGCACAGATAAAGCAGCACAGTTCATCCAGCTAATACTAGTTTCTTTGATGGAGCAGCATTGGCTTAATATTGTCCTGGAGAACTGAGAAAATGTTGTCCTCAGGTTATTGAGGTTGGACCTGAACGTGGATGGACTGAAGCCAATGACCAGCATAGCAGTTAGTGTAACACTGAAGATTAGAGCTCAATTCCTGCCATTGCCTTTAAGGAGTTTATACAATTTCCCTGTGATGGCATGAGTTTCCTCCAGGTGCTCCAATTTCCTCCCACATTCCACAGACTTACGGGTTGGTGTCAGTGAGTTGAGGGAATGCCACATTGGCTCCTGAAGCATTGAGATACTTGTGGGCTTCTCCAGTACAATCGTTGAACTGTGTTGCTCATTGACACAAAACTATGCATTTCGCTAAATATTCAAGATTCAAAGATTCAAGCTGCACTTGTTATCAAAGTATATACACAGAATACAACTCTATTCCTCCTCCCACAGGCAGCCATGAAACAAAGACCCACCATGGAATCAGAAACAGGTTTAATATTACCAGCATATGTCATAAAATTAGTTAACTTTGTAGCAGCCGTACAGAGCAACACATAATAATAGAGAAAAAAACTATCAACTATAGTTAATATATATATAAAATAGTTCAATAAGTAGTGCAAAAAATTAAAATAAAACCTCTTCAAAAAACATCAAATGCACAACGCAAAGTGAAAAAGAACAAATTACGCTAACATGTTTCAATTCTTCAATGTACATGTGACAATTGAAACCAATTTCTCAAATCTCTTTAGGTTCTTTCAGCTGAGTCACCCAGAGTAAAAAAACAAGTGACCTGATCTGTAAACTGTTGAATGGTATTTCGGAATAGACCACAGAAAAGTATTTTGAAATTGGGTTTGTGGTTGGGAGAAACATTTCCCAATGTTTGCATCACTTGCATTTTTCCATTGGTTATTTTCGCCTGAAATTGGTTGCTATGATAAGGCAGCAACTGAGAATGATGGAGGAATTTGTACGAGGGAAGTGTTAGATTGATCTTAGACTTAAATGCCTGCAGTAAACAGAATGAGGTAGATGAACTTGTCGCTCAGATACAGATTGGCAGGTGCGATATTTGAGGCAGCACTGAATCATGGCTGAAAGAAGATTATAGCTGGGAGTTTAATGTCCAAGGATAAATGTTGTATCAAAAGGACAGGTGGGAAGGCAGTGGGGGACGGTGTTGTTCTGTTGGTAATAAATGAAATCAAATCATTAGAAAGAGGTGACCTAAGGTCGTAAGGTGTTGAATCATTGTGGATAGAGCTAAGGAATTGCAAGGGTAAAAAGACCCTAATGGGAGGTGTATACAGACCCTCTAACAGTAGTAAGGCAGTGATCTACAAATTACAATGGGAGATAGAAAATGCATGCCAACAGGACAATGTTACAATAGTCATGGGGGTGTTTCAATATGCAGGTAGATTTGGAAAATCAGTTGGTGCTGGATTCCAAGTGGAGGAACTTCTAGCTGGTTTTTAGAGTGGTTTGTGGTTGAGCTGACTATGGGATCAGCTATTCTGGATTGGGTGTTGTGCAATGAACCAGAATTTATTAGCGAGCTAAGGTAAAAGAACCCCTCGGAGAAAGTGATCGTAATATGATCAAATTTACACTAAATTTTGAGAAGGAAAAGCTAAAGTTAGAAGTATCAGTATTACAATGGAGTAAAGAGAATTACATAGGCATGAGAGAGGAGCTGGCCAGAATTGACTGGAAAAGAACACTTTCAGGGATGATGGCAGAGCAGCAATGGTTGGAATTTCTAGAAGCAATTTAGAAGGCACAAGATATATACATCCAAAGAAGTAGTAATCTAAATGCAAGATGACACAACCATGGTTAACATGTGAAGTCAAAGCCAACATAAAAGCCCTATAGAGGGCATATAATAAAGTAAAAATCAATGATAAGTTCAAGGATTGGGAAGCTTTTAAAATCCAACAGAAGGCTACCAATAAAGTCATTTAGGAGGTAAAGATGGAATACAAAAGAAAGCCGGCCAATAATATTAAAGACGATACCAAAAATGTTTCTTCAGATACATGAAGGGTAAAAAAAAAAGGCAAGAATGGATATTACTGCTGGAAAACAATGCTAGAAAAGTAATAATGGGGGCAAGTAAATGGCAGATGAAACTGAATATTATTTTGCATCAGTCTTCACTGTGGAAGATATGAGCGGTTTAGTGGAAGTTTCAGGTGTCAGGGGTCATGAGGTATGAGAAGTTACCATTATTAGAGAGAAGGTTCTTGGGAAACTGAAAGGTCTGAAAGTTGATAAGTTACTTGGAGGGATGGTGTAGACCCAGTTTTCTGAAAGAGGTAGCTGAAGCGATCATGGAGGCATTAGTAATGATCTTTCAAGAATCACTAGATTCTGGAATGGATCCGGAAGACTGGAAAATTGCAACATCACTTTACACTTCAAGAAGGGAGAGATGCAGAAGAAAGGAAACCTATGGTGCCTGAGGCCAGTCGGACGTCAGTGGCTGGAAGGATGTTGGAGCCAATTATTAAGGATGAGGTTCAATGTACTTGGAGGAACATGATAACACAGACCATTGTCAGTATGGTTTCTGCGAGAGAAAATCTTGCCTAAATAACCTGTTGGAATTGTTTGAAGAAATAACAAGCAGATAGACAGAGAAGTGGTTGATGTTGCATACCTGGATTTTCAGGAAGCCTTTGACAAGGTGCCACACATCAGGCTGCTTAACAAGCTACGAGCTCATGGTATTACAGGAAGGGTTCTACATGGATAATGCAGTGGCTGACTGGCAGGTGGCAATGAGTGGAAATAAAGGGTGCTTTTTCTGGTTCACGACCGGTGACTAGTGATGTTCCACAGGGGTCTGGATAGGGACCAATTCTTTTTACATTATATGTCAATGATTTGGATGATGGAATTGATAGCTTTGCTGCAAAGTTTGCAGATGATATGAAGAGAGTGGAGTGGCAGGTAGTGTTGAGGAAGTAGAGAGACTACAGAAGGAATTAGACAGATTAGGAGAATAGGCAAGGAGTGGTAGATGGAATATAGTGTCATGAAGCGTATGGTCATGCACTTTGGTAGAAGAAATGAAAGAGTAGACTACTTTCTAAATGGAGAGAAAATACAAAAACTAAGGTGCAAAGTGTCTCGGGAATCCTCGAGAAACTAGACGAACGCCTTAACCACTTGGCCACGCGCCAACAAACATTCTAGAAGACAAGCTTTGCACTGTACCTCAGAATGTGTGACAATAATGAAGTAATTCAAATCCAACTGGAGCATACTCTTGGAGGGTCCTTACAAACTTTCACCGATGTACCACACAAAGCATCCTATCCATCATCTGATTTCTCATGTAATTTGTTTGGTTGAAGGGCCTGTCCCTGTGTTCCACGTCTATGCTCTATGAAAAGAGACACCCATTAGAATCAGAATCAAGCTTAATATCACCAGCATATGTTCTGAAATTTGTTGTCTTTGTGGCGGTAGTACAGTGCAATATATAATTATAGAGAAAAAGCTGTGAATAAAACTATATAAATATTGTGTAGTTAAATTAAATAAGTAGTGCAAAAATAGAAATTGAAAACATAGTGAGGTAGTGTTCATGGGTTCAGAATCAGATGGCAGAAGGGAAGGAACTGTTCCTGAATTGTTGAGTGTATACCTTCAGGTTTCTGTACCTCCTTCCTGATGGCAGCAATGAGGACGAGGCATGATCTGGATGGTGGGGGCCTTAATGATGGACACTGCCTTTTTTTTTTAGACAGTGAGAGTTGAACCCAGTCTCTGATCACTGGCATGATCGAGTGTGATGCTACCCTTCCACATGTGGCAGCTGTGCCAGTCCCCAATTGCCACTGAGTCAGTGGAGTCGAATCACTTCCTTGATATGCTGCAGTCTGTTGGATGAAGGTGCTGTCACACTGCTGTTGAGGAGGGAATAATAGGGCCAGACAATGAAGGAATCAGTGATGCATTTACAAGTCACAATCCCATGCAACTTCTGATTCAGTTACAGATTCATTTGTTTATCACAAGCACATCAACACATAGCTCAGGATGTAAGTCAAAAAACGCTGGTGGATCTCAGCAGGTCAGGCAGCATCTGTGGAAAGGAATAAAGAGTCGACGTTTCGGGCCAAGCTCCTTCAGCAGTCCTGACGAAGGGTCTCAGCCCAAGACATCAGCTCTTTAATTCCTTTCCAAAGGTGCTGCCTGACCTGCTGAGTTCTTGCAAAAGTGACTGTGTGTTACACTAGATTTCCAGCATCTGCAGAACCTCTTGCGTTTACAACATAAGGGTGTGCTGGGGGCAGCTGCAAGTGTCACCAAACGCTCCGGTACCAACATCACATATCCAGAATTTTCCACAGAATAATGCAAACAGCAACAAGGACAACAACAACAGCAAAGCAAATCCAGGTTAATTAAACCCAAGGATGTAATGTTAGAAAACTCCACCTGTGCAGTGTTGAAAACAAGGTTTACCGAATTTCAAAAAAAGAACTTGAAAAAACAATTATGCAAGAATGAGACATAGCTGATGCAGGCATGGGCGAATGACAGAAATGCAGCAAACTATAGAAACTAATTAACAATGGAATTGGCCATGAGTAACCCTACCCTACTTCGTGGAAATCCTCAGGGTGAAACTGCTGGAGGAGAGATGATATTGGAGCTCTGGCTATAATGAGCACCAGCTACGGTGAGACAGTATCGGTAGAGACAAGTGTCCAAGCACTCTACTGGGAAACCGGGAATTAGTTCTGTTAAATCATCCAAAGGGGTTTGGTGAGTTAAAACCCCTAATGTTCTGAGTGTATAATTTGTCTGTGAAATATGTTCAGTAGTGTTGTAACTGAGAAATGTTTGGAAATGACAATGTGATACTGAGTTATTTTGAATTAGAAAGAATAGAATGCGTTTAAGTATTTAACAGACTGTAATCCTGTTGTATACAGTCAGGTTTTTCTGTAAAAGATTTGTGTATGGACTTTCTGTGGATGACCCACCATTTCATCCAACAACCAAGAAACAACACACACAAAATGCTGGAAGATCTCAGCAGGCCAGGCAGCATCTGTGGAAAAGTGTACAGCTGATGTTTCGGACTGAGATCCTTTATCAGGACTGGGTCTCGGCCCGAAACGTCTCTGTACTCTTTCCTATAGATGCTGCCTGGCCTGCTGAATTCCTCCAGCATTTTGTGTGTGTTGTTTGGATATCCAGCATCAGCAGATTTTGTGACTGAACCAAGAAACAAGATGGAGAGCCACCCAAGATTGAAGAACCAGCAAAGGGAACACAAGATTTCATGACGTAGAGGGTTTAACATGATTGGATGTATCAGTTTATTTCTCATTCTCAAGAATCTGAATTTGATTTTCTGGAAGAACTGAATATCTTTGCAAAGAATTTGATAAGTTACCAAATGAGATTTAGTTTGTTTAAAAGTTGCAATATAGGAGAATGTGTCATGAAAGGACTTCAGCTGTATATTTCTGAGTTTGTTCCCCATTCAGAAAATAGTCTATGCCTTTATTTCTTCTGTATGACCAAACTGTATGACCATACACTTCCGTACACGATATTCCATCTGTTACTTCTTTGCACACTCTTCCAATTTGTCATTCTGCAGACTGCCTGATTCCTCAACACTGCCTGCCCCTCTACCTCTCTTTGTGTCATAGGCAAACTTGGCCACAAATCCACAAAGCCATCCATTCTGTCATCCAAATCATTGACATATAACGTGAAAACAAGTAGTCCCAATATCAACCCCTATGAACACCACTAGCTGCCAGCAGTCAACCAGAAAAGGCCCCCTTTATCCCCACTCTTTACATCTCGCCAGACAGCAATGTTTCTATCCATACCAGTATCTTTCCTGTAAACAATGGGCTCTTATTTTGTTAAACAACCTTCTGTGCAGCTACTTGTCAAAGCCTTCTGAAAATCCAAGCAAACAACATTCATTAACTCTCCTATGTCTGCCCTGCCTATTATTTCCTCAATGAATACCAATAGATTTGTAAGGCAAGATTTTCACCTAAAGAAACAAAGCTGACTTTGCTCTATTTTTTCACATACCTCCAAGAACCCCAAAACCTCATTCTTAAAAATGATTCCAACATCTTCCCAACTACTAAAGTCAGGCTAACTGGCCTAAAATTTCCTTTAATCTTCATAACTCCCATCTTGGAGTGACATTTACAAACATCCAGTCCTCCAAAACCATTACAGAATCTAGTTATTCTTGAAAGTTTATTACTAATGCCTCCACTGTCACTTCAATTACCCCTTTCATAACCTCGGGTGTCGTCCATCAGGTTCAAGTGACTTGAGTTTCAGCTTCCCAACTACCTTCTTCTTAGTAATAGCAAATATATTCACTTCTGTCCCCTGACACTCTTGAATTTCTGACATACTGCTGGTAACTTCCACAATGAAAACTGCTGCAAAATGCTTAATTTCATCTGTCATTTCTTCATCTGCCGTTACTATCTCCTCAGCATCATTTTCAGCCGTCTGACATCCACTCATGCCTCTTTTCCTCTGTACACACCGAAAAACGTTTTGTATCCTAATCTGGCGAGCTTACTTTCATATTTCGTCTTTTCTCTCCATTTTGAGTTGCCTTCTGTTGGTTTTGAAAAGCATTACAATCCTCAAGCTTCCCACTAATTTTTGCTACATTAGATGCCATCCCTTTTGATTTTATGCTCTCTTTGGCTGTTGTGTTATCTTGTCTTTAGAATACTTCTTCTTTGGGATTTATCTGCCCTGTGCCTTCCAAACTGCTCCCAGAAACTCCAGCCATTTTTGTTCTACCGTCATCCCTGCTAATGTTCCATTTCAATGAATGTTGGTCAACTCCTCTCCTATTATATACAGTAACTGAAAGGGTAAACATAGAACACAGAATAATACGGCACAGTACAGGCCCTTCGGCCCACAATGTTGTGACGACCCTCAAACCCTGCCTCCCATATAACCCCCCACCTTAAATTCCTCCATATACCTGTCTAGTAGTCTCTTAAACTTCACTAGTGTATCTGCCTCCACCACTGACTCAGGCAGTGCATTCCACGCACCAACCACTCTGAGTAAAAAACCTTCCTCTTATATCCCCCTTGAACTTCCCACCCCTTACCTTAAAGCCATGTCCTCTTGTATTGAGCAGTGGTGCCCTGGGGAAGAGGCGCTGGCTATCCACTCTATCTATTCCTCTTATTATCTTGTACACCTCTATCATGTCTCCTCTCATGCTCCTTCTCTCCAAAGAGTAAAGCCCTAGCTCCCTTAATCTCTGATCATAATGCATAGTCTCTCAACCAGGCAGCATCCTGGTAAATCTCCACTGTACCCTTTCCAATGCTTCCATATCCTTCCTATAGCGAGGCGACCAGAACTGGACACAGTGCTCCAAGTGTGGTCTAACCAGAGTTTTATAGAGCTGCATCATTATCTTGCGACTCTTAAACTCTATCCTTCGACTTATGAAAGCTAACACCCCATACGCTTTCTTAACTACCCCATCCACCTGTGAGGCAACTTTCAGGGATCTGTGGACATGTACCCCGAGATCTCTCTGCTCCTCCACGCTACCAAGTATCCTGCCATTTACTTTGTACTCTGCCTTGGAGTTTGTCCTTCCAAAGTGCACCACCTCACACTTCTCCGGGTTGAACTCCATCTGCCACTTCTCAGCCCACTTCTGCATCCTATCAATGTCTCTCTGCACAGCACTGCAGCACAGATAAAGCAGCACAGTTCATCCAGCTAATACTAGTTTCTTTGATGGAGCAGCATTGGCTTAATATTGTCCTGGAGAACTGAGAAAATGTTGTCCTCAGGTTATTGAGGTTGGACCTGAACGTGGATGGACTGAAGCCAATGACCAGCATAGCAGTTAGTGTAACACTGAAGATTAGAGCTCAATTCCTGCCATTGCCTTTAAGGAGTTTATACAATTTCCCTGTGATGGCATGAGTTTCCTCCAGGTGCTCCAATTTCCTCCCACATTCCACAGACTTACGGGTTGGTGTCAGTGAGTTGAGGGAATGCCACATTGGCTCCTGAAGCATTGAGATACTTGTGGGCTTCTCCAGTACAATCGTTGAACTGTGTTGCACATTGACACAAAACTATGCATTTCGCTAAATATTCAAGATTCAAAGATTCAAGCTGCACTTGTTATCAAAGTATATACACAGAATACAACTCTATTCCTCCTCCCACAGGCAGCCATGAAACAAAGACCCACCATGGAATCAGAAACAGGTTTAATATTACCAGCATATGTCATAAAATTAGTTAACTTTGCAGCAGCCGTACAGAGCAACACATAATAATAGAGAAAAAAACTATCAACTATAGTTAATATATATATAAAATAGTTCAATAAGTAGTGCAAAAAATTAAAATAAAACCTCTTCAAAAAACATCAAATGCACAACGCAAAGTGAAAAAGAACAAATTACGCCAACATGTTTCAATTCTTCAATGTACATGTGACAAATGAAACCAATTTCTCAAATCTCTTTAGGTTCTTTCAGCTGAGTCACCCAGAGTAAAAAAACAAGTGACCTGATCTGTAAACTGTTGAATGGTATTTCGGAATAGACCACAGAAAAGTATTTTGAAATTGGGTTTGTGGTTGGGAGAAACATTTCCCAATGTTTGCATCACTTGCATTTTTCCATTGGTTATTTTCGCCTGAAATTGGTTGCTATGATAAGGCAACAACTGAGAATGATGGAGGAATTTGTAGGAGGGAAGTGTTAGATTGATCTTAGACTTGAATGCCTGCAGTAAACAAAATGAGGTAGATGAACTTGTCGCTCAGATACAGATTGGCAGGTGCGATATTTGAGGCAGCACTGAATCATGGCTGAAAGAAGATTATAGCTGGGAGTTTAATGTCCAAGGATAAATGTTGTATCAAAAGGACAGGTGGGAAGGCAGTGGGGGACGGTGTTGTTCTGTTGGTAATAAATGAAATCAAATCATTAGAAAGAGGTGACCTAAGGTCGTAAGGTGTTGAATCATTGTGGATAGAGCTAAGGAATTGCAAGGGTAAAAAGACCCTAATGGGAGGTGTATACAGACCCTCTAACAGTAGTAAGGCAGTGATCTACAAATTACAATGGGAGATAGAAAATGCATGCCAACAGGACAATGTTACAATAGTCATGGGGGTGTTTCAATATGCAGGTAGATTTGGAAAATCAGTTGGTGCTGGATTCCAAGTGGAGGAACTTCTAGCTGGTTTTTAGAGTGGTTTGTGGTTGAGCTGACTATGGGATCAGCTATTCTGGATTGGGTGTTGTGCAATGAACCAGAATTTATTAGCGAGCTAAGGTAAAAGAACCCCTCGGAGAAAGTGATCGTAATATGATCAAATTTACACTAAATTTTGAGAAGGAAAAGCTAAAGTTAGAGGTATCAGTATTACAATGGAGTAAAGAGAATTACATAGGCATGAGAGAGGAGCTGGCCAGAATTGACTGGAAAAGAACACTTTCAGGGATGATGGCAGAGCAGCAATGGTTGGAATTTCTAGAAGCAATTTAGAAGGCACAAGATATATACATCCAAAGAAGTAGTAATCTAAATGCAAGATGACACAACCATGGTTAACATGTGAAGTCAAAGCCAACATAAAAGCCCTATAGAGGGCATATAATAAAGTAAAAATCAATGATAAGTTCAAGGATTGGGAAGCTTTTAAAATCCAACAGAAGGCTACCAATAAAGTCATTTAGGAGGTAAAGATGGAATACAAAAGAAAGCCGGCCAATAATATTAAAGACGATACCAAAAATGTTTCTTCAGATACATGAAGGGTAAAAAAAAAGGCAAGAATGGATATTACTGCTGGAAAACAATGCTAGAAAAGTAATAATGGGGGCAAGTAAATGGCAGATGAAACTGAATATTATTTTGCATCAGTCTTCACTGTGGAAGATACGAGCGGTTTAGTGGAAGTTTCAGGTGTCAGGGGTCATGAGGTATGAGAAGTTACCATTATTAGAGAGAAGGTTCTTGGGAAACTGAAAGGTCTGAAAGTTGATAAGTTACTTGGAGGGATGGTGTAGACCCAGTTTTCTGAAAGAGGTAGCTGAAGCGATCATGGAGGCATTAGTAATGATCTTTCAAGAATCACTAGATTCTGGAATGGATCCGGAAGACTGGAAAATTGCAACGTCACTTTACACTTCAAGAAGGGAGAGATGCAGAAGAAAGGAAACCTATGGTGCTTGAGGCCAGTCGGACGTCAGTGGCTGGAAGGATGTTGGAGCCAATTATTAAGGATGAGGTTCAATGTACTTGGAGGAACATGATAACACAGACCATTGTCAGTATGGTTTCTGCGAGAGAAAATCTTGCCTAAATAACCTGTTGGAATTGTTTGAAGAAATAACAAGCAGATAGACAGAGAAGTGGTTGATGTTGCATACCTGGATTTTCAGGAAGCCTTTGACAAGGTGCCACACATCAGGCTGCTTAACAAGCTACGAGCTCATGGTATTACAGGAAGGGTTCTACATGGATAATGCAGTGGCTGACTGGCAGGTGGCAATGAGTGGAAATAAAGGGTGCTTTTTCTGGTTCACGACCGGTGACTAGTGATGTTCCACAGGGGTCTGGATAGGGACCAATTCTTTTTACATTATATGTCAATGATTTGGATGATGGAATTGATAGCTTTGCTGCAAAGTTTGCAGATGATATGAAGAGAGTGGAGTGGCAGGTAGTGTTGAGGAAGTAGAGAGACTACAGAAGGAATTAGACAGATTAGGAGAATAGGCAAGGAGTGGTAGATGGAATATAGTGTCATGAAGCGTATGGTCATGCACTTTGGTAGAAGAAATGAAAGAGTAGACTACTTTCTAAATGGAGAGAAAATACAAAAACTAAGGTGCAAAGTGTCTCGGGAATCCTCGAGAAACTAGACGAACGCCTTAACCACTTGGCCACGCGCCAACAAACATTCTAGAAGACAAGCTTTGCACTGTACCTCAGAATGTGTGACAATAATGAAGCAATTCAAATCCAACTGGAGCATACTCTTGGAGGGTCCTTACAAACTTTCACCGATGTACCACACAAAGCATCCTATCCATCATCTGATTTCTCATGTAATTTGTTTGGTTGAAGGGCCTGTCCCTGTGTTCCACGTCTATGCTCTATGAAAAGAGACACCCATTAGAATCAGAATCAAGCTTAATATCACCAGCATATGTTCTGAAATTTGTTGTCTTTGTGGCGGTAGTACAGTGCAATATATAATTATAGAGAAAAAACTGTGAATAAAACTATATAAATATTGTGTAGTTAAATTAAATAAGTAGTGCAAAAATAGAAATTGAAAACATAGTGAGGTAGTGTTCATGGGTTCAGAATCAGATGGCAGAAGGGAAGGAACTGTTCCTGAATTGTTAAGTGTATACCTTCAGGTTTCTGTACCTCCTTCCTGATGGCAGCAATGAGGACGAGGCATGATCTGGATGGTGGGGTCCTTAATGATGGACACTGCCTTTTTTTTTAGACACCTCTCCTTGAAACTGTCCTGGATACTACGAAGGTTGTTACTGATGATAGAGCTGACTAAGTTTACAACTCTCTGCAGCTTGCTTCAATCTATTATAAGACCGAAAGATATAGGAGCAGAATTAGGCCATTTCGCCCATCAGTTCTGCTCCACCATTTCCCAGCATCCTTTGCTCTCGCCACACTTACAAACTTGCTCCCCACTCCATGTTGACAAATAGAGAACGGTGCAAAAGTCTTAGGCACCTGAGCTCTATATATACGCCTAATACTTTCACACAGTTCTGCATCTCTGAGTCAAGCCCAGTCAAGTTGCATTTATTATTATGTGAACATGTACAGTGAGGTACAAGTACAAGGAAACACTTGCAGCAGTATCATGGACACGAGGCCTCAAACAACATGCAGAATATAATTTATGCACAAATTGTACATGAGAACAAAAAGACTGTGCTAACCGAGACCATGTGTGAAATAGCCACATCCGTTCCATAGACACAAGAGACTGCGCAGCACAGGCTCTTTGGGTTATAAGGGCCTGTTACCATGCTGCATCACTAAATAAATAATAAAAATAGATTCTATAGATGCTGGACATCTTGAGAAGCCACACAATGGGCCAGAGGACCCTATCAGATCAGGCATCACTGATGGAAAGGAATGAACATTTGATGTTTCAGGCCGAGACCCTTGATCAGGACCAGATAGTGTTCCTTGGCTGATGTGGGGTTAATGTTGCTTGCACAGGTCAGTTCAAGAACCTGTTCCTGAATTGAGTGGTGATGTCTTCAACCTCTGTACAAACTGCCTGATGATAGCGGTAAGAAGAGGGCATGGCCCAGCTGGTAGGGATCCTTGGTGATAGCTGCCACGTTCTTAAGCAAACACATCATGTAGATGCTTTAAATGGTGGGGAAGGCAAGATTCATTTGCTTCACTGCTGTAGGGCATGCACACAGTTGTGTTGAATTTGCTATTTGTGATTTCACAATGGAAAAGGTTATTTTTAAACATAATCACTGAAGGAAAGATGGAAACATCAGCAACTTGTATCCATCTCTAATTGCCCCATAACTGAGGAGACAAATGCCAAACGAGATTGATCATTTTGGAGACATAGACACTGAGTGGCCACTTTATTAGGTACATCCGTACACCTGGTCATTAAAGCAAGTATCTCATCAGCTGATCATGCGGCAGCAACTCAGTGCAGAAAAGCATGTAGGTATGGTCACGAGGTTTAGTTGTTCACACTAAACACCAGAATGGGGAAGAAATGTGATCCAAATGACTTTGACTGTGAAATGATTGTCAATGCCAGACAAGATGGTTAGAGTTTTGCAGAAATTGCTGATCACCTGGGATTCACACTGTGACATACCTCTGGCTGAAGGAATTTCTGTTTTAGCCAGCAGAAGGTGAATCTGTGAAATTCATTGCCACAGATGGTTGCGGAGTCCAAGCCACTGGGTATATTTAAAGCGGTGGTCAACAGGGTCTTGATTAGTAAGGGTAGCAAAACTAAAGAGAGGAAAAGGCAGAGGAATGAGGTTGAGATTATTAATAAATCAGTCATGATCAAATGACAAAGCAAATCCAATCGGCTGAATGGCATAATTGTGCTTCTATGTCTTATGGTCTTAGCTGCCATATCTAATTAATAAACTTAGTCCATCCTTGAATATCAAATTTTTCAGAATCAGAATCAGGTTTAATATTCCCGACTTATGTTTGATCTGAATCTTAAGGCAACCGTTCCTTAACCAGTTTAATTAAAGTCAAAGTCAATGTATAATCTAAGTACATACATGTCATCATGTACTACCCTGAGTTTTATTTTATTGCAGGCATTTATGGGAAAATAAGAAATGCAATACAATACGATGCAATATTCCTACTGATGCCTATTTTAGGAATATCTCTCATCTCTTCCCAATGTCTCAGCTAATCATTTCAATTCCAAAGAAGATAAAAGTAAGAAAGAACTTTAATAACTTCATAATCCCAAGAGATTGCAAGAAATCTTGAGCAACACACACAAAATGTTGAGCGACCTGAGCAGGTTCCCATCCTGTTTACCCACCTCCATAGATACTGCTTAACTTGCTGAGTTCCTCCAGCATTTTGAGAGTGTTGTTTTCATTTAGATATTTTCTTTCACCTCCTCTGCTGGTATCAAAAATCCCACCTGATGATATAACTTTCAAAGATAATTTTTATGATAGTTTTTCTTTAGAGATACAGCACAGTAACAGGCCAGCACCACCCAGTTATACCCATGTGACCAATGAACTGACCAACCACATGCCTTTGGAATGTAGGAGGAAACCAGAGCACTCGGAGGAAACCCATGCAGGTATTTGGGGATAAAATCATGAGTTTATTCTGGATGGAATGTCTGAAACAAATGTTTTTACTTAAATATGAATAAGTTATAGAGATCACTGTTCTTTCTCAAGGTTTTAATATGGAGTAAGGTCAGAGGTAGGTTTTACACAGATAGTGGTGGGTGTGTGGAAAGTACTACCAGGGCTGGTGGGTCATGGGAAAACTACAAACTCCTTACAGATAACAGTGGGAATTCAACCACAGTCACTAGCACTGTAAAGAAATGTGCTAACCCCTTCACTACCGTAGTCACTGACCATAGTTAGGTAAGTTTTAAAGCAGGTCTTCCCAATCTGGGGACAATGGACTCATTGGTTCATGGTAGGGATCCATGACATAAAAAGGTTGGGAATCCCTAGTTTAGTGGAATATGTCCAAACGTGGGGAAGGGGGACTAGCTCAGAACATGTTGGTCCAAAAGGTCTCTTTCTGTGACCCCACAACAACTTTTATTGTATTTCTGTTTCCTCATACAACAGTGCAACATGGTGCCTGGTGCAGTGGTGTTGGGCAACACTCTCACCCAGTTGAGAAAATGTATTGCACAGAGATCAAGCAACACACATCAAAGTTGCTGGTGAACACAGCAGGCCAGGCAGCATCTCTAGGAAGAGGTACAGTCAACGTTTCAGGCCGAAACCCTTCGTCAGGACTAACTGAAGGAAGAGTGAGTAAGGGATTTGAAAGTGGGAGGGGGAGGGGGAGATCCAAAATGATAGGAGAAGACAGGAGGGGGAGGGATGGAGCCAAGAGCTGGACAGGTGATAGGCAAAAGGGATACGAGAGGATCATGGGACAGGAGGTCCAGGAAGAAAGACAAGGGGGGGGGACCCAGAGGATGGGCAAGAGGTATATTCAGAGGGACAGAGGGAGAAAAAGGAGAGTGAGAGAAAGAATGTGTTCATAAAAATGAGTAACAGATAGGGTACGGGGGGAGGTGGGGCCTTAGCGGAAGTTAGAGAAGTCTCTATCCTTCCCCCTCCTGTCTTCTCCCATCATTTTGGATCTCCCCCTCCCCCTCCAACTTTCAAATCCCTTACTCACTCTTCCTTCAGTTAGTCCTGACGAAGGGTCTCGGCCTGAAACATCGACTGTACCTCTTCCTAGAGATGCTGCCTGGCCTGCTGCATTCACCAGCAATTTTGATGTGTGTTGCTTGAATTTCCAGCATCTGCAGAATTCCTGTTGTTTGCACAGAGATCATTTCACTCTCAACTTAATATCGCCTGTTCAGTTTACATCCTGTAAGCCCAAAAGCCAACCTTTCAAAACTGCCTTTGTATTAAACACATTCAAGCTTATCATTGATTAAATTATGATCAAAGTTTGTATTTTATCAGGAATCACAGGGGTAGTATGAAGAGGCAACAATGTGTACTGTAAGCACATCCGCACCCAATTTCTCCGCACACAATGCCTTTTGGGTGGACTTGATTGGTATCAATACTAGCGGTATTTTCATAAACATATTTCCTCACTGTTGACAGATCAATGTCCATTTTCACTCAATGAATGCTGGGAAGTTAACCTTGGAGAGTGTTATAACTGACACTTTTACGCAGGAATGTTATTGAGTATATGAGTCTGCCCCAGCCATCTAGCCTCCACTTTCACTAAAACCTACACTAATCCTGGGTGTCCAGGGAGGGGTAGCTATTCTGGTGAAGGGGCTTGTTGTGTCCATCCTGGGGCAGCTCAGTTGCCGTTAGAGCCCACCGAACACGTGGCTCCCATCTGTATCTCCAAGTAGCTGTTTCCTAGCGACAATGATCACGCCCTGCGGCACCGCTTCAACAGGGGAGCTGAACCAAGTGAGGGTATTCAGCGCGTCTCATACCTATCACGGTCTTGGCTTGTTCGTACCACTGGACCCAATCTTCTGAGGCTGAGACAGTGGAACTGCACCAGTGCACCGACTTCTCCA
Organism: Mobula hypostoma; assembly: GCF_963921235.1. NCBI lineage: Eukaryota > Metazoa > Chordata > Chondrichthyes > Myliobatiformes > Myliobatidae > Mobula > Mobula hypostoma. The sequence continues at coordinate 9,752,746 of NC_086102.1, read as the reverse complement.
CTTTAAAAACTAGCCCACACAGGCTTCCTCTCATTGTTGGACACACTGGCCAGCCACCACAATAAACACATTCTCTTTGGACTGAAGGTGGATGACAGCTGACTTGATAGAGGTGTACCAGGTGGTAAGTAGCATAGATCAAGTGAACAGCCAGAGACTATTCCCCAGGGTGAAAATGACAAATACAAGGGGGCATAATGTTAAGGTGATTGGAGGAAAGTGTAAGAGGTAAAAGGTAAGTTCTTTACACAGAGAGTGGTGGGTCCATGGAACATCCTGCCAGGGGTGGTGGTAGAGGCAGATGCATTACGGACATTTAAAAGGCTCTTAGATAGGCACATGGATGAGAGGAAGAAGGACTACAGTATGTAGGAGGGAAGAGTTAGATTGATCTTAGAGCACGTTAAAAGTTCAGCACAACATTGTGAGCTGACACAATGTACTGTAATGGTCCATAGAGTCATGGAGTCAAAGAGAAGTACAGCACAGAAGCAGGCTCTTTGGCCCATCCGGTCCATGCCAAAAACATTGAAATTGCATATTCCCATCAACCTGCACCGGGACCATAGTCCTCCATATCTCTATCCATGTGCCTATCCAAACTTCTCTTAAATGTTGAAATCGAGCTCGCACGCACCACTTGGCAGTTCGCTCCACACTCTCACGTCCTTCTGAGTGAAGAAGTTTTTCTTCATGTTTCCCTTAAACTATTCATCTTTCACCCTTAACCCCTGAGCTCTGGTTGTAGTCCCATCCAACATCAGAGGATTGCATTTACCCTATCTTTACCCCTCATAATTTTGTATACCTCCATCAAAATCTCCTCTCAATCATCAACATTCTAAAGAATAAAGTCCTAACCTATTCAATCTTTTTTGTAACTCAGGTCCACCAGGCCCAGCAACATCCTTGTAAATTTTCTTCGTACTCTTTCAACCTTGTATCATTTCTTAATGCATGCATTACTAAATGACAATAAAAGAGGACTGCGTGTCTTCATAATCTAATCTTTTCTGTAAGTAGGTGACAAAAACAGCACACAATACTCCAAGCAACACACACAGAATGCTGGAGGAACTCAACAGGCTAGGCACCATTTACGGAAAAAAGTACAATCGAAATCTTGGGCCAAGACCCTTCGGCAGGACTGGAGAAAAAAAAGCTGAGGGGTAGATTTTAAAGGTGGGGATAGAGGAGAAAGAAACACAAGGTGACAGGTGAAACCTGAAGGGGAAGGAATAAAGTAAAGAGCTGGGAAGTTGATTGGTGAAAGAGATACAGGGCTGGAGAAGGAGGATTCTGATAGAAGAGGACGGAAGGCCATGGAAGAAAGAAAAAGGTTGTTGAAGCAGCAGAGAGAGGCGATGGGTGGGCAAGGAGATAAGGTGAGAGTGGGAACAGGGGATGGAGAGCGGTGAAGTGGTGGGTGGCGGGGGGACATTATTACCGGAAGTTCGAGAAATCGATGTTCATGTCATTAGGTTGAAAACTTCCCAAACGGAATACAAGGTTTTGTTCCTCCAGCCTAAGTGTGGCCTCATCATGACAGTGGAGCAGGCCATGGATAGACACATCAGAATGGGAATAGGGAATTAAAATGGGTGGCCACTGGAAGATCCTGCTTTTACTGGTGGATAGAGCGTAGGTGCTCAGCGAAGCAGTCTCCCAATCAACGTCGGGTCTCACTGATATACAGGCGGCCACACTGGGAGCATTGGGCACAGTATATGACCCCAACAGACTCACAGGTGAAGTGTCGCCTCACATGGAAGAACTGTTTGGAGCCCTAAATAGTAGTGAGGGAGGAGGTGTAGGGGCAGGTGTAGCATTTGTTCCGCTTGCAAGGATGTGCCAGGATGGAGATCAGTGGGGAGGAACGAATGGAAAAAGGATTCGCATAGGGAGCAATCCCTGCAGAAAGCAGAAATTGGGGCCGGTGGGGGGGGGGGCGTGCAGGTGGGAGATGTGCTTGGTGGTGCGATCCCATTGGAGACGGTGGAAATTTTGGAGAGTTATGTGCTGGATGCAGAGGCTGTTGGGGTGGTAGGTGAGGTCAAGAGGAACCCTATCCCTGGTAGGGTGGTGGGAGAATGGGGTGAGAGCAGACGTGTGTGAAATGGAAGAGATGCCGTTGAGGGCAGCATGGATGGTAGAGGTAGTGAAGCCCCTTTCTTTGAAAAAGGAGGACATTTCCTTTGTTCCAGAATGAAAAGCCTCATTCCGAGAGCAGATGCAGCAGCGATGGAGGAATTGGAAAAGGGGATGGTATTTTTATAAGTAACAAGGTAGGAGGAGGAATAGTCCAGGTAGCTGAGAGAATCCGTGGTTTATAATTGACGTCAGTAGATAAGCTGTCTCCAGAGACAGAGACAGAGAGATTGAGAAAGGGGAGGGAGGTGTCGGAAATGGACCAGGTGAATTTGAGGGCAGGGTGGAAGTTGGAGCCAATGCAGTTACCAATGTAGCGTAGGAAAAGTGTGGGTCGGTCACCAGTGTAGGCTTAGAACATACTCTTCCACATAGCCGACAAGCAGGTAGGCACAACTGGGACCCATGTAGATGCCCATGGCTACACTTTTTGATGGAAGGAAGTGGGAGGAGCCAAATGAGAAATTATTTAGAGTGAGGACAAGTTCAGCTAGGCGGAGGAGAGCGATGGTGATGGGGAACTGGTTGGGCTTGGCGTCCAGAGAGAAACGGACATCTTTGAGGCCTTCTTAATGGGGATGGACGTGTATAGGGACTGGACATCCATAGCAAAAATATGATGGGGGCCAGGGAACCTGAAATCATTGAACAGATCCAAAGCGTGTGAGGTGTCACAGATGTAGGTAGGAAGGGACTGATCTAAATGGGATAAAACAAGAGTCAAGGTATGCAGATAGGAGATATGAATACTCCAAATTAGGCTTCAGCAATGTCTTATATAACTTTAACATAACATCCCACCTCCTGTCACAAACAAGAGAAAATCTCCAGATGCTGGAAATGTAAGCCATACATACAAAATACTGGAGGACCTCAGCAGGTCAGGTAGCATCTAAGGAAACGAGTAAACAGCCCTGATGAAAGGCCTTGGCACTTTGCGTGTGTTGATCCCATCTCCTGTATGTAGTACATTGATTTATGAAGGCCAATATTCCAAAAGCATTTTTTTATGACCCTATCTGCCTGTGATACTACTTTCAATGAGTTATGTACTTGAATTTCTAGATCCCTTTGTTCTACCACACTCCTCAGAGTCCTGCCACTCACTGTGCAAGACCTACCCTGATTGGCGCTACTGAAGTGCAAAACCTCACATTTGTCTGCATTAAATTCCATCTGCCGTTTCTCAGCCCGTTTTCCCAGCTGATGCTGATCCCTCTGCAAGCCATGATGGCCTTCCTCACTGTCCGCTACACCCCCAATCTTAGTGTCATCCACAAACTTCTGATCCAGTTCACCACATTATCATCCAGATCGTTGATATAGATGACAAACATCAAAGGACCCAGCACTGATTCCCGCAGGACACCGCTAGTCACAGGCTTCCAGTTAGAGAGGCAACCCTCTACTGCCACTTTCTGATTTCTCCCACAAAGCCAAAACGTAATCCAACATCTGCCTCCACAACCTCTCCATGAGCAGCCCTGGCACTTTGATTCCCATCTTCCCTGCAATTCTAGTTTAAGTCCCACCACGCAGCATCAACAAACCTTCCCGTTAGCATATTAGTCCCCTCCAGTTCAGGTGCAATCTATCCTTTCTGTATAGGTCCCACCTCCCCTGGAAAAGAGCCCAGTGATCCAAAATCTTATACCCTCCCTCCTGGATGAGTCCCAGGAATCACTGGGAATTATCCATTTCTTTAAGGAGGTTTTGAGAACATCCAACACAAGCATTCTCTCTTCTCCCTCCTCCCAACAGGCAGAAGGTACAAAAGTGCCTGAAAGCATGTACAGTAGGCTCAAGGATAGTTTCTATCCCACCCTTGAATGACAAGGTGGACTCTTAACCTGACAGCTGACTCGTTATGATCATAGACCTTATTGCTTATCTGCACCGAACTTTCTCCGTAGCTGTTACATTATATTCTGCATTGTTATCGTTTTACTTTGCACTACCTCGTTGCACTGGGTAATGATCGGATATGTATAAACATTATAGGCATCCGTTAGTCTCACGAGACCATGGATTTGCACCCTGGAAGGTCTCCAGGGCGCAGGCCTGGGCAAGGTTGTATGGAAGACTGGCAGTTGCCCATGCTGTAAATTTCCCCTCTCCACGCCACCGATGTTGTCCAAGGGGAGGGCATTAGGACCCATAAAGCTTGGCACCGGTGTCGGTGCAGAGCAATGTGTGGTTAAGTGCCTTGCTCAAGGACACACACACTGCCTCGGCCAAGGCTCGAACTAGCGACCTACAAATCATTAGACGAACGCCTTAACCACTTGGCCACGTGCCAACAAACATTATAGAAGACAAGCTTTGCACTGTACCTCAGAATGTGTGACAATAATGAAGCAATTCAAATCCAACTGGAGCATACTCTTGGAGGGTCCTTACAAACTTTCACCGATGTACCACAAAAAGCATCCTATCCATCATCTGATTTCTCATGTAATTTGTTTGGCTGAAGGGCCTCTCCCTGTGTTCCACGTCTATGCTCTATGAAAAGAGACACCCATTAGAATCAGAATCAAGCTTAATATCACCAGCATATGTTCTGAAATTTGTTGTCTTTGTGGCGGTAGTACAGTGCAATATATAATTATAGAGAAAAAGCTGTGAATAAAACTATATAAATATTGTGTAGTTAAATTAAATAAGTAGTGCAAAAATAGAAATTGAAAACATGGTGAGGTAGTGTTCATGGGTTCAGAATCAGATGGCAGAAGGGAAGGAACTGTTCCTGAATTGTTGAGTGTATACCTTCAGGTTTCTGTACCTCCTTCCTGATGGCAGCAATGAGGACGAGGCATGATCTGGATGGTGGGGGTCCTTAATGATGGACACTGCCTTTTTTTTTTAGACACCTCTCCTTGAAACTGTCCTGGATACTACGAAGGTTGTTACTGATGATAGAGCTGACTAAGTTTACAACTCTCTGCAGCTTGCTTCAATCTATTATAAGACCGAAAGATATAGGAGCAGAATTAGGCCATTTCGCCCATCAGTTCTGCTCCACCATTTCATCATGGTTGATCTAATTTTCCTCTCAGCCCCAATCTCCTGTCTTCTCCCTGTATCTCTTCATGCCCGGACCAATCAAGAATCCATCAACCTCTGTCTTAAAAATACATCAAGACTTGACCTCTACAGCTGCCTGTGGCAACGAATTCCACAGATTCACCTCTCTCTGGCTACAGAAATTACTGCTCATCATTCTAAAAGGATGCCCCTCTATTCTGAGGCTGTGTCCTCTGGTCTTAGACTCTCCCACCATAGGAAACACCTCACATCCGCTCTATCAAGGCCTTTCACCATTCCACAGGTTTCAATGAGCTAATCCTTCTGAATTCAAGAGCCATCAAACACTCTTCATATGACAAGTCATTCAATCCTAGCATCATTTTCATGAACCTCCTTTGAACCCTCTCCAGTTTCAGCACATTCTTTCTAAGGGGGGCCAGAACTGCTCACATTACCCCAAGTGAGGCCTCACTAATGCTTTATGAAGTCTCAACATTACATCCTTGCTTTTATATTCTAGTCCTCTTGAAATGATTGCTTCCTCAGCAAAGACTCAACCTGCAAATTAACTTTCAGGGAATCCTACACAAGGACCCCCTAGTCCCTTTGCACCTCAGTTTTTTTGTACTATCCTACATTTAGAAACTAGTCAACCTTTTCATTTATTCAACCAAAGTGCATGACCATGTACTTCTTGACACTGTATTCCATCTGCCATTTCTTTGCCCATTCTCCTAATCTGAGTCCTTCTGCAGTCTCTCTACTTCCTCAAAACTACCTGCCCCTCCACCTATCTTCATATCGTCTACAAACATTGCAAAAAAAGCCATCAATCCCATCACCTAAATCATTGACATATATAATGTAAAAAGAATTGATCCGGACAAAGACCCCTGTAGAACATCACTAGTTACCAGCAGCCAACCAGAAAAGGCTCCCTTTATTCCCATTCTTTGCCTTCTGCCAATCAGCTCTACTTTATGCTAGAATCTTCTCAGTAATACCATGAGCTCTTAGCTTGTTCAGCAGCCTCACGTGTGGTACCTCATCAAAGGCCTTCTGAAAATCTTAAGTACACAACATCAACCGATTCTCCTTTGTCTATCCTGCTTGTTACTTGTTCAAAGAATTCTAACAGACTTGTCAGGCAGGATTTCCCTTGAGGCAACCATGGTGACTATGGCCTTTTTTATCACCTGCCTCCAAGTACCCTAAGGCCTGTAATAATCAACTCCAAACATCTTCCCAACCACTGAGGCCTATAATTTCCTTTCTTCTGTCTCACTCTCTTCTCTAAGAGCGGAGTTCCATTTGCAATATTCAATCTTCTGGAATCATTCCAGAATCTAGTGATTCTTGACAGATCATTACTAATGCCTCCACAATCTCTTCAGCCACCACTTTCTGAATCTTGGGGTGTACACCATATGGTCCAGATGACTTATCTGCCTTCAGACCTCTCAGTTTCCCAAGAAACTTTTCTCCAGTTATAGTAACTTTACACACTTCATGACCCCTGAACCTGGAACGTCCACCACACTGATTGTGTAAAGATTGATGCAAGATACTTATTCAGTTCATCCACTATTTTGTTGTTCCCCATTATGACCTAACATCATTTTCCAGCAGTCTATTACCCACTCTCACCTCCCTTTTACCCTTTGTGTATCTGAAGAAACCCTTGGTATCCTCCTTAATAATATTGTCTTTGGCAGGGACTCCTTAATTTCATTAGGCAGAGTTCACCCAGATTGTTAAGGGTTAAGTTCGCCGTGTATGTTACATGTTATGTTGTATGTTATTACATTTGGTGGGTGGGGTTTTTTCTTATACATATACAACATCGCCATTGGTTGGGGGGAGGAATGAGTGTACATTAGAAATAATTATACATATCAAATTTTGTTGCCACTCCTAAACTAGCTTGCTTTCATATTCCTTCTTTACCTTATTGATGACTTTTTAGTTGCCTTCTGTTGGTTTTTAAAAGCTTCCCAATCCTTTAACTTCCCAATATCTTTTGGGCCATAAAATCATAAGACATAGGAGCAGAATTGGGCCATTTGACCCATCGAATACGCTCCACCATTTAACCATGGCCGATCCTTTCTTTTTCTCCTCCTCAAACCCATTTCCCACCTTCTCCCCGTAACCTTTGATGCCATGTCTAATCACAAACTCATCAATCTCTGCCTTTAATACACCCAACAACCAGGCCTCCACAGCTGCACGTGGCAATAAATTCCACAAATTCACTACACCACCGTCAGGCTAAAGAAATTTCTCTGCATCTCTGTTTTGAATGGACGTTCCTCTATCCAGAGACTGTGTCCTCTTGTCCTAGACTCTGCCACCATGGGAAACATCCTTTCCACATCTGCTCTGTCTAGGCCTTTCAATATTCAAAAGGATTCAATGAGAAACTTCCTTCTAAATCCCCTCATCCTTCTAAATTCCAGCAACTACAGACCCAGAGCCATCAAACAAGAGGGTTCTATGTTATGCCCTCTCTTTTGGCATTTATGTTGGCTTTGACTTCTTTTGTTAGCCACAGTTGTGTCATCTTTCCTTTAGAGTATTTCTTCCTCTTTGGGATGTATATTTCTTGTGCTTATTAATGGCTTCCAGAAATTCCAGACATTGCTACTCTGCTATCATCCCTGCCAGTGCTTTTTTCCCCAGTCAATTCTGGCTAACTCTTCTCCCATGCCTCTGTAATTCTCTTTACTCCACTGTAATATATCTGTATTTGACTTTAGCATCTCCTTCTAAATTTCAGGGTGAATTCAATTATATTATGATCACTTATCTGTTGCAAGGGCATGGCTGGGGATGAACCCAAGTGCAGGACACAGATGCTGAGGCAGAGTTGTTAGGCATAGCACCTCCATGAACAGGGAGCCGATATCCAGGAGACCATACAAACCTTAGAACTAATAGTGCTCAGGAACAGAAAACAAGGTTTACTCTCACAAGAGTCAACCAACAAACTGGCAACTTCTTGCTGTGGTCACAGGGTTTTTATCCTACCATTTGATGGGAAGCAGGTGCGTGTAGTTAGTGATACCTGGGAATGATTGGAATCTAAATGAGGTGATCGAGGCCCAAATCTTGAGGTAAATGGCAAGGTGGGAGATTACCAGACGGGACCATGACAGTATCTTGAAGAGAATGAAGGTCAGCCATCATGGGAAGAGAGAGTATTGGAGCAGACTTCAAGCTAGATTAAAGCATCAAGGCCCAAGATCAGAAAATTTCAGCCCCACTACTCCATGCCAGCCAAGATCCTCCATCTTTTCTGCCTGCGTTTGATGCTTCTCCCTCACTTCTTGCTACTGCCATCGGGCAGGAGGGGCAGGAGGTGCAGGAGTCCTGGGTCCAACACCACCACGTCCAGGAAGAGTTGTTGCCCAGCAGCCTTTGGGTTCCTGTACTGGCTTCACTCGCCTCAACACTGAAATGACTCTCCAGTCTGTCAGCTCACCTTCAGGAACTTGGCAGCTCATCTTCTCAGTATTATTTTCTGCTTACCTTTTTTATTATTTTCACGATTTGTCCTCTCTTTGACGTTGAATGTTTGTTGTTCTTTGTTTTGTGTGGGTGATCATGGATTCCGTTGTACATCTTTATTTCCTTCTGGGGGTCTGCGAGAAAATGTATTTCAGCCCTGAATTTGGACATACACTCAGTGGCCCTTTATTGGGTCCATGCTGTAACTAATAAAGTGGTCACTGAGTGTATGTCCAAGGTTTTCTGCTGCTTTAGCCCATCCACTTCAAGATTCAATATCGTGTGTGTTCAGAGATCTCTGTTGTAACACATGGTTATTTGAGTTACTGTAGGCTTCCTGTCAGCTTGAACCAGTTTGGCCATTCTCCTCCGACCTTACTCATTAACAAGGCATTTTCAGCCATGGACTTGCCACTCATTGGATGTTTTGTGTTTATCACACCTTTCTCTTTAAACTCTAGAGACTGTTGTGTATGAAAATACCAGCAGATCAGGGGTTTCTGAGATGCTCAAACCACCCTTTCTGGCACAACAATCATTTCACGGACAAAGTCCCTTAGATCACATTTCTTCCCCCATCCTGACATTTGGCCTGAACAACAACTGAACCTCGACCATGTCAGCATGTTTTTTATGTGAGTTCCTGCCACACTATTGGCTGATTGGATATCTGCATTAACATCCATGTGAACCTACTAAATAAAGTAACCACTGAGTGTATATACATTGGTAATAAACTTACTTTGAACTTTGGTCTGCTGATCACTCTCCTAGGTACAAGGGGGAATAAAGTATGAGCCTGCTTACCTTCTTTGATCACCTTGATCGGAACTTGTGGGCTACCTTGTAAGTCACATGTATCAGTATTGCAATGGAATAAAGGGAGTACAGAGGTATGAGAAAGGAGCTTGCCCAGGTGGATTGCAGGAGGATACTGCCAGGAATGGCCAGTTTCAGCAAGGCATTTGATAAGGTGCCCCACACAAGGTTTATTGAGAAAGTAAGGAGGCATGGGATCCAAGGGAACATTGCTTTGTGGATCCAGAATTGGCTTGCCCACAGAAGGCGAAGAGTGGTTGTAGACGGGTCATATTCTGCATGGAGGTTGGTCACCAGTGGTGTGCCTCAGGGATCTGTTCTGGGACCCCTACTCTTTGTGATTTTTAAAAATGACCTGGATGAGGAGGTGGAGGGGTGGGTGAGTATGTTTGCTCATGACACAGAGGTTGGAGGAGTTGTGGTTAGTGTGGAGGGCTGTCAAAAATTACAACAGGACATTGATAGGATGCAAAACTGGGCTGAGAAGTAGCAGATAGAGTTCAACCCACATAAGTGTGAAGTGGTTCATTTTGGTAGGTCAAATATGATGGCAGAATATAGTATTAATGGTAAGACTCTTGGCAGTGTGGAGGATCAGAGGGATCTTGGGGTCTGAGTCCATAGGACGCTCAAAGCAGCTGCGCAGGTTGACTCTGGTTAAGAAGGCATACGGTGTATTGGCCTTCATTAATAGTGCAATTGAATTTAGGAGCCGAGAGGTAATGTTGCAGCTATCTGGGACACTGGTCAGAGCACACTTGGAGTACTACGCTCAGTTCTGGTCGCCTCACTACAGGAAGGATGTAGAAGCCTTAGAAAGGGTGCAGAGGAGATTTACAAGGATGTTGCCTGGACTGGGGAGCATGCCTTATGGGAATAGGTTGAGTGACCTCGGCCTTTTCTCCTTGGAGCGACGGAGGATGAGAGGTGACCTGATAGAAGTGTATAATATGATGAGAGGCACGGATCATGTGGATAGTCAGAGGCTTTTTCCCAGGGCGGAAATGGTTGCCACAAGAGGACACAGGCTTAAGGTGCTGGGGAGTAGGTACAGAGGAGACGTCAGGGGAAAGTTTTTACTCATGGAGTGGTGAGTGCGTGGAATGGGCTGCAGGCAATGGTGGTGGAGACGGATACAATAAGGTCTTTTAAGAGACTTTTAGGTAGGGACATGGAGCTTAGTAAAATAGAGGGCTATAGGTAAGCCTAATAATTTCTAAGGTAGGGACATGTTCGGCACATCTCTGTGGGCCGAAGGGCCTGCATTGTGCTGTAGGTTTTCTATGTTTCTAGAGCAGAGATAGCTGAAGTTTCTGAGAATAGTTCACAAGGCACAGGGTAAATATGTCCCGCAGAAGTTGTTCCTAAATGGCAGAGGTAGGCAACTGTGGCTGATAAGAGAAGTTAAGTACTGCATAAAAGCCAAGGAAAGATCCTATAACCTAGCAAAAGAGAGTGGGAAGTTAGATGATTGGCAAGCTTTTTAAAATCCAACAAAAAGCAACCTAAAAAGCTATAAGAAAAGAAAAGATGAAATATGTGGGAAAACTAGCCAATAATATAAAGCAGGATGCTGGAAGTTTCTTTCAGTTATATAAAGAGTAAAACGGAGGTGAGAGTTAATATTGGGCCACTGGAAAATGATGCTGGTGAGGTAGTAATGGAGGACAAATCAATGGCAGATAAACTTAATGGGTACTTTGCATCAGTCTTCACTGTGGAAGACACTAGCAATGTGCTGGCAGACCATGAGCGTCAGGGAGCCCAAGTGGGTGCTGTTGCTATTACAAAGGAAGAAGGGCTAAGCAAACTGAAAGGTCTTAAGGTGGATAGGTCACCTGGCCCAGATGGACTACATCCCAGAGTCCTGAGAGAGGTTGCTGAAGAGTTAACAGATGCATTGGTCATGATCTTTCAAGCATCATTTGATTCTGGCATGGTCGCAGAGAAGATGTCACTCCACTCTGTAAGAAGGGAAGAAGGCAAAAGAAAGGAAATTATAGGCCAGTTAGCCTAACCTTAGTGGCTGAGAAAGTTTTGGAGTCAATTATTAAGGATGAGGTTTCGAGGTACTTGGAGACTATGATAAAATAAGTCAAAATCAGCGTGGTTTCTGTAAAGGAAAATTTTGCCTGACAATTCTGTTAGAGTTCTTTGAGGAAGTAACAAGCAGGGTGGACAAAAGAGAGACAGGGAACATCATTTATTTGGATTTTTAGAAGGCATTTGATAAGGTGCCACATGAGGCTGCTTAGCAAGATAAAATACTATGACGTTACAGGCATGGGTAACGAAATGGCTGACAGGCAGGAGGCAGCAAATGGGAATAAAAGGGGACGTTTCTGGTTGGCTGCTGGTGACTAGTGGTGTTCCTCAGGGGTCAATGTTAGGACTGCTGCTTTTTACATTGTTTGTCAATGATATAAGTAATGGAATTGATGGCTTTGTGGCAAAGTTTGCGGATAATACGAAGATGGATGGAGGGGTAGGTAGTGCTGAGGAAGCAAAGCGATTGCAGCAGAATGGGCAAAAAAAAGTGGCAGATGGAACACAGTGATGGAAAATGTTTGTTAACGCATTTTGGTAAAAGGAACAATATAACGGACTGCTACCTAAACCGGGAGAAAGTTTAAACATTAGAGATGCAGAGGGACTTAGGAGTCCTCGTGCAAGACTTCCAAAAGGTTCATTCACAGGTTGAGTCTGTGGTAAAGAAGGCAAATGCAATGTTGGCATTTATTTCAAGGGAAATAGAATATAAAAGCATAATGCTGAGCCTTTATTAGACACTAGTCAGGCTGCACTTGGAGTATTGTCAACAGTTTTGGGCCCCATATCTCAGAAAGGATGTGTTGTCATTGGAGAGAGTCAGAGGAGGTTTACGGGGATGATTCAGGGAATGAAGGGGTTAACATAGGAGGAGAGTTTGGCAGCTTTGGACCTGTACTGACTGGAATTTAGAAGAATGCAGGAGGATCTTAATGAAACTTACTGAATGTTGAAAGGACTAGATAGGGTGGATGTAGAGACGATGTTTCCTCTGGTGGGGGTATAAGAACATAAGATCATAAGAAATAGGAGCAGGAGTATGTCATCCGGCCCATCAAATCTGCCCCATTATTCAATAAGATCATGGCTGATCTGTCCGTAAACTGAGCTCCATCTACCTGCCTTTTCCCCATAACCCTTAATTCGCTTACTATGTAAAAATCTATCTATCTAACTGTATCTTAAATATATTTAGTGAAGAAGCCTCAACTGCTTCCCTGGGCATAGAATTCCACAGATTCACCACTTACTGGGAAAAACAGTTTCTCCTCATCTCTGTCCTAAATCTTCTCCCCTGAATCTTGAGGCAATGTCCCCTAGTTCTAGTCTCACCTACCAATGGAAACAACTTTCCTACTTCTATCTTATTTATCCCTTTCAAAATGTTGTATGTTTCTATAAGATCCCCTCTCATTCTTCTGAATTCCAGAAAGTACAGTCCCAGGCGACTCAATCTCTCCTCATAGGTTAACCCCTTCATCTCTGGAATCAACCTGGCGAACCTCCTCTGCACTGCCTCCAAAGCCAGTATATCCTTCCTCAAGTAAGGAGACCAGAACTGCACACAGTACTCCAGGTGCAGCCTCGCCAGTACCCTGTATAGTTGCAGCATGACCTCCCTGCTCTTGAATTCAATCCCTCTAGCAATGAAGGCCAACATTCCGTTTGCCTTCTTAATAACCTGTTGCACCTGCAAGTCAGCTTTTTGTGATTCATAACAAGCACTCCCTAGTCCTTCTGCACAACAGCATGCTGTTATCTTTCACCACTTAAATAGTAATCTGCTCTTCTATTATTCCTCCCAAAGTGGATGATCTTACATTTACCAACGTTGTATTCCATCTGCCAGACCTTGGCCCACTCACTTAACCTACCTATATCCCTCTGCAGACTCTCCACATCCTCTGTACAACTTGCTTTTCCACTCAGTTTAGTGACATCAGCAAATTTTGCTACGCTACACTCAGTTTCCTCTTCCAAATCATCAATGTAAATGGTAAACAGCTGCGGGCCCAGTACCGACCCCTGCGGCACCCCACTCACCACTGACAGCCAACCGGAGAAGCACCCATTTATACCAACTCTCTGCCTTTTATTGGTTAACCAATCCACTATCCATGCCAATACACTTCCTGTGACTCCATGCATCCGTATCTTATTTATAAGTCTCTTCTGCGGCACCTTATCGAACGCCTTTTGGCAATCCAAGTATACGACATCCACCTGTTCCCCTCTATCCACTGCACTCATTATGTCCTCAAAGAACTCCAGTAAGTTTGTCAAACAGGACCTTCCCTTTCTGAATCCTTGCTGCATCTGTCTAATGGAACCACTCCTTTCTAAATGTTTCGCTTTTTCTTCGTTAATGGCAGTTTCAAGCATTTTCTCCACTACAGATGTTAAGCTAACTGGCCTATAGTTGCCCATCTTTTGCCTACGTTCTTTTTTAAAAAGTGGTGTGACATTTACTGTCTTCCAATCCAGAACCAGAGGGCACAGCCTCAAATTTAAGGAGCGACTTTTTAGAACAGAGGTAAGTAGGAATTTTTTTAGCCAGAGAGTGGTGAATCTGTAGAATGCTCTGTCACAGAGAGTGGTGGGGGCCAAGGGTGTGGGTATATTTAAGACAAAAGTTAATAAGTTTCGTGATCGGTCAGGACATTAACGGATATGGTGAGAAGGCAGGTACGTGGGGTTGAGTGGGATCTGGGATCAGCCATGATGGAATGGCAGAGTAGACTCGATGGGCTGAATGGCCTAATTCTGCTCCTCTGTCTTGTGGTCTCATGGTTTTTTACTGGTGGCAGTCTATTGTTAGAGTTCTTGAATCAAGAGCTCTTTGCTTCCATCCATCACAGAAAGTTAATCAGTAGAACATGGTGGCAGATTGCCCAGATCAACGAATTTCTGAAACTCCTCAGGGGTTAATAAAGGTGTATTCAAAAAAATAAATGCGAGTGCAATTGTTAATTTGCATTGGTGTTTGAAGGATTATAAATGTCACACATTTATTTAAAGAAATCTGCTAAATCTAACAGCTAGGCTGAGAAAAATACCATTGATTAAATTAAATTATAAATCACATTTTACTTAAAAAGGGTTTTGAACCAGCATTAATCAATGACAAACTAAGACAAGTTAATCAGGTTCAATTCTTTGATGAAGTATCGGTGACTAATGTGGTACGTTTAGACGTCCAAAAAGCAATTAATGAAGTTAAACACAACAGACATTGGTAAGTGCATAAACACAAGATCTTAATCCAGAGCAACACAAACAAAATGCTGGAGGAACTCGGCACGCTGGGGAGCATCTACCGAAAGGAACAAGCTGTCAATGTTTTGAGCTGAGCTCCTTCATGCACCTGAGTTAACAGGGCAGCACTATTTTGGGCACGCAATTGGCAAAAGGATAAGAACTGGAAAATAGTGATAAATAGATGTTTCAGACTGTAGAGTATTGTGCAACCAGGACCTCACTTGCACATCATTGATAGGAAAAGGATCTCTCTAACTCAGACCATAAGACTTTGGAGCAGAATGAGGCCATTCAGCATATTGAGTGTGCTCTGTCAGTTCATCATGTCTGATCCCGGATCCCATTCAACCCCATATACCTGCCCTCTCACCATATCCCCCGGTGGCCCAACCAATCGGGAATCTATCTATCTGCTTTAAATATACCCACTGACTTGACCTCCACCACAGTCTGTAGCAGAGCTATCTACAGATTCACCACCCTTTGGCTAAAAAAAATCTTCCTTATTTCTGTTCTAAAAAGTCACCCCTCAATTTTGAGGCTGTGCCCTCTAGCTCTGGATAACCCCACCAGAGGGAATATCCTTTCCACATCCACCTTATCTATTCCTGTAGAAACTTGTGCAATTTCTACCCCCATGTTGCTTCTCTTTGTCCATTCCCCATTCTGGTTCCCCTGTTACCCCCTCTCTTCTCCTCACCTGGCCGTCACCTCTTTCTGGTTCCCCTCTTCTTTTCTTTTCTCCCGTGGTCCACTCTCCTCTCCAATCAGATTCCTTCTTCTTCACCCTTTAACACTTTCACCTAGCACCTCCAGGCTTCTCACTTCATTCCTTCTCCCGCACCCACTTTCTCGCACAACTAGTTTCATCTATCACCTGTCAGCTTGTATCCCTGTCCCTCCCCCCACCTTCATCTGGATTCTTCCCTTCCTTTCCAGTCCCGCCAAAGGGTGTCAGCCAGAGACATCTTCTCCATAAATGCTACCTGACCTGCTGAGTTCCACCTGCAAATTGTGTGCATTGTTCTGGATTTTATATTTGCTTCAGAATTCCAGCACTCACATTTTTTTAAATTTATTTTCAGTGTAGTTCCTATGTGTTTGCCGCAGGGGAGTTTGTGTGAACAAAATAACACCCTCTACAAACAGACCATATCACTGTTGGACAAACCAAATAAGCACATTTGCACAGGCCAAGATATCTGAGGTTTTTTTTTATCATTAGTGGGTGTAACTCTTTGAATTCCCTGTACAATATTTGTGGGAACACCTTGAACACACAGACCATACGTGGTTCAAGAAAATTTCTCACCAATAGTTTCTGAAGTGCAACTAAAAAATGGAAAGTCACCTCTACAGTATTCGTAGGCCAAGAAAGATACGATTTTTGTATTGAGAATTTAATTTTTTTTTACAAGATAGCAGGAAAATCAGCCTATCAAGTCCACGCCAGGTCTCAAGGCAATGTATGACACCATAAGACCATAAAACAAAGCAGCAGAGCTAGGCCATTCAGCCCTTCGATTCTGCCCCATCTTTCCATCAAGGCTGATTTATTGTGTGTCTCAACCTCATTTTCCTGCCTTCTTCCTGTAACTTTTGATGCACTTACTTATCAAGAAATCATCCATCTCTGCTTTAAACATATCCAATGATTGGCCTCCACAGCCCTCTGTGGACATAAATTCCACATATTTAACAAGTTCTAGCTTAAGATATTCCATAAGACATGGGAGCAGAATTGGGCCTTTTGGCCCATCAGGTCTGCTCCGCCATTTGATCATAAGTGATCCATTTCCCTCCTCTCTTTATAACCTTTCACCCTGAGTTATCAGGAATCTATCTCCCACCGCCTTAAGTATACTCAGTGGTCTGGCCTCCACAGCTGCCTGTGGCAACTAATTCTACAGATTTATCACTCTGGTTAATCGAAGAAATTCCTCCTCATCTCTGTTCTAAATGGATGTCCCTCTATTCTGAGGTTGTGCCCTCTGGTCCTAGACTCCCCCACCAAAGGAAACATGCTCTCCATGTCCACTCTATCTAGACCTTTCAGCGTCCAATAGGTTTCAATGAGATTCCTCCTCATTCTTATAAATTTCACTGAGTACAGTCCAAGAGCCATTAATCGCTCCGCATACAATAGCCCGTTCATGGAATCATTTTCATGTACCTCCTCTGAATCCTCTCTAATGTCAGCAGATCTTTCTTAGATAAGCAGCTCAAAACTGCTCACAATACTCCAAATGAGTCCCCACTGGCTGCTTATAAAGCCTCAGCATTACATCCTTAATTTTATATTCTAGTTGTCTCAAACTGAATGCTGCCATTCTGTTTGATTTCCTCACCAGCAACTGGTTAACAGTTGCAAGTTAACATTTCGGGAACCCTGCAGGAGAACTCCCATTGTACCTCAGATTTTTTAATATTCTTCCCGTTTAGAAAATAGTGTACACTTTACGCTTTCTATCTAAGGACATGACTATATACTTCCCAACACAATATTCCATCTGCCATTTTGCCCATTTTCCGAATCTGTCTATGTCCCTCTGCAACTTTCCTGCTTTTTCAATATTATCAGCCCCTCCTCCTATCTTCGCATCATCTGCAAACTTGGCCACAAGGCCAGCAATTCCATCATCCAAATCATTGGCATACAACGTAAAAAGAAGCGGTCTCAACACTGACCCCTGTGGTACACCACAAGTCAGAAAAGGCTCCCTTAATTACCATTCTGTCTCCTGCCAATCAGCCAATGCTCTATCCATACTAGTATCTTTCCTGTAATACCATGGCATTTTATCTTGATAAGCAGCCTCATGTGTGGCACTTTGTCAAAGGCCTTTTGATTCTCCTTTGTCTCTTCTCAAAGATTGTTATTTCCTCAAAGAATTCCAACAAGATTTTTCAGGCAAGATTTTCCCTTAAGTTGTAACATTGTCCAGCTTTATCATGTACCTCCAAGTAACCCTAAACCTCAGCAATCAGTAATCAACTCCAACATCTTTCCAACCAGTGAGGTCAGGCTAACTGGCCTATAATTTCCTTGCTTCTGCCACCCTCCTTTCTTGAAGAGTGGAGTGACATTTGCAATTTTTCAGTCCTCCGGAACAGTGGCCCCCAACCACCAGGCCACAGACCAGTACCGGGCCGCAAAGCATGTGCTACCGGGCCGCAAGGAATCGATACGATTTGGCGATATGAAACGATATGAGTCATCTGCACCTTTCCTCATTCCCTGTCACGCCCACTGTTGGAACATGAACACACGCGAGGTCATTACGCACACAAGGTCATTACCCACGCGAGGTCATTACGCAAGCTTCATCCATGTCAACGCGGGAAGGAGATCAACTCCTCGAGCTTGCAAATGAGGGCGGGCTGAAAAGTGCGTTTGACATAACATCTCTGCCAGCATTCTGGATCAAAGTCAAGGCTGAATATCCTGAGATAGCCACGAAAGCACTGAAAACGTTGCTTCCATTTGCAACATATCTCTGTGGGGTGAGCTTTTCTGCAATGAATGCAGCAAAAGCTAAATTGCGGAATAGACTGGACACAAGGAACCCCCTTCAAGTACCGCTGTCTCCCGTCACCCCTCGATGGGACCGTCTTGTTGCAAGGACACAAGCTCAGGGCTCCCACTGATTCAGCGATATTAGTGTGTTGCAATGATTTTATATGTTCATACGAGGAAAATATGTGCTGTGTGTTTAATATTAAATTCATTAGATAAACCCTTTTAGAAACGAAATTGAGTGTATTAGCCACTTATAAATCATAGTCATAGTCATAGTCATAGTCATACTTTATTGATCCCGGGGGAAATTGGCTTTCATTACAGTTGCACCATAAATGATAAATAGTAATAGAACCATAAATAGTTAAATAGTAATGTGTAAATTATGCCAGTAAATTATTAAATAAGTCCAGGACCAGCCTATTGGCTCAGGGTGTCTGACCCTCCAAGGGAGGAGTTGTAAAGTTTGATGGCCACAGGCAGGAATGACTTCCTATGACGCTCTGTGTTGCATCTCGGTGGAATGAGTCTCTGGCTGAATGTACTCCTGTGCCCACCCAGTCCATTATGTAGTGGATGGGAGACATTGTCCAAGATGGCATGCAACTTGGACAGCATCCTCTTTTCAGATACCACCGTGAGAGAATCCAGGTCCATCCCCACAACATCACTGGCCTTACGGATATAAGTGACTTATAGTTGACTTATCACCTATATTCTGGTCGTGATTAACACCCCTACCCCCCCCCGCCCCCCCCCGGTTGGCCAGTCCGCAAGAATATTGTCAATATTAAACCAGACTACAGTGCAAAAAAGGTTGGGGACCCCTGCTCCAGAACCATTCCAGAATCTAGTGATTTTAGAAAGATTATTACTGATTCCTCCACAATCTCTTCAGCTACCTCTTTCAGAACCCTGGAGCATAGTCCATCTGGTCAAGGTGACTTATCTACCATAAGACCTTTCAGTTTCCCCAAGCACCTTCTCCCTAATAATAGCAACTACACTCACTTTTGCCCCCTGACCTTCTTGAACTTATGGCATACTGCTAGTTGTCTTCCACAGTGAAGGCTGATGCAAAATGCTTATTCAGTTCACCTGCCATTTCCTCGTCCCCCATTACCACCTCCAGCAGTCTTATATCCACTATCACCTTTCTTTTACTTTTACGTATTTAAATAATCTTTTAGTATCCTCTTTTATATTATTGGCTAGCACACCTTTATGTTTCATCTTTTCTTTCCTTATGTTTTTTTTAGTGGCCTTCCATTGGTTTTTAAAAGCTTCTCAATCACCCAACTTCCCAATAATTTTTGTTCTATTTTATGCACTCTCTTTTGCTTTTATGTTGGTTTTAACCTCCCTTGACAGCCATGGTTCTGTCATCCTGCCTTTAGAATACTACTTCTTTGGGATGTTATTATCCTGTACCTTCCAAATTGTTCCCAGAAACTTCAGCCATTGCATTTCTGCCGTTGTCCCTGATAGTGTCCCCTTCCAATCAGCGCGGGACAAAGTCCCTTTCATGCTTCTGTAATTCATTTTACTCTACTTTAATACTGACACATCTGACTTTAGCTTCTCCCTCTCAAATTGCATGTTGAGAGCGCGTTATATTATGGTAACTGCCTTCATATTATGATCACTGCCTTCTGAAGGTTCCTTTAACTCAAAGCTGCCTAATCACCCAATCCAGAATAGCTGATCCCTTTGTGGTTTCAACCACAAGCTGATCTAAAAAGCCAACTCTTATGAATGCTACAAATTCTGTCTCTTGGAATCCAGGATCAGCAGCAACCTGATTTTCCCAATCTTTCTGCTTATTGAAATCCCCCATGACTATCGTGACATTACCCATTTGACATGTATTTTCTATCTCCCACTGTAATTTGCAGACCACATTCTGGCTATGTTCGGAGGCTTGTATAAAACTCCCATCAGAGTCTTTTTACCTTTGCAGTTTCTTAACTCTACCCACAAGGATTCTACATCTTCTGATCTATGTCACCTCTTTCTAAGGATTTGATTTCATCTCTATCAGCATTGGACTTCGGGACGAAAGGTCCCGAGTTCGAATCCAGCCGGCTCCCCTGCATGCTTTCCATCCGTGCTGGCTTACAAGCTGGTGACCTCTTTGGTGTAACTTGCTGTAACGTGCCTCGTACGCAGTTCCCCACTACGTCAGAGAGGTGTGGAGAGAAATTGTCCGCTAACCGGAGAAGCTCTGGATGTGACATACCTTTCCTTTTTACCAACAGAGACACACCACTCCGTCTGCCTACCTGTCTGTCCTTTTGAAACAATGTGTATCCTAGGTTGTTAAGCTCCCAACTATGAGCTTCTTTCAGCCACGACTCAGTGATGTCCACAACGCCATACCTACCAATCTCTAATTGCGCTACAAGATCATCTACAAGAGAAAATCTGCAGATGCTGGAAATACAAAATGCATTTTGTGTGTGTTGACAAGATCATCTACCTTATTTCGTATACTGCATACTTCCAAATATAATACCTTCAGTCCTGTATCTGTTACCCTTTTCGATTGGGTCCACTTCTTACACTGCAACTCATTCCACTGACTGCGGTTTTGCCCTATCATCTGCCTGTCCTTAGTCTCATTACACACTGCATCTGCCTGTATACCAACTGCTCCATCTCCATCTCCAGCCCTATCACTCCAGTTCCCATTGCTCTGCCAAATTAGTTTAAACCCTCCCCAACATTTCGAGAAAACCTGCCTACAAGCCTTGCCTTATGCCGGCCCCCTAGGCCTGAGTCGACGTAGTAGTAGTAGTGCCTACAAGGATGTAAGAACGTTGCCCAGATTCAAGGGCTTGAGTTATAGGTAGAAGACTGAAAGACAAGGACTTTGTTCTTTGGAGCACAGGATACTACGATATAGAGGTGTATGGAACCATGACATTGTTGGATTACACTGTATAATTGTTATTTTTTTTTTGCAGCTTAACAATTACCTGCATGTATTTTATATAACTACTTATATACAGTACTGTGCAAAAGTCTTAGTCACATAGGGAGCAAAGGATGTTGGGAATGGTGAGGATAGAGTGCTGCAGGAGTGGTGTGGATCGGGTGGCAGAGAAGGAGTGCCAGGATTGCGGGGAAGAGTCCCAGCCCTGAGACACCAGACAAGGTCATTTCATTCCAAACAATAGGTTTATTGATTATTACAGAATGTCTCTCTGGTGCTTCCTGCTCCCTCCCCTCTCCCTTCCCTTTTCCCAACCATGATTCCCCTCACCCTGTCTCCTTCCCTCTCTCAGTCCACAATAGAGACCCATATCAGAATCAGGTTTATCATCACTCACATGTGTCATGAAATTTGTTTTTTATGGCAGCAGTACAGTGCAATACATAAAATTACTACAGTAATGTAGAAGTCTTAGACACCGGCGCTATATATGTGTCTAAGACCTTTGCACTGTACTGTACATGTAACTGTTTAATATGTTTCCTAGTGGTCACAGTATGTATGTGCAATTGTTCAGTGTACCCCCAGTGGTTACATTCTCTAGAGTTGCATTATTTGAATACATTTAACAAGGTGCATACATGAGTGTGCTTAACAAACTACGAGGCCGTAGTATTACAGGAAAGATACGAGCATGGATAGAGCATTGGCTGATTGGCAGGAGGCAAAAAGTGGGAATAAAGTGAGCCTTTTCCTGATTAGCTGCCGGTAACTAGTGATGTTCCACATGGGTTAGTGTTGGGACTGCTTCATGTTACGTTGTATGCCAATGATTTGGTTGATGGAATTGATGGCTTTGCGTCCAAGTGTTGAGGAAGTAGGTAGGCTGCAGAAGAACTTGGATTAGGAGAATGGGCAAAAAAGTGGCAAATGGTCAGGAAGTGTATGGTTGTATACATTGGTAGAAGGAATAAAAGCATAGATTAGTTTCTAAACAGGGAGAAAATTTAAAAATCCAAGGTACAAAAGGACTTGGGAGTCCTTGTGCAGGATTCCCTAAAGGTTCATTTAATGTTCAGAAGGAGGCAATGGCAAACCACTTCTATAGAAAAACTTTTCAACAGCAATCATAGCCAAAGACCGCAATCACCCATGTTGTACAACATGGCACATGATGATGATCATATCAGCCTTGACCACCACCCCTGGGAATGTGTTCTTGGTACCCACCATCCTTTGTATAATAAACCTACCTCTAACATCTCCCCTAAACTTTCCTCCACTGACATTAAGCAGATGAGGTCCTGAAGTACAGTGGAAACTTTGTTTTGCATGCCATCTATACAGATCATTTCATCTCATCAGTGCACTGAGGTAGTACAATTGAAAACAATAGAATGCAGAATATAATTATTAACAATTAGCTTCTTTATTTGTCACATATACATCAAAATATTGAAACCTACAGTGAAATGCATCGTTTGTGTCGACAACCATCCCAGTCTGAGGATGTGCTGGGGGCAGCCCACAAGTGTCACCATGCTTCTGACACCAACACAGCATACCGATTCACTATCACTTTCTAATCTGTACGTCTTTGGAATGTGGGAGAAAATTGGAGCACCTGGAGGAAGCCCACACAGTCACGGGGAGAATGTATAAACTCCTTACAAACAGTAATTGGGAAATGAGCCCTAATCCCTGATTGCTAGCACTGGAAGTGTTGTACTAACCACTGTGCTATCGTGTTGCACTTAATGGAGAAAGTGCAGCACAGGTAGACAATAAGGTTCAAGATCATGAGCAAATACTTGTGAGTTAAATTGTTAATCTTATCTTATGAGGGAAAAGGTGTGGGCCACATCTGAAAGTCCCTTTTCCTTCCTTTGCATTGCACTCTTTGTTATGTTTACTTTTCCCGGTTTTGACTTGTTTGGTTTTGGTCATACTGATAACAACATATTTGGACCTGTATAAAAGACAAGTCATTCCTGCCTAACACCCATACCCCTGCAGCACAATGAAGATTCTCATTGTTCTCAGTGTCCTGGTAGCAGTTTCCAACGCCAAAGTCCTTGGAAGATGTGAAGTTGTTGACATTATAAAAAGCTCCCAGCTACATCAGTTCACTCAATATTCCGTTGTGGATTGTGAGTACCAGCTCCTCTTTTACTTATTACAATTACCAAATGCAGTTGTAGTTTCTAGTAACACACGTCAAAGTTGCTGGTGAACGCAGCAGGCCAGGCAGCATCTATAGGAAGAGGTGCAGTCGACGTTTCAGGCCGAGACCCTTCGTCAGACGAAGGGTCTCGGCCTGAAACGTCGACTGCGCCTCTTCCTATAGATGCTGCCTGGCCTGCTGCGTTCACCAGCAACTTTGATGTGTGTTGCTTGAATTTCCAGTATCTGCAGTATTCCTGTTGTTTGTAGTTTCTAGTGTTTGTTTAAAAGTCATTTGCCTTTGGCATCTGGGCATTCCTATCAAGCCATCTTTTATTTTGCTTCCCTCGTATCACCCAGGGAGCTGTCTTCTTGAACCACTTCTGTCCTAGTGAAGATATTCCCACAGTATTATCAGGGAGGGAAGGATATAGACCCAGTGTCCATGAGGGCCCAATGATATATACTCAATAACCATTTTATTAGGGTCACCTTGTACCTAATAAAGTGGCCACTGAGTGTATGTTCATGGTCATCTGCTGCTGTTGCCCATCCAATTTGAGGTCCAATGTGTTGTGCCTTCAGAGATGCTCTTCTGCACACCACTGTTGTAACGTGTGGTTATTTGAGTTACTGTCACCTTCCTGTCAGCTTGAACCAGTCTGGCCAATCTCTTCTGACCTCTCTCATTAACAAGGCATTTTTGCCCACAGAATGGTCACTCACTCGATATTTTTATTTTGTTTGTCTCACCATTCTCCATAATGAGTTCCCGCCATATGATTGGCTGATTAGATATTTGCACTAGCAAGCAGGTGTACAGGTGTACCTACTAAAGTGCCACGATAGAAAATTGTTGAGGGGAGTGGGATGCATGTGGAGGTCTGTTCTCCTAACACTGTCTTTCTTGTTGGCAGAGGTCAGAGGGTTGGAAGGTGCTGACTGGATAGACTAATTGACTATCTATGAATTGGCTGAAATCACATTCAGAATTATTTATAGTATGACATTGAAACTTACAATGAAATACATCATTTGCAGGTCAAGATGTCCACCAATGTTGTTTCTCATATTTAGTTGTTTTTTAGGTTCGTAGTGATGGTTTTGGGACTAGAGAGCAGAGTTTTGGATTTAGAGGGAGTTAGGATTTAGGGGTCATTAGTCAAGAATCAGGGCAGTAGTTTGAGTGCAGGTTGGGGCCATCTTGACTGATGTTCGGGATCTCAGGAAGTAGTCTATTCGCCACATCCCCCTACAAAATCCTCCTTAATACTCATTTGGCATCTATGAGGGCAGAGATTTCCCTCCTCTTGTTACCTGCTTAACTGCCCTATAACCTTCACCTCTGGCAAAGGGCAGTACTGCAGAGCAGATCTGTCCCACTGGCTATGGAAGAGTTTAGGACTGTTTATTGCAAGCTGCTTAGGACACACTAGACCCATGTTGCAACTTTGTGGGGCGACACAGTAATGCAGCAGTTTCTGTAACGCTATTATAGCGGTAGCTGTAAGATTGGAGTCTGTACGTTACCTCTGTGACCATCTGTGCGATGCAGATTTCTCCCACAGTCCAAGCCGTACAGATTAGTTTAAAAATGCAAACATGAGGAAACCTGCAGATGCTGGAATTTCAAGCAACACTCATAAAAATTGCTGGTCCTGATGAAGGATCTTGGCCCGAAACGTCGACTGTACCTCTTCCTATAGATGCTGCCTAGCCTGCTGCATTCACCAGCAATTTTTATGTGTGTACAGATTAGTGTTAGTACGTTGTGGGCACGTGATGTTGGTGCTAGAAGTGTGGCAACACTTGACAACTGTGTTGATCACTGATGCAGAACAATACATTTCACTCTCTGTTTCAACGTACATTGACAAATAGAGCTAATCTTTCAATCTTTATTATTTTATATTATATGAAATTTGAAAAACGCTGGCTGTCTGAACCAGCTTGAGTAATCAGAGTCAGAATCAGGTTTAGTATCACCGGTATATGTCGTGAGATTTGTTGACTTTTCAGCAGCAGTACAATGCAATACATAATACTAGAGAAAAATGAATTACAGGACGTATAAATATATTTAATTTAACTGTTGAATATAAGTAGTACTGAAAAATGGAAATTAAAAAAAGCAGAGTGGTAACGTTCATGGGTTGAATGTCCATTCAGAAATTGGATGGCGGGGGTGTGGTGGGGAAGAAGCTGTTGCTGAATTATTGAGTGCATGCCTTCAGACTTCCCTCCCTCCTTCCTACGGAAGCATTGAGAAGAGAGCATGACCTGGCTGATGGGAGCCCTTTTTGAAGCATCCGTCCTTGAAGACATCTCAGATACTTGTGCTCATGATGGAGCTAAGTTTACAACACTCTGCAGCTTACTGTGCAGTTGCAACGCCCCCCCCCGCCCGCCCACAACCCCCTCATACCGGACGGTGACGCAGCCAGTTTGAATACCCTCCGTGATTCATCTGTAGAAACTAGCAAGTGTTTTTGGAGACATAACAAATCTTTTCAATCTTCTTCACAAAAGTTAGGTCGCAGACCACTGGAAGAGGACAAGGAATATTAAGCTAAATCCTCAGCATTAATCACTACTCTCTAAAAGATAGAATCATGAAGATATACAACACAGAAACAGGCCCTTCAGCCCATTGAGTCCATGTGAGCCATCGGCTGCACATTTAAAAGAGAGATTAAAAAACGTAGAATGGCTTTATTTGTCCCATGTACATCGAAACATACAGTGAAATACATCATTTACATCCAAACCAAGGAGCATTGTGTAAGTGTCGCTCTGTTTCTGGTGCTAACATAGTATGCCCACAACTCACTAACCTTAATCCGTAAATCTATGGGATGTGTGAGAGGAAACCATTATGCTAATCCCACGCATTCACCTCATTTCACCAGGGGCAATTTACTGTGGCCGGTTAACCTTACAAGAATTTTAGGATGTGGGAAGAAATCAGAGTAGTCAGGGAAATGCATACGATCACAGGGAGCACAAGCAAACTCCACACAGACAGTACCCAGGGTCAGGATCATACCCAGGTCTCTGTTTCTGTGAGGCAGCAGCACTACCCACTGCCTATCATGTTATAGTCATAGAATGATTTAATTCAAACAGTGGCTCCCCAGCACTGTTACACTCTGACTCTAATATTTGCAGTCTATAAATTGCCAATGTCAAAGTAAAGTTATTATCAATGCACGTATATGGAACCACATAGTACCTTGCAATTCCTTATCAAGTGGATCAATTTCAAATCATTCAAATGGTTCTATTTAATATCAGTATACTACCTGAAATTCTTACTCTTCATAGAGACATCCATGAAACAAGAAACCCCAAACAACGAACATCAAGAACCCTAAAGCCTCCCTCCTCCCTTCCCCCATCGACACCCCCACCCCCATACCATGTAAAAAAATAGCAGAAGTCCCCCCAAAGAGACCTTGATCTAGAGACAATCAAACACTACAGTCCATAACCCGACTCTTCGGAATTTCAGACAGGCAAGGGAGAGAGAGATCACTCCTGCAATAACGAGAGTGGGAGACCAGCAACTCGCTGTTCCGACGTTAAAATCTTCCACGTCGCTTATCCAAGCCCACCCCATCCCCCGACTCGCGAATCAATGGGCTCTCACTCACCACCAAAAGAGAGAGAGAGTGGTCGCTCATGTACGGGGGCCTTCCTCCGACAGCAACACACACCACCTGCTGTCCCGTTGTTTCAGTCACCCATGACTCTTCAGCTGATGAAATCAGCGAGGAATCAGGCCATCCACAGGGCCGGTCCCCAAAGGTGCACGTCTTCCAGGCTGCTCCTGGCGATATCGAAACACCAGGCCATACAGCCAGTCCGAATTTACAGAAAAATAAAGAAATACAATACAATTGATGAGAAACTATTCATAAATAAAGACTGACAATGTACTAAAGAAGACAACTAGTGCAATTAAAAAATTAATACTGAGAGCATGATTTGTAGAATTCCTTGAAAGTGAGTCTCTAGGTTGTGGAGTCAGTTCAGAGTTGTAGTGAGTGAAATGATCCACTCCGGTTCAGGATCCTGGTGGTTACAGGGTAATAACTGTTAATAAATGTTTCTTGTTGCAGGTTGCACCCTGACTATCACATCACAGCAAATTCCTAACGTGGGCGGTGAATAAAGTTGATCATTGACCTGTCTCCAAAGTTCGAAGTTTATAGCAAATTTATTATCAAAGTACATATATGTCACCATATTCTACCATGACATTAATTTTCTTGCAGGTATTCAGAGTAGAACGAAGAAATGCAGTAGAATAATTGAAAATGCTACACACACAATCATAGACTGACAAGCAACCAATATGGGGAAGAAGTGAAACTGTGTAAATACACAATAACCCACAAATAATAAATTAATAAATACTACCCAGAATGTGAGCTGTAGAGTCCTTGAAAGTGAGTCCCCAGGTTGTGGAATCAGTTCAGTGTTGAGGTCAGTGAATTTATCTACCATATCAACTCGTGCAGATACTCTCAGGGACCGATGAACTTGGACCCCAAATCAGTACTGTTTCAATAATTTTTCTCCTTTGAAGTGCAAGGTCTTGTGCTCAAAAGCATTAATCATTTCCTGTTAAAATTGGTTTCTTTGTCCTGTTGTTGCATGTTAATCTTCATTCCAGGGGTGTGCCTGGCTTACCATGCAAGTGGTTACAACACGATGGAAGTGGGTCGAGAGACAAAGGATGGAAAAATATGGGCCACTAACTACGGGATTTTCCAGATCAGTAGCAGATATTGGTGCAATAATGACCAAACCCCCGATGCTGTAAACGGCTGTGGAATACGGTGCAGCGGTAGGTGAATCAAAGTTCAAAGTAAATTTATTGTCAAAGAACTAATATGTTACCATATACAACCCTGAGATTCATTTTCCAGCACCCTTTTGCAGGACAAATTTAGATTCAGATTCATTTATTTATCACATGTGCATCAAGTGTAATGTGGCGTTTGCATTAACAACCAACACATACAAGGACGTGCTGGGGGCAGTTTGCAAGGGTCACCACACATTCTAGTAGCAGCATAGCATTCCCACAATGTTCAGAAGGGCAAGACAGAGGAGAAAAACAGAAACACAATAGAATTTTATGAGAGGCTATACTTAAAAAAAAACAGGACTGACAAGAAATGAATGTGCAAAAGAAGACAAGTTATGCAAATAGAAATGAACACCGCTAGGGATAAGAAGTAAAGAGTACTTAAAAGTGAGTCTGTAGTTTGTGGAATCATTTGGAGTTGTGGTGAGTGAAGCCAACCACATTCGTTCAGAAGCCTAGTGATTATAGAAACATAGAAAACCTACAGCACAACCTACAGCTCTTCGGCCCACAAACCTGTGCCGAACATGTACTTACCTTAGAAATTACCTAGGGTTATCCATAGCCCTCTATTTTGCAAAGCTCCATGTACCTATCTAGCAGACCCTATTGTTTCTGCCTCCACCGCTGCCAGCAGCCCATTCCACGTACTCAACACTCTCTGTGTAAAAAACTTACCCCAGACATCTCCTCTGTTCCTACTCGTGCTAGCCGTTTCAGCCCTGGGAGAAAGCCCTTGACAATCCACATAATCAATGCTTCTCATCATTTTGTACAGCTCTATCAGGTCACCTCTCATCCTCTGTCACTCCAAGGAGAAAAGGCCAAGTTCACTGAACCTATTCTCATAAGGCATGCTCCCCAATCCAGGCAACATCCTTGTAAATTTCCTCTGCACCCTTTCTATGGTTTCCACATCCTTCCTGTAGTGAGGCGACCAGAACTGAGCACAGTACTCCAAGTGGGGTCTGACCAGGGTCCTATATAACTACAATATTACCTCTCGGCTCTTAAACTCAATCCCATGATTGATGACGGCCAAGCACCGTATGCCTTCTTAACCACAGAGTCAACCTGCACTGCTGCTTTGAGTGTCCTATGGACTCGGACCCCAAGATTCCTCTGATCCTCCACACTGCCAAGAGTCTTACCATTAATACTATATTCTGCCATCATATTTGACCTACCAAAATGAACCACCACACACTTATCTGATTGAACTCCATCTGCCACTTCTCAGTCCAGTTTTGCATCCTATAATGTCCCACTGTAACCTCTGACAGCCCTCCACACTATCCACAACACCCCTGACCTTTGTGTCATCAACAAATTTACTAATCCATCCCTCCACTTCCTCATCCAGGTCATTTATAAAAATCACGAAGCAATGGGGTCCCAGAACAGATCCCTGAGGCACACCACTGGTGACCGATCTCCATGCAGAATATGTCCCGTCTACAACCACTCTTTGCCTTCTGTGGGCAAGCCAATGCTGGATCCACAAAGCAATGTGCCCTTGGATCCCATGCCTCCTTACTTTCCAAATAAGCTTTGGGGTACCTTATCAAATGCCTTGCTGAAATCCATACACACTACATCTACTGCTCTACTTTCATCAATGTGTTTAGTTACATCCTGAAAAAATATAATCAGGCTCATAAGACAGGACCTGCCATTGACAAAGCCATGCTGACTATTCCTAATTATATTATGCCTCTCCAAATGTTCATAAATCCTGCCTCTCAGGATCTTCTCCATCAACTTACCAACCACTAAAGTAAGACTCACTGGTCTATAATTTCCTAGGCTGTTTCTACCCCCTTTCTTGAATAAGGGAACAATATCGCAACCCTCCAATCCTCCAGAACCTCTCCTGTCCCCACTGATGATGCAAAGATCATCGCCAGAGGTTTAGCAATCTCTTCCCTCACCTCCCACAGTAGCCAGGGGTACATCTCATCTGGTCACAGTGACTTATCCAACTTGATGCTTTCCGAAAGATCCAGCACATCCTCTTCCTTAATATCTACATGCTCAAGCTTTTCAGCCCACTATAAGTCATCACTTCAATCACCGAGATCCTTTTCCGTAGTGAATACTGAAGCAAAGTATTCATTAAGTACCTCTGCTATTTCCTCTGGTTCCATACAGACTTTTCTACTGTCACACTTGATTGGTCCTATTCTACAAAGAACATAGAACATAGAATAGTACAGCGCAGTACAGGCCCTTCGGCCCACAATGTTGTGCCAACCCTCAAACCCTACCTCCCATATAAGCCCCCACCTTAGATTCCTCCATATACCTGTCTAGTAGTCTCTTAACATCTTATCCTCTCTCACATCTTATCCTCTTGCTCTTCACATACTTGTAAAATGCCTTGGGGTTTTCCGTAATCCTGTCCGCCAAGGTCTTCTCATGGCCCCTTCTGGCTCTCCTAATTTCATTCTTAAACTTCTTCCTGCTAGCCTTATAATCTTCTAGACCTCCATCATTACCTATTTTTGAACCTTTTGTAAGATCTTCTTTTCTTCTTGACTAGATTTGCAACAGCTTTTGTACACCACGGTTCCTGTACCCTACCATCCTTTCCATGTCTCATTGGAACGTACCTACTCAGAACCCCACGCAAATATCCCCTGAACATTTGCCACATTTCTTCCGTAGGTTTCCCTGAGAACATCTGTTTCCAATTTATGCTTCCAAGTTCCTGCCTAATAGCCTCATATTTCTCCTTTCTCCAATTAAACGCTTTGTTGGGTAATAACTATCATGATGATGATAATACCTGATGGTAATACCTATTCCTGAGATCTGAGGTTCCAGTAACTCCTGTCTGATGGTAGTGTTGGGAAGAGAACATAGCCTGGATGGTAGAGGTCCTTAATGATCGATGTTGCTTTCTTGTGGCAGTGCTCCTTGCAGATGTGCTCAATGGTGATGTCAGTAGTTCAGCTCAATGTTGTGGACCAAAGCGCCTGCTCCTGTTCTCTGCTGATATATGTTCTATGTAGTTTAGTTCAGAGTAGTGGTGAATGAAGTGTCATGCAGTTCAGTCATAGTAAACACAATGCTGAGCTCATTTCTATTTACAGGTTAAAATAATACAGAAGTATGGGAATGATTGTGCATGGATAGTTCATCTTTCCTGTCATCTGGTAATCTGATCCTGATCCCTGACTCCTTTCCATCACTTACAAAGCAAAGGCCAGCAGTAGAATGGAGCAACTTGCATTTGCCTGGATAACAACTACACCAACAGTGAACAGCTGAACACCAGCTCTGACAAAGCAATCCGCTATTTGGCAATGCAGCGACTATATTGACCATTCATTCCCACCATACCGATGTACAATGGCTGCAGTCCGTATGATGTCCTGTGGTTCCTCACCTGGTCTATTCTGACAACACCTTGCAAAACCACAACTTCTACCGCTCTCTGCAGCCTTCCCTTTGAAATTCCCTAAATCCTGACATGAAAATTCATTCTAATCATTATCCTGTCATATCAGATATACTGTAGGTCATATATGTTATTTCATTAGGACCACGTCTGCAGTCTACAATTGGTATTGGTGTTGACTATACAGTAGAATACAGAACACAGAACATCATCCATATACTTATCTAATAGTTTCTTAAATGCACCTAATGAATCTGCTTCTACCATCTCCAATAGTATTGATTATTTTTATCACATGTGCCAACATATTGTACAATGAAAAACTTAGAAACTGTTTATACAGATCAAACGATTATAGGTATGATAATATATAGGTAGAATAAGGTAAGCAATCACAACACACATAAATTGTAAAAGTGACAGAGTAAGTGCGGTGAGGGCAGACAATAAACTGCAAGATCACAGTGAGGTAGATTGTGAGGACAAGAGTCCATCTTATCCCACACGAGTCTGATAAAGTGGGTCTGAAGATATCCTTCAGCCTGGTGGTATGTTCTTTCAGGCTTTTGTATCATTTGCCTGATTGGAGAGGGGAGAAGAGAGAATGCCCAGAGTGGGTGGCGTATTTGATTATGCTGGCTGCTTTACTCAGGCAGTAAGAGCTTTTTCAGATCATGGGAATTGCTGCATTATATGGTTGGGCTCATTGGTGTTATTAACGTTATTCAATTCTATTAAATTTACAAAGTGCAATGAATAGAGAAAGTGAATGGGCAGAGTTTTGGGAAATAGATTGTAATATAACCAAATGAACATTCACAGCTGTGGGACCCATACCCCAGCAAACCTGTAAGATCTCTCTCCCAGTGAGAGTCAGTGTGTAGAACTGCACCCAACTGAGAAACGTTAACATAAACAAAAACTTCACACCATGTTAAAAGTTTCTCCCCCAGGCAGTTCATCTGATCAACCATTCTAGTTAACCCTTCCACCCTTCCCTCTCTCTGTTATCTCAGTCACTGCACTGGACTGTAAACACTTTAATCACTGCTTACAATGCTGCTTACACTGTAAATACATGCTGGTATTTATGTATTTTTGAACATTTATTCCAGATCTGTACTTTAACCTCTAAATTTAATTTTTATAAAATACTTTCCATTTATACTTGTTAAATATTGTTTTAGTTGCATGTTGCACCCTGACTAACATACCACAGCAAATTCCTAATCTTTTAAACTATAAGGTGAATAATGTTGATCCTTTATCCTTGATAAGATCCAGGGAGAGTTGCTATGCCTGTGATTCATTTCCAGGGAAGGTCAAGGTGTGTGTGGGCCCATCCACTGGGAAAGTTGGGGCATGGAACTGAATCTGAATGCAAGTTAATGTGTGTCAGTTTGTCATCCTTTGCGCATGGGATCCATCCCCAGGGAGGATCGGTGAGTGTGTGACCATCCCCCAGTGAGCAAAAGGTCTACCATATAACTAGGTCAGATTTTATGCCTCTTTACAATGGTTGGCATTCTAACGTAATGCTTTACAGGGCCAATGATCAGCAATTGGGGTTCAATTCTCACTGTTGTCTGCATTCTTTCCTTATGGTTGGCTCTAAACGCTGCAACTCCTTCCCCTACAGCACAATGGAGACCTCTTCCCCCAAAGGAATGCTGTAGTTCAAGAAGGTTTCTTATCATCACTTCTCAAGGGCAGTTGGGATGGACAATAAATACTGGTTTTGCCAGCCATACCTGGGTCCTAAAGAACCCAATGTCTGCACGTCCTTGTCTGAATCCAGGTCTTAATCCAGGTCCACTGGTGACAGGAAGCTGAAGAAGACAGACTGTCTTGGGGTTCGAGGTGTATATGTATGTATGAGGAATAGGGCTTGTTTTGCCATGGCGATATTGTTGTTTGTTATGTACTGTTTTGTTGTGTTCTGTGTTGTTCTGCCGAGCATTGTGTTGGCGTCGGAATGGCAGCATTAACCTTGAATTAATATATAAGATCGAACAAATTCTAGTCCCACCTTCCTCTTCACCACTGATTGTGTAAGTTACTGTTAGTACCTAGATTGGTTCTAGGTGCATTCACATGCTTCCTAACCTATAACCCTCCAAAGTTGGTCTAATCTAATATTAGATTTCTTATCTCTCTGCAGAGCTCCTGGGAGATGACTTGCAATCTGATATTGAGTGTGCAGCCAAAATAGCCAGCCAAGAAGGAATGGAAGCTTGGTGCGTTACCCTCTCCCCTCTCTATTTTATAATCATGTCTGCAACTGAATGTTAAATCACCATTGTCTTTTATGTTCAAAAAACCGGCTTCCCGGTGACTTTGAGAGGACACCAGCCATTGAGCCATAGAATATTACATCACAAACAGCTCAGATACATTAAGATCTATGTTCATGAGCACCAGCTCACTGATTCTGATTCAAATCCAGCAAAGGCTGTATTTAGAGACGTGAAGTCAAGATGAATTTGAGATTTCCTAGATTTAGAGACACAGCACAGTAACAGGTCCCTATGGTCCAATGACCCCAAGCTGTCCAATTACACCAATATGATCAATTAACCTACTAATGTGTACATCTTTGGAATGCTGGAAGAAACCGGAGCACCAGCAGGAAACCCACACGGTCACGGGGAGAATGTACAAACTCCTTACAGGCAGCGGTGAGAATTGAACCCGGGTCGCAGGCGTTGTTATAGTGTTATGTCAACTGTTACACTACCGAACAAAATCGTAGACATTACCAGAGAGAGGGATGTGTGGAAAAGCTTGCGACAATGAAGGATACGTATCCTAACATTGCGGCATCAAGGGATGTCTTATTCCTCTTATACTGTGCAATGTGCTACAGAGTTTTGTTAAAAAAAACAAAGGGACGGTGTAAAAGGTGCAGGAAAGTGAGAATATAAATGCTAGAAATGCTGCAGATGCTGGAAATCCCAAAGCAACACAGAAAATGCTGGAGGAACTCAGAAGGATAGGCAGCATTTATGGAAGGGAATAAAGAGCCAACATCTTGGGCCAAGACCCTTCATCAGGACTGGAAAGGAAGGAGGAAAAGCCAGAATAAGAATTCTGGCGGGAGGGCAAGGAGTACAAGCTAGAAGTTGATAGGTGAAGCCAGGTGAGGTTGTAGGTGGATGGGTGGGTTAAGGAGAATGGAATTGGAGGTGATAGGTGGAAAAGGTAAAGGACTGAAGAAGAAGAAGAAGAAGAAGGAATCTGATAGTAGAGGAGAGTGGACTCTGGGGAAAAGAGAAGGAGGAGGGACACCATAGGGAGGAGATAGGTTGGTGAAGGATTGGAATCAATTTATAGATTCATCATATCAGACAGCATTGAAACAGGGCTTTCAACCCAGCTCATCCACTAAGAACAAAATACCTATCCAACTTTGCACTTAGCCCATATCCCTCTAAACCTTTCCAATCCTTGTATCAATCCAACTTCACGTGGCAACTTGTTCCATATGCATATCACCTTCTGTGTGAAGAAATTTCCCCACAGGTCCCTTTAAAATATTTCCCCTCTCGCCAGAAAACTATGCCCTCTAGTACTTGGTTCCTTTACCCCCAGAATAAAATAATTGTTCTGACCTCTTAGCGCCCTCTTGTACACATACATGTCAAATGGTTTTCACCCCACAC
The DNA here is from genome assembly GCF_963921235.1 of Mobula hypostoma. Lineage (NCBI taxonomy): Eukaryota > Metazoa > Chordata > Chondrichthyes > Myliobatiformes > Myliobatidae > Mobula > Mobula hypostoma. The sequence goes on along the minus strand of NC_086102.1, from coordinate 9,717,376 downwards.
AGTGAAGATCTTTATTCTAACACCATGTAATTCAGTGATGTCATTGCTAGTAATCCTTTCTGCCTTCACAATGTCCATAAGACATAGGAGCAAAATTAGGCCATTCGACCCCTTGAGTCTGTCCATATCCTTCCATTCTCTGCAGATTCCCATGTCTATCTGAGAACTTCTTAAATACCTCTATCATATTTTTCACCCACCACCACCAGAGAGGCCCTACATTGGATAGGGTGGAGTGCAGATGCTGCGTCCCAGCTGTCTACATGATATGCAAGCCAGGGCTGTACGATATGGAGAGCAAGCTGTTCCCATGTAGCAAGCCCCCACTCTCCGTGCAGCTGATGAATCCAAAGGACCAGCAGAGACCAATACAGCTTGACACCAGTGGCGTCGCTGGAATTGCCAGACAGCATTGAATTCAACGTATGACTCTCTTAGGGGCCACAGGTCCAGATTTTTCCTCAAGGTTTATACCCGAAGCCTTCCCCATGAGTTGGCACAGCCGTAAGGCTTGAGATCAGAGTTTTCCTTCTCTTAGATGAGCTGCCAACCATCTGCCTGAAGCGACTGGTTTTAAGGTGCCATCTTTGCTCCCTCTCTTAGCAGTAGAAGCAGCCTCACTAGGCTTAGTAGCTAAGCTACGCATCAAGACCAGGAGCTGGGCTCAGTTCTCGGAGACTATTTGAGATGTGCACCATTGGGAGAATTTAATTGGAAGTGGGAGCTTATCCCCACTATCACCCCAGTGTATGGCAATCACGAACAGCTCTGGTATCTCATTCCAGCCACCCACCATTCTCTCAGTGAACTCACACAAAATACTGGAGGAACTCAGCAGGTCAGGCAGCATCTCTGGGGCGGGGAATAAACAGTTGACGTTTCAGACTGACACCCTTCGTCAGGACTGGAAAAGAATGGGGTAGAAGCCAGAATCAGAAGATGGGAGGCAGAGGAAGGAGTACAAGTTAGCAGGTGACAGGTGAGACCAGGTGAAGAGGAATGTCCGTGATAAGAAGAGGGGGAATGAAGTAAGAAGCTGGGAAGTAATAAATGGAAAAGGTTAAGGGCTAAAGAAGATGGAATCTGATAGGAGAGGAGATTGAAGCATGGGAAAAAGGGAAGAAGAAGGTAGTCATAGTCATAGTCATACTTTATTGATCCCGGGGGAAATTGGTTTTCGTTACAGTTGCACCATAAATAATAAATAGTAATAGAACCATAAATAGTTAAATTATATGTAAATTATGCGAGAAAATAAGTCCAGGACCAGCCTATTGGCTCAGGGTGTCTGAACCTCCAAGGGAGGAGTTGTAAAGTTTGATGGCCACAGGCAGGAATGACTTCCTACGACGCTCAGTGCTGCATCTCGGTGGAATGAGTCTCTGGCTGAATGTACTCCTGTGCCCAACCAGTACATTATGTAGTGGATGGGAGACATTGACCAAGATGGCATGCAACTTAGACAGCATCCTCTTTTCAGACACCACTGTGAGAGAGTCCAGTTCCATCCCCACAACATCGTTGGCCTTACGAATGAACCAGAGGGAGGTGATAAGTAGGTGAGGAGAAGGAAAGGAATGAGAGGGTAACCAGAATTACCATAAGTTAGAGAAGTCAATGTTCAAATGTCATTGAAGTTCTTGTGAAGTTCTTGCAATGATTGATAATATATGTGTTGGGTACTCTTGCTTTTCAGGAGCACCTGGGTGGAGAACTGCAAAAATAAATGGATTGGCTACTACTCCTATTTTTGCTTCTGAAGCTGGAGCAGATCTTAACTGATCAGAAGTGTGTGGTGTCAGACACATTATCGAACCCAAGTCTCCCCCATCTTCACTAAATGAAAAGCTGTGCACAAAAGGGACTTTCCCTCTATCTAATAACACTGAAATAAATACATAAATATTAAATGCCGTGTGTGGTCATTTTGATATGATATGAGGAATTAAATGTAAGGGGGTTTCGATTTTTATATTACTGCGGAGGCTAATTAAAATGGCATCTCTGTTATGTTAATCTGAGGAATGTGGCCTTGTTGTCTTAAACGCTGAGAAAGTTTGCGCTAGCAGCTTGTTGTGGTTTAGAGGGTGATAAGAAATACATTATTAACCAATTGGGATAGTTGTTATAGTTTTGGTGTATTTGAAGATACTGTTTGCGAGGGGGTTTTGGGGAGAAGGCGGGAGAGCGAGGCAGAGGATGGACGAGGTGCTGTGAGTCCGCTAACGGGGTCGGACCCCGAGCGGGACGTTCGGCAAGGAGACAGAGACGGATTCGTGTGGAGCGTCTGGTCGACCACCGTTGTTGGTCCCAGGCAGCCGGTCGAGGTGGTCCGAGGGGGTCGCAGGGTGAAGAAGAAGAGTCCTTGAGCTCCAACGGTTTTTGTGCACGAAGAGATTGAACTTTGATAAGTGTGGCGCCTTTTATTTTCCTTTTATATTTTATTCTCTTTTAATTATATAGTTCCAGTAATATCTATAAACTGTATATCATTTAATTGCATCTGGTGTATTGTCTGTTATTTGGGCGGGGTGGGGTACCTCACACAGCATCCACACAAACTAATTAGTCCTGACGAAGGGTCTCGGCCTGAAACGTCGACTGCACCTCTTCTTACAGATGCTGCTTGGCCTGCTGCGTTCACCAGCAACTTTGATGTGTGTTGCTTGAATTTCCAGCATCTGCAGAATTCCTGTTGTTTGCACACAAACTAATTACCCAGTTTGGCGGGGCCGAGGCTGTTTCCCTAGACGACAGCGAGCCGAGCGACCCTGAGGGTGGCCAGGGGGGCTACATAAATAATGATGAAATGTTGGGAATCAGAAGGAGGCGACAATGAAATGTTGGGAATCAGAAGGAGGCAACAATGAAATGTAGTTTCCCCTCAGACTCCAGTGCTTAAGAAATAATAATCCCATCCTACCCAATCTCTCTTTACTAAACAAAATCCTTCATTCTAGGCAATGTCCTGTTGAATCTCTTTGCACTCATTCTAGTATTACCGCATCTGTTCTGCAACGCACACAAAATGCTGGAGGAACTCAGCAGATCAGGCAGCATCTAAGGAGACGAATAAAGAGTCGACGTTTCGGGCTGAGACCCTTCATGAAGACTGGAAAGAGAGGGGAAAATATAAACCCGCATAATTAGACCTAATTCGTTAGAAGTTAATTAAAATGGAGCGGCAACTTTTAGGGTGAATGCACACAGTCCTTTCCCAAGTGTTCAGAAATCAAGAATCGAGGACATGGGTTCAAGGAGAGGGTGCAGAAATTCCGTATGAACCCATGCGGCACAATTTTGACCTTGATAGTGGTCTGGATATGGAATGAGCTGACAATGAAAGTGCTTGAAGTAGATACAGGACATAAACTATATTTAAAGACACTTGCAGAGTGTCAGATAGGAAAGGTTTCGGGAGATATGGATCAAACAATGGCAAATGGGAAAGGATTAGATTGCGGTCATGGCTAGCATGGACCAGTTGGGCTGAATGGCCTGTTTCTTTGCAGTACTTAAGTCATGGGATCAGTTTAATGAGAGGGAACTTAGAATGTAGAACTATACAGTACAGGAACAGGCCCACCAGCCCATAATGTTGTACCAAACTTATTAAGCTAATGATACACAACAGGGCAGGCAAACTCTTTGCTTCTTCGGTACTAAATCAACTGGACCAGATGGTGTAGTCCACCTGGTCTGGGTTACTTATTTACCTTCAGACAGGCAACTCTATTGGTAAAGAAGCATTTTGTATCCACCTATCTGAAATTGTTAGTGACCACCAAACTCCTGAGGCAAGAGGCAATGTCTTCTCTCCAATAACTTTGTCAAACACCGTCCATAATATAAATTTCTCAAGCTCAAGAAGAAGACCATATCTCACTCTTTCTAGTCACACAGAAGATTCTGTTTGAACTATATGCCCATTCTAAGTAATTACAATACCCTTCCATACTTTATATTCATTTTTCTCTGTCGTGGCTGCATGTGCAGCTGTCACCAATATCTTGTCCTGCTCCAACCATGTTGATGCTGTGGACAAGAAAGCACATCGGTGCCTCTACCTCCTCAGAATATGAAGTAAATTTGGCAAGTCCCTATTGACCCACACCAATTTTTACAGACGCATTATAGAAACCATCCTACCCGGATGCTTCACAGCTTAGTATATCAGCTAGTCTACCCACTTAGTCCATCAGGAAAAACTCCCCTCCATGGACTCTGTCTATGCTTCCCACTGCCTCCGTACAGCAGCCAGCGTAACAAAAGACAGCTCTCAACGTGGACAATCTCTCCTCTCCCCCTTTCCAGCGAGCGAAGATACAAAAGCTCACCAGGTTCAAGGACAGTTCCTATCCATCTCCTGTAAGACGATTGAGTGGACATCTTACATGAGAAAGATGGACTCTGGATATGTCTAACTAACACCTTGTAAACTTTGCACCTTATGATCTACCTACACAGCACTTTCTCTGTAACTGTGAACTTCAGCTCTGAGTTCTGTTATTTGCTTTTGCCTCAGTGTCCATGTGTTCTGAAATGATCGGTATGGATGGCAAAAACATGTTTTTCACTTCAGTGCATGTGACAATAATAAACCTGTTGCCAATTACCAACTTCAATTATCTTTCTGTTTCCTGAGCCAGTGATTAAACAGCTCCACTCCCAGAAGCAACCCTTGTGCAATATCACTTCTGTTGTGTTATCATTTAATCAAAGAGAATGACAGGATTAGTTTTGATATTTGCTTGCATTTATTTTATTAAGTTGTGAATGAGAGCTGGTCCCTGCATACCTGGCGTTGCAGTGATCTCAGCCATACGGAGCCAACTGCTAACAGGGACGTACACAGGGTTGGGAAGAGATGGCAGAAGTACTTCCATTTCAATCAGCAGCCCTCGACGAAATGCTGAATTGACCTTCCCCTGCAGTTATTCACCCAGCCGTACCTGTAAAACACGAGTGTCAGAAATAATCGGAGACTGAAGGGTCCGCAGATTTTTGACTCCGTTGTCTGCCTGGTGCCTGGGGTTAGGACACTTCATCTGGCCTACAGAGAAATTTGGAGAGGGAAGAGTAAAGAACCAGATACTGTGGTCCGTGTGTGTACCAACAACAGAGGTAGAACAAGGATAGAGGTTCCATTGAAGGAATTTGAGATCACTGATTTGCTGTCTGAACCACTTGTATGTTGTACAGGGCCAATGATATTGAAGTGTTCTATACATAGCTGAACAATCAATGGGTTTGTGGGTACTAGCACCAGTATTGGGGAAGGAGGGAGCAGATCCAATGGAACAGGCTCCACCAGAACCATCGTGGGGCCAGGGCCCTGGGGAATCGCATAACAAGTGCTGTGGATAAGGCTTCAAATGAAATGGTAGCGGTGGTGTGGGTTCAACAGACTGTGAAAGTAAAGATAACGTAAAAGGAAAAGAGAGCGCAGGCGGGATTAGAGATGCCTCCTGCAGAAGTGAAGAGAGTGAGCAGCTTCAAGTTCCTGAGTGTCAAAATCTCTGAGGATCTAACCTGGTCCCAACATACTGATGTAGTCATAAAGAAGGCAAGACAGTAGCTATACTTTATTAGTGTAGTTTGAAGCGATTTGGCATGTCAGCAAATACGCTCAAAAACTTCTGTAGTTGTATTGTGGAGAGCAGTCTGACAGGCTGCATCACTGTCTGGTATAGAGGGGCTACTGCACAAGACTGAAAGAAGCTGGAGAAGGTTGCAAATCAGTAAAAAACCAGTAAGATCTGTTTTTTTAACCAGAGGGTGGTGAATCTGTGGAATTTGTTGCCACAGGCAGCGGTGAAGGCCAAATCATTGGGTGTATTTAAGGCAGAGATTGATAGGTATCTGAGTAGCCAAGGCATCAAAGGTTATGGTGAGAAGGCGGGGGAGTGGGACTAAATAGGAGAATGGATCAGCTCATGATAAAATAGTGGAGCAGACTCAATGGGCCGAATGGCCGACTTCTGCTCCTTTGTCTTATGGTCTTATGATCAAATCTAGTCAGCTCCATCTTGGGCACTAGCCTACAAAGTACCCAGGACATCTTTAGGAAGTGGTGTCTCAGAAAGGCAGCGTCTATTATTAAGGACCTCCAGCACCCAGGGCATGCCCTTTTCTCACTGTTACCATCAGGCAGGAGGTACAAAAGCCTGAAGGCACACACTCAGAGATTCAGGAACAGCTTCTTCTCCTCTGCCATCCGATTCCTAAATGGACATTGAAGCTTTGGACACTACCTCACTTTTTTAATATACAGTATTTCAGGTTTTGCACTTTTTTTAATAATCTATTCAATATTTGTTATTGATTTACTTGTTTATTTATTATGTTTTATTTTATTCTTTTTCTCTCTCTGCTAGATTATGTATTGCATTGAACTGCTGCTGCTAAGTTAACAAATTTCACGTCACATGCCGGTGATAGTAAACTTGATTCTGATTCTGGTTCTGCATAAAAAGTAAGATCTAGTTCAGAAAGGGATCAGAAAAAAACTTCAGGCAACATGGAGACAAATTTGAGTAGAGCGATGGTGAATACAGTACTGATGATGTAAGGTTGATAAGTTTATATCGCAATTACAAATTGGGAGTTGGGACATTGGTCATCATAGGGTTGTGGTTGAAAGAAGATTACAGCAGGGAGCTAAGCATCCAAGGATACACATTATATCGAAAGGACAGGAAAGTGGGCATCTGTTGGTAAAAGATGAAAACAAATCCACAGCAAGAAATGACAGAGGATTAGAAGATGTAGAATCAAATTGCAAGGGTAAAAAGACCCTGCTGGGAGTAATATACAGACCTCTAAACAGTAGCCAGTTGTGGAGTATGAATTATAACGAGATAGAAAAGGCATCTAAGAAAGTGATCATGGGGACTTCAAGATTCAGATAGGCTGGAAAAGCTAGGTTGCTACTGGATCTCGAGAGATGGAATTTGTAGAATGCATATGAATGTTTTTTTTAAATCAGCCTGAGATTGATCGCACTTGGGAAAAGGTAATAATAGACTTGGTGTTGTGCAATCAAACAGATTTGATCCGGGAGCTGAAGATAAAGGAACCCAAAGGGAACAGTGATTATAATATGATGGATTTCACTCTATGGGCTTGAGAAGCAGAAGCTAAAATTGGAAGTAATAGTATTACAGGTGAATAAAGCTAATTATGGAGACGTGAGAGAGGGGATCACCAAAGTTGATTGGAATTGAGTCTCTAATAGGAGTGGTGGTAGGTGTTTCTGGAATTAACATGGAAGATGTAGGTTAATTCTGCTCCTATGTCTTATGGTCTTATGGAAGATGAAGTAACCAAGGCCGACAAAGATGGCGTAATGCAATTGAGCAGGCATACAATGTTGTAAAATTTAGCAGGGGAATGGAAGATTGGGAAACTTTTAAAACCCAACAGAAGGCAACTGAAAACAATCAATATGGGGAGAAAGGGTGAAATATAAAGGTAAACTCATAAATAATACAGAAGTAGATACCAACTTTTTCCCCAGATATTTAAAAAGTAAAAGATGGCAAGAGGATATCGGACTGCCGGAAAATATGTAGTAATGGGGAACAAACAAACAGCGGATGAACTGAATTAGTCTTCCCTATGGAAGGCACCCGCAACAAGTCAGCAACTCATGAGTGTCGTGGGACAAAAGACTGTGCAGTTGATATTATGAACATGAAGGTGCTTGGGAAGCTGAAAGATCTGAAGGTGAATAGGTCACCTGGACCAGATGGACTCTACACCAGGATTCTGCATGAGATAGCTGAAGAGACTATGGAGGCATTATAAGCGATCTTTCAAGAATCACTTGAGTCAGTTTCCAGAGGTCTAACAAATTATTTCAATGTTGCATGCCAGAAAAGAAGTCATTGGAAGTTGCAACATACCAGGCTTGCAATCCTTGCTGTTCTGCTACAACTGCTGCACAATTTATGGTCGTTTGCGCATCGAACAAAGCTGAAACAATAAAAGGAAGAAAAGAATCAATACTCAAAACTCAGCCATGATTTACTCCAAAATTGGAAATGTTTACCATCATGGTAAATTCCACTGTCCTGCTGTTCAACGATCCTGATGGCTCAGCTTACGACCATCTCCATTCATGGGGACCCCAGTTTCCATGTTTCCTCTAGAACTTCTATTCTGCTGTGATAGACTATTGAACAGTTCCCTGGAACAATACAACAGACTCTTGATCCCACAGTCTACTTCATTATGGTCTTGCACCTTATTGTCTGCCCACACTGCACCCACTAAACTGAGTCAGGGAACTGGAGCTGGAGCTGGATGAACTTCAGATCATTGGTGAGACAGAGGCAGAAATAGACAGGGAGATAGTCACCCCTAAAAGTCAGGAGACAGGTACCTGGGTCTCTGTCAGGAGGGGGAAGGAGAATAGACAGAATGAGCAGAGCATCCCTGTGGCCATTTCCATCAACAATAAATATACTGTTTTGGATACTGTTGGTGGAGACGACCTACCAGGGACAAGTTGCAGTGGTCGCGTCTCTGGCACCAAAACTGGACCCTCAGCTCAGAAGAGAAGAAGGGAAAAGAGGAGAGCAGTAGTGATAGGGGATTCAATAGTTAGGGAGACAGATAAGAGGTTCTGTGGAAGAGATCGAGAATCCCGGATGGTCTGTTGCCTCCCTAGTGCCAGGGTCCGTGATATCTCGGATTGAGTTCTCAGTATTCTCAAGAGGGAGGGTGAGCAGCCAGATGTCGTGGTCCATATAGGGACCAACAAAGTGGATAGGAAGAAGGAGGAGGTCCTGCAAAGAGAATTTAGGGAGTTAAGTGCAAAGTTGAAGGGCAAGACCTCCAGGGTTGCAATTTCAGGATTGCTATCCGTGCCACGTTCTAGTGAGGGTAGAAATAGAAAGACAATGCAGCTAAATACGCGGCTAAGGAGTTGGTACAGGAGGGAGTGCTTCAAGTTTCTGGACAATTGGGCCTTGTTCCAGGGAAGGTGGGACCTGTTCCGATGGGACAGGTTGCAGCTGAACTGGAGGGGGACTAACATCCTTGCGGGAAGGTTTGCTAGTGCTGCTCCGAGGGGTTTAAACTAGATTTGCAAGGGGAGGGGAATCAGAGTGTTAGAGCAGATAGTGAGGTGGAGGAGGATAAAGGTCATGCGAGAACTGCAAGTATAGTGCATGGAGTAAAGCCAGATCTAACATATAAAGAGTCTTTGAGGAAAGAGAAACAGATTAAAGGGTGTAAAGGTAGTAAGGTAGAAGGGCTAAAGTGTGCGTACTTCAATGCAAAAATAACAGGGTTGTAATCATGGGTGACTTTAACTTCTCTAATATTGATTGGCACCTTATTAGTTCCAATGGTTTAGATGGGGCAGAGTTTGTTAAGTGTGTCCAGGATGGATTCCGCTCACAGTATGTTGACAGGCCGAATAGGGGGAATGCCATACTAGATCTAGTACTAGGTAATGAACCGGGTCAGGTCACAGATCTCTCAGTAGGTGAGCACCTGGGGGACAGTGACCACCGCTCCCTGGCATTTAACATCATGATGGAAAAGGACTGAATCAAAGAGGACAGGAAAATTTTTAATTGAGGAAGGGCAACTTATGAGGCTATAAGGGTAGAACTTGCGGGTGTGAATTGGGATGATGTTTTTGCAGGGAAATGAACTATGGACATGTGGTCGATGTTTAGAGATCCTTTGCAGGATATTAGGCATAAATTTGTCCTGGTGAGGAAGATAAAGAATGGTAGAGTGAAGGAACCATGGGTGACAAGTGAGGTGGAAAATCTAGTCAGGTGGAAGAAGGCAGCATACATGAGGTTTAGGAAGGAAGGATCAGATGGGTCTATTGAAGAATATAGGGAAGCAAGAAAGGAGCTTAAGAAGGGCCTGAGAAGAGCAAGAAGGGGGCATGAGAAGGCCTTGGTGAGTAGGGTAAAGGAAAACCCCAAGGCATTCTTCAATTATGTGAAGAACAAAAGGATGACAGGAGTGAAGTTAGGACCGATTAGAGATATAGGTGGGAAGATGTACCTGGAGGCTGTGGAAGTGAGCGAGGTCCTCAATGAATACTTTTCTTTGGTACTCACCAATGAGAGGGAACTTGATGATGGTGAGGACAATATGAGTGAGGTTGATGTTCTGGAGCATGCTGATATTAAGGGAGAGGAGGTGTTGGAGTTATTAAAATACATTAGGACAGTTAAGCCCCCGGGGCCTGACGGAATATTCCCCAGGCTGCTCCACGAGGCGAGGGAAGAGATTGCTGAGCCTCTGGCTAGGATCTTTATATCCTCGTTATCCACAGGAATGGACCGGAGGATTGGAGGGAGGCGAATGTTGTCCCCTTGTTCAAAAGAGGTAGTGGGGATAGTCTGGGTAATTATAGACAAGTGAGCCTTATGCCTGTGGTGGGAAAGCTGTTGGAAAAGATTCTTAGAGATAGGATCTATGGGCATTTAGAGAATCATGGTCTGATAGGGACAGTCAGTATGGCTTTGTGAAGGGCAGATCATGTCTAACAAGTCTGATAGTTCTTTGAGGAGGTGACCAGGCATATAGATGAGGGTAGTTCAGTGGATGTGATCTACATGGATTTTAGTAAGGCATTTGACAAGGTCCCACACGGTAGGCTTATTCAGAAAGTCAGAAGGCATGGGATCCAGGAAAGTTTGGCCAGGTGGATTCAGAATTGGCTTGCCTGCAGAAGGCAGAGGGTCATGGTGGAGGGAGTACATTCAGATTGGAGGGTTGTGACTAGTGTTGTCCCACAAGGATCGATTCTGGGACCCCTACTTTTCGTGATTTTTATTAACGACCTGGATGTGGGGGTAGAAGGGTGGGTTGGCAAGTTTGCAGACGACACAAAGGTTGGTGGTGTTGTAGATAGTGTAGAGGATTGTTGAAGATTACAGAAAGACAGTGATAAGAGACAGAAGTGGGCTGAGAAGTGGCAGATGGAGTTCAACCCGGAGAAGTGTGAGGTGGTACACTTTGGAAGGACAAACTCAAAGGCAGAGTACAAAGTAAATGGCAGGATACTTGGTAGTGTGGAGGAGCAGAGGGATCTGGGGGTACATGTCCACAGATCCCTGAAAGTTGCCTCACAGGTAGATAGGGTAGTTAAGAAAGCTTATGGAATGTTACCTTTCATAAGTTGAGAGATAGAGTTTAAGAGTCGTGAGGTAATGATGCAGAACAGACAGCCAGCGCCCCTTCTCCAGGGCACCACTGCTCAATACAAGAGGACATTGCTTTAAGGTTAGGTGGGGAGTTCAAGGGGGATATAAGAGGAAGGTTTTTTACTCAGTGTGGTTGGTGTGTGGAATGCACTGCCTGAGTCAGTGGTGGAGGCAGATACACTAGTGAAATTTAAGAGACTACAAGACAGGTATATAGAGAAATTTAAGGTGGGAGGTTTATATGGGAGACAGGGTTTGAGAGTCGGCACAACATTGTGGGCCAAAGGGCCTGTACTGTGCTGTACTATTCTATGTTCTATGTTCTCTGTGGCTGTAACAATTTATTCTGCATTTGGCTGTATGATGTACTGATCCATATGGATGACAAGCAAAACAAACTTGTTCATGGTACCTCAGTACATGTGGCCAAGTGGTTAAGGCATTTGTCTGGTGACCTGAAGGTCACTAGCTCGAGCCTCAGCAGTGGCAGTGTGTTTGTGTTGTTGAGCAAGGCACTTAACCACACGTTGCTCTAGTGTCAGTGCAAGGAGTGGCGCCCCACACAGACGTCCAATCTGTGCCTTGTAATGCATGAAAATGCCCGACACAGGCCTCTCATGGTCTGAGTCGACGTTCCCTCCTCCCTCCCTCCCCCCTCCCTCTCTCCTCAGAACATGTGAAATAATAAATCAAATTGCCAATTTACAGTCTTTTATTATAATCTTAAATATAACATCCAAGGTGAACTAAGAATGTATCTGTGTGTCAATAGAAATAGGATACAATTGTGCAGCATAGTGTGAACAAAGTCCCAGGGACACTGCACTGGACAACAAAGATTTTGCTTCCTGAATACCTTTAGGTGTATCTTATGAATTTTGGGCTACTGATCATGAAACTCACCATGAAATTTCCCTGTCACGCACCATTTTTTAAATAAACTTATGTTTATTATTTCATAGAACATAGAATAGTACAGCACAGTATAGGCCCTTCGGCCCACAATGTTGTGCCGACTCTCAAACCCTGCCTCCCATATAAGCCCCCACCTTAAATTCCTCCATATACCTGTCTAGTAGTCTCTTAAACTTCACTAGTGTATCTGCCTCCACCACTGACTCAGGCAGTGCATTCCACACACCAACCACACTGAGTAAAAAATCTTCCTCTTATATCTCCTTTGAACTTCCCACCCCTTACCTTAAAGCCATGTCTTCTTGTATTGAGCAATGGTGCCCTGGGGAAGAGGCGCTGGCTATCCACTCTATTCCTCTTATCATCTTGTACACCTCTATCATGTCTCCTCTCATCCTCCTTCTCTCCAAAGAGTAAAGCCCTAGCTCCCTTAATCTCTGATCATAATGCATACTCTCTAAACCAGGCAGCATCCTGGTAAATCTCCTCTGTACCCTTTCCAATGCTTCCACATGCTTCCTATAGTGAGGTGACCAGAACTGGACACAATACTCCAAGTGTGGCCTAACCAGAGTTTTATAGAGCTGCATCATTACATCGCGACTCTTAAACTCTATCCGTCGACTTATGAAAGCTAACACCCCATAAGCTTTCTTAACTACCCTATCCACCTGTGAGGCAACTTTCAGGGATCTGTGGACATGTACCCCCAGACCCCTCTGCTCCTCCACACTACCAAGTATCCTGCCATTTACTTTGTACTCTGCCTTGGAGTTTCTCCTTCCAAAGTGTACCACCTCACACTTCTCCGGGTTGAACTCCATCTGCCACTTCTCAGCCCTCTTCTGCATCTTATCAATGTCTCTCTGCAATCTTTGACAATCCTCTGCACTATCTATAACACCACCAACCTTTGTGTCGTCTGCAAACTTGCCAACCCACCCTTCCACCTCCACATCCAGGTCATTAATAAAAACCACAAAAAGTAGAGGTCCCAGAACAGATCCTTGTGAAACACCACTAGTCACAACCCTCCAGTCTGAATGTATTCCCTCCACCATGACCCTTTGCCTTCTGCAGGCAAGCCAATTCTGAATCCACCTGGCCAAACTTCCCTGGATACCATGCCTTCTGACTTTCTGAATAAGCCTACCGTGTGGAACCTTGTCAAATGCCTTACTAAAATCCATGTAGATCACATCCATTGCACTACCCTCATCTATATGCCTGGTCACCTCCTCAAAGAACTCTATCAAGCTTGTTAGACACGATCTGCCCTTCATAAAGCCATGCTGACTGTCCCTGATCAGACCATGATTCTCTAAATGCCCATAGATCCTATCTCTAACACTCTTTTCCAACAGCTTTCCCACCACAGACATAAGGCTCACTGGTCTACAATTACCCAGACTATCCCTACTACCTTTTTTGAACAAGGGGACAACATTCTCCTCCCTCCAATCCTCCGGTACCATTCCCGTGGACAATGAGGACATAAAGATCCTAGCCAGAGGCTCAGCAATCTCTTCCCTCGCCTCGTGGAGCAGCCTGGGGAATATTCCGTCAGGCCCCAGGGACTTATCCGTCCTAATGTATTTTAACAACTCCAACACCTCCTCTCGCTTAATATCAACATGCTCCAGAACATCAACCTCACTCATATTGTCCCCACCATCATCAAGTTCCCTCTCATTGGTGAATACCGAAGAGAAGTATTCATTGAGGACCTCGCTCACTTCCACAGCCTCCAGGCACATCTTCCCACCTATATCTCTAATCGGTCCTAACTTCACTCCTGTCATCCTTTTGTTTTTCACATAATTGAAGAATGCCTTGGGGTTTTCCTTTACCCTACTCACCAAGGCCTTCTCATGCCCCCTTCTTGCTCTTCTCAGGCCCTTCTTAAGCTCCTTTCTTGCTTCCCTATATTCTTCAATAGACCCATCTGATCCTTCCTTCCTAAACCTCATGTATGCTGCCTTCTTCCACCTGACTAGATTTTCCACCTCACTTGTCACCCATGGTTCCTTCACTCTACCATTCTTTATCTTCCTCACCAGGACAAATTTATGCCTAATATCCTGCAAAGGATCTCTAAACATCAACCACATGTCCATAGTACATTTCCCTGCAAAGACATCATCCCAATTCACACCCGCAATTTCTAGCCTTATAGCCATTCAATTCATAATTCAAGTCAATTAAAATGTTGCCTACAATATAAGCTGGAAAGTTTCCTATCTTGTCCAGGCATGCTTGTGCATGCTTAGGCAGTGTGTCTGCTGCATGGCAGGACAGGTTTTAGTAATAATGATTGGGTTCAGGGCTGTAAGGATGGAATTTGCTATCACCAGGCACAAAAATTTCTATGAAGGATTTTGATATTTGAGACAGATGCTTCCCAGAATAACTGATGCCAAGATTAAGGAAGGCATTTTTGTTGGTCCACAAATCAAACAGGTTATCAATGACAGGCAATTTGAAGAATTTCTAGTGGGACCGGAGAAAATCACATGGAAGGCATTCAAGGAAGTTGTTGAAATTTTTCTCGGCATCTACAGAGCACCATGCTACATGCAGCTGGTTGAAAGCATGCTTCAAGAATATAAAACCATGAAATGCAACATGTCACTAAAGATTCATTTTCTGCATTCCCATTTGGACTTCTTCCCTGCAAATCTTAGTGCTGTTAGTGACGAGCATGGTGAAAGATTTCACCAGGACATTGCAGTCATGGGGAAAAGATACCAGGGCAACTGGAATCCATCAATGCTAGCGAATTATTGTTGGACACTTAAGCAAGAAGCCTCAGACACTGAGTACAAATGAAAATCATTAACAAAATATTTTTAACTTCGTTGAACTATTGCAAAGCATCAGCAGCATTATGCAATTAAACACATTATATTCAATAAAAGTTAATTTGTTGTTTCTCCAAATTCCTACGTGAAACAAGTAGTCTGAAATCATATTTGTGTTCATCTTCAAGCAGTATATCATAAACAAAAAAAAAATTCTGAGGAAGCAACACTTTTGAAAAAAATTGTTGTCCAGTGAGAGATTTACTCTATTCTGTATATAAATGGGAATCTTCTGAACCTTTAGAGTCTAATCAACTTTCTTAGGAAGGCCATCGGTCTTATTCCATCAACTATTTCCGTGTAACCATTCTACCTTTCATATCCATCAACACCACACTGACTCTCCCCCCCCCCCCCGCCCACTATACAACTGCATGACGGTCACTTCACAGCAACCGATTAACCAACCAGACTGCACACTGACAGCTCTGGGGGTTAGGATTGTACCCGGGTCTCTCGAGCTGGGAGGCAGTGGCTTCATACATGCTGCCACTGTGCCATGGATCAACGTTATCTGATGGAACAGGACTCCATCTGGGTGGGAAGCCTCAAGTCAGCAAGGCACAATTCCGGGCTGCAGCAGGAGGCAGAAAGACTCATGGAACCCATGAAAAGAGAAACACAGAAGACTAGAAACACTCAAACAGGTCGGGCCGCAACTGTGGGAACAGAAACAGAGTTAACGTCTCCTCAGCACTATCATGTCATCAAAAACAATTGCGTTTGTCATCCTCGGCACAACACAAGGAAGATTTTCACGTCAGTGTCTGTAATGAAAACAAGCTTGTTAAGTGAGGATGAACATCAGAACCAGGTGCTTCCTACATAAGAGGTGTGAATGGACACAAATACCCAAACAAGGTGGCACTGTTTATCAAATGAGCAGCATGGGTAAAATTTGTTTCAAAATTCATCCCCTCAGCACAAATGCGGGAAGAGAAAACATGAAATAAATAACGTAACAGCTCACGTACCTTGGCAATCAACATTACAGCCATTCGCAATATTTGGAAAATTTGGTTCGTAGCACCACCAATAACTGTTGATCTGAAAAATCCCAAAGTCCGCTGACCAGGTTAGTCCTGCACTGTTTCTTTCATAATAAATTGCGTTTGTTTGGAACGAGCTCTCATAGTTGGCCAGACACACCCCCTGGGGACAAAACAAAGATTTGACATGTGGCAACAGACGTTACACACCGCGTGCATCGCAATCCGGAGACAGTGAACAGGGAAACGTCATCAGAATCCAAACAGAGGAAACAAGTGGAAGAGACATCGCGGGGGGCATCTTCATTCACTTAACCGGTCTCGCACACTGAAGGGAGTAAGTTGGAATAATCAATGTCATTTTGTTCATGATCTCTCAGGCCTCCCTGAGGGACCTGACTCATGCTAGTGAACTACTCAAAGGTGCTCCAAAACAAACTTCAACATCCATCGAGGGTGATAAGACAGAAGGTAAAGGTAAGGGGTTTAGGGCGGGTCAGAGGAGTAACTTTCCCACCTGGAGGGTGCCTACTATCTGGAACACACTATTTAACGTTGGTTGTAGAGACAGAGAGACTCACAACACAGGTAGACAGGGTGGTGTAGAAGGCGTTTGGCACGCTGGCCATCATCAGTCAAGGCAGTGAGTATGGAAGCTGGGATGTTAGGCTGCAACTGTGCAAAACTTTGGTGAGGTTTCACTTCGAATATTGTGGCCACCCTGTTCTAGGAAAGTCACCATCATGCTGGGAAGAGTGCACAGGGATTTACATGATGCTGGCACTGGAAGGACTGAGTTACATGGAGACATTGAGCAGACTGGGAATTTATTTATTGGAGTGTAGGAGAATGAGGGGTGATATTATGGAGATGTATGAAGGTAAGGTGAATGTGCACGGTCACTTCCCCAGGTAGGGAAACAACATCGACAGGACATGGGTTCATGGTGACAGGGAAGAGATTACAATGATCAATTAATCTAGCTCGTACATCTCTGGACTGTGGGAGGAAGATAGATTGCCTGGAGGAAGCCCACAATTCCATGGTGAGGACGTACAGTGACTCCTTACAGAATGGCACTGAAATTGAACTTGAATTCCAGAATGCCCCTAGCTACAATAACGTCAGGCTAACTGCTACGGCACTGTGGCACCTAATTTCTATGACATCACCACAAATATTTCTCTCAGGTTAACTAGAAAAGAAGGTACTCACAGTCTGCCAAATTTGCAAAGTCCATTAGTCTTGAGTTCTGTACATTGTCGGCAAACTCACATCTTGAGAGGTATTCGGCACTGGAGGCCACAAGCAAGACACTAAGGATAACAAGGACCTTCATCCTGTCAGTAGATCCTGTATCCAGACTGGAGAACCTAATGGGCTTTTATGCAGGATCCCACACATGCTTATCAGTCACACAGAACTGTTCAAACCATCACCTGTCAAGCTCCTAATAGCCACACAGTTACATAATAAACATGTTGAAGGGCAAGAAACAAGGACTTTCAGAGGTGAGTTCACTCTCACTATAGAAGGGAGTGAAAAGACAGGACACATAAAAAAATGAATTCAGAGCAGACCTTGTCAATTCCAATTTCCCATCAGCATGCATTCATTCCTTTGTTTTTCAAATCCTCTGCCATAGAACATTCAAAGCATTTGCTTCTGCCACCTTTTGAGAAACAGAGTTCTCATCTCTGTGTTAAATGAGTAATGTGTTACTCTCAAATAACGAATGCTTCTTCTTGATCTTTTGCCCAGAAGCACTTACATCTACTGTGATGAAGTGCTTTGAGAGATCTATCATGGCTAGGATTAACTTCTGCTTGAGCAAATATCTGGACACGCTGCAATTTGCCTACCACCACAACAGGTCTAAAGTGGATACAATCTCACTGGCTCTCATCGGGCTTTGCGTCACCTGGACAACAGCAATAGCTATGTTTGGCTGCCTGTTGTCAATTACACCTCGTTGTTGAATGTCATCATCCCCTCAGTGCTGATCAACAAGATTTAAAATGGAAAGATAATGGAGGGTGATGTGTGAAGGTAAAGGTTAGAATAATTTTAGAGTAGGCTAATTGATCAGCACAACATCGTGAGCTGAAGGGCATATAGTCATAGTCATAGTCATAGTTTATTGATCCCGGGGGAAATTGGTTTTCGTTACAGTTGCACCATAAATAATTAAATAGTAATATGTAAATTATGCCAGGAAATAAGTCCAGGACCAGTCTATTGGCTCAGGGTGTCTGATCCTCCAAGGGAGGAGTTGTAAAGTTTGATGGTCACAGGCAGGAATGACTTCCTATGACGCTTTGTGTTGCATCTCGGTGGAATGAGTCTCTGGCTGAATGTACTCCTGTGCCCAACCAGTACATTATGTAGTGGATGGGAGACATTGTCCAAGATGGCATGCAACTTGGACAGCATCCTCTTTTCAGACACCACCGTCAGAGAGTCCAGTTCCATCCCCACAACATCACTGGCCTTACGAATGAGTCTGTTGATTCTGTTGGTGTCTGCTACCCTCAGCCTGCTGCCCCAGCGCACAACAGCAAACATGATCGCACTGGCCACCACAGACTCGTAGAACATCCTCAGCATCGTCCGGCAGATGTTAAAGGACCTCAGTCTCCTCAGGAAATAGAGTGAAATAGGAAATATAGTGTGCAGTTCTATGTTCTAAAACCTGGGTGTCTATAGATCGAGTTAATAGCCAGAGTCTTTTTCCAGGATGGAAATGGTTAACATCAGAGGATATCATTTTAAGGTGATTGGGGGAAGGTATGCAGGGTAGTCAGAGTAAGGTTTTTACACAGGGAGTGGTAGGTGCTTGGTGGTAGATCCAGAGACATTTAGGAATGTTTAAGGGACTCGTAGATAGGCACATGTATGAAATCAAAATAGAGGACTGTGCAGGAGGAATGAGTTAGTTCAGCCTCATCAAAGCCTTATGTAACTTCTACATGATATCTTAACTGCTGTATGCCGAGCCTGATTCATGGAGGCCAATGTGTCAAAAACTCTCATTACAATCCTATTAATTATTGAAGTGGAATTAGTGCAGATGGTATAATGATAATAACAGCTCCTGAACCTGCAGGTGAGAGTTCTGAGTCCCCTGTACCTCTTTCCTAATGGCAGAACTAAAAAGAGAGCATGATCTGGATGGTGAGGGTCCTTGATAACAGATGCTGCTTTCCTGTGACAGCGCTCCTTGTAGATGTGCTCATTAGGGTGGAAGCCTTTACCCATGATGGACTGGGCTACATCCATGACTTTTTAAAGGATTTTCCATTCAAGGGCATTAGGGTTTCCATATCAGGCTGTGCTGCAACCAGTACTCTCCACCACACATCTATAGAAGCTTGTCAAAGTTTTAGATGACAGGCAAATCTTCGGAAACTTCTAAATAGAGGCGCTGCCATGCTTCGTTTTTAAATGGCACTTACGTGCGTACCCAGGACAGATCCTCTGAAATGATAACACACAGGAATTTAAAGTTTCTGACCTTCTCCACCTCTAATCCCCCAAAGAGAACTGGCTCATGTTTCATCCTTGTGTATTCAATAACCAGCTCCTTGGTTTTGCTAACATTGAATGAGAAGTTGTGTTATGGCGCCATCAGCTAGATTTTCAATCACCCTCCTATGTGCTGATTTGTCACGCCTTTGATTCAGCCAGTGACAGTGGTGTTGTCAGCAGCTTTCAATATGGCATCGGAGCTATGCTTGGCCTCATAGTCATAAATGTAAAATGAGTAGAGCAGGGGGCTAAGTACAAGGCCTTATTGTACACCTGATCTGATGGTGAATGTAGAGGAGATGTTTATGCCAATCTAAACTGACTAGGGTCTGCAAGTGAGGAAATGGCAGATCCAGTTGCACAAAGAGGTACTGAGGCTGAGTTCTCAGAGCTCGTCCCAGAGTTTTGAGGGATGATAGCATTGAATGTAGATATGTACTCAAAGAAGGGAATCATGATGCCCATTGGCCCAACCAGTCCATGCCAGCCAGGATGTCCATTCAAACTAGTCCCACTTGCCAGCATTCCATCCATTACCTGAACCTTTTCTATCCATGGATCTGTCTAAATGCCTTTAAAAGCTGTTATTTTATCTACCGCAACAACTTCCTCTGGCAGCTCAGTCCACTTACGTACAAGTTCTGGATAAATACATACAGACATTTCTGCGTAAAAAAAATGGTATTCAAGTTCCAAATATATTTCTTCCCTCTCACAATAAAACTCGGCCTATTACATCTTGATTCCCCAAACCAGGAGACAAACAGAGTGCATTCATCCTGCCTGGGCTCCTTATGATCTTAATGGTTTTTTATAACAGTATTACATTTCATAAAATAGTGTGCAAGACAACTTTTTCCCTCTAACTCGGCAGATGTGACAGTAGTAAACCAGAACCATTACACCTCCACAAGATCATCTCTCAGCTTCTGATGTTCCCAGCCTCCCCTAGAACTCAATTCTGCATGTCCAGGAAACATCTCTCTCCTTCTTTTCTATTCTTGTTCCAGTTTAACAATATCTCTCTCATCACTCCTGTATACCTCCTCATCATTTCAATGAGATTCCTCCCTCATCCTTCCAAATTTCTTTGAGTACAGGCTCAGAGCCATCAAACGCCCCGCAAATGATAACCCTTTAATTCCCGGAATCATTCTCCTGAACCTCCACTGAACCCTCTCCAGTGTCAGCACATCCTTTCTGAGATAAGAGACCCAAATCTACTCACAATACTCCATGTGAGGCGTCACCAGTCCCTTATAAAGCCTCAGCATTACATCATTGCTTTCATATTCTAGTCCTCCTGAAATGAATGCTAACATTGCATTTGCCTTCCTCACCACAGACTCAACCTGCAAATTAACCATTAGGGAATCCTGCACAAGGACTCCCAAGTCCCTTTGCACCTCAAATTTTTGATTTTCCTCCCTATTTAGATCATTACTAATGCCTATACAATCTCTACTGCTACCTCTTTCAAAATACCTGGGTGTAATCCATCTGGTCCAAGTGACTTATCTACTTTTCAACTTCCCAAGCACCTTTTCTCTTGTAATAGCAATTGCATTCATTTTTGCCCCTAACACTCTCGAACTTCCAGCATACTGCTTGTGTCTTCTACTGCGAAAACTGATCCAAAATACTTATTCAGTTAGTCTGCTATTTCCTTATCACCCATTACTGCCTCTCCAGCATCATTTTCCAGTGGTCCGATATCTTCTCTCACCTCTCTTTTACTTTTTATATATCTGAAAAATCTTTTGGTATCCTCTTTGATATTATTAGCTATTACCTTCGTATTTCATCTTTTCTTTCCTTATGACTTTTCAGTTGCCTTCTGTCGGTTTTTAAAAGCTTCTCAATACTATTTTTGCTCTGTTATATGCCCTCTCTTTTACTTTATGTTGCCATTGACTTCCCTTGTCAGCTATGGTTGTGTTATCCTGCCATTGAATATAGCTTCTTCTTTGCGATATATCTATCCTGTGCCTTCTGAATTACTCCCAGAATCTCCAGCCATTGCTGCTCTGTTAACATCTCTGCTAGTGTCCCCTCCCAGTCAACGTGGGCCAGATTCCCTCTCATGCCTCTGTAATTTCCTTTACTTCACTGTAATGTCGATACATCTGACTTTAGTTTCTACCTCTCAAATTCTGGGGTGTATTTTATCATATTATGATCACTGCCTCCCGAGAGTTCCTTTTTCTTAAGCTCCCTAATGAAATCTAGTTTATTGCACAACACAACAATCAGAATAGCTGATTCCCTCGTGGGCTTAACCACAATCTGTTCTAAAAAGCCATCTCATAAGCATTCTAGAAATTTCCCCTCTTGGGATCCAACATCAACCGATTTTTCCAATCTACCTGAATATTGAAATCCGCATGACTATTATAACATTGCCCTTTTGACATGCATTTTCTATCTCCCATTGTAATTTGTAGCCCACATCCTGGCTACTGTTTGGGGGCCTGTATACACCTCCCATTAGGGTCTTTTAACCCTTGCAGTTTTTTCTAAACTCCACCTAAGAGGATTCTACATCTTCTTATCTTACGTCAACCCTTTGTAAGCATTTGATTTGATTTTTACCGACAAATCGACCGCAGTCCCTCTGCCTATCTGCCTGTCCTTTTGATATGTGTTTCCATGGATGTTAAGCTCCCAACTATAATCTTGTTTCTGCCACAGCTCTGTACTACCTACAACATCACACCTTCCAATCTCGACCTGCACTATCAGATCATTTACCTTATTCTGTATACAGCATGCATTTAAATATAACACTTTCATACCTGTATTCATCACACTTTTGATTTTGCCCCAATGTTACACTTCAACTCATCCCACTGACTGTAATTTTGCCCTATCATCTGCCTGTCCTTTCTGACAGTCTCACTACGCACTGTCTCTGCTTGTATACCAACTACCTCATTCTCTTCCCTATTAATCAGGAACCCAACCTCCTGGCAAATTAGTTTAAACCCTCCCCAACAATTCAAGCAAACCTGCCCACAAGGATATTGATTCTCCACAGGTTCAGGCTTAACACGTCCTTTTTGTACAAGTCATATCTTCCCCAGAAAAGATCCCAATGACCAAGAAATCTGAAGACTATGAGACTATAAGACATAGGAGCAGAAATAGGCCATTCAGCCCATCAAGTCTGCTCTGCCATTCCATCATAGCTGAACCCAGATCCCACTCGACCCGATACACCAGCCTTCTCCCCATATCCTTTGATGCCCTGACCAATCAGGAAATGATTAATTCTGCCCTAAATATACCCATGGACTTGGCCTCCACCATAGTCTGTGACAGGGCATTCCACAGATTCATCACTCCCTGGCTAAAAAAAAATTCCTCCTTCATTGTCGTCGTCGTGGCTGTCCCTCGAGGTCGAGGATGATAGTCTTCATTCTGAAGAAGTGGCTCACAGAGCGAAGACGCCCGTGCATGTATTTGTTTAACATGTACTTGATGTTGCTCTCCAAGAAGCACACGATACTTCACAAATCAACCAGCTGATTCCAATGGCGTGGAAACCACGACGATTGGAGCTGATGGATTTGTTGCAGCCTTCATCCGCCTTCACAGCCGTTGAGTTCAAAGTAACTTCGTCCGCCTGTTCCACCATTGAGGTCTTGGTTGGACTGTTCTTTGTCAGGGACCTCACCCTCGACCTTACCGCCACGGGTGACCCTACCAGGAGCATAGCTCCAGACGGCATCGCTCTCGGGATCACAGGACCACACAAGCTTCTCCACCTTACCTCTGTTCTAAAAGGTCGCCCCTCAATTTTGAGGCAGTGCTCTCTAGTTCTGAATACCCCCACCATAGGACTCCTCCTCTTCACATCCACCCTATGTAGTCCTTTCAATATTTTGTAGGTTTCAGTGAGATTCCCACACATTCTTCTAAATTCTAGTGAGTACAGGTACAAAGCTGCCAAAGCCTCCTCATATATTAACGCCTTCATTCCCAGAAAAATCCTCATGAACTTCCTCTTTAATCTCTCCTTCAATGACAATGCATACTTTCTGAGGTATATGGTCCAAAGCTGTTGACAATACTCCAAGTGTGGCCTTACTAGTGTCTTATAAAGGCTCTCAGCATTATCTCCTTGCTTCTATATTCTATTCCCTTGAATTAAATGCCAACATTGCATTGGCTGCCTCTGCACCAGTTCCTCAGCCACGCATGCATCTGCCAGAGTGTTTTCATCGGTGAATTTATAGATGGTATTTGAGGTATGCCAAGCCACACAGTTATGTGTAGAGAGAAGAGCAGTGTACTAAACACATATCTTTGAGATACGTTTGTGTCAGCAGTGTGTGTGTGTGTGTGTGTGTGTGTGGCCTCCATCAGTCGTGGTTGACCACGGGTACTCTCCCCTGGAGCGAAGCTGGAGTGGCCTCTCCAGGGCACAAGCCAGGGCAGAGTTGATATGGAGATCTGTCTGTTGCCCATGTAGTGGGACCCCCCCTCTCCGTGCTGATGACAGGTCCAAAGGAACGACGAAAGTCGGTACAGTTTGGTGCCAGCAGCATCGCAGGAGTTGCTGTGCCGGTGCTGGGTACGGCAGTCAGCCGCCTTTGGGACTCCGACTCCGGATTTTTCCTTGGGGTTTACTCCCAAAGACTTTCCCGTGAGCGGACATAGCCGCAAGGCAGCGGAGGTTTGAAATCGGAGTTTTCCCTCTCCTAGATGAGCTACCATCTGTTACGTAACCGGCAATAATGAATATCAATCGAGACAGGTTATATAAAAACAACCAAACATTTATTAAACACGGATAAACAATAAAAAAACGAAAACCTTAACTGGAAGTTAACCGCTATGCGACCGTTCAACAAATCGTCACTCGGTACTGGTTCTTAAAGCGTTAAATGTGAAAACAGTTCTTAAAGCGGTAAAGTCAGATACTGTTCTTAAAATGGTAAATTCGAAAGTCCAACAGATTTATACATTCAATTGGGAGAGACTTTGGAGAAGGATTTCTTCATAGACACGACTTTCCTGCTGGTTCTGTCCAAAGGATTCACGATGCAGGAAATAAACGGCTTAAAACAACTGACCTTAATTTCTAGAGAGCAAACCCTGCATGAACTTCCTGTCTCTTTTGGCAAGAGTTATCCTTAATGCAGGTTGCTACTTCTTCAACGAAGACTCAATAAGGTCAATCCTTTGTTAAACTGCCGAACGATACCAACTTCTCTTAATCCTTCAGGTCCTGTACTTCGATAAAGTCTCCACTCTCCAGTACTGCTGGAAAAAGGTACATCAACACATCTAGCAAAAATTGCCAGTCCAACACTATTGTACCTTGCAACAGAACGTAACACTCCATTTTAAAAATGAAACTGCGTCATAAAATAAATACACAACAGAAACGGAGACACACTAACGTTCTAGCTGGAAAACTAAAAACTAAAAACTAACTGCATCATCTGAGGTCTTCCCCTATATACCTGTGGTGAACATGTCATCACGTGACCTCACATCAGCGGGAAAATTACATCAGGTGACGTCCAAAAGACCATTACATCATTCTCACAAAAAAAATCACAAGATCTCCTTGAGGTATGTAACACATCCATGGTTAACGAGCCCCATCTGCCCGGAGCAACTGGTTTTAAGGCACCAGTGGCCCTCCTTTGCCCCTTCTCCTGTCAGTGAGAACAGCTCCGCCAGGCATAAGAACTATGCCACACGTGAAGGCCAGGAGTTGGACTTGGTTGTCAGAGGCTGTTTGAGACGCACGCCATGAAGAGCATTTGTTTAGCAGTGGGAGCTCATCCCCACTACCACCCTTCGGCTATGACTACCTTTGGTTAGTAGACAGGAGATGTTATCAACAGTCCTTACTGACTGTGGTTTCCTGATGATGAAGTCAAGAATCCAGTTGCAGAGGGTGGTACAGAGGTCCCTGGTTTAGATGCTAGAACGTGGAGAATGGAGCAGTACAGCACAGAACGGGGCCTTTGGTCCATAATGTGCTCAACCAAATAAATGAGTAATAAAATGGCCAACTAATCTAATCTCTTCAGCCTACACAATATGCACATCCTTCCATTTTCCTCACATTCATGTGTCTAGCTACAAGTTGCTTAAATGTCCCCATGGTATCTGGCTGTACCACCACCTCAGGCAGTGCATTCATGGCCCCTACCATGTCTGTGTAAAAAGTAAAATTTATTATCAGAGTGCATACGTGTCACCACATTCAACCCTGAGATTCTTTTTCTGCTGGCAAATCCACAGAACAGTAATTGTAAACAGGATCTGTAAACTGTAAACATTAGGAATTATAAACAAACTGTGCAAACGCAGATAATAAATAAAACACAATAAATGACAAGTATGAAGTAACAGGATAAAAGAGTCCTTAGATGAGAGCAGTTATCCTCTTTTGTTCAAGAGCCTGATGATTAAGGGGTAGTAAACCGGTGGTGCAAGTCCTTAGGCACTTGTACTTTCTGCCTGACATCAGCAGCGAGAAAAGAGCAAGGCCTGGATGGTGAGGATCTTTGATGACGGATGCTGCTTTTCCCTGGCAATGTTTCATGTGGATGTGCTCAATGGTTGGGAGGTTTTTACCCATGGTGCATTGGGCCGAATCCACTACCACTTGTAAGGTTTTCCACTCAAAGGCATTGGTGTTCCCATACCAGGCAGCTAGTCAGCACCCTTTCCACCACACCTTGATAAAAGCTTGCCAATGTTTTTGATGACATGCTGAATCTTCGCAGACTCCTGAGGAAGTAGAGATGCTGTAATGCTTTCTTCGCAATTATATTTATATGATGGGTCCAGGACAGGTCCTTCAAATCTCCTTTGAAATTTTTCCCTCCCATCTTAAATGCATTCCTACTGTACTGGATATTCAACTAAACTAACTCTTCCCTCCAATATAGCCCTCCATTTTTCTTTCATCCACATGCCTACCTATAAGTCCCTTAAACATCCCTAATGTATCTGGCTTTACCACCACCCCTGGCAGCACATTCTAAGCACTTCTCTGTGTATAAAACCTACCCCTGACATCTCCACTATACATTTCTCCAATCACCTTAAAATTATGCCCTTTTGGGAAAAACCTATGGCTGTTAACAGAAACTAGAGACTCAGGTTTTAGAACATAATTCAATCTAATCCTTTCCTCCCCCATAACCCTCCATTTTTCATTGCATTTTGAAGCTTGTTGATTAGTACTGAGGGGGTGATGACATTACTGATGAGATGTAATGGATAAAGAGCAGCTTAACATAGGATTTGCTGTTGTCCAGGTGACCCAAAGCCCAGTGGAGAACCAGTGGAATTCCATCTGCTGTAGACATGTTGTAGCAGTAGGCAAAATCCAGCGGGTCCAAGTATTTGTTCAGGTAGGCATTCACTCTAGTCATGACGAGTATCTCAGGGCATTTCATCTCAGTAGTTGTGAGGGCTACTGGGCAATAGATCAAGAACAAGGTTTATTATTTCAAAGTAATGCATCTCTCATTTAATGCAGAGGTGAGACAGAAAAAATTCATTGAGGGCTAGGTGAGTTGTTGGAGCTCTCTTCCTCAAAAGCTGGCAGCAGCAGATGCTTTGAACGTTCTATGGCAGAGGACTTGAAAAGCAAAGGAAAGAACAGATAAGGAAGGATGATGAGAAAGGGTCTGCTCTGAATTCACCTACTTGTGTGTTCACTCTTTTTGCTCACTTCTTCAGAGAGAGTGAAGTCACCTCTAAAAGTCTTTGTTCCTTGCCCTTGTCCAACACGTTTATCATATTGCCACATGGCTATCACGAGCTTGGCACCAATTTTGCTCTGATTTTTAAAATGATTGAACAATTTTGTGTGACTGATATGGATGTGTAGGATCCTGTACACAATCCCAATATGTTCTCCAGTCTGGACACAGCCTCCTCAATGCATTTGTTGTGGACTCTAGGTCCGAATATCTCTCAAGATGTGAATTTGCCAACGTTGTAAAGAACTCAAAGTTAATGGACTTCTCCTAGTACAGTTTGGCAGACTGTGAGTATTACTCCTTTCTCAGTTAACCTGAGGAAAACATTTGTGGTGACATCCTAGAGAATTATAAAGTTATCAGTATGGAAAGAGGTCTATTGACCTAGCTGGTCCATGTTGACCAAGGTGTCTACCTAAGTTGGATCCATTTGCCTGGATTTGGCCTATATAGAAACATAGAAAACCTACAGCATAATACAGGCTGTTCGGCCCAGAAAGCTGTGCCAAAAGCTGTAAGAACTACCGAGGCTTTACCCATAGCCCTCTATTTTTCTAAGCTCCATGTAGCCATCCGGGAGTCTCTTAAAAGACCCTATTGTTTCCACCTCCACCACCACTGCCGGCAACCCAATCCACACCTTCACCAATTTCTGCATAAAAAACTCACCCCTGACATCTCCTCTGTACCTGCTTCCAAGCACCTTAAAACTATGCCCTCTCATGCTAGCCCTTTCACCCCTGGGGAAAAGCCTCTGACTATCCACATGATCAATGCCTCTCATTATCTTGTACACCTCTATCAGGTCATCTTTCATCCTCTGTCGCTCCGAGGAGAAAAGGCCGAGTTCACTCAACCTATTCTCATAAGGCATGCTCCCCAATCCAGACATCTTGTAAATCTCCTCTGCACCCTTTCTGTGGTTTTCACGTCCTTCCTGTAATGAGGTGACTAGAAATGAGCACACTAATCCAAGTGGGGTCTGACCAGGGTCCTATATAGCTGCAACATTACTCTCGACTCTTAAACTCAATCCCATGGTTGATGAAGGCCAATACACCGTACGCTTTCTTAACCACAGAGTGAACCTGCGCAGCTGCTTTGAGTGTCCTATGGACTCGGACCCCAAGATCCCTCTGATCCTCCACACTGCCAAGAGTCTTACCATTAATGCTATAATCTGCCATCATATTTGACCTACCAAAAAGAACCATCTCACACTTATCTGGGTTGAACTTCATCTGCCACTTCTCAGCCCAGTTTTGCATCCTATCAATGTCCCACTGTAACCTCTGACAGCCCTCCACACGATCCACAACACCCCCAACCTTTATGTCATCAGCAAACTTACTAACCCATCCCTCCACTTCCTCCTCCAGGTTATTTGTAAAAATCACAAAGAGTAGGGGCCCCAGAACAGATCCCTGAGGCACACCACTGGTCACCAGCCTCCATGCAGAATATGACCCGTCTACAACCACACTTTGCCTTCTGTGGGCAAGCCAATTCTGGATCCACAAAGCAATGTCCCCTTGGATCCCATGCCTCCTTACTTTCTCAATAAGCCTTGCATGGGGTACCTTATCAAATGCCTTGTAGTAATCCATATACATTTCATCTGCCGCTCTACCTTCATCAACGTATTTAGTCACATCCTCAAAAAATTCAATCAGGCTCGTAAGGCGCGACCTGCCTTTGACAAAGTCATGCTGACTATTGCTCTCCAAATGTTCATAAATCCTGCCTCTCAGGATCTTCTCCATCAACATACCAACCACTGAAGTAAGACTCACTGGCCTATAATTTCCTGGGCTATCTCTACTCCCTTTCTTAAATAAGAGAACAACATTCACAACCCTCCAATCCTCCAGAACCTCTCCCATCCTCATTGATGATGCAAACATCATTGTCAGAGGCTCAGCAAACTCCTTCCTCACTTCCCACAGTAGCCTAGTGTACATCCCATCTGGTCCCGGTGACTTATCCAATTTGATGCTTTCCAAAAGCTCCAGCACATCCTCTTTTTTAATATCTACATGTTCAAGCTTTACAGTCCACTGCAAGTCATCCCTACAATTGCCAAGATCGTTTTCCATAGGGAATATTGAAGCAAAGTATTAATTAAGTACCTCTGCTATTTCCTCCGGTTCTATCCACACTTTTCCACTGTCATACTTGATTAGTCCTATTCTCTCACGTCTTATCCTCTTTCTCTTCACATACTTGTAGAATGCTTTAATCCTATCCACCAGGGCTTTCTTATGGCCCATTCTGGCTGTCCTAATTTCATTCTTAAACTCCTTCCTGCTAGCCTTATAATCTTTGAGATTCCTATCATTACCTAGCTTTTTGAACCTTTTGTAAGCTCTTCTTTTCTTCTTAACTAGATTTATAACAGTCTTTGTACACCACGGACTTTGTACCCTACCATTCTTTCCATGTCTCATTGGAACGTACCTATTCAGAACCCCACGCAAATATGCCCTGAACATTTGCCACATTTCTTCCGTACATTTCCCTGAGAACATCTGTTTTCAATCTATGCTTCCAAGTTCCTGCCTGAAGCCTTATATTTCCCCTTACTCCAATTAAGCATTTTCCTAACTTTTCTGTTCCTATCCCTTTCCAATGCTATGGTAAAGGAGATAGAATTGTGATCACTATCTCCAAAATGATGCTTTCCCACTGAGAGACCTGACACCTGACCAGGTTCACTTCCCAATACCAGATCCAGTACAGCCTCTCCTCTTGTAAGCTTATCTAACATATTGTGTCAAGAAACCTTCCTGAACACACTTAACAAACTCTACCCCACCTAAACCCCTCACTCTAGGGAGATGCCAATCAATATTTGGGAAATTAAAATCTCCCACCACCACAACCCTGTTATTATCACTTCTTTCCAGAATCTGTCTCCCTATCTGCTCCTCGATGTCCCTGTTACTATTGGGTGGTCTATAAAAACACCCAGTAGAGTTATTGACCCCTTCCTATTCCTAACTTCCACCCACAGAAACTCAGTAGACAATTCCTCCATGACTTCCTCCTTTTCTGCAGCTGTGACACTATCTCTGATCAACAGTGCCACACCCCCACCTCTTTTGTCTCCCTCACTATTCTTTCTGAAACATCTAAAGCCTGGCACTTGAAGTAGCCATTCCTGCCCCTGCACCATCCAAGTCTCTGTAATGGCCACAATGTCATAGCTCCAAGTACTGATCCACGCTTTAAGCTCATCCGCTTTATTCATAACACTCCTCGCATGAAATAGACACCTCAAACCATTGGTCTGAGCGCATCCCTTCTCTATCACCTGCTTATCTCCCTTTCACACTGTCTCCAAGCTTTCCCTATTTGTGAGCTAACCTCCCTTTCCTCCATTACTTCAGATCGGTTCCCACCGCCGGCAATTCTAGTTTAAACTCTCCCCAGTATCCTTAGCAAACCTTCCGGCCAGGATATTGGTCCCCCTCGAATTCAAGTGCAACCTGTCTTTTTTGTACAGGTCACACTTGTCCCAGAAGAGGTCCCAGTGATCCAGAAATCTGAATCCCTGCCCCCTGCTCCAATCCCTCAGCCACACATTTATCCTCCACCTCATTCTATTCCCATACTCACTGTCACGTGGCACAGGCAGTAATCCCGAGATTACTACCTTCGAGGTCCTGCTTCTCAACTACTTTCCTAACTCCCTGTAGTCTGTTTTCAGGACCTCCTCCCTTTTCCTACCTATGTCGTTGGTACCAATATGTACCACAACCTCTGGCTGTTCTCCTTCCCACTTCAAGATATCGTGGACACGATCAGAAACATCCTGGACCCTACCACCCACATTTCTCTCCTGCGTCCACAGAATCGCCTATCTGACCCCCTAACTATAGAGTCCCCTTTCACTGCTGCCATCCTCTTCCTTTCCCTACCCTTCTGAGCCACAGAGCCAGACTCTGTGCCAGAGATGCAACCACTGTTGCTTCTCCCAGTTAGCCGTTACCCCCCAACAGTACTCAAGCAGGAATACTTATTAAGGGGGACAGCCACTGGGGTACTCTCTAGTACCTGCTTCTTGCCCTTCCTTCTCCTGACTGTTACCCACTTTTCTGTCTCCTATGGTCCCAGGGTGATTATCTGCTTATAGCTCCTCTCTATCACCTCCTCACTCTCCCTGACCAGACAGGGGTCATCGAGTTGCAGCTCCAGTTCCCTAACACCATCCCTTAGGAGCTGCAGCTCAACACATCTGGTGCAGATGTGGTCGTCGAGGAGGCCGGTAGTCTCTAGGACCTCCCACATCTGACACTGAGCACAGAAAACCGGCCTCACACACATACTTTCTGTCTTTATTTAAACAGATAACCTACCTGGCCTAGACCCCTTATCACCCAAGTCCCTATGTGAGTATAAACCTGTCTTGTCCATGTACCTGTCTGATTGATTGGTTGCCCATCATATCCGATGATGACAGCTAGATTTGTGCATTTCATTTGTATGTTCGTAGGAGACTGCAGAGTCCTAGCTGTGAGTGACATAGACGTCCACAATAAGGACATGAAAACTGCTGGATCTGGAAGTGGAGCCACTGCTATTGCTTTTCTTCTTTGTTGAGTGGTGATCAGTACTGCTCGGCATCTCTCCTCGAGGTCGTTGTGAATGACTTTAACCAAGGCTCGCCAGCCACTCCGGTCTTGCACACTCTGTTCCAGCTGTTTTGGTACAAGCTCAGTATGTGCAATATTAGCTTTCACACAGTGTTTGAACCTCTTACGGGGCCTGCCTCAATTCCTCTTGCCCAGTGAAGGCACCCCATTGAATAGTTGCTTGGGGATTTGGGAATCCTTCACGTGTATGACATGTCTTGTCCACTAAAGCTGTGGTTTTACAATCGTGACCTCAACAATCATAGTCTTTGCCCTGTTGAGGGCCTCTAGGTTTGCAACTCAGTCCACCAACTGATGCCAAGGATCGACCTCAGACAATGCATATGGGGTGCATGGGGTGTCCAGGGAGGGGTAGCACCTCTGGTGAAAGGGCTTGTCATGTCTTTCTGGGCAGTTCACTCACCTTTGTAAACGTATTTTAAATGTTGCAATTGTACCAGTTTTCCACTACTTCCTTTGACAGATTTCTCCATAAAATCAACACACTCCAAGTGGAAAAAGTTGTCCCTTAGATTCCTTTTAAATCTTTCCCCTCTCACCCTAGACCCAGGCCCTCTAGTTTTAGACTCAACTACCTGAGATCCCTTGGTTCGAGGATCATTGACTCTTTGACATCTATCCAGGGTTAACGGATCGCTTATTTGGGGAGCTCAATGGATGTGGGACCATCGTCCTTTTTTGAAACAGTTTCGAGTCCTCATGAGAGATTGCCAGAGAGAGTAGAGAGTGCATGCTCTTTGCTTCAGGGTAGAGATGACCCAGTTTCACATAGATGGGATGTGTAGTATGTGTGTGAGGCCGGTTCACATAGATGGCAGATTAGAAATGCTTATTTATAGATAACACCTAAGGATCTCCAAAACTGATTTCAATGATTTGAAAAATGCATATTGAAAACCACGTTGATTCCTATTTGTAACAGAAGTGCGTGTGTGTGTGTGTGTGTGTGTGTGTGCGAACATGTGTGAGACTACACCAGCAATCTGCAGTCTCTTGTGTATCCATGCTTAAACATGTTTAACCATGGTGGAACACTAGAATCTATGCAAGGAAAGTGCAGTGGGTCAGACACCATTTCTTGAATATTTCCATAGTTTACTGTTCATATTTCACATTCCACCATCTGAGATATTTTGCCTTTACAAGTGATATGATGGATATCAGTCTAACATTCATTCTCCCAATGAGAAAATTGATAGCAAGTCAAGCAGCACAGAGAGAGGCCCTTCTGCCCAGCTGGACCATACTGACCAAGCTCTCCATCCGTGCTATTCCCAGTTGCCTGCATTTGGCCCATATCCCTCTAAACCATCCCCAATCCTGTACCTGTCCAATTGACTTTTAAATATTTGAGGGCGGAGCTTAGGATGAAGGGGCCTAATAGCAACTCCTCTGCCTGCATCTTCGGAAACAGCCCTATATCTATCTTTAATTTCTCTTTCTTTTCCATTTTCAGGATTCTTTTGAAGACCCTGACCTGGAGTTATATGCTGACTTTGGTTCTTTGCAGAAATGGGAACCGCTCTCAGGGCCTCATGACCAACCGCTTTTCGATATGTCAAGGCCGTGGCCTGGAAGACTAGTGTGCCTTCAGGGTGCCGGATTTTCGTGGCTCTGGAGGCAGGTGGATTCAAGGCAGGTGCCGCCGCCTGATGTGTCATGGGAGTACACAGAAGATCGAAAGCAGTGAGCTGGCTGCTGGCTGGGTGCCCAGAGACCCAGGTTCTTTGGGCACAGAGCTCGGAATAAACAATGCAAGAGTCTTTTAACACCATAAATCAGTGGGTTGTTTTTTTATGTCTCCCCTCTTGCTGTGAAATGGAGACACATCTTTTTCCCTTATTAAGGAGAGTGTGAGCCTGTAGTATGTCGAATTACCAGGTGAACGAGTAGTCTTTGGGGTATGGCAAGTCTGTGTCTTTGTTGATGCTTTGCTGCACACTTGAGTGCTCACTAAAGGGGGCAGATGCTTTTTTGCTGCTGGGGGGTCGTTGCTTTGCTGCTACTTATGCGTGGGAGGGGGAGTTGGGGTCTGTGGGGTTCAAACATTTAACTGTCATTCATTCTTTGAGGCACTCCTCTGTTTTTATGGATGCTTGCAAAGAAAAAGATTTTCAGGATGTATGCTGTATACACTTCTCTGACATTAAATGTACCTATTGATATCTATTGAAATGTTGTTAATATTCCTGCCTCAAATACTCATTCTGGCAGCTCATTCCATTTACTGGCAACCCTCTGGTGAAACAGTTAAAATACAGGACAGTACAGTACAGGAACAGGCCCTTCAGCCCACAGTATTGTGCTAAATGAAGTTGCCCCTCAGGTTCTTATTAAATCTCTTCCCTCTCACCATGAACCCATGTCCTGTCGATGTTGGTTCCCTACTTGGGAAGTGACTGTGCACATTCACCTTACCTTCATACATCTCCATAATATCACCCCTCATTCTCCTACACTCCAATAAATAAATTCCCAGTCTGCTCAACCTCTCCATGTAACTCAGTCCTTCCATTGCCAGCATCATGTAAATCCCTGTGCAAATCCCTGTGCACTCTTCCCAGCATGATGGTGACTTTCCTAGAACAGGGTGGCCACAATATTCAAAGTGCAACCTCACCAAAGTGTTGTACAGTTGCAGCCTAACATCCCAGCTTCCATGCTCACTGCCTTGACTGATGATGGTCAGTGTGCCAAATGCCTTCTACACCACCCTGTCTACCTGCATTGTGAGCCTCTCTGTCTCTACAACCAACATAAGTAGTGTTGGTCCTGACGAAGGGGTCCGGCCCGAAACGTCCACCGATCTTTTCCACAGATGCTGCCCGACCGGCTGAGTTCCTCCAGCGTGTTGTGAGTGCTGCTTTGACCCCAGCACCTGCAGAGTATTTTTTGTTAACATAAATAGTGTGTTCCAGATAGTAGGCACCCTCTAGGTGGGAAAGTTACTCCTCTGACCCGCCCTAAACCCCTTACCCTTACCTCTGTCTTATCACCCTCAATGAATGTTGAGGTTTGTTTTGGAGCACCTTTGTGTAGTTCACTAGCACAAGTCAAGTCCATCAGGGAGGCCTGAGAGATCATGAACAAAATGACATTGATTATTCCAACTTACTCCCTTTAGTGCGAGACTGGGTGAATGAATGAAGATGTCCACCGCGATGTCTCTTCCACTTGTTTCCACAGTTTGGATTCTGATGATGTTTCCCTGTTCACTGTCTCCGGATTGCGATGCACACGGTGTGTAACATTTGTTGCCACATGTCAAATCTGTTTTGATCACAGGGGTGTGCTTGGACAACTATGAGAACTCATTCCAAACAAATGCAGCTGGCTATTACAGAAACAGTGCAGGAACAAACTGATCAGCAAATTATGGGATTTTTCAGACCAACAATGTAGCACATTGGTGGTGCTAAAAACCAGGTCTTCCAAGTGCTGTGAATGGCTATAATGTTGACTGTCAATGCTCATAATGAATTTCATGTTCATGATAAAAGACAGTAAATTAACAATTTGATTTATTATTGTCACATGTACCGAGGTACCACGAAAGTGTTTGTTTTGCTTGTCATCCATATGGATCACTTAATCAGATCAGTCATTGTTCAGCCAAATGCAGAATAAAGTTTTACAAACACAGAGAAGGTGCAGTGTGGGCAGACAAGGTGCAAGGCTATAATGAAGTAGACTGTGAGATCAAGAGTCCATCTTATTGTTCCAGGGGACTGTTTAATACTCCTATCACTACTAGAAGTTCTGGGGGAACATGTAAAATGGGGACCCTGTAAATGGAAATTTGAAACTGGGGTTCAATCTGTTGAAATGAGAAAGATGATAACTTCACTTTGTAAGCTGAGCCATCAGGATATTTGAACAGCAGGACAATGGAGCTTACCATAGTGATAAATATTTCTAATTCTAGAGTAAATCATGACTGTTTTGAGTGTTGATTCTTCTTGTCCTTGTTTTAACTTTTGTTCAATGTGCACATGGCCATACAGCAACCAAGCAATGTTGCAATTCCATAAATCCCTCATTAGACCATACTGGAAATATTGTGTTCAAATCTGATCATCTCATTATATGGAAGATGTGGAAGCTTTAAAGACGGTGCAGAGCAGATTTACCAGGACACCATCTAGATTGGAGAACATGTTGTATGAGGATAGGTTGAGTGAGCTAAGGAGCAAAGGAGGATGAGTGGTGAGTTGATACTGGTGTCATCATCATCATCATGTGCCATGTTGTATGATGTAAACAATCATGGTCTTTGGCCATCTTTATTCTTGTCAAGATAGAGGTGTACAAGGTGATAAGGGACATGCTGTAGATCGAGTGGACAACCAGAGACTTCTTTCCAGGGCAGAAATGGCAAATATGAGAGGGCATAATTTTAAGGTGATTGGAGTAAAGTACAAGAGGAATGTCAGAAGCAATTATTCTTTTTTGTTTAACACAGAGAATTGCGAGTGTGTGGAACACTCTACCGGGGTGATAGTAGAGGTGGATACAATGCGGACATTTAAGATGCTCTTAGATTAATACATGGATGATAGAAAAATGGAGGGTTGCATGGGAGGAAAAGGTTAGATCATTCTTAGAGTAGAATAAAGCATTGGCACAAAATTGTGGGGCAAAGGGCTTGTATTGTGTAGTAGCATTCTCTGTGAACTTATCGAGAAAATAGAAACAAGTTTAGAAGAATAGGGGCCAAATGCAAGGAAATGCATTTGCATTTGATAGACATATTCAAACAAAGGGCTGAACTTGCTCTACGAATCCAGATCACCTGACGAAAGAGAAAATGGGTATGCTAAGATGACAAAGAATGCCACTATTTCAAAAGCAAGTTGAGGCACATTTAGTTTATTCTCCAGTCCAGCGTTACACATTGAATGATGGCATGTTCATAAGATATACACTACAATGTTCCTTCTGCATGTCAGCTTTCACAACACTGCTGGAACTTTCAATACCAAATCAATAACTAAACCTTTAGCTTCTATAAACAATTTCATTGTACACATTTCCAAGGGATCCTGAGCAGCACAAAGTTGGAAATAGTTTCTGGTATTTCCCACACCTTTGAAAGCTTCAAATGACCCTGTACCCAAGGAATAGGAGTGAAAATGGAGAAAAATCACACGTCTAAAGCAAGCAGGCAAGGATGATTTCTCAGCTGCACGTCCTTTCTTGCGACTTAGCCTATGCTACAATCTAGAGCAGGGGGTTCCAACCTGGGTCCATGGGTCCCTTGCTTAATGGTATTCACCCATGGCATAAAAGAGGTTGGGAACTCCTGTTCTGTGGGCACGCCTTCGTCATTCTCCTCAACACACACAGCTTCGTAGTCAACTCTGGCTCTTCCTAGAGGATGGAACTTACTCAACAGATCGGCTTGAGTTGTAAGTGAGAAATAAAACAAAGCCCATAGTACATCACCAGAACAAGCTGTGATGATAACACAGTCAGGTGGATTACTTTTCATTAGGTAGAGGGCATGAGAGGTGGGGGAAGAAATAGAATCAGTACAAAAGGCATAAGTAATATTTCATGCAATAAACTTTAAGTTGTATTCAGATACAGAGCAGAAATTTATCACCTAGAATTAAAGATTATTGACAGATTTAACAAAAGAATTCAAAATTATATGAATTTTTTTGCTATCAACCTGACCACAGACACAGCCCCTGCCCAGGTAATGAACGAGTTCTGTTTCTACACATGTCCATAAGGTGATCTTGCTCATTTTGCTTACTGGCAAAGTTAAGCAATATTGTTACCCATAAATTGTAGTTTATGACTCGAAAACCATTCCACAGGGTAACCATACCGCCATAGTACTGTGGGGAATGGCATCAACTGCGCATAAAACTGACAAGAAAGAATTATTGGAGCAGCCATTATTGGAGTGGGCCAGTGTTAGAGTGGGAGGCTTTGGCTCAACGGGCTCAGGCAAGCACAGGCAGAGTTTCTAAGTTTCTAATATTTTTTCCTCTTACTTTGTCAATTAGTACATAGCTAGTGCACTGATAATGGGTCCAGAGTTAATAGTATGTTCTTTATGTGCGATGTCGGAACTCTGGGAGAACTCCAGTCTCCCTGATAACTACATTGCATGAAGTGCACCAAGTTGCAGCTCCTTATAGACTGTTTTAACAAAGTGGAAATCCAGCTTGATGACCTTCCACTCACACAGGAGAAGATAGATAGAAGCTACAGGGAGATAGTCACCCCTGACTTGCAGGAGGCAGGTACCTGGGTGATTGTCAGGAGAGGGAAAGGAAATAGGCAGCCAGTGCAAAGTACCCCTGTGGCCATTCCCCTCCATAATAAGTACAGTAAGTGCACCACTTTGTGTACTATGGGGGTTGGGGGGGGGGGGGGGAGAATGACCTACCAGGGGGAAATCTGGCACTGAGTCTAGCTTTGTGGTTCAGAAGGGAAGGGGGAGGAGTGCAGCAGGATAGGGGATTCCATAGTTAGAGGATGAGACAAGAGATTCTATAGATGTGAAAATGATACCCAGAGGTATTTTGCCTGCCAGTTGCCAGGGTCAGGCATGTCTTGGGTTAGGTCTGCAGCATTGCAAAGGGAAAGGGTGAACAGTCAGAAGTCATAGTACACATTGGTACCTATGACACGGGTAGAAAATGGGATAAGATCATGAAAGAATATAGGGAGTTAGGTAGGAAGCTGAAAAGCACAACCTCCAGGGTAGTAATCTCTGGATTACTGCCTGCACCACATGCCAGTGAGGGTAGGAATAGGATGATTTGGTAGATGAATGCATGGTTGAGGAAAGGGTGCAGGGAAAAGGGTTTCAGATTCATGGATCATTGGGAACTCTGAAAGTAAGACCTGTACAAAAAGGACTGGTTGCACAAGGGGGACTATTCTTGTGGGCAGGTTTGCTACAACTGTTGGGGAGGGTAAATAATTTGGCAGGGATGGGAAACTGAGTGATAGGGCTGTGGATGGGGCAGTTGGTATACAAGTAGATGAGGTGTGTAATGAGACTGTGAGGAACAACAGGCTCAGGAAAGGACAAAATCAGTCAGTGGAATGAATTTAAGTACAGCATAGGGGCAAAATTAAAAGGGTGATGATTACAGGACTGAAAGAGTTATCATAAACACAAAATAATCTGCAGATGCTGGGGTCAAAGCAACACTCACAACACGCTGGAGCAACTCAGCAGGTGGGGCAGCATCTGTGGAGACGAAGTCCTGAGTCCTGACGAAGGGTTCCGGCCCGAAACGTCGACTGATCGCTTCCACAGATGCTGCCCGACCTGCTGAGTTCCTCCAGCGTGTTGTGACTGCAAGTGTTATATTTGAATGAACACAGTATACAGAATAAGGTAGATGATCTTGTGGCACATTTGGAGATTGGCAGGTATGATGTGGGCATAACTGAGTTGTGGCTGAAAGATCATAGTTTGAGCTTAACATCCAAGGACACACATTGTATAGGAAGGTCAGGCAGGTAGGCAGAGGGAATGTGGTGGCGGCTCGTTGGATAAAAATGAAATGAAATCTTCAGCAAGAGGTTGCAGGGAGAAGGCAGGAGAATGAGGTCGATAGGGATAACAAATCAGCCATGATGGAATGGTGGAGCAGAATTGCTGGGCTGAATGGCATAATTCTGCTCCTATGTGTCTTATGATTTAATTACTAAAATGGAGAGAGGAAACTAATGCTGTTGTTTCCAGGAATAGACATATATACGCCTGACTTGGAATTTAATACTGCTATGGATGCTCGCCTGTATTTGGGGGATCCTAACACAGGGATTACCTGTACAAGGTAACTAAAGGAAAAATTGAAGGATGATCATTAAAGAGATTGAGATTAACACTGTTGTGATTCAGAATACAGCCGGAAAGGGCAATGAAAGCAAATACAAATATATAATTGACAACTATTTGGAAGGTTGCGTGAAAGAACAGCAAGGAATGTGTAAGGACACAATGAGCTGAACGTCCTTGATCATGCTGCAGATTTCTGTGAATATGAAAGTGGTTGCTTTATTTTAAAAACATTTGGTATGTCAATAGAACTAGTAGTTAGAAAGACACGCTTCGTGTCCTCTTAGGCAGCTTTGGGAGTACATGAACCAACAAAAGGCGGTGTTAAACAGGATTTACACAACCTGCTATCTTCAAATGCAATGCTTTCTACAACGAATAGATGTACAAGATGGTAGGAGGCACAGATTGTGGACAGCCAGAAACTTTATCCCCCATGGATAACGGCTAATATGAGGGGCATAATTTTAAGGTGATTGGAGGAAAGCTTATGAGGGGGATTCAGAGGGAAGTTGTGTGTGTGTTTGTTTTTTTAATATACACAGGATGCTGTGGGTGTTGTAGAACACCATGCCAGAGGTGGTGGTAGAAGCAGGACAATTAGGGAAATTTAACAGTCTCTTAAATAGGCTCAAGGATGAAAGAAAAATGGAGGGCTATATGGAAGGGAGGGTTAGATTGATTTTAGAGTAGGTTAAAGGTCAGTTCAAGACTGTGAATTAAAACGCCTGTATTATGCTGTAGTGTTCCATGTTCTATGAAGAGATCAGAGACCTGCTGAAGCAATTAACCTCTGCAGAAAAGCGAGGAGAGGGTGATGACTTTACCAATATATTTGTTCAAAAGGTGAATGTGGTGGCTAATAGTAACCATTCTGATGAGTATTGATAATCTTTAAAGGGTGCAGAGCTGATTAATTTGTGGATCAAAGCAATGTTTTCTGATTATCAGACTACTGACAAGGAGTCTCATTGTTGACTGGTCAAAATGTAGTAAGTAAATGTCTAAAAGATTAGACAGGAAAATGCTCATCTATGCTGTGTTAGAATTGGGAGATGCCACAGGGTTAAGCTTGGAGCATAGTACTCATTACACCAGTTGTACATTTAAGTCATCTTGGACCGCCATACCTGGTCCTTGTACGTTTTCTAATAAAGTAGTGAACAAAATAACTTCAGTCCTGGCTGATTATTACTGGTACAGAGAAAGTAAATGATTTCCTCAAGAGATAGATTCCCAAAAATGATAGAGGCATACAAAATTATGAGGGATATAGATTGAGTAATCGCAAGCACGTTGGGTGAGACTAGAACTGGAGGAGATAGGTCAAGTGTGAAAGGTGAAATGTTTAAGGGGAAACTGAGGGGGAACATTTTCACTCAGAGGGTGGTGAGAGTGTGGAACGAACGGCCAGCAGAAATGGAGGATGCAGGTCGGTTTCAACAGTTAAGAGACGTTTGGATAGGTGCATGGATGGGAGGGGTATGGAAGGCTATGGTCCTAGTGTAGGATGATGGGATTAGGCAGAATAACTGTTAGGCATGGACAAGATGGGCTGAAGGGTGTATTTTTCTACTGTAGTGCTCTATGACTCTAAGATACTACTCTAGATTGTGGCTGTCGAAGCATTCGTAAAATCATACATCCCAATGCTGAAAACACAATCAATATGGCAGAAACTCCCTGAAGAGCTATGGTAGCATAGGTGTTAGCGTGACAATATTGCAGCTCAAGGCATTCAGGAGTTCGGAGTTCAATTCCAGCGTCATTCTGTAAGCAGACTCTGCACATCCTCCCCCACGGAATACATGGGTTCCTCTAACAGTCCAGAAATGTACCGGGTTGTTAATTGGTCATTGCAAGTTGTCCTGTGATTAGGTTAGGGTTCGTCGGGATTGTGGGGATGATGAGGCAGCGAAGCTTGAAGGGCCTACTCCACACCGTAACGCAAAATAAAAACATAAATAATAGAAGTAAGTGCGGAATTTGTAACTGTGTGGAATGGTCCAGGCAAACAATTCGATACACAAAAGTGAACGGGATCACACAATGATGTACGATGTATATAAAGGAATCTCATGTGGAATATATACACAGCATTGAGCAGATTTTATACTGCAGAGTTAGAGGGCTATCACAGTGATAATAATTCTGCAAAGTAATTGCCTGAGTACACAGTAGTCTTCCCACGCACTATAGGAAGTTCAAGGACAAATATTTCTCAACAACAGGCTACACACATACCATTTTTATTAATTGAACAGTAAACCAGCTTCACATTGAAAGAAAAATCCAAAACATTTCTAACCTAATGCCTTACAAATCATTTGAAGATTTCAGGCTCATGTATCATGTCTTGGCCGACACATTATGTCACACAATATCTGGCTTCAGGTCATGTCAGTATTAGGGA
Organism: Mobula hypostoma; assembly: GCF_963921235.1. Classification (NCBI taxonomy): domain Eukaryota; kingdom Metazoa; phylum Chordata; class Chondrichthyes; order Myliobatiformes; family Myliobatidae; genus Mobula; species Mobula hypostoma. The sequence goes on along the minus strand of NC_086102.1, from coordinate 9,675,280 downwards.
TGAAGGAAAGTCTGTGGACATGACTCAACTGACAAGAGTTGCCCAGTGACTTAGTAGCAATGTTGTTGGTCCTGGAAGAGTTGCATGGCTATTTACTCTCATCCACACCTTCAGCATTCTCTCAGATTAGAAGGAATGAGTAGTATATAATGAGAATCAAGCCAAAGGAAAAGATTGATTGGGTCAATATGAAGAACATAAGCACTGGAGTGCAGTGGTAAACTGAAGGGCAATACTGCCCATGGAAAGTTTTGTAGCAATTAAAAAGGCTGTCCAGCAATGCTACTGAAAGAATGGAAGGTAAACATTCACAATGCTTATTAGCTGGCAACCTATTCATTCTCTCCAGCATGGACCACCAATGTACAAGGGGAACACCACCATAAGTCACATACCATCCCTACTAGAAAATAATCAGCTGTTCCTTCACAGACCAAAGCAAAACCTTGGAATGCCCTACTCAACACAAACCACAGTGGTTTAAGAGGGCAACTGACTGCCAACTTCTCAAGGGTTAATAATACTGACCATGGCAGTACCTTTTCCCTTTTGAGAATTAATTATTTTTTTTCTTTTTTTTAAAAAAGAAGAATGGTCAGAGTATGATTGTCTGAACTGAACCTTGCAGGGCAGCCCAGGGCAATATTTAGAAACAAATGAATATTATTTTATTTAGTCTTTTAATCAAGTATTTAATTGCTTCATGATCTTTAAACACATGTTCCATCAAGGAAAAAAAATTGTCTCATAAAGTTTCTCTATGTATAAAATTTCATATAAATATATATTTAATAAATTTACACCTCACTCTTTGCCTTGTGCACCACTTAACTGAAGGAAAGTCATTTTAAATAATGAAATATCTTGGGTTAAAGCACTCAATTTATTTCTCAGTTCCTTCACCATTCACCTTGTCAGACCATTTACTGGTCAGTTTCCAAGATCCAGAGACTCTTTCCACCATCTGCATCACCCAAAGATCAGCATGGTTCACTACCAGCCAGAACTAACCGACCCTGGTGTACATGTCCCATACTTTCCTTTGGGGCCAACTTAAGACAGGTGTTGTCAAGATAAAAGCAATCTCATCTTCATTGAATATCCACTGACAGGCAGGAATTCAGCTCCCTCTGACCATTGGTGTGACCACTGTTTAGGCCAGATCAGCCAAGAGCAGAGGCTGTAAGGAGGTGGACCCAAAACCATAAAATTTCCACGGTCATCCTGAGTGGACTGAATATGGCAGCACTCAAGAGTTGTCAGTGAATCGAGAGGTACATATTAAACCATATCTAGGAAATAGCAGAGCATGTAAAGATTGATGTGAGCAGTAAATATCTGGTGATCTGACCAATGTAACAAGCAAAAACTGCCCTAGTATTAGGAACCATTACAACACGAAGATGGAACAGCAGAATGCCAATAGAGCAAAGCTTCTAAAATTATTGACTAACCATCTCAAGATGATTTGCCAGAAAGCATGGAGATAATTTTGAAGATTATGGTAAACTGTAAGTGTTAACATTTTGTCTGTGTTCACCACCTCCAGTGTACAAAAATAAAAGGACTGCCGAACCTCTGTGAGCAACTTCACCGTGAAAGTGGGGAGGAAAGGAATCAACTAGCTGAAGTTCGTTTTCCGTAGATGCCTGTTGGGAATTTCCAGGGCGCTGACCTGCAGTGGCCAGGAGCCGCCCATGATCCCAGCCTGTATGGCCACGCCCATCACGACAGCCAGGTCGGGATCCACAGAGGTATTGGGCTCTTTGCTGAAGAACTCGCGTATGACCTGCCGTATCTGGGGGATGCGGGTGGAGCCGCCGACCAACACGATTTCGTCCACATCGTAGCGGTCGAGGTGACCACTAGAGAGCACCTCCTTCACAGGATCCAGGATCTTCTCAAAAAGGTCTTGGTTGAGCTCCTCAAAGAGGTCTCTGGTTACCGTTTCTTCGAACATCACCTGGTTGCCACCCTCGTCTTCTCCTCGACCACCCCTCTCTGTTTCACCGGATTGCCCTCGATCTGGCAGTGAGAGTGGGACACGAACAAGCGCGGAGTCAGCAAGGGTCAGGTTCAGCTTAACTGCTTCCACAGCTTGGCGCAGACGATGCACATCTCGCTGGTTGGAGGGCAGAGCCCCGAACCGTTGGTAGATCTGATTAAACAGATACTTCAACAGCCGCTGGTTGAAATCTTGGCCTCCCAATTGGTTATTCCCTGTGCCAATAAACCACACATGATTAGAATCATACAGTCATACAGCAAAAGGAATGTAGGAAAGATGTTGAGGCTTTGGAGGGGACGCAAAAGAGGTTTACCAGGATGTTGCCTGGATTAGGGGACATGTGCTGTAAGGACAAGTTGGACAAACTTGTGTTGTTTTCTCTGGAGCAGCAAAGGCTGAGCGGAGATCTGACAAAGGTTTATAAAATTACGAGAGGTATAGATGCAGTATCTTTTTCCCAAGGTTGAAATGTCCAATACCAGAGGGCATGCATTAAAGTGAGAGGAGGTAATTTCAAAGGAGATGTGAAGGCAAGTATTTTTATTTAAAAAAAATAGTGGTGGGTGCTTAGAATGTGCTGCCTGGAGTGCTGGTAGAAGGAAATACATTTGGGGACCTTCAAGAGACATTTAAATAGGCACATGAGAGATAAGGATAATGTGTAGACAGAAGGGGTTAGTTTAGTTGCCATTTGATGGCTGATTAAATTGGTTTAGCACAGCATGGTGGGACAAAGGGCCTGTTCCTGTGCTGTACTGTTTTATGTTCTATAAATTGGTCCTTCAGCCCAAAAGATCCTCAGAGACCAAGATAGCCATCTAAACTAGTCCTATTAGTCCACGTTTTGCCCATAACCCTCTTTCCTATCCGTATACCTGTCTAAATGTCTTTTGAAAGTTATTATTGTACCTGCCTTAACTTCCACCAGAAGCTCATCCCATATATGCATCACTCTTTGCATAAGGTAGTTGTCCCTCAGATCTCTCTTTCATAACAGGGTCTTCAATCTGTTTCTCTTCCCACAGATGGAGCCTGACCAGCTGAGTTTCTCCTGCATTTTCTGTTTTTATTTCAGATTTACAGCATCTGCATTTTTGTTTTAATTTTCAGAATCTCACTTCCTTGTTTCCTGTTGTTGTATCTAAATGCTGGAGCTCACAGCCAAACACCACCATACTCAACAATCACAATGCTGCAGTTCGAGAGGGGAGATCCCCCCCTACCTTCTCCGTAGCAATTAGAGATGGACATTAAATGCTGATCTTATCAAAAAAGTCAACAAGTGACGTCCTACCTCACGAAGTCAACAGCAGAAAAAGAAATAAAAATGGCCACAGGCAGCAAAACTTCAAAAAGCGGTGTACAGGAATGAGATAGATCAACTGGCTGAGCGCTGTGCAACAACAACCTTGCACTCAATATCAGCAAGACGAAGGAATTGATTGTGGACTTCAGGAAGGGGAAGTCAGGAGAACACACACACACAAGACGTCACTGAGGGGTCAGTAGTGGAAAGGGAGAATAGCTTCAAACTCCTGGACATCAACATCTCAGAGGATCTATCCTGGGCCCAAATTATTGATGTAATTATGAAGAAGGCATGCCAGCGGCTATACTTCATGAGGAGTCATAGAGGTCATCAGAAGTGGAGCACAGAAACAGGCCCTTCAGCCCATCTACTCTATGCCAAAACTATTTAAACTGCCTACTCCCATTGACCTGCACTGGGACCATAGCTTTCCATACCTCTACCATCCATGTACCTATCCAGACATCCCTTAAACGTTGAAATCGAGCTCTCATAAAACCACTTTTGCTGGCAGCTCATTCCACCCTCATAACTGTCTCAGTGAAGAAGTTTCCCCTTATGGTCCCCTTAAACTTTTCACCTTCCACCCTTAACCCATGACCTCTGCTTCCAGTCCCAACCACTCTCAGTGCAAAAAGCTTGTTTCCATTTACCCCATCTACACCCCTCAATTTTCTATGCCTCTATCAAATCTCCTCTCAATCTTCTACATTCTAAGGAATACAGTCCAAACTATTCAATCTTTCCTTATAGTCAGACCAGACCTGGCAACATCCTTGTAAATTTTCACTGTACTCTTTCAACCTTACTTACATCTTTCCTGTAGGTAGGTGACCAAAACGGCACAAAATACTCCAGATTAAGCCTCAACCAAGACTTAAGCATAACATCCCATCTCCTATACTCAATATTTTGATTTATGAAGGCTAATGTGCCAAAAGCTTTCTTTACAACCCTATCTGCCTGTGATGTCACTGTCAACGAATTATGGACCTGTATTTCTGAGGATGTGACTAAACACATTGATGAAGATAGAGCAGTAGATGTAGTGTATATGGATTTCCACAAGGCATTTGATAAGGTACCCCATGCCAGGCTTATTGAGAAAGTAAGGAGGCATGGGATCCAAGGGGATATTGCTTTGTGGATCCAGAACTGGCTTGCCCACAGAAGGCAAAGAGTGGTTGTAGACGGGTCATATTCTGCATGGTGATCGGTGACCAGTGGTGTGCCTCAGGGTTCTGTTCTGGGACCACTGCTCCTCGTGATTTTTATAAATGACCTGGATGAAGAAGTGGAGGGATGGGTTAGTAAATTTGCTGATGATACAAAGGTTGGGGGTGTTGTGAATAGTGTGGAGGGCCGTCAGAGGTTAAAGCAGGATATTGATAGGATGCAAAACTGGGCTGAGAAGTGGCAGATGGAGTTCAACCCAGAAAAATGTGAAGTGGTACATTTTGGTAGGTCAAATATGATGGCAGAATATAGTATTAATGGTAAGACTCTTGGCAGTGTGAAGGATCAGAGGCATCTTGGGATCCGAGTTCATAGGACACTCAAAGCTGCTGCGCAGGTTGACTCTGTGGTTAAGAAGGCATACAGTGCCTTCATCAACCATGGGATTGAGTTTGAGAGCTGAGAGGTAATGTTGCAGCTATACAGGACCCTGGTCAGACCCCACTTGGAGTACTGTACTCAGTTCTGGTCGCTTCACTATAGGAAGGATGTGGAAACCATAGAAAGGCTGCAGAGGAGATTTACAAGGATGTTGCCTGGATTGGGGAGCATGCCTTATGAGGATAGGTTGAGTGAACTCGGCCTTTTTCCTTGGAGCGATGGAGGATGAGAGGTGACCTGATAGAGGTGTACAAGATGATGAGAGGCATTGATCAAGTGGATAATCAGAGTCTTTTTCCCAGGGCTGAAATGGCTAGCATGAGGGGGCACAGTTTTAAGGTGCTTGGAAGTAGGTACAGAGGAGACGTCAAAGGTAAGTTTTTCACATAGAGAATGGTGAGTGCGTGGAATGGGCTGCTGGCGACGGTGGTGGAGGCGGATACGATAGGGTCTTTTAAGAGACTCCTGGATAGGTACATTCAGCTTAGAAAGATAGAGGGCTACGGGTAACCCTGGGTTATTTCTAAAGTAAGTACATGTTTGGCACAGCATCGTGGGCTGAAGGGCCTCTATTGTGCTGTAGGTTTCTATGTTTCTAAGTATTCCCAAATCTCTTTGTTCTACCACACTCCTCAGTGCCCTACCGTTTGTTCACGGTGGATTGTCCTACCGAAGTACAATACCTCGCACTGTCTGCATTAAATTCCATCTGCCACTTTTCAGCCCATTTTTCCAGTTGATGCAGATCCCCCTGCAAGCCATGATCACCTTCCCCACTGTCCATTACAAGCCTCATCCTGATGTCATCCACAACTTTGCTGATCCAGCTAACCACATTATCATCCAGAACAGAGATATAGATGACAAACAACAAGACTCAGCACTGAATGGTGGCCAATTAGGAAAAGGGGAGGTGCAACGAGACCTGGGTGTCATTATACACCAGTCATTGAAAGTGGGCATGCAGGTACAGCAGGCGGTGAAAAAGGCGAATGGTATGCTGGCATTTATAGCGAGAGGATTCGAGTACAGGAGCAGGGAGGTACTACTGCAGTTGTACAAGGCCTTGGTGAGACCACACCTGGAGTATCGTGTGCAGTTTTGGTCCCCTAATCTGAAGAAAGACATCTTTGCCATAGAGGGAGTACAAAGAAGGTTCACCAGATTGATTCCTGGGATGGCAGGACTTTCATATGAAGAAAGACTGAATGAACTGGGCTTGTACTCGTTGGAATTTAGAAGATTGAGGGGGGATCTGATTGAAACGTATAAGATCCTAAAGGGATTGGACAGGCTAAATGCAGGAAGATTGTTCCCCATGTTGGGGAAGTCCAGAACGAGGGGCCACAGTTTGAGGATAGAGGGGAAGCCTTTTAGGACCAAGATTAGGAAAAACTTCTTCACACAGAGAGTGGTGAATCTGTGGAATTCTCTGCCACAGGAAACCGTTGAGGCCAGTTCACTGGCTATATTCAAGAGGGAGTTAGATATGGCCCTTGTGGCTACAGGGGTCAGGGGATATGGAGGGAAGGCTGGGGCGGGGTTCTGAGTTGGATGATCAGCCATGATCATAATAAATGGCGGTGCAGGCTCGAAGGGCTGAATGGCCTACTCCTGCACCTATTTTCTATGTTTCTATGTTTCTAATCTCTCTGACGCACAACTAGTCATAGGCCTCCAGTCATCTACTGCCACTTTCTGGCTTCTTCAACAAAGCCAATGTCTAATCTAATTTACTAACTCATCTTGATTGCTGAGCAACTGAACCTTCTTGTCCTTCCTTCCTTGTGGGACCTTGTCAAATGCCTTGCTAAAGTCCATGTAGACAACATCAACTGCCTTGGCTTCATTCACTTTCCTGGTAGCTTCCTTGAAAAATAAGATTGGTTAGACACCACCTACCACACACAAAGTCATGCTGACCATCCTTAATCAGTCCATGTCTATCCAAATACTTCTACATCCAGTCCCTTAGAATATCTTCCAATAACTTCCTCACAACTGATGTCATACTCACCTGCCTATAATTTTCTGGTTCCTGTTTAGTGTCTTTTTTAAACAGTGGAACAATATCGGCTCCAATCCTCCGCTACCTCTCCCGTCACTAAGGATGATTTAAATATCCCTTTTAAGGCCCCAGCAATTTCTGCACTTGCTTCCCGAAGGGTCCAAAGGAACACCTTGTCAGACCCTTTGGATTTATCCACACTGATGTTTCAGAATAGCAACTATCTCCTCCTCTGTAATCTGTACACGGTCCATGAAGTCTACGTCACTTTGCCTCACTTCTACAGACTCTGTATCCGTCTCTCGAGTAACTACAGATGCAAAATATTTGTTTAAGATCTCCCCCATCTCTTTTGGCTTCACTCATGGATTACCATTCTGATCTTCCAACGGACCAAATTTGTCCCTTACAATTCTTTTGCTCTTAACACATTTGTAGAATCCCTTAAGATCCTCCTTCACCTTGTCTGCTAGAGAAATTCTATGTCTTCTTTTAGCCCTCCTAATTTCTTTCTTAAGTATTCTCTTGCATTTCTTATACTCCATAAGGAGTTTGAGGAGAAATGGTGTGTCACGATATACTATTGCTAAGTTCTACAGAGGATTCTGATTGGTTGAACGGTCCATGAACACCACCTCACTATTCATCTTTTGCACTATTCATTAATTTTTTTATTGTAACATGTAGTAATATGTATGTCTTGCACTGTACTGATGATGTCGTCGACTCAGGCCTGAGAGGCTGGCGTTGGGCATTTTCATGCCTTACAAGGCGCGGAACGAGAGACTGTGTGGCACGCCATTCCTCACACAGACATCTCGCAGTACAGTATTTCTCCTTACTTTACAAGGTCGAGTTGCGAGCTCAACACTCAACCCGGCACGGATGGAAAACGTACTCGGGAACGGCCCGACTGGATTCGAACCTGGGAACCCCCATTCCGGAGTCCGGCACTGATGTCACTGCGCCACCAGACGACTGTACTGGTGCTGCAAAACAATAATAAGCCTGATCCTATTTCTGACTCTGATTATGAGTTTTAAAGATAAAGATCTATAAAGATTAGCTTTATATGTCACATGTACATTGAAACATACAGTGAAATGCGACATTTGTGTCAAGGACCAAAGTGTGAGGATGTGCTGGGAACAGACCGCAAGAGTCCTCATGCCTCCGGAGCAAACGTAGCATGCCCGCAACTTACTAATCCTAACTCACGTGACTTTTTTTGAGAACGGAGGAGGAAACTGGAGCACCCTGAGGAAATAATATACAGGACAGTACATGGGAATTCCTTTACCTGCCATGGCTCTGGTCAGGAACATTCCTCCCTGTTTGTTCAGCAGTGACACGTCCAACGTGCCACCCCCCAAATCCACCACTAACACATTGAAAACATCCGCTTTGTGCAGCCCGTAGGCCATGGCTGCCGCCGTCGGCTCATTAATAACCCGGAGGATGTCCAACCCTGCAAAACATAATGGCCAGACTCATTACAACAGAGAGCAGAACTCCATGCTACTGATACCAGGTGTGATGGTGCAAAACTGATCAAGTTGCTGGGAGTAAATGGAGAAAATTAAAATGCCTTACAGTCAACGTCAAGTAAAAGTTATTAAAGCATGTATATGTTCCCATATACTACTTTGAGGTGCATTTTCCTGCAGGCATTTGCAGGAAAATGAAGAAATACAATTGAATTTATGCAAAACTATACAAAAACAAAGATTGAAAAACAATCAATGTGCAAAAAGACGACAAACTGTGCAAATAACAATTACATCAAATAATGTCACTTTACCAACATAACACTATGGACACTATTACTTATGAGTTCAAAATGAACACATTGACAAATGTGGGAAAAATAACACTGGGAACAGTGGGAACAACTCAACAAGCTGGCACCTCGCAAGAGGACCTACACTTACCTGCCATTTGTGCTGCTTTCACCGTGTAGTTTCTCTGCCTCTCGTCAAAGTCGGCTGGCACTGAAATGACAGCCTTACTGATGGGCAACCCCACGTGCTCCTCTGCCAACTTCTTCAACTCCAACAGCAACAGGGAACCAACGTACTCAGGTGTGACACGGAATGACTCGTTTACAGAGATGGAAAACTCTGCATCTCCATTGTTATGTAAAACCTAAAACAGAAAATATCAGTTATAGATAAGACTTTCAATGGACGCTTTATTAGGCACAGCAGTGGAACCTGGTGTGGTCTTCTGTGTAGCCCATCCACTTCAAGTTTCAACGTGTTGTGCATTCAGAGATGCTCTTTTGTACACCACTGTTGTAACACGTGGTTATTTGAGTTAGTCATCTTCCTGTTAGCTTGCATCAATCTGGCCATTCACCTCTGACCTCTCCCACTAACAAGGCATCTTTGCCCATCGAACTACCACTCACTGGATGTTTTGTGTTTTTCACAACACTGTCTGTAAACTCTAGAGACTGCTGCGTGTGTGAAAATCCCAAGAGATCAGCAGTTTCTGAGATACTCAAATTACTCCGTCTGACACCAACAATCATTCCATGGTCAAAGACACTTAGATCATATTTCTTCCTCAGTCTGATATTTTGTCTGAACAACAACTGAACCTCTTGACCATGTCTGCATGCTTTTATGCATTGAGTTGCTGCCACATGATTGGTTGATGAGATATTTGCATTAACAAACAGTGTGCAGGTGTACTTAGTAAAGAGTGTAAAGAAAATATACCAGATCACTATGTGCTGGATTCCAAATTCAGATTGAAAGCAATTCTGTCCAACCACCACTTAGAAAAGTTTGCATCCAGCAGCACTGGCCACCGATGTTGTACAACAACAGATCCACCCACCAACAACAGACTTCTCTCCCCCTCTTGCTTGATGTTGCCAGAGGATTGTAGCGGGGCCCTGGGTCTTGGGCAAGGTTTAATTGACGCAGCTTGTGGATTGGACTCTGTAGTTTACATTACGATGCGTTTCTGGTCGCTTTTATTTGTTGCTATTATGGGCGATTTTTCATCAGGGTGGCCTGCAGATGATGAACAACACAGCACTAAATTGAACAGAACTGAGCTGAACTGAACTCTTTTGATTTTGTGTTATATATATTCTGTGTTATTCGCTTTTTTTTGCCATTCACGATTTGTTTTTTGTGTGCATGGGGATGGGATTAATGTTTTTCTTTGAACGGGTTCCATGATTTTCTTTGTTTCATGGCTGTCTGTGGAACGGCAACTGTCAGGGTTGTATACTGCATGCATACTTTGAATCTTTGGACCCACCAGTAATACACAAGCTCCACAGATGGAGACAGAGGCTGCATGAGGTTTCTTAGTTACATTATAAGGCAGGTGTTCCCAATCTTTTTTATGCAATGGACCTCTACCGTTAATCGAGGGGTCCATGGACCCCAGGTTGGGAACCCGTTAGAAGGAATTCGAGTTAATAGGTGTTGCTACTGCCGTGCTCTCATACGCTCTTTAATTTTTATTCTTTTTTATTAATAATATTCCTTTGACATAGTAACTTAGGAATTCCATTACACACCATAATTGTCAATTAAAATTTCCTTTCATCCTCAATGGGATATATGCCATTAAATCTGTGACCTTTTTGCTCAGAAACTTTATATGCATTTTCAAACCCCGTGACTTTCATCAACGGAAACATGAGACTGCAGGTGCTGGAAATCTCGAGCAACACAGACGGAAAGCTGGAGGAGTTCGGCAGTTCAGGTAGGACATGGAGGCAATGAACAAACATTTCAGGCTGAGACCCTTCATCAGGATTCATGAACCGAAACCCAGAACTGTAAGCAATCACCCAATTGAGTCTATTAATTTGAAAACATTCTTGAATTGCACTTAATCTGTCCATTTGTAAAACCAGGAATACAATGTACTATTACTTATAAAAAAAAATTTCACGAATTTTTTTCCAGATACCACAAGATTTCACAGCTTTGATTGAGGGACTCAATGACTTATTTTGAGGTGGAAAGCTCTGAAAAGATGACTGTTTATTCATTTTCCTAGATGCTTCATGACCTGCTGAGTTCCTCCAGTACTTTGTGTGTGTTGCTCTGGATTTCCAGCATCTGTAGAACCTCTTGTGTTAACAATTCACAAATGTTCTCTGTTCCAACAGTCTTTTCAGAATTGCACTAATTATATTGTCATTTCTAAACTCATGCTTTCAAGAGAAATCATTTCAGTTTTCTATGTTAAATTTCATTAGCTAACTCACTGCCCCAGTCAATCTTTGAGTAGTAAACCACCTGGCCTTTGACATAGGTGATCTTCAACCTCTGCTAATTTTCCTACACCATTTCTATATTCCTTGATTCCCTTACTATCCAGAGAGATATTGATCTGTATTTTGAAAAAAATCTGAGCCAACACAGCCCTCTGGATTAAAGATCTCCCAATGTTCTCCTACTTACTGAGTGAAGAATTTCTCTTCATCTCCATCTTAACTGAATACATTAACCGAAGATTGTGGCCTCTGATGTTATGTTCTTCAGCCAGGGGAAAATTCTCCCTGCATCCATTCTGTTGAGCCCGAGACAACACGGTACGTTTCTGTGAAAATTCCCCTGAATAGTCAATTAAGCTCATCACCACTGCTGGGGCATAGCCAATGACTGTAGCTCCCCAGAGCTCTCTGTCCTGGGCCAGTCTGTCAAGTTGTCCACAGGTGTAGCCCATTTTCTTGGTGTCAGCAATAAGGTCACATTGCCAGGTGTTCTTTGGCTGGCCACTTTTTTTTTAAAATGGGATGGGGTTGCTAGCCCCATGCCCAAACCTCCTCCTTTCACAGCCGGGTTTGGGACCATCTATGGCGGAGTTATCCCACTGTATATATTTTTTTTTAGCTATTTGATTATGATATCCTTCATGACATATTTCAGCATTTTGCTTCCCACTACACTAACAGTTCAGCCTCACTCTCCATCCTTTCTAAGTGCCAATTGCTACCCTTCGACTTACAAGAACAATTCCAGTTAAGGAATTTAGAAGTAGTAAACAGAGTGTTCCCTCTCTCTCTCTAGCCATTTCTTTCCAAAGTTTTGAAACACAGATCATCAGGTCCTTGGCATTTATCAGCTTTCAACTCACCAACTGGTCTAGCCTTTTATTTGTGTACTGATACAGACTTCCTTCAGTTTCTTATTCTCATCAGAACCTTGTTTCTCTAATATATCTGGGGGTTTTTTTGTACCAGTCAGGATGGCACCTGCATACAACACTCCCTCAGTCGAGATCTTCTGGATAGACCATGAAACTATTTATTTCACAAACTGGAGAAAATCTGCAGAAGCTTGAAATCCAAGCAACACACACAAAATGCCAGAGGAACTCAGCAGACCAGGCAGCATCTATGGAAAAAAGTAAGTTGATGTTTCGGGCTGAGAGCCTTCTTCAGGACTGGAGAAAAAAAAGATGAGGAGTTGGGATTAGAAGGTGGGGGGAGGGAAGGAAGAAACACAAGGTGATAGGTGAAATCGGGGGGTGGGGTGAAGTAAAGAGCTGGGAAGTTGATTGGTGAAAGAGATACAGGGCTGGAGAAGGGGGAATCTAATAGGAGAGATCAGGAGGCCATGGAAGAAAGAAAAATGGGAGGAGCACCAGAGGGAGGCGATGGGCGGGTAAGGAGATATGGTGAGAGGGGGGAAAGGGGAATGGTAAAGAAGAGGGGGCATAACCGGAAGTATATTTCACTTTCTATTTACTTATTTCACTTCCTTTATATCTTTTACATTTGTTTTTTGTCTTGAGCGTTTTTCTGGAACCCGTTGGGGGCCTGCAATTTGCAGCTTGGACATCGTTTGGCTGATCCAGGGCTTTGCTATCTCTGAGAGGCAGGGAGCAGAAGCCTCATGGTGAAGAGGTTGTGGGATGGGGTGCAAGTCAAATTTCAGCTCCATTTTGCTGATTAAAACTTCCACTGCTCGCTGATTAAAGCGATAAGGGAGATTGAAACTTCTAGGTGAATGCGGAGGGCGAACGCTTGCTACCTACCTTCTGGTCGCTGGTGGGATTGCTCTGCTGCTAGAGGGGTGAGCCTGTGTGCCCCTCTGGTCCCTTTTCAATCTTTCCTCATAGTCGGCATGGACCAGTTGGGCCAAAGAGACAGAATCTTAGAGTACGGAAACTAAGACCTCAAAAGTTAGGAGCAGTATCAGGCCATTTGGCCCATCGAGCCTGTTCCACCATTAGATAGGGCTGATTTATTACTTCTCTCAACCCCATTCTCCACTCACTTCCTGTCACCATTGATGCCATGACTAGTTAAGAACCTATCAACCTCTGCTGTAAATATACCCAGTGACATGGCCTCCACAGACACCTGTGGTAATGAATGCTACAGATTCACCACCCTCTGGCTAAAAGAATTCCTCCTGATCTCTGTTCTAAAGGGGCGTTTCTAAATGAAAATAGTGAACAAAACAGCTTGGTCATTACCTTGAACTGGTACCGGCTGCTTTCATCTCTCAGCTCCTCTGGTGTGAAGCGCTTTCCTATAAAGCGCTTGGCATCATACACAGTGTTGAGCGGATTGGTGTCACCCAGATCCTGAGCATCATACCCCACCAATATCTCTCTGTCAGTGAACGACACCACACTCGGCAAACTCCTTCGCCCAGCTTGGTCAGCAATCACCTCCACCTTTCCGGTGCCGGGCTGGAACACGCCGACAGAGCAGTACGTGGTGCCCAGATCTACACCGATCACTTTTGGTTTGGGAGGGGGAAGATACTGCTGTGCCAAGTATCCAGCCAACAGGAGGGCCAGGATTGAAGAACCTGTGGAAACATAACAAAACAATAGTCCAGTGGTTACATTACTGTAACAAATCTTGCAATAGTGCTTTGTTTACTCAATAAGGCATAGTAGCAGACTTAGGCCATTCTGCCCATCAGGTCTGCTCTGCTATTCCATCATGGCTGATTTATTGTCTATCACAACCACATTCTCCCTTTCCCCCATGACCTTTGATCATCATTACCATGTGTCATGTCATATGATGTGGGCGATCATGATCTTCATGACCACGAGTGTTCTTGGCAAAGTTTTCTAAGGAAGTGGTTGGCCATTGCCACCTTCTGGGCAGTGTCTTTACTAGAAGGGTGACCCCAGCCATTGTCAATACTCTTCAGAGATCGTCTGCCTGGCATCTGTGGTCGCATAACCAAGACTTGTGATGTACACCAGCTGCTCAATAGACCATCCACCACCTGCTCCCATGGCTTCACATGACCCTGATCAGTGGGGGCGGGGGGAGCTAAGCAGCTAACCTTGCCCAAGGGTGACCTGCAGGCTAGCAGAGGGAAGGAGCACCTTGCACCTTCTTTGGTAGAGGTGCATTTCCACCCTGCCATCCAAACCTTTGATGTCCTTACTAATTACGAACCCATCAAACTCTATATTAAATATACCAAATGTTTGGCCTCCACTGCTGTCCGTGGCAATGAATTCCACATATTGATCATCCTCTGGCTAAAGAAATTTTTCATCTCTGTTCTAAAGGAATGTCCTGGTAGTCTGAGGCTGTGCCCTCAGGCCCTAGACTCCCCCACTATGAGGAACATCCTCTCTACATCAAGTCTATCTAGGCCTTTCAATATACAACATTGGTGGGTGCCAATGCCTGGTCTGGTGGTAGAGGCAGATACATTAGGGATTTTTAAGAGATGCCTAGATAGGCACATGAACAGGAGGAGAGACTATTTTAGTTGGCCACTTGATTACTAATTTAATTGGTTCAGCAAACCATTGTGAACCAAAGGGCCTGTTCTTATGCTGTACTATTCTGTGTCCTATGTTTCAGTGAGATCCCCCACCCACCTTATTCTTCTCAACTCCAGTGAGGACAGGCCCATAGTCATCAAACTCTCCTCATGCGTTAACCTTCATTCCTGGGATCATTCTCGTGAACTTCCCCTGGACCCTCTCCAATAAGAGCACAACTTTTCCTAGATATAGGGTCCAAACTGCTCACAATTTTGCGCTATTCAATCTTGCACAAATGTGGTTATGCTTATTTTGCACACATGAAAAATACAAATAATTTATGTTAGTCAATGATCAACTTTATTCACCATATACATTTATTCAGAATTGGCTGTGATGTGTTGGTCAGGGTGTGACATGCAACAAAAAATAACAGTCAACGATTATAAAGGATAAAGAATTATTTAAAAGATTAGAGATTAAAGTATTAATAAAATGTGTACAAATACCAATATATATCTCACCAATATATAAAAGGCCACATCGGGAGCACCGGACGCAGTATATCACCCCAGTCGACTCACAGGTGAAGTGATGCCTCACCTGGAAGGACTGTTTGGGGGCCTGAATGGTGGTAAGGGAGGAAGTGTAAGGGCATGTGTAGCCAAACAGAGCTACACAACAGGGCTCCTGTACCTTTTTTCTGATGGTAGTAGCAAGAAGACAGCATGGGCTGGATGGGAGGTGTCCTTGAGGATGCATGCTGCTTTCTGGTAGCAGAGCTGCTTGTACATTTGCTCAATGGTGATGGACTGGCTTATGTCCACCACTTTTTCTAGGCTTTTTTGTTAATAGGCATTGGTGTTTCCATATCAGGCCATGAAGCATCTCCATTGCGTACAAGTGTGTTACCCTGCTGAAGGTTTTCTCCTTGTCCAAGCTGACCAGGCGGGCATCCACTCCATGCCCTGCACGTAGGTAATGGCATCCCTGAGCAATGCAAGGCTGTCAAAGACACTGCCTGGTACTGCATAAGTATGGTCTGGTGGGTGACCTGTCCTGGTGCAGACTTAGTCCTGTTAGCCATGGCCTTGGACAGGACTTTGCAGTCTACTTTCAACAGCGAGATAGGTCTCCAATTGCTGATGTCATCCTTCTCCTCTTTCTCCTTGTAGATGAGGGTAATTATGCCCTTCCTCATGGAGTACAACATACACTAGGTAGAAGCATTATACACTTTCAGTACGTTTGAGGCCAATCCAGTCCCAGTGTTGAGTACAACTCCACCGGTGAGCTGCCAGTTCTGAGTTTTCCTTAAGTATTGCTAAACTTTTGTTTTTACCTAACTGTTTCTCACTGCACCTTTTTTTTAAAAACTTGAGCGTTTGCTTCATTTCATTTCAAGTTTGCTTAAAGTTCCTCATCACCACTTATGTACCGTAACCCCAAAACATAAAACTAATGGAAAGTAAAAGATCGGGAGCTCGGCGATAACAAGTCTCAATTTAGTTTTTACTTTCTCACTTATGACGTGATGGCATGATAACGTATGCCATTCACGTACTTTTACATATGACCTGTAATGAATGATTTACACAAATAAGGAATGCTTAATCAACAATATATATTTACAGTACTACTGAGATATTTACAGAACAAAAACCTCTGCACCATGTACAAAATAGCCCTTAATCAGTGGCCGATAGGTGAACAATTTCATGCTGAAGAGATCCTGCACACCCACAGAGTGGTAGCAGGATGACCACTGGTTTCCACACAAGGGCAATGAGTTGCTAGCACAGGATCCTCCCTTTTTCCCCTCGAACGTAGGGGTTCTCAACCTGGAGTCCTTTGGTTAATGGTAAGGTTCCATGGCGTAAAAAAGGTTGGAAATGTAGGGTCAGTAACAAAGTCAGCAAATCAACCTCATTACTCAGCTTGAGCACATTCACATCATTCTCCTACACCAGCCCCTCAACAGGGAAGACGTAGTCAACAAACCAAACAACTTCCCTGAAGTCCACCTCCCTCAGGAAGACTGCTGGCTAGACACTAGATACAGGTAATGACCTCTAGCTGTTCTCCATTGCAGAAGAAAACCTTAAACCAAAATACTCCTTCTGGCACAGGGGGAACATTCAGCGGGCCCATCGATATCATGGAGAAGTGTAGGAAATGTAACACTTGTCACGATATCTGTGCTATCCTTCACCCTCCAAATACACAAAGGGACAGGGTCCATTCCAAATGTCCACTCCCTCCCCTGCAGCACAGGGGAAAAAGATATAAAGAAGGAATTCCACAAGTATGTGAAGAGCAAGAAGGTAAGATGTGAGAGAATAAGACCAATCAAGTGCGACAGTGGAAAAGTGTGTATGGAACCAGAAGAGATAGCAGAGATACTGAATGAATGCGTTGCTTGTGTATTCTCTACGGAAAAGGATCTTGGCGATTGTAAGGATGACTTACAGTGAATTGAAAAGCTTGAGCATAGACATTAAGAAAGAGGATGTGCTGGAGCTTTTGGAAAGCATCAAGTTGGATAAGTCTCCAGGACCAGATGAGATATACCCCAGGCTACTGTGGGAGGTGAGGGAGGAGATTGCTGAGCCTCTGACAATGATCTTTGCATCACCAATGGCGACAGGAGAGGTTCTAGAGGATTCGAGGGTTGCAGATGTTGTTCCCTTTTTCAAGAAAGAGAGTAGAGATAGCCCAGGAAATTATAGACCAGTGAGTCTTACTTCAGTGGTTGGTAAGTTGATGGAAAAGATCCTGAGAGGCAGGATTTATGAACATTTGGAGAGCAATAATCAGCATGGCTTTGTCAAAGGCAGGTCGCGCCTTACGAGCCTGATTGAATTTTTTGAGGATGTGACTAAATACGTTGATGAAGGTAGAGCGGCAGATGAAATGTATATGGATTACTACAAGGCATTTGATAAGGTACCCCATGTAAGGCTTATTGAGAAAGTAAGGAGGCATGGGATCCAAGGGGACATTGCTTTTGTGGATCCAGAATTGGCTTGCTCACAAAAGGCAAAAAGTGGTTGTAGACAGGTTATATTCTGCATGGAGGTCAGTCACCAGTGGTGTGCCTCGGAGATCTGTTCTGAGACTCCTTCTCTTTGTGATTTTTATAAATGACCTGGATGAGGAAGTGGAGGGATGGGTTAGTAAATTTGCTGATGACATAAAGGTTGGGGGTGTTGTGGATAGTGTGGAGGGCTGTCAGAGGTTACAGCAGGACATTAATAGGATGCAAAACTGGGCTGAGAAGTAGCAGGATGGAGTTAAACCCAGATAAGTGTGAGGTGGTTCATTTTGGTAGGTCAAATATGATGGCAGGATATAGAATTAATGGTAAGACTCTTGGCAGTGTGGAGGATCAGAGGGACCTTGGGTCCGAGTCCATAGGACACTCAAAGCTGTTGCGCAGGTTGACTCTGTGGTTAAGAAGGCATACAGTGCATTGGCCTTCATCAACGTGGGATTGCGTTCAAGAGCCGAGAGGTAATGTTGCAGCTATATGGGAGGTCAGACCCCATTTGGAGTACTGCGCTCAGTTCTGGTCGCCTCACTGGAGGAAGGATGTGAAAACCATAGAAAGGGTGAAGAGAAGATTTACAAGGATGTTGCCTGGATTGGGAAGCATGCTATATAAGAATAGGCTTGATTGAACTTGGCCTTTTCTACTTGGAGCAACAGAGGATGAGAGGTGACCTGATAGAGGTGTATAAGATGATGAGAGGCATTGATCGTGTGGATAGTCAGAGGCTTTTTCCCAGGGCTGAAATGGCTAACATGAGAGGGCACAGTTTTAAGGTGCCTGGAAGAAGGTACAGAGGAGATGTCAGGGGTAAGTTTTTTTTTAAAACAGAGAGTGGTGAGTGCATGGACTGGGTTGCCAGCGACAGTGGTGGAGGCAGATATGACAGGGTCTTGTAAGAGACTCCTGGATAGGTACATGGAGTTTGGAAAAATAGAGGGCTATGCGTAACCATAGGTAATTTCTAAAGTAGGTACATGTTCGGCATAGCATTGTGAGCCGAAGGGCCTGTATTGTGCTGTAGGTTTTCTATGTTTCTTATGTTACACCCTCACTGCAGTATTCACTGCAGAGGGCTGCCATCTTGTGGACAAGATATTAAAATGAAGACTAATCTGTACTCTCAGGATCTAAAATGCACAATTGGACAAAAGTAGGCAGAATCAAAGTCATTACTGACATATGCCATGAAAGTAGTTTTGTTTTGTGGCAACAGTCAGTACAAGACACAAAGATTACTATGAGTTACAAAGTAACTTAGGCTCAGCAGAGCATGTACTTCTTGCTAAAACTGTAAAATTTCATCATCCCCAGAACAGACTGAAATTCCACACTGCCATCATAGACAACATCCTCATATTAACCCAGGGGTGTCAAACTACCCGCCCGCGGGCCACATTCGGCCCGCGAAGGGGTCCAATCCGGCCCGCAGGATGATTTGGGGAAAAGAAGTATATTCACGACCATTTATTATGTATCTGTATGGCAGCCGCTCTCTCTCCCACTGCTGTCTGTGCCACCAGCAACAGGGGTGGAGGCAGATATGACAGGGTCTTTTAAGAGACTCCTGGAAAGGTACATGGAGCTTAGAAAACTAGAGGGCTATGTGTAAAACTAGCTAATTTCTAAAGTAAGTTGTGTGTACTCAGAAAACAATAGGCGGCAGTTAACAACCCGCTGTGCTCAAGCACCTACCACCCTGCGCTGAAGACCACTAGGGCCCCACTTACGCTGTCAGACACAGTATAAACACACAGTACTCAGGTAAGTAACATCTGTAGCAAGGCTGAGACTGTTTGCTGCTGTGGTTCAAAATGCTTTCCAAGAAAAGAAGAGTTGACATCGAAGGTCGGATATTCAACGATAATTGGAAAGATCGTTTTTTCTTCTGTGAGGTCAACGGCAAACCTGTGTGTCTGATATGCTCGCAACTAGTGGCTGTGGCAAAAGAGTACAATATCAAACGACACTATAAGATGTCACACAGAGAAAAATATGACAAGTATGCAGGACGACTCAGAACGCAAAAGGTAAACAAGCTTGAAGCAGCTCTGAAAAAACAGCAATCAGTGTTCACCAAAAGTCGAGAGACTCATGATGGAGCTGTCAAGGCCAGCTATATTATTGCCAACAAAATAGCTGCTGCGTCGAAGCCATACTCAGAGGGGGAATTCATCAAAGCACGCATGCTGACGGCGGCTGAGCTGGTGTGCCCTGAGAAGAGACAGGCTTTTGGTAATATCAGCTTGTCAAGAAATACTGTGGCAGAGAGAATCGGGGACCTTGCAGGAGATTTGAACAGTCAACTAAAGGACAAAGTGAAGTCATTTATTGCCTGCAACACAACTCAAAGTTGCTGGTGAACGCAGCAGGCCAGGCAGCATCTCCAGGAAGAAGTACAGTCAACGTTTTGGGCCATCAGAAGGGTCTCGGCCCGAAACGTCGATTGTACCTCTTCTTAGAGATGCTGCCTGGCCTGCTGCGTTCACCAGCAACTTTGAGTTGTGCTGCTTGAATTTCCAGCATCTGCAGAATTCCTCGTGTTTGCGTCATTTATTGCCTTCTCTATTGCAATTGATGAGAGCACTGATGTGACCGATGTAGCTCAATTGGGAATATTTATTCGTGGTGTTGATGCATCTTTGACTGTCACCGAGGAGTTTGTGGAGATGGAGCTCATGACAAACACCACAACAGCAAACGACGTTTTCCCCAGCCTCATCGAGGCCTTGGACAGACTGGGGGTTGACTGGAGTCACGCTGTCAGCGTGGCAACAGATGGCGCACTGTCCATGGTCGGGGAAAAGGCAGGTGTTGTTGCGAAACTCAGAGAGAAAGTTCAGACAGAGAATCCAGAGCAGGAATTCTGGAATTTTCATTCCAAGAGGCGATATGTAGCAGGAGTCTGAAAATGGACAATGTCATGGATGTAGTAACCAAAACGGTTAATTTTATTAGAGCCAAGAGACTCAATCATCGGTAAGTTGACACTCTTTTGTCTGAAAGTAATATTGGACATGGCCTATCCTACCACAATGAAGTCCGCTGGTTGAGCAGAGGGGTTGTGCTCAAATGTTTTTTTCAATTACGTTTTATTCATGAACGAGAAAGGGAAGCCAGTGGCAGACTTGGATGACCCAGACTGGCTTCATGAACTTGCATTTTTGGTGGATAAAACAGAGCACTTAAATGTGCTTAATTTTGACATGCAAGGCCGCAACAAACTTGTTATGGAATACTACGACAGCATTCGTGCCTTTCAAATTAAATTAGGCCTGTGGGTGATGCAACTATCCCAGAGCAACCCAGCTCATTTCCCCTCTTTGCAGGCTATGTGTGTCGCTCGTGGGAATAACGACAACATGGACAGGTACAAAGACAGAATATCACGGCTGAAAAGTGAGTTTCAGAATCGTTTCCAAGCCTTCACTCAGCTCGAGAAGGAATTCTCACTATTTTGCTCGCCGTTTGCCGTCAACGCAGCATCAAATGTGCCGGAGGAACTCCAAATGGAACTAATTGAAATTCAGTGTAACTCGGCTTTGAAATATAAATTTGAGACTGTGGGTCCAGACTCATTCTATCAATACCTGGGACCGATGTACCCCAAGATGACAGACTTTGCCTCAAAGATCCTTTGCATGTTCGGGACAACATATCTCTGCGAGCAGGCGTTCTCCATAATGAACATTAACAAATCCAAACTGCGCTCACAGCTGACACACAGACATCTAAATGACATTATGAAAATCACAACTGCCCAGAAACTGGTCCCTGATGTTGACAGGCTAGTTAAAGCCACGAGATGTCAGGTGTCTGGAAGCAGCAAGTGAAAAAGGAGTGACACTGTTCGATGCACTGTGACATGTAAGCAAAATGCATTATGAAATATTGAATGTCATAATATTGTGATTCATTCATTTTCTGACTATTCTATTATTGTAAATGTGATCACTTCAATAAAAATTAGAGGCTAACTGTGTTCATTGTCTGAGTTTGATTGCTGGAAGCAGGCTAATAAAATCTAGGTGCAGTTGTGTAGCCTACATTTACAATTTGTTTCATTAGGTCTACATTTGTGTCTGCTAATGTTCGATTTCAAATGGTTTATTAATAAAAGGGTGTGGCTCCCAAAACAATCTTAGCCAAAATAGCATTGTTTTTTCTCTCTCTCATCACAACTTTCTTGTAGCCTACAACTGTAAGTCAACACCAATCATAAAAATAATGCTTGCTAGGCAATCTTCTTCATAAGAAACAAAATTCGTAAAGTGAAACACTTTGTAGTTATAGCAGAGACTGAGACACATGAGTGCAGGTTGAAAAAACAAAGGCAACGAAAGCTGTGGGAGCACGCACGTGTGCTCACGCGTGCACAACTGATCCGGCCCACATGAAGTCGCATTTTGCCCAATTCAGCCCGTGACCTAAAATGAGTTTAACACCCCTGCATTAACCATTACTGTCTGGTTTAGTGCAGCATCCTCTCACAGAATACAAAAACTACAGCGAACTGTCAGGTCAGCAGAAAAGATCATTGACTGCAGTCTCCCATCGCAGAAGGGTGTGAATCAAAGAATCAGGCAGGAAAATTCATTGTAGACACTTATATAGGCATCTGTTAGTCTCATGAGATCATGGATTTGCGCCTTGGAAGGTTTCCAGGGCGCAGGCCTGGGCAAGGTTGTATGGAAGTCCAGCAGTTGCCCATGCTGCAAGTCTCCCCTCTCCACGCCACTGATGTTGTCCAAGGGAAGGGCATTAGGACCCATACAGATTGGCACCTGTGTCATCGCAGAGCAATGTGCGGTTAAGTGCCTTGCTCAAGGACACAACACGCTGCCTCAGCCAAGGCTCGAACAAGTGACCTTCAGGTCACTAGACAAACGCCTTAACCACTTGGCCACGCGCCAACACTACCCATCTTGAAAACTGCCTTTTCCAAAAACTCCCTTCGTGATTTATTGAGTGTGCCCACAACAAAATTAATCTTAAGGTTGTATATGGAAACATAAATGTACTTTGATAATAAATTTACTTTGAACTCTGATTTCCAAAAATTTGCCCTTGTAACTTGACCAACAAAATTTCTACTTATTATCTCACTCCTATTCAAGCCATATAGATGCCGTGGCCAAGAAAGCTCACTAGTACCTCTGCTTTCTCAGAAATTCTGCACATCCTCTGACCATCACCAATTTTTACTAATGCAATGCAGAAAACATCCTATCCCAATGTATCACAGTTTAGTATAGCAACGGTTCTGCCCAAGATTGCAAGCAACTACAGAGTTGTGGACATAGCTCAGCACACCACCGAAATCAGCCTCTCCTCATGGACTCTATTGGCACTACTTGCTGCCTCAGTAAAGCAACCAGCAAAATCAAAAACCCACCCACCCCAGACCTTCTCTCTTCTCCCCTTTCTCATTGGGCAGAAGATACATACCACCAGGCCAAAGAACAGAATCTACCCCACTGTTCTGAATGGTCCTTAATATGATGAGAAGGACTCTTAACCTCACATTCTACCTTATTACAGCCTTGCATCTCATTGTCTGTCTGCACTGCACTTTCTCTAACACTTCATTCTACATTCTGTTATTGCTCTTCCCTTGTACTCTGTCAATGTACTGATTGATGAAATGATCTGATCTGTATCAATAGCATGCAAGACAAGTTTTACCTGCACCTCGGCACATGTGACAATAATAAACAATTTACCTGTTTGGAGGGAGAATGCACGTCTTTGGAGCGTGGGAGGAAACAGGAGCACCCAGAGAAAACCCACATGGACACAGGGAGAAAGAATAAACTCTTCACAGAAAGCGGAGGGAACTGAACCCTGATCTGACGGCTGGTGCTTTCATGGGAGGGTAGGAACTGTGACCCCAGTGAATTTCAAGGGAGCACAGAAGACATCAGGTGAGCTGGGTACCAAACCACTGGAAAATCTGAATCATTAGATGGTCGATTATCGATGTTTCGCTGCCTTTCCTGAGAGTGAAGTCCACACTCAATGGTGTAAGGAAGCTTCTTTGACATCCAGGCTAATGCTCCTTCCTCAACCAAAAAGTAGTGGGAAAATTATACAATTATTTTTATGTAAAATTTATCTGCACGTCTGGAGCTTTGCTGGGAGGGCTGCTATTTTCAAACACAAGGAAAGGGTCAGCCATTTGACCTGCTGAATCTGCTAAAATCATGGCTAATCTGTCACTACACAATCTTTCCCTGGACCACAGGAAAATGAGGGGAGATTTAATAGAGGTATATAAAATTACAAGGGGTATAGATAGGGGTAAATGCAAGCAGGCTTTTTCCACTGAGATTAGGTGAGACCAGCACCAGAGATCATAGATTAAGGGTGAAAGGTGAAATATTTAAGGGGAACCTGAGGGTGAACAACTTCTCTCAAAAGGTGGCAAAAGCTGTGGAATTGAAAAATGGGGTGCATTTGCAACATTTAAGAGAAGTTTGGATATGTACGTGGATGGAAAGGGTACAGAGGGCTATGGTCCAGGTTCAGGTTGATAGGACTAGGCAGTATAAAAGTTGGAAATGGACTAGATGGGCCAAGGGGCCTGTTTCTGTGATGTTGTGCTCCAAGACTATGACTCTGATACAATTAGGAAGCCAGATTGCACAACAGTCAAGTTTCACAGCACGAATGTGATCCTGATCAGACATAGAACAGATTGAATAAGGAATGGAAAACTTTCTTTCCCAAAAGGCTGACTGGTGCTTACGACAATCTGACAGTTTCCTACTTGTGTCCAGAGCTAAGAGCCGTGACATTGTTAACACAGGACACTACCCATTTGTATACGTTGCTCAATACTTCAAAATGAGTACAGGGTTTTAAACTCAACCATCTTCATTATGGGCACTAGCCTCCCCAGCATTGAGGATATCTTCAAAAGATGATGCCTTTAAGGAGGTAGCATCCATTTTTTTTTGAGACACAGGCTCTCCCGGCCCTTCGAGGTGTGTCGCCCTGCAACCTCCAATTTCGCCCTAGCCTAGCCTAATCTTGGGACAATTTACAATGATCATTAACCTATCAACCGGTATGTCTTTGGAATGTGGGAGGAAACCGGAAAACACTCCTCATGCAGGCCATGCCCTCTTCTCATCACTACCATGAGGGAGATGGTACAGGAGCCTGGAAGCACTCACTCAACATTTTAGGAACAGCTTTAACCTGGGTTCAATTCCCGGCATAGGATGCAAGTGACCGCATGGATTTCTTCCCAGTGCTCTGGTTTCCTCACATATTCCAAAGACATACAGGTTAGTGGGTTAATTGATCATAAGGGTGCAACTGGGCGGCATGGGCTCATTGGACCTGAAGGGCCTGTTACCACATGGTACCTGTAAATAAATAAGCAAGCCTCTTGCCCTTTGCCATCAGATTTCTGAACGGACCATGAAATCATAAACACTACCTCATTATTTATTTTCTATATATTCTTATTGTAATTTATAATTTTTTTATGTTTTGCATAGTACTACTGCCACAAAACAACAAACTTCACAACATATGGCCATGACATTCTGATTCTAAATAGAAACACAAGGGATTCTGCAGATCGAGGAATTCTGCAGATGCTGGAAATTCAAGCAACACACATCAAAGTTGCTGGTGAACGCAGCAGGCCAGGCAGCATCTCTAGGAAGAGGTACAGTCGACATTTTGGGCCGAGACCCTCCATCAGGACCGTCCTGATGAAGGGTCTTGGCCCGAAACGTCGACTGTACCTCTTCGTAGAGATGCTGCCTGGCCTGCTTCGTTCACCAGCAACTTTGATGTGGATTCTGCAGATTCTGGAAATCCAGACCAACACACGTAAAATGCTGGAGGAACTCAGCATCTATGGAAGTGAATAAACAGTTCATGTTTCATTAGTCTTGATGAAGTGTCTCAGCTCGGCTCAAATTGTCGACGATTTACTCATTTCCATAGATGCTGTTTCGCTTGCTGAGTTCCTCCAGCATCTTGTGTGCGCTGGACTGTAAAGCACGGTTAGCATAACGCTTGACAGTACTAGCGACCTGGATTCAACTCCCTCTGCTGCCTGTAAGTAGTTTGTACACTCTCCCTGTGACAGCCAGTTTCCTCCAGCTGCTCCAGTTTCCTCCCAGTCCAAAAACGTACCAGTTGGTAGGTTGATTCATTATTGTAAGATATCCCATGAACAGGCTAGGTTTACAATGGGGGATTGCTAGGTGGCACGTCTTTAAGGGCCAGAGAGCATGTTCTGCACTGCATCTCAATAAAAAGAGATACAGTCATAGAAAATTGTAGCACAGAAACAGCCCCTTAGGCCCATCTGGTCTGTGCTGAACTATTTAAATACTCTGATCCCATCGACCTGCACCCAGATCTCACTCTCCATACCCCTTCCATCCATGTACCTATCCAAACTTCTTTTAAGTGTTGAAATCAAGCTCACATGCACCACTGGCACTGGCAGCTCATTCCATACTCTCACCACCCTCTGAGAGAAGTTTCCCCTCATGGTCCCCTTAAACATTTCAGCTTTCACCCTTAACCGATGGCCTCTGGTTGTAGTTTCACCCAATCTCAAGCGGAAAAAGCCTGCTTACTTTTACCCTATCCATACCTCTCATCATTATGTACAGTGGCATCCAAAGGTCTGAGCACCCCGGTCAAAATTTCTGTTACTGTGAATAGTTAAGTGAGTAGAAGATGAACAGATCTCCAAAAGTCATAGAGTTAAAGATGAAACATTCTTTTCAACATTTTAAGCAAGATTAGTGTATTATTTTTGTTTTGTATAATTTTAGAGTGAAAAAAGGAAAGGAGCACCATGCAAAAGTTTGGGCACTCCAGGAGATCTGAGCTCTTGGATAACTTTTACCAAGGTCTCAGACCTTAATTAGTTTGTTAGGGCTATGGCTTTTTCACAGTCATCGTTAGGAAAGGCCAGGTGATGCAAATTTCAAAGCTTTATAAATACTCTGACTCCTCAAACCTTGTCCCAAAAATCAGCATCCATGGGCTCCTCTAAGCAGCTGCCTAGCACTCTGAAAATTAAAATAGATGATGCCCACAAAGCAGGAGAAGGCTATAAGAAGATAGCAAACCGCTTTCAGGTAGCCGTTTCCTCAGTTCGTAATTGAATTAAGGAATGGCAATTAACAGGAACAATGGAGGTCAAGTTGAGGTCTGGAAGACCAAGAAAACTTTCCGAGAGAACTGCTTGTAGGATTGCTAGAAAGGCAAATCAAAACCCCTGTTTGACTGCAGAAGACCTTCAGAAAGATTTAGCAGACTCTGGAGTGGTGGTGCACTGTTCTACTGTGCAGCGACACCTGCACAAATATGACCTTCATGGAAGAGGTATCAGAAGAAAACCTTTCCTGCGTCCTCACCACAAAATTCAGCGTCAGAAGTTTGCAAAGGAACACCTAAACAAGCCCGATGCATTTTGGAAACAAGTCCTGTGGACTGATGAAGTTAAAGTGGAACTTTTTGGCCTCAATGAGCAAAGGTATGTTTGGAGAAAAAAGGGTGCAGAATTTCATGAAAAGAACACCTCTCCAACTGGTAAGCAATCAACTGGTGGATCGATCATACTTTGGGCTTATGTTGCAGCCAGTGGCATGGGGAACATTTTACTGGTAGAGGGAAGAATGAATTCAATTAAATACCACCAAATTCTGGAAGGAAACATCACACCGTCTATAAAAAAGCTGAAGATGAAAAGAGGATGGCTTCTACAACAGGATAATGATCCTAAACGCACCTCAAAATCCACAATGGACTACCTCAAGAGGCGCAAGCTGAAGGTTTTGCCATGGCCCTCACAGTCCCCCGACCTAAACATCATCGAAAACGTGTGGATAGACCTCAAAAGAGCAGTGCATGCAAGACAGCCCAAGAATCTCACAGAACTAGAAGCCTTTTGCAAGGAAGAATGGGCAAAAATCCCCCAAACAACAACTGAAAGACTCTTAGCTGGCTACAGAAAGTGTTTACAAGCTGTGATACTTGCCAATGGGGGTGTTACGAAGTACTGACTATGCAGGGTGCCCAAACTTTTGCTTCGGGCCCTTTTCCTTTTTTGTTATTTTGCAACTGTAAAAGATGGAAATAAAAAAGTAATCTTGCTTAAAATATTAAAGAAATATGTCATCTTTAATTTTATGCCTTTTAGAAATCAGGTCATCTTTTACTCGCTTAGCTATTCACAGTACAGAAATTTTGACCAGGGGTGCCCAAACTTTTACATGCCACTGTATACCCCTATCTAGTCTCCCCTCCATCTGCTGCTCTATACTATATACAGTGAAGAAAGCCGTGCCCTTGAGTAACACTTTTATATTCCGCACTCTTTTGTTCAACTTTGATTATTGCAAATGTTCATTTATTTAACTAATGCCTGTTATCAAAACATGCCTTTGCACTAAACACTCTAAATGGCATCTGGATAAAAATACTTTTTATTTGCTCTGTTATCAGGGGTACTGGGAGTGAAGGATCTATAGGTATAAGATTACTTATCCACCATCTCCAGTAACTAACTCACATAGAACCTGGGTCAACAAAACCACACTTTCAAAGTTATTATTTTAAGGAATGTTGACATTTCGTTCTATTTTCTCCTTCCTCTGGAGCTAATTCAACTGTAGCAGCATCCCTCTCTTCACAGGGTCACCTTCAGCACTCAAAGATGATGAGCGCACTATTTAAGCATGTGAAGATCACCGAATCACTCATTACCACTGATAAATCCTGCACTCAAACACAGGCAGCATAGGTTCTCAGTGGCCACTTTATTAGGCTCACCCTGTACAGCTATTCGTTAATGCAAATATCTCATCAGCCAGTCATTGGATTGCCACTCAACGAACAGAAGCATGCAGACATGGAAAAGAGGTTCAGTTGTTGTTCAGACCAAACATCAGAATGGGGAAGATATGTCACCTATATGACTTTAATTGTGGAATGATCGTTGGTGCCAGACAGGGTGGTCTGCGCATCTAAGAAACTGCTAAGCTCCTGGGATTGATTTTTTTCTCCCAAACGCACAACAGTCTCTTAGAGTTCACAGAGAATGGTGTGTAAACAAAATAAAAAAACATACAGTGAGCAGCAGTGCTGGGCACAAAAACACCTTGCTAATGAGAATGGTCGGCGAATAGAGAGACTGGTTCAAGCTGACAGGAAGGGAACAGTAACTCAACCACACGTTACAACAATGGTGTGTAAAGGAGCATCAGAATGCACAGCTCATCAAACCTTGAAGTGCATGGGCTACAGATGCAGAAGACCACATCGGATTCCATTCCTTCCTTGATAAAAAGTCCACTGAGTGCACATTTAAAATAATGTGCAAAATGTACATATAAATATTATTCCTCTACATGTAAGTAAAGGTATTGTTGGATTGGGGTGTAGAATTGGTATTTTTCTTGTAATTTAACTTTCCTATGTCTGTTTGTATTTTTATATAATCACCTATATACATGTAATTGTTCAGTGAATTTTCCAGTAGTTACAGGACAGTTGCTTCTGTATTTTGAGATATTCCTTAGTTTTCCATAGCAAGTGTCACACTAGTTGAATCTGGCTGCTTTACAGATTAATTGTTATCAGCTGGTAGGAACATACATATCCCACCAAGCAAAGTCAGCTCTAGCAGACTGGGCAGATAAGATCTCCAGTGAGATCCAAAGGCCAGGAGGGCAGTTCTGCAACACTCCATGGATAGAGAAGGGCAGGCCAAGGCACAGAAGATGTCATGGGTCAACCACTGCAACCAAGGAAGACTCCAGTTTGCAACACTTCGTCGTACCACTGGACTCGGACTTCTGAGGTCAAGAGAGTGGAACTGTGCCAGTGCTACGGTTTTTCCACTTTAAAAAACCCTCCCACATAGATTTCTGGTCATCGTCAGAGATGACGGACAACCACCATTATCACAGGTATGAGATGACCACGGCTGCTTTTTTCTTCGTTTCCTTTGCCCTCTCAGCTCCTCTTTCTTGTTCGTTTTATTAAGTGTGACAAAGGCAGAAAATGATCATTAGCACAAGACATTCTGCAGATAATGGAAATCCAGAACAATACACACAAAATGCTGGAGGAATTTACATAAAACATAAGCAACAAGTTTTATGCTTCATTCTAGACTTCTAAAGAACCTTTCGATCATAAAAGCATTAGGATCCAATGGTATCAATTAACTGTTTTATAGGTGTACTTTTGGATCATGTATTTCAAATGTGAAGAATCCAAACAGTTCAATACAACATAACTACTAGAGAACAATGGACAGATCTCTAATGATTAGACAGATCTCTAATACACATAAGTACCGATGTCTGAGTAATATTCTATAGGAATATATTATTAAAACCCAGAGCTGATAGATCTCTATAGATAAACAAGCACTATAATGTCTTAACAGTACTGCTGTCTAGCAACTGTACTGTGTGCACATCACAGCCAGGTCTCCACACAAAAGGCAACCATTTGGCCGGTTTCTGTGCAGTAGATATCCCTGCCTCCAACCCGCCCTCCCCCCCAAAATGTGACATTTACCAGAAGCCTTGTATACAAAGGGCCCATAGCTTGTTCAGAATCCCTACCACTCACCCTACAATTTATTTGACCCCACAGAGGTGAGGACGCTAGAGGCAGGAAACATGTTCCCGATGTTGGGGGAGTCCAGAACCAGAGGCCACAGTTTAAGAATAAGGGGTAGACAATTTAGAACGGAGTTGAGGAAAAACTTTTTCACACAGAGGGTTGTGGTTCTGAGGAATGCTCTTCCTCAGAAGGCAGTGGAGGCCAATTCTCTGGATTCTTTCAATAAAGAGTTAGATAGAGCTCTTAAAGACAGCGGAGTGAAGGGATATGGGGAGAAGGCAGGAAAAGGGTACTGATTGTAGATGATCAGCCGTGATCACAGTGAATGGTGGTGCTGGCTCGAAGGGCTGAATGGCCTACTCCTGCACCTATTGTCTATTGTCACAGGGGGCAAATTATTTCCCCTCTCAGGAAGGAAGTACAGGAGCATCAGGACTAGGAATGTCAGACTGGATAACAGCTTCTTCCCTCATGCTGCGAGACTAATGAATACCCTGCCACCACCAAGGTCTCGTCACTAGGACAGAAAGCTGCTTACTTTACTCCATGTCTACGTTGCTATCTATACACAAGGGCAGCATGGTAGAGCAGAGTCGAGCCACTGCTTTATAGCTCCAGCGAGCCGGTTTCAATCAGCCTCCGGTGCCGTCTGCATGGAGTTTGCACACCCCCCTGCCAACGCATGGATTTGCTACTGTTTCGTCTTGGATCTGATTGGTGAGTTAAGTGGCAAATATCGACTGCTTTTAGGATGTTGAAATGAAACGTGGTTATGCAAAGGGTGGTGAGGACAAGGAAACTTAGGGATTGGTACAATCTGATGGAAGTTGATGGGAAGTAGGTTATTTGTGCAAGGAGTTTGTACATTCTTCTCCCGACCACGTGGGTTTCCTCCGGGTGCTCTGGTTTCCTCCCACAGTCCAAAGACGCATTCGTTGGTAGGTTCATTGTCATCGTAAACTGTCCTGTGATTAGGCCAGGGTTAAATTGGGGGTTGCTGGGTAGCACTGCTTGAAAGGCTGGAAGGAAATATTCCATGCTGTATTGCAATGAATAAATTTTTAAAATATATAATTGGTCGGGAAATGAGTGTTCTGCACAGGCATAGAGTAGATTAGCTTAATTTGTCACATGGACATCAAAACATAAAATGCACCATTTGAAAACGCAAACACGAGGAAATCTGTAGATGCTGGAATTTCAAGCAACACACATAAAAGTTGCTGGTGAATGCTCTGTCCACCAGAGAAAGCAGGATCTCCCAGTGGCCACACATTTTGATTCCACGTCCCATTCCCATTCTGATATGTCTATCCACGGCCTCCTCTACTGTAAAGATGAAGCCACACTCAGGTTGGAGGAACAACACCTTATATTCCGTCTGGGTAGCCTCCAGCCTGATGGCATGAACATCGACTTCTCTAACTTCCGCTAATGCCCCACCTCCCCCTCATACCCCATCAGTTATTTATTTATATACACACATTCTTTTTCTCTCTCTCCTTTTTCTCCCTCTGTCCCCCTCATTATACTCCTTGCCCCTCCCTCTTTTCTTTCTCCCTGGACCTCCTGTCCCATGATCCTCTCATATCCCTTTTGCCAATCACCTGTCCAGCTCTTGGCTCCATCCCTCCCCCTCCTGTCTTCTCCTATCATTTCAGATCTCCCCCTCCCCCTTTCAAATCCCTTACTAGCTCTTCCTTCAGTTAGTCCTGATGAAAAATGTGCATCAAATCAAATGATAGATGACTGTACTGCGCAGCCTGCAAATGCCGCCACTCTTCAGGCGCCATCATGCCCACAACTCACTAACCCCAACTCATACGTGGGAGGAAACCGCAGGGATCATGGGGAAAATGTACAAATTCTTTACAGTCAGCGGTGGGAATCAAACCCCAATCTTACAGATGGTGTTGTAGAGCAGTAACATTAACCGTGAGGCTACCATGCCATTCCCTGTCGAAAACTTGATGACCTGCTAAAGCTTCCATGTTGGAAGGAAATACGAAATATTACAACCATGACGAATAAGATATTAATCAATACTAATATTATAGACAAGCATGATGCACCCAAACCACACTTTAAGCCCTCTTTATACACGGCAAGCAAACACTACATTATTTGAACCACCACATCCAGTTGATTGCTAGAGCGAAAAAAAGTGTGGAAAATTACTGCCGACTCCACCCAACCCAGCAGTCACCTATTCACCAAATTGCTACTAGGAAGATGCTACAAGTCCATCACCAGCAGGGCTTCATGTCATCTCTTAAGTTTCTTTCCTGTAGCTATCCAGCTTCTCAGCAAAACTCACTCAGGTATAATATCCTAACTGTCTCTGCATTAACTGGTCTTTCCTGCTTTCCTGACTCTGTTGATAACTATTGAGCTTGTTCATATGTTCACGTTTATTTAAGTTTGATTATTGATGTTTGCACATGTGACCATTCTGTTAATTGTTGATTGTACTTGTAAATTGTTGCTTACTGTTGTGTCGTCTGTTATGGTATTGTCCTGTGTTTTATACTTGGCACCAAACCGTAATCAATTCTGGTATGTTTCACATTCTGGCAATAAAGTGACTCTGATCTTGAGAAAGGGAGCACAAGTCTACAGCCATAATTGTGGATAGTCATAGTAGTCATAGTCATTCTTTACTGATCCTGAAGGAAATTGCTTTTCGTTACAGTTGCAGCTTAAATAATTAAATAGTGATAAAACCATAAATAATTAAATAGTAATATGTAAATTATGCCAGGAAATAAGTCCAGGACCAGCCTATTGGCTCAGGGTGTCTGACCCTCCAAGGGAGGAGTTGTAAAGTTTGATGGCCACAGGCAGGAATGACTTCCTGTGACGCTTTGTGTTGCATCTCGGTGGAATGAGTCTCTGGCTGAATGGTGAAAAACTTGTTTGTCTGTGGAAGGTGAGATCATTGTGTAGGTGCAGGTACCAAATGCAACCAGTGTAATGGGTTTAGGAGGGTATTTAAAAAAAGGGGCAATTCCTTTCTGTAATGATCAGAATCTGGTTTAATATCACTGGCAGATGTTGTGAAATATGGTGCTTTGCAGCAGTTGTACATTGCAATTCATAATAAAAGCTATAAATTACAGTAAGAAATATACATACATATAACATAAATGAGCTGTTGAAAAAGAGCAAAAATAAGAAGTGCTGGAGTGGGAGAAGTTGACGGAGAGGGGCAGAGAGGTTGTTCCTGAACCTGGTGGTGTGGGACTTGAAGCTGCTGTACCTTCTTCATGACGGCAAACCAGATTAAGTTCATTTGGAATAGCTTTTTTTATCACATGTACATCGAAACAGTGAAATGTCTCATTTGTGCCAACAACCAACACAATTTGAGGATGTGCTGGGGACAACTCACAAGTGTTGACACGCTTCCAACACCAACATGTTATGCCAACAACTAATTCTAACCCAAACTGGAGCACCCAGAGGAAACTCACGCGATCACAGGGCGAACCTACAAACTCAACACAGACGGCGGCAGAATTGAACCCGGGTTGCTGACGCTGTATATTACACTAACCCCTACAGTACGTATAAGATCCTAAAGGGATTGGACAGGCTAGATGCGGGAAGATTGTTCCCGATGTTGGGGAGGTCCAGAACGAGGGGTCACAGTTTGAGGATAGAGGGGAAGCCTTTTAGGACCGAGATTAGGAAAAACTTCTTCACACAGAGAGTGGTGAATCTGTGGAATTCTCTGCCACAGCAAACTGTTGAGGCCAGTTCATTAGCTATGTTTAAAAGGAAGTTAGATATGGCCCTTGTGGCTACAGGGGTCAGGGGGTATGGAGGGAAGGCTGGGTTCTGAGTTGGATGATCAGCCATGATCATAATAAATGGCGGTGCAGGCTCGAAGGGCCGAATGGCCTACTCCTGCACCTATTTTCTATGTTTTCTATGTCTATGTTTTACTGTGCTGCCCCAACATCAATGCTTTACCAATCCTCCGTCCAGACTTCTTCATCTATCTCCAGGACCCTCTAACACAGGGGTTCCCAACCTGGGCTCCATGGACCACTCAGTTAATCGTCAAGTTTCCATGGGATAAAAAAGATTGGGAACCGCTACTCTAATCCCTTCATCCTAACATGCTAGACCAACCTTCAATATATCACCAACACTTCCTCTTGTAGGAAGATTCTCATTCAAACGTTGAGAAAACAGAAACTACTTGAATATCAAAGCAGAGGGCAGCAATCTGAAATAAAATTGTTGGGGCAACACACATAAAATGCTGGAAGAACCAACCCAGTCAAGCAGCCTCTACAGTTCATGTTTTAGACTGAGACTCTCCATGAGGAATCATCTAGCATTTTGTGTGAGTCCCTGAAAATTGCAAGCATCTGCAAAAAACCTAGTGTTCAAAATTCCTGGAAACACTCAACAGGTCAGGCAGTACCTCAGGAGAAAGAAAGGTTCAATGCTCTGACAAAGTGTCGTGGAGCTGAGACATTCTCATTCATATTCTCTCTCTCTCTCTCACACCCCTCATTAACCCCCCCCCTTCGGTAGGGTCTCTCCTCATTAACCCCCCCCCCTTCGGTAGGGTCTCTCCTCATTAACCCCCCCCTCGGTAGGGTCTCTCCTCATTAACCCCCCCCTCGGTAGGGTCTCCCCTCATTAACCCCCCCCCCGGTAGGATGTTGTTTGTCCTACTGAGTGTTGCCAACATTTTTGAGTAGTGTTTGGTTTTTGTTTAACACGTACTACTTTGCTGAATGGTGTAACAACATAGAACACAGGGCACAGAAGATGCTTACTAGGATGCTGCCTGGTTTGGACGGCACGTGCTATCATGAGAGGCTGGATAAATAGGATTGTGAGAGACAGAGTATCTGTTTCCCAAGGTAGAAATGTCTAATACCAGAGGTGAGAGGGGGTAGGTTCAAAGGGGATGGGAGGGGCAAGTTATTTTACTCAGAGAGTGGTGGATGCGCTGCCTGGTATGGTGGTAGAAGCAAACACATCCTGACGAAGGGTCTCGGTCTGAAACGTCGACTGTATCTCTTCCTCGAGATGCTGCCTGGCCTGCTGCGTTCACCAGCAACTTTGATGTGTGTTGCCAGAGGGTTTTAAGAGACGTTTAAATAGGCAGATATTTAGTGCGCATGCAGTCTGTTACAGTTGCTCCGTTTAGTTTCTTACTTTTTAAACTTTTAAACTTAGGTTATTTGTTGTATTTTTTTTCACGGTAACACATTGAAGCTGCACCCTCTCTAACATGCTGTGCAGAGAGTTTTATTTGGTTTTTAGCGCTGGAATTAGTTACATTCGGACACGTCTCATTAGCGTGGCAGCAGTATGGTCGCATTGTTTATTCCAGGGACCAACTGATTGCGCTTATGCCGGCCAGTTTAGCGAACAGAGCAGCAGACACCCTGGCTGAAATCTGGAGGAAAACACACAGAGGATGCAGAGGGGGATCAAAAAGGCGAGGGAAGAGGACTGGGTCGAGACAACAGAGACTTATGGAGAAGAGATGTTATAGGCCGTGTCTCCCGTCTCTCATCATGGGGAATGTGAGATTGCTGGGGAATAAAATGGATGAATTGACGACGCTTGTCAGGAGTCAGAGAACATTTCGGGAGAGCAGTGTCATGTGTTTTATTGAAACGTGGCTGCTCGAGGACATACCCGATCAAAGCGTTTCCATAGAGGGCTTCCAGACCGTTCGAGCTGACCGGAATTGCACTGAGAGCGGTAAGCGTAAAGGAGGGGGGCTTGCGGTTCTGGTGTATTCTGGAATCTGCAATCCTGGGCGTATTACGATCAAGGAACGTGTTTGTAGCCCAGATATTGAACTTTTTGCTGTTGGACTCCGGCCATATTATTTGCCAAGGGAAATCTCGCATGCAATTGTGGTTGTTGTGTACATCCCTCCTTCTGCCAACCCGACATCAGCGTGTAACAGCATTTACACCATCATAGCCAGATTACAAACCCAGCACCCGAGTGCCCTCATTACCATCTCGGGTGACTTCAACCAGGTTACCATGGCTAGAACACTGCCCAACTTCACGCAGTACGTGAGCTGTACAACCAGAGGGGAGAGGACTCTGGATTTGATGTACGCTAACGTTAAGGATGCATACAGCTCCTCTCCCCTCCCCCCACTGGGAAGGTCAGATCACAACCTGGTGCATCTAAAACCCTGCTACGTGCCTCTGGTGAAGAGTAAACCTGCAACCTCGAGGACAGTGAGAAAATGGTCGGAGGAGGCTTATGAGGCGCTCCAGGGTTGTTTTGAGGTGACAGACTGGCAGGCACTCTGTGAGCCACATGGAGAGGATATTGATGGGCTCACAGAGTGCATCACTGATTACATCAGTTTCAGTGTGGACTGCAATGTTCCGACAAGAACGGTCCTTTGTTATTCAAATAACAAGCCATGGGTAACGAAGGACATTAAGGACATCCTGAACGCTAAAAAGAGGGCACTTAGAGATGGAAATAGGGAGGAGCTGAGGGCAATACAGAGGGACCTGAAAGCCGGGATCAGGGAGGCTAAAGACAGGTACAGGAGGAAGCTTGAGTGGAAACTCCAGCAGAGCAACATGAGAGAGGTCTGGAGGGGGATGAGGACCATCACTGGGTTCCGGCAAACTAGCAACAGAGGAGCTGAAGGCAGTGTGGACAGGGCCAATGAACTTAACCTGTTCTTTAACAGATTTGACATTGTGACCCCTGCCCATCCCCCACATGAGGCATGTCGGCCCCCAACCAACACATATTCCACTCTCCCCTCCTACCCCTCCTCACAGTCCCCCACTCTGTTCTCATGACTATACCCCTTCCCCACACGAAACCACCACAGTGGGCTTCACAGCTGAACAGGTGAGAAGACAACTGAAACGTCTCAACCCAAGCAAGGCTGCAGGACCGCATGGTGTCAGTACCAGGATGCTCAGTCTGTGCCCCTCACCATGTGGAGTACTTCGTCATGTCTTCAACCTGAGCCTGAGGCTCCGGAGGTTCCTGTACTGTGGAAGACGTCCTGCCTCGTCCCTGTGCCAAAGACGCCGCGCCCCAGCGGCCTCAATGACTACAGACCGGTGGCATTGACCTCCCACATCATGAAGGCCCTGGAGAGACTTGTTCTGGAGCTGCTCCGGCCTATGGTCAGGCCACACTTAGATCCCCTCCAGTTCGCCTACCAGTCCCGACTAGTTGAGGATGCCATCGTCTACCTGCTGAACCGTGTCTACGCCCACCTGGACAAGCCAGCGAGCACTGTGAGGGTCATGTTTTTTGACTTCTCCAGTGCGTTCAACACCATCCGCCCTGCTCTGCTGGGGGAGAAGCTGACAGCGATGCAGGTGGATGCTCCCCTGGTGTCATGGATTCTTGATTACCTGACTGGCAGACCACAGTACGTGTGCTTGCAACACTGTGTGTCCGACAGAGTGATCAGCAGCCCTGGGGCTCCACAGGGGACTGTCTTGTCTCCCTTTCTCTTCACCATTTACACCTCGGACTTCAACTACTGCACAGAGTCTTGTCATCTTCAGAAGTTTTCGGATGACTCTGCCATAGTTGGATGCATCAGCAAGGGAGATGAGGCTGAGTACAGGGCTACGGTAGGAAACTTTGTCACAAGGTGTGAGCAGAATTATCTGCAGCTTAATGTGAAAAAGACTAAGGAGCTGGTGGTAGACCTGAGGAGAGCTAAGGTACCGGTGACCCCTGTTTCCATCCAGGGGGTCAGTGTGGACATGGTGGAGGATTACAAATACCTGGGAATACGAATTGACAATAAACTGGACTGGTCAAAGAACACTGAGGCTGTCTACTAGAAGGGTCAGAGCCGTCTCTATTTCCTTAGGAGACTGAGGTCCTTTAATATCTGCCAGACGATGCTGAGGATGTTCTACGAGCCTATCATGGCCAGTGCAATCATGTTTGCTGTTGTGTGCTGGGGCAGCAGGCTGAGGGTAGCAGACATCAACAGAATCAACAAACTCATTCGTAAGGCCAGTGATGTTGTGGGGATGGAACTGGACTCTCTGACGGTGGTGTCTGAAAAGAGGATGCTGTCCAAGTTGCATGCCATCTTGGACAATGTCTCCCATCCACTACATAATGTACTGGTTGGGCACAGGAGTACATTCAGCCAGAGACTCATTCCACCGAGATGCAACACAGAGCGTCATAAGAAATCATTCCTGCCTATGGCCATCAAACTTTACAACTCCTCCCTTGGAGGGTCAGACACCCTGAGCCAATAGGCTGGTCCTGGACTTATTTCCTGGCATAATTTACATATTAATATTTAACTATTTATGGTTTTATTACTATTTATTTATGGTGCAACTGTAACAAAAACCAATTTCCCCAGGATCAATAAAGTATGACTATGACTTGGATGTGAGGAAGATGAGGGATATGGACATTGTGTAGGTAGGAGGGATTCGTTTTTGGGTGTTTTTGATTTGCTTTTTAGCTGGTTTGGCACAACACTGCCCTGTTCCTGTGCTATACTCTTCTATCCACAGAGCAGTACAGCAAAAGAACAGCCCTTTCAGCCCACAAAATCTGCAGACGATGATGCCAAATTAAACTAAACCTCAAGTAACACACACAAAACATTTTAGGAACTCAACAGGTCAGGCAGCTTCTATGGAGAGGAATAAACAGTTAATATTTTGGGCCAAGACCCTTCATCAGGATTGGAAAGGAAGGGGAAAGACGCCAGAATAAAAGGTTGGATGAGGGGAAAGACTACATGCGGAAAGGTGATAGGTGAAGCCAGGTGGGTTGGGGATGAAGTAAGCTGGGAATTGATGGGTGGAAAAGTTAAAGGGGCGGAGAGGGAATCTGACAGGACAGGGTGAACCATGGGGAGAAAGGGAAGTAGGAAGGACACCGGGGAGAGGTGATAACGGGTGAAGAGAAGAGGTAACGGGAAGGAGGAAAGTTGGAGAAATCGGTTGGAGGCTGCCTAGACCGAATATGAGGTGTTGCTCCACCAATCTGAGTGTGGCCTCATCGTGGCAGAACAGGAGGCCAAGGACCGACCTGTCAAACTGCTTCTGCCTGCACACGATCCCTATTCCACCATTCTCGACATATTCCTAAGTCTCGTAAACACCTCCAAGGTATCAGGCTTCCCCACCACCGGAAGCCCTTTCCAGACATAAACACTGATAAATAATTACCTCATGTTGCTTGCATAGCTTGCATTATAGTTTTTATAATGGTGGTGGGGAAACTGCTGGAGTCAGTTATCAAAGATGTGATAACAGCACATTTGGAAAGCAGTGAAATCATCGGACAAAGTCAGCGTGGATTTGTGAAAGGAAAATCATGTCTGACGAATCTCATAGAATTTTTTGAGGATGTAACTAGTAGAGTGGATAGGGGAGACCAGTGGATGTGGTATATTTTGATTTTCAAAAGGCTTTTGACAAGGTCCCACACAGGAGATTAGTGTGCAAACTTAAGGCACACGGTATTGGGGGTAAGGTATTGATGTGGATAGAGATTTGGTTAGCAGACAGGAAGCAAAGAGTGGGAATAAACGGGACCTTTTCAGAATGGCAGGCGGTGACTAGTGGGGTACCGCAAGGCTCAGTGCTGGGACCCCAGTTATTTACAATATATATTAATGACTTGGATGAGGGAATTAAATGCAGCATCTCCAAGTTTGCAGATGACACGAAGCTGGGCGGCAGTGTTAGCTGTGAGGAGGATGCTAAGAGGATGCAGGGTGACTTGGATAGGTTGGGTGAGTGGGCAAATTCATGGCAGATGCAATTTAATGTGGATAAATGTGAAGTTATCCACTTTGGTGGCAAAAATAGGAAAACAGATTATTATCTGAATGGTGGCGGATTAGGAAAAGGGGAGGTGCAATGAGACCTGGGTGTCATTATACACAAGTCATTGAAAGTGGGCATGCAGCTACAGCAGGCGGTGAAAAAGGCGAATGGTATGCTGGCATTTATAGCGAGAGGATTCGAGTACAGGAGCAGGGAGGTACTACTGCAGTTGTACAAGGCCTTGGTGAGACCACACCTGGAGTATTGTGTGCAGTTTTGGTCCCCTAATCTGAGGAAAGACGTCCTTGCCATAGAGGGAGTACAAAGAAGGTTCACCATATTGATTCCTGGGATGGCAGGACTTTCATATGAAGAAAGACTGGATGAACTTGGCTTGTACTCGTTGGAATTTAGAAGATTGAGGGGGGATCTGATTGAAACATATAAAATCCTAAAGGGATTGGATAGGCTAGATGCAGGAAGATTGTTCCCGATGTTGGGGAAGTCCAGAACGAGGGGTCACAGTTTGAGGATAAAGGCGAAGACTTTTAGGACCGAGATTAGGAAAAACTTCTTCACACAGAGAGTGGTGAATCTGTGGAATTCTCTGCCACAGGAAACTGTTGAGGCCAGTTCATTGGCTATATTTAAGAGGGAGTTAGATATGGCCCTTGTGGCTACGGGGATCAGGGGGTATGGAGGGAAGGCTGGGGCGGGGTTCTGAGTTGGATGATCAGCCATTATCATAATAAATGGCGGTGCAGGCTCGAAGGGCCGAATGGCCTACTCCTGCACCTATTTTCTATGTTTTCTATAATTTAACTAGTGACAGTTTATGGCCTGAACTGTGGCAACAGTGAAGTGAAGGCAGGGAAGATGGGGTTCTCCGGCAGGAAGCTGCACTACCACAAGACAGAAGCAGGAAGACCCTTCGACTGGAAATAAGAAAACTCCACTCTCCCCAGCCCCCAGGATAAGGGACGGGTTCGGGATTCCCCGTCCCAGCCCCCGGGATACGGGACGGGTTCGGGATTCCCCGTCCCAGCCCCCGGGATACGGGACGGATTCGGGGCCACATCCACCCTCCGGAATACAGATGGGTTCGGGGCCACATCCACCCTCCGGGATACGGATGGGTTCGGAGCCACATCCAACCTCCGGAATACAGATGGGTTCGGAGCCACATCCAACCCCCGGGATACAGCCCGGTTCCGGGTCCTCATCTCCGACACACAAGCTGGGTAGCGGGCGCCATCTGTCCTCAGCAGCCGGGAACCCGGCCGCCGCTCCCTCATCCCCTCGAACCACACACGTACATACAGAACGGCCACTCACCCAGGATTGCCATTCCCCCGGCCATGGTGTCCCGTCAATATCGGCTCGTCACAACTCTCCTCGCAACGATGACAATCCCTTAGCTTGGAAGCCGCACGGCTCGATGGGAACTGTAGTCTATTTTTCCCGATTCCCCGTCCCTTTCCTCGACAGTTGCGTCAAATATGGACTACGACTACCGGCGTGCACGGCGCCAGGCGCGGAAACGGGAGGACCCATCCACAATCGCGGCTGCCGGCGGGGCAAGAAATGACTTAATCTTGGCCGTCGTTGTCAACCAGCTG
This sequence comes from Mobula hypostoma, assembly GCF_963921235.1. Classification (NCBI taxonomy): domain Eukaryota; kingdom Metazoa; phylum Chordata; class Chondrichthyes; order Myliobatiformes; family Myliobatidae; genus Mobula; species Mobula hypostoma. The sequence continues at coordinate 9,633,527 of NC_086102.1, read as the reverse complement.
CAGCGACACCGTCTGGTGGCGAATGAGACAGTGCAGCCGTGGAGAGGACCCGGGTTACGAACGACCCAACATACGGAAATTGGACTTCATGCAAATTACCCCACACATTTCTGAAAGCATTATTCAAACTAATAGTAATAATATTCATGGTAATAATGAATTAATGGATTCAGTATACATTGTATTGGCTTTTGGAATGGGTTTAGGGTGAATATTGAATTCAATGAATGGTTCCTAATACAATGGACCCTTGATCACAAGCTACCTCGTGACCTTACCTGCATTTCACTTTCTCTGTAATGTTATCTGTTGGAATGCAGAAGATTGAGGGCTTTTTTGATAGAGGTATACAAAATTATGAGGGTATAGATAAGGTTAATGCAAGCAGGCTTTTTCCCACTGAGGTTGGGTGGAACTACATCTGGAGGTCATGGGTTAAAGATGAAAGGTGAAAACTTTAAGGGGACTATGAGGGGAAACTTCTACACTCAGAGGGTTGAGAGAATGTGGTACAAGCTGCCAGTACAACTGGTACATGCGAGCTCGATTTCAACATTTAAGAAAAGGTTGGAAAGATACATTAATGGATGGTTATGGTCCCGGTGCAGGTCGATGGGACTGGGCGGTTTGAATGGTTCAGCATGGATGAGATGTGCTGTACTATGTCTCTAACATTTTGTTCTCCACTCTTATTGTTTTACCTTGTTCTACCTCAATGTACCGTGTAATGAATTAGTCTGTGTGAACAGTATGCAAGACAAGCTTTTCACTGTACATTGCTACAAGTGTTAATAATAAACCAAGTTATAGCAAGTGTACCTGAAGAAACATTGTATTGTTTACCAAAGAAAATACAGATGTTTCTGACTTACAGAGAAATCGGCTTAGGCACAGTTCCCAGGAACATTACCCTTACATTATCTGGGGGCTGCCTTGACAGCGTATCCTTCAAATTCAGAGTCAGATTTATTATCACTGACACATGGCATGAAAACTGTTGCTTTGAGACAGCGGTACAGCGCAATGCATTAAAATACAATACATCACATAAGAAATATATGTAAAAATTAAATAAGTGTGCAAAAAGAGAGCAAAACTACCGAGGTAGCGTACAAACATCAAAGTTGCTGGTGAATGCAGCAGGTCAGGCAGCATCTCTAGGAAGAGGTACAGTCGACGTTTCGGGCTGAGACCCTTCATCAGGACACAGTGTACACTGCTTCATTAACCATTCCGAAATCTGATGGCAGAGGGGAAGAAACTATTCCTAAAGTGTTCAAACAACAGGAATTCTGCAGATGCTGGAAATTCAAGCAACATACATCAAAGTTGCTGGTGAACACAGCAGGCCAAGCAGCATCTATAGGAAGAGGCGCAGTCGACGTTTCAGGCCGAGACCCTTCGTCAGGACTAATGGTGTTCAGTGTGTGCCTTCAGGCTCCCCGATGGTAGTAATAAGAAGAGAGCATGTCCTGGATGATGGGGGACATTAATGGTGGGTGCCATCTTTTAATTTGTCCGCTTGGCTTACGGAGGTGTTGCACGTTTTGTGATTTTCCATAAAATTCACCCTTTTGTCTCATTGAATGTTTCCTGCAGATACTTCCTGTCAAATCCTGACTACATCCTTGCTCCATACGTACCTGAGTGTAACTTGATACAGTATGGAGTGATGACTGTATATGAAGGATGTAAGTAATAAAGTCCATTCAATTCAATTCAATTTACGATGACCAACTAACCGACTAACGGTACATCTTTGTACTGTGGGAGGAATCTGGAGCACCCAGGGGAAACCCACTCGGCCACAAACTGTACGAGCTCCTTACAGGCAGTGGCGGGAATTGAACCTGTACTGTGAAGCATTGTGCTAACCACTACATGACTCTGCCTCCCCATCTGTCTGTGCATCCTCCAACCTGATAATACAAGTATCACCTTCTCTACCTACTGGCAACTATACCCCTCCCCACCCCCTTTCGCTACTCTGGCTACACTCTTACAACCTTCTGTTCTCCTCATCCCTATCAACCCCCTCTCTCTGCTTTCCGCAGGGATCGCTCCCTACGCGACTCCCTTGTCCATTCGTTCCCCCCCCCATCTCTCCCCACTGATCTCCCTCCTGGCACTTATCCTTGTAAGTGGAACAAGTGCTACACATGCCCTTACACTTCCTCCCTTACCACCATTCAGGGCCCCAAACAGTCCTTCCAGGTGAGGCAACACTTCACCTGTGAGTTGGCTGGGGTGATATCCTGCGTCTGGTGCTCCTGATGTGGCCTTCTATATATTGGCGAGACCCGACGCAGACTGGGAGATCGTTTTTCTGAACACCTACGCTCTGTCCACCAGAGAAAGCAGGATCTCCCAGTGGCCACACATTTTAATTCCCTGTCCCATTCCCATTCTGATATGTCTATCCACGGCCTCCTCTACTGTCAAGATGAAGCCACACTCAGGTTGGAGGAACAACACCTTATATTCCGTCTGGGTAGCCTCCAACCTGATGGCATGAACATCGACTTCTCTAACTTCCGCTAAGGCCCCACCTCCCCCTCGTACCCCATCTGTTACTTATTTATATACACACATTCTTTCTCTCTCTCTCCTTTTTCTCCCTCTGTCCCCCTCACTATACCCCTTGTCCATCCTCTGGGTCCCCCCCCCTTGTCTTTCTTCCCGGACCTCCTGTCCCATGATCCTCTCGTATCCCTTTTGCCAATCACCTGTCCAGCTCTCGGCTCTATCCCTCCCCCTCCTGTCTTCTCCTATCATTTTGGATCTCCCCCTCCTCCTCCAACTTTCAAATCCCTTACTAACTCTTCCTTCAGTTAGTCCTGATGAAGGGTCTCGGCCTGAAACGTCGACTGTACCTCTTCCTAGAGATGCTGCCTGGCCTGCTGCGTTCACCAGCAACTTTGATGTGTGTTGCTGATGCCTCTGCCGGATTTCAAGAGATTTCAGCGGTGTACCTCCCTGAGTAGCCACTAGGAGGAGCACTTGAGCAAACATTGAAAGTCTCACCTCTGTGACAAAAGGCCAGGGATCTGCATCCTCAAAGTTCACTTGAAGTTGCAACGTGACTCCAAACCGCACTGGTTCCAGCTCAGCCTACTTGTGGCTGCTTTTCTTCAGTTTGTACCCCTGCTGAACACCACACTGATTAGATCGCGGCTGGAGAATGGTGTTGCACGTTAACACACAGCTGTCAGGTAGCAGTGCAGGAGGGATTGCGCTAGACTTGAGCTGCATAGGGGCACCTGGAGAAGTCAGGGGCTGATCCCCTGGAGCAGGACACATTATTGAGGGGAATAAATTTGATCGATGGATTCAGCTTCAGATACATTTAATATCATACGTACATCAAAACACAGACTGAGATCAGACTCATGAAAGGACTTCTTGTATGATAAGAGGATTAGTGTGCAAACTTGGTAAAATACATTTACAGAAAGCTAAGAGAGATGGAGGTTTAGCATTACCTAACTTTAGATTTTATTATTGGGCTATTAATATTCGACATATGAAATTTTGGTTACTTGACCAGGACATACTATCTATTCCTAAATGGGTAGCATTGGAATTACAATCTGTTCAGGATTATACACTTGGTTCTATTTTAGGTTCCTCTCTTCCTTTTGATTCGAAACGTCTTAAGCAGGTCTCTAACCCGATAGTTAAATATGCTTTGCGCATTTGGTTTCAATTCAGAAAATTTTTTGATCTTAATCAATTCGGGTTAGCGATTCCTATTTTAGGTAACATATTTTTTCCTCCCTCTTTTACGGATCGCGCTTTTCAAACTTGGAAGACTAAGGGTATTTTACGGTTTTTGGATTTATTTTTAGATGGTTCCCTTATGTCTTTTGAACAATTATCTAATAAATATAACTTATCAAGAATACATTTTTTTAGATATTTACAAGTTAGAAATTTCCTAAGTACTATACTTTCTTCCTTTCCAATGCTTCCTCCTATATATATTTTAGATTCGATAATTAACCTTAATCCATGTCAGAAAGGTGCATCGGCTATGATTTATAATATTATTATGAAACTTAGGAAAGCTCCATTTGATAAGATTAGGGTAGATTGGGAACAGGAATTGGGGCTTACCATTTCTGTGGATGATTGGGGGCAGATTTTACAATTAGTTAATACTTCCTCTATTTGTGCTAAACATTCCCTAATTCAATTTAAAGTGGTTCATAGAGCACATATGTCCAAAGATAAGTTAGCGCGTTTTTACTCGCATATTAATCCTTTCTGTGATAGATGTTCGGGGCAGATAGCCTCTTTAACTCATATGTTTTGGTCTTGCCCTACTTTGGAAACTTTTTGGAGAGATATTTTCAATATTATTTCTAAGGTATTAAATATAGATATCTCTCCTCACCCTATTACTGCTATCTTTGGACTACCTAAAATTTCTAGTAATCTTTCCCCTTCAGCCCGTAGAATGATTGCATTTCTTACTTTAATGGCGAAAAGATGTATTTTACAACATTGGAAAGAGCTTAATGCTCCAACTACCTTTTTTTGGTTTTCTCAGACGATTTTATGTTTGAATTTGGAGAAAATTAGAAGTAACCTTTATGATTCTTCATTTAAATTTGAACAGATTTGGGGACCTTTTATTCGATATTTTCATTTAATGTAATATTTACCCTTCTTGTTTTTTTTTTCACTGTTTTTAATGGAGGTCGGGATTGAGGACGTGATTTTAAGTTTAACTCTGTTTGGTTTCAAGTTAGCCCATTGCTTTGCCTTGCTTTTAGTTAGTTGCACGGTGGGTTTTTTTTTCTTTTTTTTCCATTGATATATATAAAATTTAGTATACTATTATGTTATCTTGGTTTCTTATGCTTAAATTACATTGTTTGTAGTATTTTCTTTTTGGTATTGTTATCTTTTGGAATTTTATTATACTTTAACATTGTATTAATGTTTATATGGCTTACCTTTTTTGTATACTTACTCAATAAAAAGATTTAAAAAGAAAAGAAGTGTGCAAACTTAAAGCACACGGTATTGGGGGTAAGGTATTGGTGTGGGTGGAGAATTGGTTAGCAGACAGGAAGCAAAGAGTGGGAATAAACGGGACCTTTTCAGAATGGCAGGCGGTGACTAGTGGGGTACCGCAAGGCTCAGTGCTGGGACCCCAGTTGTTTACAATATATATTAATGACTTGGATGAGGGAATTAAATGCAGCATCTCCAAGTTTGCGGATGACACGAAGCTGGGCAGCAGTGTTAGCTGTGAGGAGGATGCTAAAGGGATGCAGGGTGATTTGGATAGGTTGGGTGAGTGGGCAAACTCATGGCAGATGCAATTTAATGTGGATAAATGTGAAGTTATCCACTTTGGTGGCAAAAATAGGAAAACAGATTATTATCTGAATGGTGGCCGATTAGGAAAAGGGGAGGTGCAATGAGACCTGGGTGTCATTATACACCAGTCATTGAAAGTGGGCATGCAGATACAGCAGGCGGTGAAAAAGGCGAACGGTATGCTGGCATTTATAGCGAGAGGATTCGAGTACAGGAGCAGGGAGGTACTACTGCAGTTGTACAAGGCCTTGGTGAGACCACACCTGGAGTATTGTGTGCAGTTTTGGTCCCCTAATCTGAGGAAAGACATCCTTGCCTTAGAGGGAGTACAAAGAAGGTTCACCAGATTGATTCCTGGGATGGCAGGACTTTCATATGAAGAAAGACTGGATGAACTGGGCTTGTACTCGTTGGAATTTAGAAGATTGAGGGGGGATCTGATTGAAACGTATTAGATCCTAAAGAGATTGGACAGGCTAGATGCAGGAAGATTGTTCCCGATGTTGGGGAAGTCCAGAACGAGGGGCCACAGTTTGAGGATAGAGGGGAAGGCCTTTTAGGACCAAGATTAGGAAAAACTTCTTCACACAGAGAGTGGTGAATCTGTGGAATTCTCTGCCACAGGAAACAGTTGAGGCCAGTTCATTGGCTATATTTAAGAGGGAGTTAGATATGGCCCTTGTGGCTACAGGGGTCAGGGGGTATGGAGGGAAGGCTGGGGCGGGGTTCTGAGTTGGATGATCAGCCATGATCATAATAAATGGCGGTGCAGGCTCGAAGGGCCGAATGGCCTACTCCTGCACCTATTTTCTATGTTTCTATGTTTCTAAGATGGACTCTTGGCCTCACAAGTTGCCTCTATTCTACTTTGCTCACGAGTCTGATAGCTGTGGGATCAAAGCTCTTTCCTCCACCGATTTTTCTGAGATAGCTGATACTAGGAGGCATAACTTTCAAGGGATTGGTGATTGCAGTGAAATCTAGGTCCAGAGCGGTTCGCTAGGTGATGCATCTAGACCCGAAGCGATTCGCCGCGGCAGAGCCCAAGTCCTAAAGTGAGGTGCAATCCGCTGTTCAGACATTTTAAAGACCAGCCCAGCTGGATTGGAATAGGCTGAGGGCCTGCTCCAGGCTGCTCTGGAGGTTTGAACCTGAAGGCTCAATTTGATTCGGAATGCTGTTGTTGTCGCTCGCTTCTCTTGTTTGCAAGATTTGTTTTGGTTTTCTCTTTCTCTGTGTGTACCAGGGGTTGGTCTGATATCCTTAATTGCGTTCTCTCTAGTCCTTTGCGACGCCCTGTAAGCAAGCAAATCTCAAGGTTGTATAACTTACACGTTCTTTGATAATGAATGCACTTTGAATCTTTAAATCTTGGAAGTATGGGGGTGGGGGGATATCAGAGGTAGGGTTTTTTTACATAGTGAGTGATGAGTGCATGAAATATCTTGCCAGGTGAGACGCAGATCCATTAGGGACATTTAAGAAATTCTTAGATAGGCTCACGGATGATAGAAATATAGAAGGCCCCGGGGGAGGGAAGAGTTAATTTTATTTTATTTTAGGATACAGCACATTAACAGGCCCTTCCAGCCAAATGGGCCTGCACCGCCCGATTAATGAGCCCTTGGAATGTGGGGCAAGGCAGCGGGAAACGAGCCCAGGTCGCTGGTACTGTGACAGTGTTGTGCTCCTGTAGAGTCCACAGTTCAACTGTCACACAACACTATGAGGCAAAGGGCCGGCACCTTGTTATGTTCTTTTTCAAAACATGTACTCAATCAAGGCAGCTTTCCTTGGTGGATAAAATTGGAATCTATTATTGTCCACCAGTAAGATCTTACTTCTGTAATGTCTTCAAATTAAACCATCAGCCGGATGTAGCAAGTCAGCAGAGTGGTGGCACCTTCTGAAGTTCAGACACCGTATGGTTTAAACCACAAAAAGAACATATTTCTAAAACCACCTTTAAAATTCTGCATGAGTAGATTTTGCTTATTGATATCGAAAACTATCAAAGGTCAAACCAGTGAGTTTTGTTTATGCAAGAGGTTTTGTGACCTAGAAGGTAATGAAGACACTAGAGGAAAAATTATTTATTTGTTTAGAGATAGAACACAGAATACGTCCTTTTGGCCCTTTCAGTTAAGCCGCACAGCCTAATCACGGCACAATTTACAGTGACTAATGAACCTACTAAATGACAACTCGCGGATACCTCCTCTTATTTACCCCTCGATCGTGACCCCACTAAGGAGCACCAGGCCATTGTCTCCCACACCATCACCGACTTTATCCGCTCAGGGGATCTCCCATCCACTGCTACCAACCTTATAGTTCCCACACCCCGCACTTCCCGTTTCTACCTCCTACCCAAGATCCACAAACCTGCCTGTCCTGGCCGACCTATTGTCTCAGCTTGCTCCTGCCCCACCGAACTCGTTTCTGCATACCTCGACACGGTTTTATCCCCCCTTGTTCAATCCCTTCCGACCTATGTTCGTGACACTTCTCACGCTCTTAAACTTTTCGATGATTTTAAGTTCCCTGGCCCCCACCGCTTTATTTTCACCATGGATGTCCAGTCCTTATATACTTCCATCCCCCATCAGGATGGTCTCAAAGCTCTACGCTTCTTTTTGGATTCCAGACCTAATCAGTTCCCCTCTACCACCACTCTGCTCCGTCTAGCGGAATTAGTCCTTACTCTTAATAATTTCTCCTTTGGCTCCTCCCACTTCCTCCAAACTAAAGGTGTAGCTATGGGCACCCGTATGGGTCCTAGCTATGCCTGCCTTTTTGTTGGGTTTATGGAACAATCTATGTTCCGTGCCTATTCTGGTATCTGTCCCCAATTTTTCCTTCGCTACATCGACGACTGCATTGGTGCTGCTTCCTGCACGCATGCAGAACTCGTTGACTTTATTTACTTTGCCTCCAACTTTCACCCTGCCCTCAAATTTACCTGGTCCATTTCCAACACCTCCCTCCCCTTTCTAGATCTTTCTGTCTCTGTCTCTGGAGACAGCTTATCCACTGATGTCTACTATAAGCCTACTGACTCTCACAGCTATCTGGACTATTCCTCTTCTCACCCTGTCTCTTGCAAAAACGCCATCCCCTTCTCGCAATTCCTCCGTCTCCGCCGCATCTGCTCTCAGGATGAGGCTTTTCATTCTAGGACGAGGGAGATGTCTTCCTTTTTTAAAGAAGGGGGCTTCCCTTCCTCCACTATCAACTCTGCTCTTAAACGCATCTCCCCCATTTCACGTACATCTGCTCTCACTCCATCCTCCCGCCACCCCACTAGGAATAGGGTTCCCCTGGTCCTCACCTACCACCCCACCAGCCTCCGGGTCCAACATATTATTCTCCGTAACTTCTGCTACCTCCAACGGGATCCCACCACTAAGCACATCTTTCCCTCCCCCCCCCCTCTGCATTCCGCAGGGATCGCTCCCTACGCAACTCCCTTGTCCATTCGTCCCCCCCATCCCTCCCCACTGATCTCCCTCCTGGCACTTACCCGTGTAAGCGGAACAAGTGCTACACATGCCCTTACACTTCCTCCCTTACCACCATTCAGGGCCCCAAACAGTCCTTCCAGGTGAGGCAACACTTCACCTGTGAGTCGACTGGGGTGATATACTGCGTCCGGTGCTCCCGATGTGGCCTTTTATATATTGGCGAGACCCGACGCAGACTGGGAGACCGCTTTGCTGAACATCTACGCTCTGTCCGCCAGAGAAAGCAGGATCTCCCAGTGGCCACACATTTTAATTCCACATCCCATTCCCATTCTGACATGTCTATCCACGGCCTCCTCTACTGTAAAGATGAAGCCACACTCAGGTTGGAGGAACAACACCTTATATTCCGTCTGGGTAGCCTCCAACCTGATGGCATAAACATCGACTTCTCTAACTTCCGCTAAGGCCCCACCTCCCCCTCGTACCCCATCTGTTACTTATTTTTATGCACACATTCTTTCTCTCACTCTCCTTTTTCTCCCTCTGTCCCTCTGAATATACCTCTTGCCCATCCTCTGGGTTCCCCCCCCTTGTCTTTCTTCCTGGACCTCCTGTCCCATGATCCTCTCGTATCCCCTTTTGCCTATCACCTGTCCAGCTCTTGGCTCTATCCCTCCCCCTCCTGTCTTCTCCTAACATTTTGGATCTCCCCCTCCCCCTCCAACTTTCAAATTCCTTACTCACTCTTCCTTCAGTTAGTCCTGACGAAGGGTCTCGGCCTGAAACGTCGACTGCACCTCTTCCTACAGATGCTGCCTGGCCTGCTGCGTTCACCAGCAACTTTGATGTGTGTAACCTACTAAATGGATGTCTTTGCACTGTGGGAGGAAACTGGAGCACCCAGAGGAAACCCACGCACACTAGGAAAGTAGTCTTTTTGGATAAGTCACTATTAGCTTTGCACAATATGATGGGGCAAGACTTGCCCATTCTTCCTTACAAAATTGCTCAGGGAATGCCAGATTAGTTGGGGAGAGGCAGTCGACAGCGATCTTGAGGTCTTGCCAGAGACATTCGATTGGGATAAGGTCAGGACTCTGACTACGCCACTTAAGGACATTTTTTTTTCATCTGAAGCGACTCCTAGGTTGACCTGGCAGTGTGATTCAGGTTGTTGTCCCACTGAAAGACGAACTTCCTCCCAAGTTTAAGTTTTCTGGCAGAGGCTAGCAGGTTTTTATCCAGGATCTCTGTCTATTTATCAGCATTCATCTTCCCATCAATCCTGACAAGATTTCCAGTCCCTACTGCTGTAAAGCATCCTCATAGCATGATGCCACCTCCACCATACTTCACAGTCAGCAGGGTGTTACCTGGGATCACAGTCAGCAGGGTGTTACCTGGGATCACAGTCAGCAGGGTGTTACCTGGGTTCGCAGTCGGGACGGTGTTACCTGGGTAACGCAGTCGGGATGGTGTTACCTGGGTTTGCAGTCAGGACGGTGTTACCTGGGTTCGCAGTCGGGACGGTGTTACCTGGGTTCACAGTCGGGATGGTGTTACCTGGGTTCACAGTCGGGACGGTGTTACCTGGGTAACGCAGTCGGCATGGTGTTACCTGGGTTTGCAGTCAGGACGGTGTTACCTGGGTTCGCAGTCGGGACGGTGTTACCTGGGTTCGCAGTCGGGACGGTGTTACCTGGGTTCGCAGTCGAGACGGTGTTACCTGGGTTCACGGTCAGGATGGTGTTACCTGGGTTCGCAGTTGGGATGGTGCTACCTGGGTTCGCAGTCAGCAGGGTGTTACCTGGGTTCACAGTCGGGACGGTGTTACCTGGGTTCGCAGTCGGGACGGTGTTACCTGGCTTCGCAGTCGGGACGGTGTTACCTGGGTTCACAGTCGGGATGGTGTTACCTGGGTTCACGGTCAGGATGGTGTTACCTGGGTTCACAGTCGGGATGGTGTTACCTGGGTTCACGGTCAGGATGGCGTTACCTGGGTTCACAGTTGGGACGGTGTTACCTGGGTTCACAGTCGGGATGGTGTTACCTGGGTTCACAGTCGGGATGGTGTTACCTGGCTGATTTGCAGTCAGGACGGTGTTACCTGGGTAACGCAGTCGGGATGGTGTTACCTGGGTTTGCAGTCAGGACGGTGTTACCTGGGTAACGCAGTCGGGATGGTGTTACCTGGGTTCGCAGTCAGGACGGTGTTACCTGGGTAACGCAGTCGGGATGGTGTTACCTGGGTTCGCAGTCGGGACGGTGTTACCTGGGTTCACAGTCGGGATGGTGTTACCTGGGTTCACGGTCAGGATGGTGTTACCTGGGTTCACAGTCGGGATGGTGTTACCTGGGTTCACAGTCGGGATGGTGTTACCTGGCTGATTTGCAGTATTAGAATTAGACCACATGTACCACTTAGTGTTGAGGCCAACAAGTTTCACTTTACTCTCATCTGACCACCAGATCTTCTTCCACATCTTTGCAGTATCTTCTAAGTGATGCTTTGCAAAGCGTTTAGGGGCAAGGATATGTTTTTGTTCAGATGGGGCTTCTTCCTTGCCACTTTTTAGAGCAAGGCCTTAGAGTTTGTGGAGCCAAGAACTTCATCTCCATTTGCAGCCACATGACTTCTGCAGCTCGCTCAGAGTGACTGTTGGCATCACAGTACCCTCTCTTGCAAGTGCCATTCTTCTCCAGCAACTAAGTTTAGAGGGGCAGCCTGACATAGGCAGTGTGGCTGTGGTCTCATATTTTTTCCACTTCATGATGGACTGCACTGAGCTCAAGGTATGCTCTGTGCCTTCAAGATGGTCTTGTACCCTTCGACAGATTTGTGCTTCTCTATTATCATTTCCATGACTTGTCTTGAGTGCTTTTCTTTCTTCATTCTGGTTTGGTCTCTTGAAAATCTACCATACTGTTGGACCTCACAGAGAGAGGAGATATTTATTCTTATGGATTCATTGAAAACAGATGATCCTCCAACTTTCTACATCAACAAATTGGATGAGTTGTTATGATAAGATCCAGTACTGTCCCCAAGGAAAGTTAGCATAATAATTACAAAGCAGATGAATACTTTTCCAGCCTAACAATTTTGGTTTTTAATTTTTAGTCAATTGTTAACAGGTTTTGGAATTTTTCTTTTGATTACACGAAGCTGGGTGGCAGTGTTAGCAGTGAGGAGGATGCTAAGAGGATGCAGGGTGACTTGGATAGGTTGGGTGAGTGGGCAAACTCATGGCAGATGCAATTTAATGTGGATAAATGTGAAGTTATCCACTTTGGTGGCAAAAATAGGAAAACAGATTATTATCTGAATGGTGGCCGATTAGGAAAAGGGGAGGTGCAACGAGACCTGGGTGTCATTATACACCAGTCATTGAAAGTGGGCATGCAGGTACAGCAGGCGGTGAAAAAGGCGAATGGTATGCTGGCATTTATAGCGAGAGGATTCGAGCACAGGAGCAGGGAGGTACTACTGCAGTTGTACAAGGCCTTGGTGAGACCACACCTGGAGTATTGTGTGCAGTTTTGGTCCCCTAATCTGAGGAAAGACATCCTTGCCATAGAGGAAGTACAAAGAAGGTTCACCAGATTGATTCCTGGGATGGCAGGACTTTCATATGAAGAAAGACTGGATGAACTGGGCTTGTACTCATTGGAATTTAGAAGATTGAGGGGGGATCTGATTGAAACGTATAAGATCCTAAAGGGATTGGACAGGCTAGATGCAGGAAGATTGTTCCCGATGTTGGGGAAGTCCAGAACGAGGGATCACAGTTTGAGGATAGAGGGGAAGCCTTTTAGGACCGAGATTAGGAAAAACTTCTTCACACAGAGAGTGGTGAATCTGTGGAATTCTCTGCCACAGCAAACTGTTGAGGCCAGTTCATTGGCTATGTTTAAGAGGGAGTTAGATATGGCCCTTGTGGCTACAGGGGTCAGGGGGTATGGAGGGAAGGCTGGGGCGGGGTTCTGAGTTGGATGATCAGCCATGATCATAATAAATGGCGGTGCAGGCTCGAAGGGCCGAATGGCCTACTCCTGCACCTATTTTCTATGTTTCTATGTTTCTATGTTCTATGATGCACAATGTTTTGTAGATTAGCTCAAAAAATCTTTCAATATATTTTAAATTTAGGAAATGAGATGGTAAAATGTGATAATACTGTAGGGGCTGAATACTTTTTCAGAGCACTGTACATGTCCCATCAGGCAATGGCTTAAATTCAAAGACAGTGGTCTCCCTCCCCAATATTCAATTCTTGTAGCTATTTTTACACTGTTCAGCCACACAGCTGCCAGTTTCTTACTTTATACACACTTCATCATGTTTTTGTCGTCTCTATGGCTTCTTTGTGACAATGAAATCATAACTTTTTCCACCCCAAAGCTGAAGAGAACCATAGTTCAGGTACAGGTTGATGGGATTAGGCAGGATGTCCGCTTTGAAAGGGAGATTATAATTACAGCTGTGAAGGTTCCTTCTGCACCTGGTGAACCTGTGATCTTTGTCTCGGAGGTCGATGTCAGGCTGCCTTTAAGGAGAGTGAACCCTCACAAGGTGGCAGGCCCTGATGGGGTACCTGGTAATGCTCTGAAAACTTGTGCCAACTAACTGGCAGGAGTATTCAAGGACGTCTTCAACCTCTTACTGCTACAGGTGGAAGTTCCCACCTGCTTCAAAAAGGCAACAATTACACCTGTGCCCAAGAAGACTAGTGTGAGCTGCTTTAATGACTATCACCCAGTAGCACTTACAGCTACGGTGATGAAATACTTTGAGAGGTTGAGGGCTGAGTACACAGCATAAATTGTAGCATAAATTACCATTAAGTGGCAATGAGTATCTGCAATTAAACTCATATCCTAAAAAAAAAAGAAATATTGAAGGGGCTGTACTTTATGGAGTTCATTTGGATGAGGGAGAGATCTCATTGACAAACAGCCAAACAAAACAGCGTTACTCTGGGTCCAAGGTGTAAGACACAGTTCCAACAGTCACACAGCACAAAGCACACTTAGCGCATACAAGATAGCAAGCACGTAAAAGTAGCAGTAAAAGAAGTCCGGACCCAAGCCATGAATGCCACAGAAATCTGCAGTCGACTACAATCGTCAAGTCAAGTTTATTGTTATTCAAATATATACATGTATGTAACATATACAACCATATAATGTATATACGCAGAACAATACACATAAGATGCATAACACATGATAATTTAAGAAGGTAAGGATAATATAACACATAAATAACAAACTAAAATGCATTAATATTAAATATTTTAAGTGTCGGAACAGATTAACCAGTGACACTTCGAATCTGATCTGACAGGGTGTTCAGAAGCCTAATGTCCTGAGGGAAGAAACTGTTCCCCATCCTGACCGTTCTTGTCTTTATGCATCGGAGTCTCTGTCTGACGGTAGAAAGTCAAAGAGGATGCTGGATGGATGGGTGGGATCTTAATCATACTAAAGGCCTGTGTACACAGCGCTCCCGATAAATGTCCCCGATGGACAGCTCTTCTCACAGTCCTTCGGAGGGACTTCTGGTCCGATACTCAACTGCTCCCATACCAGATGGAGGTGCAACTTGTCAGACGTCTCAGTGGTGCTCCTGTTAAAACGCAGTTAAGATGGGGGATGGGAGCCTTGTTTCCCTCAATCTTCTTAGGAAGTGCAGGTGCTGCTGTACCTTCTTTTTCGGGGAGGTGATATTAAGGGACCAGGTGAGGTCATCCATGATGTGAATACAGTTTGTCTTCTGCTGAGCGAGCACTGGGGGCAGCACTGACTCCAGCCTGGATACTGTACCACACCACCCCTGATGGAACGCACTGGCCCTGATGCCTCTCTCCTGGCGGCTGAAAACAGGTGACTCCACGGCCTGAAGCCTAGTCCTCACTGCAATCAAGGCTACGCAGCTCCCCCACCGACAGCTCCGGCTCTCTGCCAATAAATCAGTGAATCAAACTTACAGCATTCCATATTAATAATATTCCAAAGGGTCTTTTGATCACAAGAAAAGTGACCAAGACAGCCACCCACTAGTAGACTATACACCTCCTTCGACACAGCTGGCAAAACGATGCACAGCTTCCTCATTTTCTCCGCCAGTGATGGGGTAGACCCGCAGTACTTCATGTCTTTAATGTCTAACAGGATCTTGCAATCATAAAAATACATTTAAAAAGGACGGTAGCACTTTTTGGTGACCCCACAGAAGTCGCTGTAATCGAAAGCAGAGATTGATGGGCTCTTGACTGGTAAGGGGATGAGAGTTATGTGGAGACTGCAGGTTGGGGAAAGAAAACAACCATGATTGAATGGTTGAACAAACTCACCGGGTCAAATAGAATTTATAGGAGACAAGGGTGAGATGTTGCACTTTGGAGGGACAAACACACGGAACGTATGAGGAGCGTTTGATGGCTCCGGGCGAGCACTTGCTGGAGTTTAGTAGAATGAGGGGAAATCTCATTGAAACCTATCAGATATTGAAAAGCCTAGTGGATGTGGAGAGGTCGTTTCCTATGGGAGGGGGCGGGGTGGAGGCCACAGCCTTAGAATAGAGGGACATCCATTTAGAATAGAGATTTAGTACGTACAATCAGTGGCCACTTTAGGGCAGCTAGTTCAAACTGACAAGAAGGTGACAGTAACGCAAATAACCACATGTTGTAACAGTGGTGTGCAGAAGAACCTCTCTGAACTCACAGCATGTTGAACCTTGAAGTGGATGAGCAGCAGCTGCAGAAGACCACAAACATACATTTATGGCCACTATATTAGGTATAGGAGGTAATTAATAAAGTGGCCGCTGATTGTTCATACATACTTGATAATAAATTTACTTTGACTTTGGGGGCAGGTTGGTGTTTGATTTGCTTCAGTCTACTTTGCCATCGCCAATCTGATCTGTCAGCACGTCATCCCAAGCAACAACAACAGAACAACGAAACAAGCCCCTTTCCTCCTTCCTACCAACCATCCACTCACGCACAGTCCTCCAACGCCATGATAGGCTGCCTCTGGTCCTCCAGTGGGCTCGCAGACTTGCCTCTCCTCTTCCTAACTAATGTAAAAAAAAGTCCAGCCTCATTAGTTTTCCCTCACTGCATAATCTTTCCATCACTGAATGAAATTTTCTGAAACTGGCTTCCGACGTAGATTGGGAAGCCATTTTGTCACGCACCTCTGCTCCATCCAGCGGCAAAAAGCAGAATTTCTTGGTGCCAACCTTTTTAATTCCTATCCCCATTCCCATTCTGACCTGTTGGCCAATGACCTCCTTGACTCCATGATGAGGACAATTTCAGGCTGAAGGAGGAACACCTCATATTCCTTCCAGGTTGCATCCAACCTGATGCCATGAACATCAATTTCTCCAAATTCTGATAAATTTTCCCCCTCCCTCTCCACTCTGCCCCATCACGTCTTCTTATCTGCCTTTCACCTCCAACCTGGTGCCCCTCTTCCTTCCCTTTCTCCCATGGTCACTCTCCTTTCCTATCAGACTCCTTTGTCTCCAGCCCTTTACCTTTCCATCCCACCTGGCTTCACCTATCACCTCCTAGTGATCCTGCTTCCCCTCCCCCACTTTCCCATTCTGGTTTCTGCCCCCGTTCTCCAGTCCTGACGAAGGGTCTCAGTCGAAACATTGACTGTTTATTCATTTCCATCGATGCTGCCTGACCTGCTGATTTCCTCCATGCAAATATATCCATCTTTAACTAAGCTGTACGTAGTCTCCTAGGTAGAAAGTTACATCAAGACAGTCTTCTTTTCAAACACAAAATAATCTGCAGATGCTGTAAAAGATCAAATTCTTCAAATCCTTCCCCATCTTTCATTCTTCAGTCCTGACGAAGGGTTCTGGCCTGAAACGTCGACTCATCATTTCTGACTGATGCTGCCCGACCTGCTGAGTTCATCCAGTGTACTGAAAGTCTTCTTTTCATATTTTCACCCCAAGGCCAATGACCCTACTGCATCTGGATTCTGTTCTGTGTTTTATCGAATGACTACCCAGATTCTTCTGCAACAGAATTATAACCATATAACAATTACAGCATGGAAAAAGGCCATCTCAGCCCTTCTAGTCCGTGCCGAACTCCTACTCTCACCTAGTCCCACTGACCTGCACTGGGTCCATAACCCTCCATTCCTTTCCTGTCCATATATCTATCCAATTTAACTTTAAACGACAACATCGAACCTGCTTCAACCACTTTTGCTGGAAGCTCGTTCCACACAGCTACCATCGAATTCTGTAGTTTCCTCACTGTTGGACCATTGTTTTCAGTTCTGGTCGCATCATTATACAAAGGATGTGGAAGCTTTACAGACGGGCGCAGAGGACAATTATCAGGATGCTTCCTGGATTAGAGAGCTCGTCTGATGAGACAAGGTTGAGTGGGCTGGAGCTTTTTCCTCTTGGAGCAAAGGAGGACGAGAGGTAACTTGACACAGATGCACAAGAGGATATGAGGCATAGATCGAGTGGACAGCCAGAGACGTTTTCCCAGGGTGGAAGCGGCCAATATGAGGGGACACAATATTAAGGTGTTTAAAGGAAGGGATAGGGAGGATGCATGAAGCTGGTTTTTCGTGCGGACAGTAGTGGGTGCATGGAACATCCCGACAATGAGTGATGGTAGAAACAGATACATTTAAGACATTTAAGAGACTCCTAGGTAAGCGCATAGATGAAAGAAAAATAAGACCATCTGACCATAAGACAAAGGAGCAGAAGTTGGCCATTTGGCCCATCGAGTCTGCTCTGCCATTTTATCATGAGCTGATCCATTCTCCCATTTAGTCCCACTCCCCCACCTTCTCACCATAACCTTTGATGCCCTGGCAACTCAGATATCTCTCAATCTCTGCCTTAAATACACCCAATGACTTGGCCTCCACTGCTGCCTGTGGCAACAAATCCCATAGATTCACCACCCTCTGGCTAAAAAAATTTCTTCGCATTCCTGTTCTGAAAGGGCGCCCTTCAATCCTTAAGTCATGCCCTCTCGTACTAGACTCCCCCATCATGGAAAACAACTTTTCCACATCCACTCTGTCCATGCCTTTCAACATTCGAAATGTTTCTATGAGGTCTCCCCAACATTCTTCTAAACTCCAAGGAATACAGTCCAAGAGCGGACAAACGTTTCTCATATGTTCGGATAATGAAGGGTAATGTGGTGGGGGGGGGACTGGATTGATCTTGGAGTAGGTTAAATTATTTGTATGACATCATGAGCTGCAGGGACTATACAGTGCTGTAATGTTCTATGTTCTATGTTCTGTGTTCTGTGTTCTGTGTTCTATGTTAAACAGCACATGACATTTATATACTTACTCTAAGTGGCAGATTGGGGATAAGGCACTCGTTCCCTCCACAACCCTATAGGTTACCCTTGGGCATTGCACAGCACATGCTTAGCCCCCCGGTCAGGGTCACATGAAACCATGGGAGCAGGTGGTGGACGGTCATATGAGCAGCCGGTGCACATCACAGGTCCTGGTTATGCGACCACTGACACCAGGCAGACAATCTCTGAAGAGTATTGATAATGGCTGGGGTCACCCGTCTTGTAAAGACACTGCCCAGAAGGAGGCAATGGCAAACCACTTCTGTAGAAAAATTTGCCAAGAACAATCATGGTCATGGGATTATGACTGCCCACGTCCTACGACACATAATGATGGTTCTTTCTGACAATATGTTTTGGTATATAGTACCAGCTGTCAGAGGAAACTGTAGGGCCAGACGCAATTACAATTGAAAAGACATTTCAACAGCTAAATGGAGAGCGAAGGTTTAGATCAGGGGTTCTCTAGCTTTTTTATGTCATGGACAAAGGGGTCCGTGCATCCCAGGTTGGGAACCCCTGGTTTAGTCATAGTCATAGTCATACTTTATTGATCCCGGGGGAAATTGGTTTTCGTTACAGTTGCACCATAAATAATTAAACAGTAATAAACCATAAATAATTAATTAGTAATATGTAAATTATGCCAGGAAATAAGTCCAGGACCAGCCTATTGGCTCAGGATGGATATTGGCCATTTGCAAGCATGTAGAGCTAGCTTGGATAGGTATTTTGTTTGGTATAGAAGAGTTGGGCTGAAGGGCTTGTTTCTATACTGTACAACTCTATAACATATCCCTCCACATTTTACAGTATGTTTGCTCTTTGGTTGACAATCTTATTAGTAAACTTTGTAAATTTAAAACTCTGTTAGTAATTAAAATCTTACCATGTTTTCACTGAACTTTATTCAAGGAATATAAAATATTACAACTTGTTAAAGATGAGAAATATGAAATATAGCAAAATGCATTGGACAGTTCAGGAAATGTTTATCATACAATCACACCAAAGTGATTTCCAACCTACAAGTTTAAAACAGAAAAGTCAAATAAATATTCATTCTAAAAAGTTCAGTCATTGATCAAGTCATTGATCATTGAAACTGTACAGAGGAATAGGGATATCACACAGAACAAAACTCATGCAATGCACATTTTTTTGCATATACCTTTTAAGAGCTTATGAAAAAAAAAATGTACTAACGAACCCCTCTCTTTGATGAGGCCTAACCCATCTGCCTCTTACACACCTTTCCCAGAGGTGTATCCAGGTCTAACCCATCCGTCTCTCACACATATCTTTCTGAAGGTATATCCAGGTCTAACCCACATGCCCTTACACAACTTTTCTCAGGTGTGTACTCAGGTCTAACCCGTCTGTCTCTTGCACAGCTGTTCACAGCGGCATACCCAACTTATACAATCCATTTATGTCAGGTTGTACACATTTCCTTCAGTACCTTTGGTGGAAGGTCCACTTCCATTGCTGCAGAAGGTCAGGAGTTTCTAAAAGATACTGTGAAAATGTTACCCTTATACTTATGTGGAAGGGATGTTTGTGCGGGAGGGGAGGGTTATAGAGTTATTGAGTCATAGAACACTACATCATAGAAATAGGTCTTTCATCCCTTCTAGTCCATGCCAAAATATTGTTTCCTAGTCCCACAGACCTGCAGCCAGACCATAGTCCTCTACACCTCTCCCATCCATGTACCTCGCCAATTTTCTCTTAAATGTTGAAATCAAACCTGCATCCACCATTTGTGCCGGTAGCTCATTCCACACTCCTACCACCCTCTGTAAAGAGGTTCCCCTTCATGTTTCTCTTAAACATTTCACCTTTCACCCTTAACCCATGAACTCTAGCTCTAGTTTCACCCAACCTCAGTGAAAAAAGCCTGCTTGCAGTTACCCTGTCTATTTATATCCCTCATAATTTTGTTTGTTTCTATCAAATCTCTCCTCGTGCTCCTACGCTCCAGGAAATAAAGTCCTAAACTATTCAATTTTTCCCTATAACTCAGGTCCTCAAGTCCTGGCAGCATCAGGTTTGAATGATTTTATGTGGCAAGGAAGGGTTAAAATGATTTTACACATTCATTTCTACATCTCTGTTTCAACTAGGATATTCCTTTATCTCTACATTCATTTCCAGTGAGATCCAGGAATAAAAGACATTAGAAAATGAAAAAGTATATACACTTCCGCCTTTTTCATCTGAGCACTTTTGTTTGCTTGTTGACAAAGCTTTGTTTTTTAGGAAGATAAAACTCACAGTCAAGAATCTGTCAATCCAACAATAAAACATGTCTTCACCTTCCAACTGGCTGTGAAAGTGAGGTATCTACATAACGGCCTTATCAGGCCACTAGTGAGCAGACAGGAACAGTAACATCAAACTTTTAGTCATGCCAACAATTATCATCAATCATGTGGCACTATTGGACTCAACCTAACTTTCATATCATTGCATTTAGTGAGAACTTTGACATTACAATGGTTTTCCCATTAAAAGGAATGTTAATAGTATGGCATAATTATATGCTTTGGAAGCCTTTCTCCCATCATCTACTTCCTCAGTCCAAGACTGCACCAGTTCCCCCTTCTAGCATATAGAGTTAGTTACATTGGCATAATGGGTGGTGCAGACATGATGGGCTGAATGACTTTTCCTATTCTGTTTCATTTGTTCTACATGCTCTGTTCTGATCTGCATCCAAACTGGGGACAAGATTTGCAGTTCAATTTGGAAACATGGTCGCCATGTTTTGTTATGTCAAGATGCCAGACAGGTTGTACAGATCCAACTGCTGTCCACTGCAAAGTAAGTGGCGTGCATGGCGTGTCCGGGGACAGGTAGCAATTCTGGTAAAGAGCTCGTCACGTCCTTCTGGGGCAGCTCACTCACCCTTGGCCTCCACTGGACACTCAGCTGTCACTAATGGCTCTGAGTAGCTGCTTGTACGCGACAGCGGCCGCACCCCGGTACATCGCTTCGACAGGCGGGCTGAAGCAGGTGAGGGTAGCTGGCGGGCCTCATACCCCGGTGAGATAGGGACATGCCTGCCCTAGCATGTGAAGTCAGCTTCAGCGGACTGGGTGGATGAGACTAACAGTGAGATTCAACGGCCAAGAAGGGCGTGTTGCAACGCTTTGCGGAGTGATGGGCAGGACAAGGCACAGAAGAATTCATGGTCATCCACTGCAGTGAAGGAAGGTCCCAGTTTGTGATGACTACTCATAGCACTAGACCCAAACTTCTGGGATCGAGAGGGGGAACTGCCCCAGTGCAGTGGCCGTTCTACTTCAAAAACTCTCCTGTCATTGTCGGATGTGACAGACAAACATCACTGCAAACAAAGTAGCAGAGAATATTTTCACACTGCAGAGCCTTGCTTTTCCACTTGCACACCCATTAAAGCTTTGGCCAGTCCTCATCCTTGTGGGCAGTTATTGAGTTTCCAATAAATAACTCTTTGGGCCATTCAATTAGTGCAAATTGTATATGGGCAGCAGGTAGCGTAACACCAGCAGCTTGGGTTCAAGTCCTGCTGCCGTCTGTAAGGTGTTTGCATACTTTCCCTGTGACTGCGTGGGTTTCCTACAGGTGTTCCAATTTCCTCCCACATTCCAACAATGTGTGGGTGTTATGGATGTAATTGGGCAATGCAGCTTCGTCTGGCCTGTTACTGTGCTGTATCTCTAAAAAAAAAATCAGCAAATCTGTTAACAAGTTTCTGTGTTTTCCAGCGACTGCATGGTAGCTCTTAAACCATGCCTGTATATGTTCAGATTAAATAAAAGGGACCAGGTTTAATTCAAATGAGCTAACAGTAAGAACAAAAAGACTAAAAAACATCCCTCTGCATCCACTGCTGTCCACTGAATTGTTACAGGGTTTGTGCAACTTGTTTTTATCTATTGCAATCAGTTGTCAAGGGAGACATCTTCAATCATCTCTGGCACATGCTCCATTTCCAAATCCTCTTTCCCGTTGTCGGAGATTTCCGAAGTGGCATAGCATCCCGAGTCCCGGGGGCAATCCTTCTGTTGTGATTGGTCATTCTTGAGGCTGGATTGTTGATTCTCAGTTGTGGGATCGTTTTGGTCTTCCTCTTCACTTAGGACTGTAACAACAAGAAGGTATAAATCATCATTCCCTTTATTCACTTTGATCTATTTTACACAAACCACACTCACATGAACACACCATCCAGACCATGCTGTCTTCTTGCTAGTACCATCCGGTGCAAACTCCATACACCAGAATCGGATCTAGTTTTCGCCCCTCAAGCATCAGGCTGCAGAAT
This sequence comes from Mobula hypostoma, assembly GCF_963921235.1. Lineage (NCBI taxonomy): Eukaryota > Metazoa > Chordata > Chondrichthyes > Myliobatiformes > Myliobatidae > Mobula > Mobula hypostoma. Next base: position 9,611,034 of record NC_086102.1, on the reverse strand, counting down.
CAGCGTGGATAACTTCACTCACTACAACTCTGAATTGATCCCACACTTTCAAGAACTCTATAACTCATGTTCTCAATAATTATTTTTCTCTTTTGCTGATTGGTTATTGTCAGTCTTTGTTATGTATAGGTTTTTATAAAGACTATTCTTTTTTTTAATTTCATGTAAATATCCACAAGAAAATGAACCTTGAGGTTCATATGTTGACATATATGGACTTTGATAATAAATTTACTTTGAAATTTAAACTCTGAAGTTAAGTACCATTTTGGCTTGAGAGTCGCTTGACTGAATATTCCAAGCCCAGTGTCTGCTGATATCTACTTGTTCCTGCATCGTTCAGTGTGCTTTGAATCAGAAGATAACCACAACCTCACTAATCCATGGCAGCAACTGGAAATCCCTAGATTTTATCACCTCTAACCTCCTCATCTCTCCCAATTTCCATCAATCCCATATCTCCCAATCCCACACCACCATTTAACTATTTATGGTTCTATTACCATTTATTATTTATGGTGCAACTGTAACGAAAACCAATTTCCCCCTGAGATCAATAAAGTATGACTATGACTATGACTATCACTTTCTCCTCATGTTCCCGAATCCCACCATCTCAACTTAACCCCACACCCAGAATTCAGCTCCTACATTCTCCTTATACTCCCAACTACACCAATCTAATTATCCTTTCAGTCTTGGGAAGGAGTTTTCATAAACACAAAACCTCCATTTCCTCTTTCTTCAGTTAAAAGGTTTGAGTTCAACTGATTTGTAAAGCTTCTTAGCCACAGAGAGTTTTTCTGCTTCTGTGCCTACCTAGACCAGTGTTATTAAATTTTAAACATTTATTGAGAGGAGATGATTGGACTATGTTCCCCACAGGATGTTGGGTTAGGTACAAGCATACCTCCAATGCTAACCAGAATACATCTCTTATCTGTCTAACGCTACTTTCACGGAATCAGCAGTTCTTTCTTCATGAGAACATCCTGTTGTCAGCGGAACATAGCACAGCACAGAACAGGAATAGACCCTTTGGCCCATGATATTAGCTTCAGCCATGAGGCAAATTAAACTAGATATTAGCTTTAAAAGATTAGAAAGAAGAAAGGTTTTAATAGGGAATCACATGTACATTGAAACATACAGAGAAGTACATTGTTTGCATCAAATCAAATCAGCGAGTCTTGTGCTGAGCAATCTGTAAGTGTTGCCACACTTCCAGCACCAACATATGCACTCACAACTCACTAACCTGTACATCTTTGGAATGTGGGAGGAAACTGCAGCACTCTGAGTAGTCACTGGGAGAACTTACAAATTCCTTACAGACAGCGGCAGAACTGAATCCAAGTCTGTGATCCTTGCTGCTGTGGTAGTGTTACACTAACTGCTGCACCATCCCTTATTTCTCTACTAACCTCCCTTCCATGGACCAGATCCCTTCACTGCCTACCTGTCTAAGTGCCCCTTCAATGCCATTCTATTGCCTCTTTTCACCACCACCAGCCAACTATTTCTGTTCCTGTAAAATCTTACCATGCACATCTTCTTTATATTTTTCCCCCTCACACCTTAAAGCTTCTTGCTGTAGTCCAGGAAATTTCTACCCTGGAAAAATTCTCTGACTATCTACCTGATCTTTGATTGGAGAACTGCGCAGATGCAGCAGAAGCATTCCTGTGCAGGTCCAGTGAAGACCTTTAAAAAGTCAGTTTCCATAAAAGAGGGGTACCATCTAGAGGAGCAGTCATTGTGGGAGTGGTAAGGCTTTGGCTCAACAGGGCTTCAGCGAGAACAGGCGGGGGCAAGATAAGTAGGTAAGTTCATTCCTTATTTCTTATTTCTTTTTTTCTTACTTAAATCTTGAGAGAATAGGGGCTATTCTCTGCCACAGGAAACAGTTGAGGCCAGTTCATCGGCTATATTTAAGAGGGAGTTAGATATGGCCCTTGTGGCTAAAGGGATCAGGGGGTATGGAGGGAAGGCAGGTACAGGGTTCTGAGTTGGATGATCAGCCATGATCATACTGAATGCCGGTGCAGGCTCGAAGGGCCGAATGGCCTACTCCTGCACCTATTTTCTACGTTTCTTTTCAACAGAGCCAGTGTCCTGTTCTGGGTCTCAGATGTGGGATTTCCGGGCAGCTACCAGCTTCACAAAGTGCATCGAGATGCAACTCCTTAGAGACGTGTTAAGGTACTGGAGCTGCAGATTGATGAGCTTCGGTTTGTTAAGGAAAGCGAAGAGGTGTTAGTCAAGAACTACAGGGAGGTAGTCTACAGGAGACAGATAACTGGATGTCTGTCAGGAGAGGGAAGGGGGAGCATTAGATAGTGGAGAGCACCCCCGAGGCCATGCCTCTCAACAAGTACTCCATTTTGAGGACTGTTGTGGGGGGAACCACTTACGTGGGGAAGTAACGGCCGTGCCTCTGGCACTGAGTCTGGACCTGTGGGTCAGAAGGGTAGGGAACTGAAGAGGTTGGCAGCAGTGATAGGGGACTCTGTAGTCAGGGGGACAGACAGGTAATTCTGTGGATGCGAAAAGGAAACAGGGATGGTAGATTGCCTCCCAGGTGCTAGCATCCACAGTATCCTGAAAAGGGATGGTGAGCAGCTCAAAGTCGTGGTACATATTGCTACCAGTGACATTGGTAGAAAAAGGGAGGAGGTCCTAAAACTGACTACAGGGAGTTAGGAAGGCAGCTGAGAAGCAGGACCTCAAAGATAGTAAACTCGGGATTGCTGCCTGTGCCACGCTACAGTGAGTAGAGGAATAGAATGAGATGGCAGATAACTGCGTGGCTGAAGAATTGGAGCAGGAGGCAGGGATTTCGATTTCTGGATCATTGGGACCTCATCTGGTGCAGGTATGACCTGTATCAAAGAGACAGATTGTACTTGAATCAGAGGGGGACCAATATGCTTGCAGGCAGGTTTACTCGAGCTGTTGGGAGTGGTTTAAACTAATATGGCAGGGTATGGGAACCAGGATGATAGAGATGCGGATGAGCCAGCAGGTTTACAAGTAGATGATGGATGTAACGTGAGTATAAGGAAGGACAAGCCTATGACTGGGTACAAATGCAGACACAGCAAAGAGTTAAATTGTACCAGAGAGGCAAAATCCAAAAGGGCAAAGAATGCAGGACTGAAGGTGCTGTATTTAAATGCATGTAGCGTTCAGAAAAAGTTGGACAAATTTGTGTCGCAATTAGAGATTGGTTGCTATGATGTTGTGGGCATCACTGAGTCGTGGCTGAAAGAAGGCTATAGTTAACATCAAAGGATATACTTTGTATCGAAAGGACAGGCAAGAAGGCATAGGTGGTGGAATGGCTCTGCTGGTGAGGGATGGAATTACATCTTTAGAGAGAAGTGACATAGGGTCAGAGAATGTGGAATCTCTGGAGTTAAGAAACTGCAAGGTAAAAAAACCATTATGGGAATCATATATAGGTCTCCAAAAGCCAAGATCTGGGGTTGTGATTGCAAGGAGAGCTGGAAAAGGTATGTAATAAGGGTAATAATATAATCATAATTGGGGACTGCAATATGCAATGGGGTTCGGAAAGTCAGGTTGGTGTCGAATTGCAAGAGAGGAAATTTGTTGGATATCCATGAGCAGGTTTTTCTGAGGCAGTGAAATCATACCGCAGATTGAGAGGGAGAAGCATAAGCCATTTGTATCGGTATCACAATGGAATAGAGGGAATTACACAGGCATGAGAGAGGAGCTTGCCCAGGTGAATTGGAGGGGGGGGGTGGTACTGGAGGGAATGATGGCCGAGCAGAGGTGGCTGAATGTTTTAGATATGTCCCATAGAAGATGTCGTTCTCAAATGGCAGGGCTAGGCAACCTTCGCTGACAAGGGGAGTTAAGGAAGTTTACAGAAACAGAAGTTAAGGTGTTCCTCAGGGGTCAGTGTTGAGACCACTACTGTTTACATTGTTTGCAATGATCTAGATCATGGAATTGATGGCTTTGTGGGAAATTTTGTGGATGATACAAAGATAGGTGGAGGGGTAGGTAGTGCTGAGGAAGCAATGTGATTGCAGCAGGACTGAGACAAATTGGAAGAATGGGCAAAAAAAGTGACAGATTGAGTACAGTGTTGGGAAATGTATGAGAATGCATTTGGTAAAAAGAACAATAATGCAGACTATTATCTAAATGGGGAGAAGGTTCAAACATCAGAGGTGCAGAGGGACTTAGGAGTCCTCATGCAAGACTTCCAGAAGGTTAATTCACAGGTTGAGTCTGTGATAAAAAAAGGCAAATGCAAAGTTGCCATTTATTTCAAGAGGAGTAGAATATAAAAGCAAGGAGATAATGCTGGGACTTCTTAAGATACTAGTCAGTCTGAACTTGGAGTATTGTCAACAGTTTTGGGCACCATTTCTCAGAAAGGATGTGCTGTCATTGGAGAGAGTCCAGGGGAGGTTCACGAAGATGATTCCAGGAATGAAACGGTTAACACATAAGGAACATTTGGCAGCTTTGGGCCTGTACTCAATGGTATTTAGAAGAACGAAACCTACTGAATGTTGAAAGGACTAGATGAGGTCGATATGGAGAGGATGTTTCCTATGGTAGGGGTAGCCAGACCTAGCCTCAAAACTGAGGGGGCAATCTTTTAGATCAAAGGTAAGGAGGACTTTTTTTTTGGCCAGAGAATGGTGTATCTGTGGAATGCTCTGCCATAGACTGAGGCGGAGGCCAAGTCTGTGGGTATATTTAAAGCGGAAATTGACAGTTTCCTTATTGGTCAGGGTATCAAATGGCGAGAAGGGGTTGAGTGGGATGTGGGTTTAGTCATGATGAAATGGTGAAGCAGACTCAATGGGCTAAATGGCCTAATTCTGCTTCTATATTTTATGGTCTTATGGTGATCTATGACTCTCATAAATTAATTTTATAAACCTTCATCAGGAATTTCTTTAGCCAGCGGTTGGTGAATCGATGGAATTCCTTACCACAGGCGGCTGTGGAGGCCAAGTCATTGAGTTTATTTAAGGTGGAGGTTGATAGGTTCTGGATTAGTAAGGTGTGATAGGTTACGGACAGAAGCCAGGAGAATGAGGTTGAGAGAGAGATAGAACAGTCATGCTGAAATGTCCGAGCAGACTCGATGGGCTGAATAGCCTGATTCTGCTCCTATGTCTTATGGTCTCCTCTCAGCCCATGTTGCTCCAAATTTCCAGCATCTGCAGCTTCTGTGTCTCCTTCAGTTTCCTCCCCAGTTCCAACAAAAGGTCTTCAGTTGGAAGGTTAACTCAGTTTCTCTTCCCACAGATGCAGACTGACCTGATGAGTGTTTCCAGCATTTTCTGTTTCTTTCTCAGATATCCAGCATCTGCACTTCTGTTTTAATTTACAGAATCTGTTGGTTTATTGCTGGATCCAAGATTGTCACAATAGCTTAGAGACTAACATGAAGCTATGACAGCTCAGAACATCAGAGTTCAGGTCTCAATCCAGGCATCCTCTGTAAGGAGACGCTGTACATCCTTCCTGTGGAGTGCGTGAGTTTCCCCCAGGTCCTCTGGTTTCCTCGCATATTATCTGGCTAGAAATATTGTACATGTCCTGTGATTAGTTTAGGATTAAATCGGGGTTGCCAGGGGTTGCAGGGTGGTATGGCTCGAAAAGGGCTTATTCCGTGCTGTATCTCTAAATTAAAAAATAAAACCCAAATGGTGAAATTCCCAGCCGATTGCCTCCTTAGTGGCATGTTCAAGAATCAAGCTGCAGATCTAGACAGCAAATCGCCACCACCTTCTCAGGAGTACCATTGACATCCTTACTAATTAAGAACCTATCAACTTCTGCTTTATATATACCAAATGACAGCCTCCACAGCCATCTGTGGCAACAAATTCCACAGATTCAGCACCCTCTAGTACAAAAACAATCCTCCTCACCTCTGCTCTAAAGGGATATCTTCGTATCCTGAGGCTGGGCGCTCTGGTGCTAGACTCTCCCATTTTTGGAAACATCCTCTCCATGTTCAGTAATCTAAGGCAGGTGCTCTCAACCTTTTTAATGCCATGGACCAATACCAATACAGGGCTCCTTGGACCACAGGCTGGGAACGCCAGATCGAGGTCTTTCAATGTTTGATTGGTTGTAATGAGATCACCGTTTATTCTTCTAAACTCCAGCAAACCCGTAATTGGTTATGGTCCATCAACCCATAAACACTACCTTCTTATTCCTTTTTATCTGCTGAATCTCTTGTGTTTCCTGGATGTACCTCATTTTATTCACAAGCCTTTACTCATCTGAGGATCACGAAGGTATCTCCGTGCTGATTAGTGTATAAAGACTCATTCTTCATCCTTCACGGAGATGTGCAGTTAAGCAGAAATAGCAAGAACCTCCCCCGTCCCCCATCCCATCCTTACTGTCATAGTTCTGATGGGCAGCGGTCAGGATCTTCGATCTAAGCTCTGCATCTGTGATGTTAAGTTCAATCAGGTGACTCTCCTTGAGGTACTTGAGGTCTTCCAGACTCTGGTAGCCATTCAGAAGGAAGGTGGAATAAAGATCCTACACAAGACAATCGAAGAAAGACAGATTAGTGTCATTTGCCATACCTACATCGATACATACGGTGAAATGCAGTGGCTGTGTTGTTAGTGATGTGCTGGGACGCTCCCAACTATTGTCAAGCATCTGGCCCCAACATAGCATACGTTTTCAGATTGTGGGAGGAAACTCTCGCGGTCATGGAGACAATGCAAAATCGATCACTGATAGCTGGCACTGTAAAGTGTTTATGTGAGCCACTACACTACCATGCAAAGACCATTATAACCATATAACCATATAACAATTACAGCACGGAAACAGGCCATCTCGGCCTTTCTAGTCTGTGCCGAACTCTTACTCTCACCTAGTCCCACCAACCTGCACTTAGCCCATCACCCTCCATTCCTTTCCTGTCCATATATCTACCCAATTTAACTTTAAATGACATTATACACAAAGAGTCTACCCAACTTAAACACCTATAAATCTACTTTTGAGTGTTTTGGTCACCCTGCTAATATCTCCTCATCTCATGGTGCCGAAATCGTCATTTTAGTGAAAAGCCTGGCATATATCTCCACAGTGATCTTCAGTTCCAACTCTTCACCATATGTCTACAGGGCTAAAATGCCTCCTAACAAGAAAACATACCTCAGTTCACAGTGGACAGATGGAGGAAGGTATCAGATATGTGAATGTCCTGGCAGTGTAAAGCCCTGCCTCAGGACTGGAAGAGAAGGGGGAAGATGCCAGAATAAAAAGGTGAGGGGGAGGGGAAGGAGGATAGGTAGAAGGTGAAAGGTGAAGCCAGGTGATTAGAAAGGTAAAGGGCTGGAGGAGAATGAATCTGACTGTTCAGAGTTGTGTGTTCTGTGCAGATACTGGGATTTTGAGCAATAAATGTTCTGCCAGAGAATCACAGTGCATTGAGCAGTATCACTTGTGGGGAGGAAGGAATTGCCAATGTTTTGAGTCGAAATCTTGCATTAGGATTAAGAATGGAGAAGGGAGATAGCCAGTATAAAGTAAAGATATCCCTTAAACACTTAGAAGACATTTGGACAGACACATGAACGGGAAAGGTTTAGAGCAGGGGTTCCCAGCCTGGGGTATAAGGACCCCACTGTTAATGGTAGGGGTCTATGGGATAAAAAAAAAGGTTGGGAACCCCTGGTTTAGGGGGATATAAGACCATAAGACATAGATCAGAATTCGATCACTCGGCCCATCGAGTCTACTCTGCCATTCCATCATGGCTGATTTATTATCCCTCCCAGTCCCACTCTCCTACCTTCTGCCCATAACCTTTGATACCCTGACTAATAAGAAGGGAAAATGCAGACAAATGGCAAAAGGTAACTTGGTCGTCATGGCTGAGTTGGGGCAAAGGGCCTGTTTCCATGCAGTATAGTCAAAGAAGGGAGTGGTAAGATGGGGGCTAGAGGTGTTTGGAGGGTCAACAAGCAGCAGGAGGGTAAAGGATGATGGGCAAATTGAACCAGGTAGGAGAGGTAGGGGTGGAATTGGAATTGGTTCTTTATTGTCACGTGTACTGAGATACCTGTTGAAGCAGTGTACTGGGGTGTGGCCACTGTCACAAGCAAACAGTTACTTGGAGCCACAGGTGAGAACTGAGTCTCAGGTGTGGACCAAGGGTGAGCGAGCTGCCAAGAAGGGCCTGACAAGCCCCTTCACCAGAGGTGTGAGCCTCCCCTGGACACCCCATTCACCTCCAAACAGTGTATCGAGGTAGAACACGGTAAAATAATAAGAGAGTGCAGAATACAGCTACAGAGAGAGTGCAGCACAGGTAAACAGTAAAGTGCAAGATCATGACGAGTTGGATGGTGAAGTCAAGAGTCCATGTTACTGTACCAGGGAGCCATTCAATAGTCTAATAACAGTGGGGTTAAGGATGTCTTTGAGCCTGGTGGTACGTGCTTTCAGGCTTTTGTATCTTCAGCCTGATGGGAGAGGGGAGCAGAGAGAATGTTTGGATGCGGGCGGACTTTGATGATACAGGCTACTTTGTGAGACAACGTTAAATGGATAATTAGGTTAAGGAAATGGGAGGTTAATTTGCCTCTGTAAACTGTCGACAGCATAAGAAGTATCAGGAGAATTAGGGATTCAGGAGAAGATGATCGTAATAGAAAATAACTATTTTATTTATTTAGAGATACAGTACAGTAACAGGCCCTTCTGCCCAATGAGCCTGCATCACCCAATTACATCCATGCAACCAGTTAACCTATTAACACACACGTCTTTAGAATGTGGGAGAACTTGAAGAAAACCCTCTTGGTCACAGGAAGAAAGTACAAACTCCTTTCAGATAGCGACGGGAATTGAACCCAGGTCACTAGCACTATAATACTGATACACTAACTGCTACACTATCATGATGTCCCAAGAAAAGGTAGGGCAAAGGAAAACGAGTGTATGACAGCTGGCATGGGGAAAGAACAGCCGATACCCTGCTCAATTATTTCAAAGAAAAAAAGGGTTTCCCAGCACACTGACCTTCAGATGGATCCCCTCCAACAACTCCTGGAGAGAATCTGGGACAGGCTGCGTGCTCCTCCTGTGTGGCCGGACTTTCTTGGCTGCATCCTCTTCATTGGGCAAGACATCCACGTAAATGAATTTGAAGTTCCCCACTCTGCCATCCAGCATTCCTGTCCAGGTGCCCATGGTTGACTTGTTGATTATTTTGATGATGTCACCCGTCTGAAAGAAATCGACATAAGTTAACCTTTGAGCCTCAAATTTCGAGACAGGCTGACACAAGCCGAACTAAAGGGGGTAGGCAAGCGGTGGCTAGGGATTGTCAAGAACAATCATGATCATGGAGTCCATGATCGCCCATGTCATACAACATGGCACATAATGATGATGATGATGTATATGAAATTATGGAAGGCATAGATAGAGTAGACAGTGTTTTTCCAAGAATAAAAATAATGAACACTAGAGAACATGCATGATCACCTACATCATACAACACAGCACATAATGATGATGATGACCCAAAGGAAAGCTTCACAGTCATAGAACACAGAACATAAAAAAACAACAGAACATAGAAAATAGAACATTGAACATGGAACACAGACAATACAACATAGAGAATGGAACTTAGAACATAGAAAATAGAACAATAGAGCACAGGAACAGCCCTTCATCTTGTGTGTCTGTACTGAACATGATGCTAAATTAAACTTAATCTTTTCTGCCTGTACCTGATCCATGTCCCTCCATTTCCTGCATGTTCATACATCTATGTAAAAGCTTCTTAAACACCTCTATCATATCTGCTTCCAACACTTCCCCTTCAGTGTGTTCTGGTACCCATCACTCTCTGTGTATAAATACTTGCCCGACATCCCCTGCAAACTTTTCCCCCTCACCTTTAATGTATGTTATCTACCTGGGGGGAGAAATGACCGTTTATATTCCTTAACTGTTCCTCATAATATTATATATTTCTGTCAGGTCTTCCTTCAGCATCTGTCACTTTGGAGTAAACAACTAAAGTTTGTCCAACCTCGCCTTATAACACATTCTCTAATTCTGGTAGCATCCTGGTTCCAGGGAGAACATGCAAACTCCACATAGACAGCAGTAGTGGTTCCAACTGAGCCCAGTTCACTGGTGCTGTCACGTTGTTTTTATTTATTTAGAGTTACAGCTCAGTAACAGTCCCTTCTGGTCCAATGAGCCCGTGCCGCACAATTACGCCCCTGTGACTAATTAACCTACTGACTCGTATGTCTTTGGAAGGTGGGAGGAAACTGGAGCACCCGGAGGAAACCCACACAGTTATAGGGAGAACGTACGAACTCCTTACAGACAGCGGTGAAATTCAACTTGGGTCGCTGGCCCTGTAAATAGCATTATTGCTAACCACTACACTACCATGCCATACATAAAAAATAGTGTAAGTAAGTAAATAAATAAACAAAGAGAAATAAGCAAAAGTGTCAGAGAGGAATATCAAGGTAGCATTCATGGGTTCATGGATCATTCAGAAATCTGATGGCAGAGGGAAAGAAACTGTTCCCAAAATGTTGGATGTGTGTCTTCATGCTCCTATACTTCCTCCTGGATGGTAGCAGTGAGAAAAGCATATGTCCAAGAAACAACCAATATCTTCTTACCTTGAGCTTCAGTGAGTCTGTATCGTAGGGGCTTGGTGTGAAGTCCGTGTGTACCCGAGCTCGACCACAGAACGGGCCAGTGTAAGGCACATCCTCATCCGCTCTTAAACTGTCCCGGTTGCTCGTTTCATCTGAGACACCTGTTTAAGAGATAAATATGCATTTAGACTCCTGAAAGCAACCAGATGTGCAGCTCTCTCCACTTCCCTAGCTACTGGAGGCATCAGGGAAAAGTTCGATTGGAGGTCTAGATTGAAGACAGACTCTCATGGAGTCAGAGGACTGAATGTGCAAGAATGGGTGGGTGACAGGGAGTGAGGAACAAGGCTTGTTTAAGAGGTTTTAATTTAATAATAACAATAACTTAATTATAGAGCACATTTCATACAGTCAAAGAGGTAAAGTTGAAGAGAAAGTGGTAAATCTGTGGAACTGGTTGCACAGGAGGCTGTAGAGGTCAAGTCATTGAGTATATTTAAGACTGAGGTTAACAGATTCTTGAATGGTCAGTGCAAGAAAGGATAGAGGAAGAAGGCAGAAGATTGCGGCTGAGAGGGAAAATGGATAAGCCATGACGAAATGGAGCAGCAGACATGATGGGCCAAATGGCCTAATTCTTCTCCTACTGCGTATCTTACGGTCTTATGAATGCCTGTGTTTGGGTGCAGTCTTTCATTCATTCTATTATGATTACGACTCTAATATGGATTTATTGAGTATGCCCACAAGAAAATGAGTCTCAGGGCTGTATATAGTGGCATATACAGGTACTTTGATAATAAATTTGCTTTGAACTTTTTAAGGAATTATGTGTTGTGGCAGTCTGTCCTTACATAGTAATGACAGCGAGTGTGAGCAATGCTTTCGCACAAAACAAACTAATGTATCCCTTTGTCTTTTGGAATGGCCTTGGTCCAGGTGCAGGTTGATGGGACTTGGCGGAATAATAGTTCAGCATGGGCTGGATGGGCTGAAGGGCCTGTTTCTGTGCTGTAGTGTTCTATGACTCTATGTCTCTATTGGATTTCATTCTCACATCCATAGTCAATGCGTTAAGGTGTGTCAGTTACACACACAACATGGTGCAGGAATTCAGCAGGTCAGAGAAAATCTATGGAAGTGAACAAACAGTCAACATTTCAGACTGAGACCTTTCTTCTGGATTGGAAGAAAAGGGGGAAGAAACCAGAATAAAAAGGTGGATGGAGGGGAAGGAGGATAGCTAGAAGGTGACAGGTGAAGCCAGGTGGATGGGACAGGTAAAGGGCAGGAGAGGAAAGAGGATCATGGGGGAAATGGAAGGAGGAGGGGCACCAGGATGTGGTGATAGGCAGGTAGAGAACAGGTAAGGGATCTGAGTGGGGAATAAAATTTATTGCATGAGGGGGAATTTCTTTCACCAGAGAGTGGAAAGGAGACTTCACCAAGTTCCAGTCCCCCTGTCTCAACCACTTCCAGTGGCAGTTCATTCCATATACTCAGCAACCTCTGCGTGTTTAGCTCCGATTTAACCTTTGCCCTGTCACCTTCAACTTGTGATGGAAAGGAAGGTGGTTGAGGCCGGCATGAAAGCAACATTTAAAAGATATTTTGAGGGCTACAAGCACAAAAGTTGCTGGGGGAACTCAAGAGATCAAACAGCATTTTATTGTGGGGAATAAACGGTTGCTATTTTGGGCTGAGACTGTCCATGAGGACCTTCGTCATCTATCATTTATTCATTTCCATAGATGCAGCCTGACCTGTTGTGTTCCTTCAGCATTTTGTGTGTGTTAGTCTGGATTTACAGCACCTGCAGAATCCCTTGTGTTTAGACAGCTACAGGGAAAGGGAAGGTTTAGATCAGGGGTTCCCAACCTTTTTTATGCCATGGACCTCAGATGGGGTAGGCCTGGTCTGGATGGATATGGGCCAAATGTGAACAAGTAGGACTGGTCTAAATGGGTGTTTTGATTGGTGTAGATGAGTTGGGTCACAGAGAGCTATGTGACTATTTGACTCTCTAAAATTTTGGCCCTGTTTCTCCCTCCACAGATCCTTCTTGGCCCACGAACTATTTTCTGCTTGAATTTTGGGGCTTTTCCTGCTGCTTCAGCCAGGTATCTCCTTTGAGAGCCCAACACCACCCTCCCAGTGACTTACCGGCTGGAGTTTGGCCACTGTTCAAACTCTGAAGGCTCTCCATGGACTCACACTGTGTCAGGCAGCTTCCCTCAGCTTCGTGCTCTCCACTGGCTTGCTCTGGGTGGCCTTCTGCATTGTCTTCACACTGAAAGACACGTTATCATTTTTGAAAATAAAACACAACTTCCCTTCTTGTATTTGTGGGGGGTTTAACAGGAGGACTCTAAATGAAGCTGAGACAGCTGAGGAAATACTGGAGGATGATGAAAGTGACGGGTTATAGATAGAGAGGTTCATGGGTTTAGAGAGAAAATATCAGAGCTTAGAGCACAACACAGTGGTGCAGCTCACACAACGAAAATAGGCAGTTCATCCCAACTGGTCCATGCTATCCACATCATAAGATTCAGATTAAGAACCCCCATCACCCAGTACAAGGTGACAGAGTAGATATACGTCTCTACCAAAGGAGGTGTAAGTCACTCCTTCCCTTAGCTAGCCTGCAGGTTACCCTTGGGCAAGGTGTAGCACCTGCTTAACCCCACTCCCCCCTCCCTGATCAGTGTTATGTGAAGCCATGGGAGCAGGTGGCGGATGGTCGTATGAGCAGCTGGTGCAGATCACAAGTCCTGGTTATGCGACCACTGACACCAGGTAGACAATCTTTAGAGAGTATTGATAATGGCTGGATCACCCATCTTGTAAAGATACTGCCCAGAAGAAGGCAATGGCAAACCACTTCTGTAGAAAAATTTGCTAAGAACAGTCGTGGTCAAGGAGACCCTGATCGCCCACGTCATACGACAAGGCACATAATGATGATGATCACCCAGGACATGCCCTCTTCTCATTGCTACCATCAGGGAGGAGGTACAGGAGCCTGAAGACACACACTCGAACAGACTTGGAGATCTCTTATTCAACGTTTTCATTTAATGTAACTTTTTTTTCTTTCTCTGGCCATATTTACATTCCCTTCTTGCTTTTTAACTGTTTTTAATGGAGGTCGGGTTTGAGGACGTGATTGTTTTAAGTTGTTTAACTCTACTTGATACCTAGTTAGCCCATTGCTTTGCTTAGCTTTTTAGTTTAGTTGCACGGTGGGGTTTTTTGGGGGTTTTTTTTTCCTTATTGACATGTTTGAAAATTAGTATACTATTATATTACCTGGTTATTTTATATCTAAACTGCACTGTTTGTACTAACTTTTTTTGTGTGTATTAATATCTCTTGTAAAGTTATATTGCAACTGTGTATCAGTGCCTATATGGTTTACCTTTTGTGTACTAATTCAATAAAAAGATTTAAAAAGACACACACTCAATGTTTAGGAACAGCTTCTTCCCCTTCGCCATCAGATTTCTGAATGGACATTGAGCTCATGAACCTACCTCACTATTTTTGCTCTCTTTTCGCACTACTTATTTAATTTAATATGTTTATATAATTCTTATTGTAATTTATAGTGGTCTTATGTATTGCAATGTACTGCTGCCACAAAACAACAAGTTCAATGACCCTATGTCATTGATACTAAACCTGATTCTGAGATTCAGATTCATTTAGTCGCCTACTGTAAACGTTGAAAGATGAAGTGAAGTGCATAATTTGTGTTAACAACCTATACAGTCTAAAGATGTGCAGGGGGCAGGCCTCAACTGTTGACACATATTCTGGTGCCTCAAAGTTCAGCCTTTAAAGTTGACTTTTTGGGCTAGTCATAATCCTTCCTTCTAGTAACAGTTGCCTGCATCTGGCTCATAGACTTCAGGCCCTTCCCCTCCAAGAATCTATCCAAATACCTCGTAAATGTTCCAATTCTAACCCGCTCGGCCATTTGCCCTGGCAGGACTGAACCCAACGCTCACAACACGCTGGAGGAGCTCAGCAGGTCGGGCAGCATCCGTGGAAAAGATCAGTCGACGTTTCGGGCCGGAACCCTTTGTCAGGACACACCGAAACGTCGACTGATCTTTTCCATGGATGCTGCCCGACCTGCTGAGTTCCTCCAGTGTGTAGTGAGTGTTGCTTTGACCCCAGTGCCTGCAGATTATTTTGTGTTTAGGACTGAACCCAGGTCACTGGTGCTGACTGTGTCCTCAGCGACGGTGACCTAAGTTCAATTCTGACCTCAGTGTCGAGTCGGTGTGGGGGTTTTGCACGTCTTCCTTGTGACCAGGTGGGTTTCCTTCGGGGTGTTACAGGGAGAAAGCAGGAGAATGGGGTCAGGGAGAAAAATAAATCAGCAGTGATTTAAAGGTGGAGCAGACTCAACATGCTGAATGGGCATATTTCTGCTCTTCTGTTCCCCCATAACCCAATGGCATAGGGATTAATATGTTGTTAGCATGGTGGGGTAAAGTGTAAGTGGCTATGATGTGATGGTTGGCGTGGACAGCGGGCGACAGGTCCTTCCTTCTGCACTCTACGCACCTGTGAGCAACACACACAAAATACTAGAGGATCTCAGCAAGTCAGGCAGCATCTACGGGTGGGAATAAACAGTCGATGTTTCAGGCCAAGACCCCTCTTTGGGGCTGGAAAGAGAGGTGGCAGAGTCCAGAATAAGATGGTGGAGAAGAAGTACAGGCTGGCAGGTTGAGAGTCAAAGAGCAGCACAGACCACAGAAGGTCTTACTGAACTTCCACTGGAAAGAAAGGAGGCAGAAGCCGAAATAAGAAGCGGGGGGTTGGGGGGGGGGAAGAAATACAAACTAGCAGGTGATAGGTGAGACCAGGTGAGGGGGATATTGGCTGGATGGGGGAGGGGTGTCAAAGTAAGAAGCTGGATGGTGGTAGGTGGGAAAGGTAAAGGGTAAAGAAGAAGGAATCTGATAGAAGGACATGCGGCGGTGGGAGTGAGTCTGGGAGGGCACATAGTCAAAGAGTCAGAGAGCAATGGAGATCACAGAGGGGAGGTAGTGAGAGAGGGTCTCACTCAGCCCTTAGGACTTGTTGCTCTTGTGGTTAGGTATTGCCAGCACCAATGAAGATTAGAGAGCAGATGAGCGCGGTGGACAAAATCATTGGAACATCTAATCCTATAGACAACCAAGAGTATGATGCAGCTGTTGAGGAAAGACAGTGTCACTGAGTGGAAACGAGTTGACTTGCTGTTGAAGTAACACACATAAAATGCTGGAGGAACTCAGCAGAGCAGGCAGCATCCATGGAAAAAAAGTGCAGTCAGCCCAAAAGTCGACTGTACTTTTTTTCCATAGATGCTGCCTGGTCTGCTGAGTTCCTCCAGCATTTTGTGTGTGTTGCTCGGGTTTCCAGCATCTGCAGATTCTGTCTTGGTTGTGACTTGGTGTTGACACTTTTCTATGGGTAACACTGAGGTTAGGAACAGGGGCTTGAGAAGATGGCAGGCAGAAGGGAGAAGATCCACAATGGCCTGAGAATAATGGGTGTGGGAACAAGCATTGTGCACTCCAGTCAGACCTGACACCAGGTGGTCAAATCAGATGTCCACCACAGACCTTCATCTTTTACCCTTTGCAGTCATGGATAGATAGTGGTCCTTACCAGAGGTTGTGGCTGACAGAGCATAGACACAAGAGGTCCTGCAGATGCTGGGAATCTTAACCGACACACAAAATGCTTGAGGCTGCCTGACCTGCTGATATCCTCCAACATTTCGTTCGTGAGACAAATCAGTACATTTTCAATGAGAACTAGACTGCTGAAGATACAGGGAACTGATTTGAATTGTCTCTACACAAAAGCAAGGGATAACTTGAAAAGGCATGACCAGTAAGTAGAACAGCACTATCTTTCCCACACAAATAGCAACTGCATTAAAAGATGACCACTTTAAGTTGTAGGATCAGCAGTGCTGATATGACCCAAAAGTCTGAAAGTACATACCAGAAGGCTCAAGGAAAGCTTCTATCCCACTGTTATAAGACTATTAAATAGTCCTCTAGTATGATGAGATGAACTGTTGTCCCCACAATCTAGCTCAAGCTCATCAGGGCCTTGCACCTTATTGTCTACCTGCATTACACTTTCTCTATAATGGTAACACTTTATTCTGCATTCTGTTATTAATTACCTTGTTCTATCTCAATGCACTGTTGTTCTGTATGAACAGTATGCAAGACAAGTTTTTCACACCTTCTGCCCAGGTGCATCACAGCTTTGCATCACATCACAGTATGGCAACTGCTTTGCCTGAGACTGCAAGAAACTGCAAAGAGTTGTGGACACAACTCACCACATCAGAGAAACCAAAGATTCTTTCCCACACTTCACAGTGACTTGGTAAAGCGGCCGATGTAATTAGAAACTCCACCCACTCCAGACATTCTCCCTTCTCTGCCTACACACCCCCCCCACCATCATGCAGAAGATACAAAAACCTGAAAAGACGTACCACCAGGCTCAAGGCAGCTTCTGCCTTGCTGTTAAAAGACTATTGAATGGCCCCCTTATAAAACAAGATGGATTCTTGACCTCACAATCTACGTCGTCATGGGCCTTCACTTTAATATCTGCCTGCAATGAATTTTCTCTGTAGCTGTTACACTTCATTCTGCATTCTGTTATTGTTTTTCCTTATGACTCACTTGATGATGTAATCGAATGATCAGCATGGCTGGCATGCAAAACCAAGTTCTTCAACAGTTAGTCAACCACCAGTCTGGAACAGGCAGAGTCACGAAGCTGAAACACACCGTGTCTTCCTCTCCTGAGGTTTCATAATGGTTGGCAAACAGTTTTAAGGTGCATTACTGGCCCCCTTCTGAACTGGAGTGTGGGTCAGGATATCTAAATCCTACATAAAACCATAAGACCGTAATGTATAGGAATAGAATTAGGCCATTTGACCCATCAAGTCTGCTCCGCCATTTCATCATGGCTGATCGAATTTTCCTCTCAGCCCCAGTCTCCTGCCTTCTCCCCATATCCTGTCACGCCCTGACCAATCAAGAATCTATCAACCTCTGCCTTAAATATATATAAAGACTTGGCCTCCATTGCTGCCTGTGGCAAAGAATTCCACAGATTCACCACTCTCTGGCTAAAGAAATTCCTCCTCATCTCCATTCTAAAATCCCTGTATTCTGAGGCTGTGTCCTCTGGTCTTAGACTCCTGCACCGTAGGAAACATCCTCTCCACATCCACTCCATCAAGGCCTTTCACCATGCAGTAGGTTTCAATGAGGTCACCCCTCGAATTTCTGAATTCTAGTCTATCTAGTATATTGCATCAAATTCTAAAAATAAAAGGCACCTGCATTCTTAAGGAAATGTGCTATAAACTTAATAATCCTGTAATCCTTTCTGCAAAATATTGTTAATGTTAAACAATATTTTATTCTGCAATAACTTTAAAATTAACCATCCCCTCTCTCTTGATTATATCTTGAACGTCTCAGCAGCATATGCTCAAAAGTTTCTCGGTGATTACAACATTTTCACCAATGTACCATTTAACCCTGTGTTTACTCACCGCCTCCTCTGACAAGGCTTTGATGTATTTGCGCGCCATTTTTTTCTTCATGGTTTTGGAAATGGCCCGCATGGTTTTCCCAAGACCGCTGCCATTCTGCCCAGGCTTGGCGGGATTCTCCCCAGAGGCTTCCGAATCATGTACCTGTGCAGAGAGGCAAAAATGTCAGCGTCAGGGTCACTAACCAAGCAGCAAGAGGTGAGACTTAGTGATAGAAGTGGGAGATTTTAAAGCAGTCAGTTTTGTGACTTTCTGTTCATTTCCAGGTAGCAGGGCAGTAGAAGAGATACCGCTGTGAATTGTTAGCCAATAATTGATTGGTTAAATAGTTAACTGGCAGCAGCCAATAAAAAGACGTCAGGGTCAAGAGGAGTGGCCATTGTTGGAGTGGTCAGTGTTAGAGTGGGGGAAAGCTGAGGATTTTAGTCAAGTGGCTGCATCAGGAAAAGGAAGAAGAAGAGGCAGTGAGTGGAGGTTAAGGCGAGGTTCTGATACATTCTTTATCATTCTTTCTCATTGCCCAGTTAAAATTCTGTGATTGTAACATCTCTCTGTGATTGTAACATCCCATTCTGCATTCTGTTGACCTCCCTCGATGTACTGATATAATGAAATGATCTGTATGCACAGCACGAAAAACAAAGGATTTCACTGTCTTTGACAATCATAAATCGATTTAAAAATCCACTCTGTGATTTCCCCTCTGATGTAATGAGCAACAAAATGATTCATTCAGAAATGAAACACTATGGATGGGTTGGAAACAACCATTTTTATTTATTTTATTTAGAGATACGACACAGATCAGACCATTTCAGCCCATCGAGCCGCAATGCCCAGCAACCCAACTACATGACATCAGCCTAATCACAGGAAAATTTACAATGGTCAGTTACAAACACGAGGAAGTGTTTGGATGCTGGACATCCAAAGCACTACACGTTACTCTGGAGCAACTCAGCAGGCCGGGCGACATCGATGGAAAAGAGCGAACAGTTGTTGTTTCGGGCTGCAACCCCTCCTCAGGACTGAGACGAAAGGGGGAGATGCAGGTGGGGGGAAGGGGAAATAGGCTAGATGGAAGGTGATAGGTGAAGCCAGGTGGATGGGAAGGGTCAAGGGTTGGAGAAGAAAGAATCTGATAGCAGAGGAGAATGGACAATAAGGGGAACGAAAGGAGGAAGGGAATCGGGGGATGTTATAAACTGGTGAGAAGTAAAAGGTCAGAGTGAGGGATAGAGAAAAGGGGGCAGGGGGAATTTGCTATACTACTGATTGGGGTTCTGTTTGTCGGGGCAAGGCCGGAGTCATTGCCCACTGCTGTTGCACAGTCAATAACATCCACATAGAGAAAGGTGGATTCCTCCCTCAAGGAATGTCGATAAAGCAAGAGGGTTTTACAGGACCCCAGCAGATTTGAGGTCACTGTTACTAATAACCAGATTATTTAAATTAATATCAGATTATCAACTGAATTTAGTGTCAGGGAAATTGTCACAACTACCTCAGAGTACCAGTGAGGCTTCATAAGACCATATGATATAGGAGCAGGTTTCGGACATTTGGCCCATCAAATCTGATCCACCGTTCCATCATGGCTGATTATCCCACTCAACTCCATTTGCTTCCATTCTTCCCGTAACCTTTGACCCATTACTAATCAAGATCGTGTCAACCTCCACTATAAATATACCCAATGGCTTCCACTGCTGACTGTGGCAATGAATTCCACAGATTCACCACCCTCTGACTAGTTAAATTCCTCCCCATCTCAGTTCTAAAGAGATAGCCTTCTACCCTGAGTCTGTGCCCTCTGGTCCTGGACTCCCCCACCATAGAAAACATCCTCTCCACATCCTCTCTATCTAGGCCTTTCAATATTCAACAAGCTTCAGTTTGAGAACAGTTCGATTGGAAGTCTATGGGCCAAAGGCGGGCAGGTGGGACCAGCTTGCTGGCCGACAAGGTCACAATACACAACCTGAGTGGAAAGCCAGTTTCTAGGCTGTATGACTCCATGACTGGAATTTAGGAAATTGAGGGGTGACCTGATTGAGGTATTCAAGAACATGAGGGACTCAGAATGGGTGAAAGCACATTATTTTTCCCCATGGAATAGGTACCAGAAACAAGAGGGCAGAGGTTTAAGGTCAGAGAGGTTTAAGATTCATTATGTGCCATGTCGTATGATGTAGGCGATCATTGTCTTTCAATGACCATGGTTGTTCCTGGCAAAGTTTTCTACAGAAGTGGCTTGCCATTGCCTTCTTCTGGGCAGTGTTTTTACAATATGGGTAACCCTAGCCATTATTAATACTCTTCAGAGGTTGTCTGCCTAGTGTCAGTGGTCACATAACCAGGACTTGTGATCCACCTGCTCCCATGGCTTCGCACGACCCTGATCGGGGGCTAAACAGGTGCTACACTTTGCCCAAGGGTGACCTGCAGGCTAACGGGGAAAAGGAGCACATCACACCTCCTTTGGTAGAGACATAATGGAGGTATGCCACCCTAAGATCAGAGATAAGACGTTGAAAAGGGATCGCAGGGACAGCTTCTTCATGCAAACTGTTTTGCATATTTGGAACAAGTTCCAGAAATAGTGGTTGAGGCAGGCACAGTAGCGACGTTTAAAAGCCATCTAGATAAGGACATGGAGAGCAGAGGTTTAAAGGGGTATGGACAAATGGGACTACCTCGCTGGGCAACACAGTTGAGTTGGGCTGAAGGGCCTGTTTCAATGCTATATGATTCCATGAACTCTGTTGAACGGTGGCACCTCCAGTGATGCCCCACTGTCTTGGAGCTGCGCTCGAAAGGTCAGCCTGGATTTGCAATAGGTTACGATCTGTTTAGCCACAGCTCAGAGCATTGCTGACCAGATGTGTGACCATAAGATCGTAAATCATTGGAACAGGATTAGTCCATTCAGACCATCGAGTCTGCTCTGTCTTTCCATCATGGCTGACCTACTATCCCTCTCAATCCCATTCTCCTGCCTTTTCCCTGTAACCTTTGACGCCCTTACTAATCAAGAACCTATCAACCTCTGCTTTAAATATACACGATGACTTGGCCCCCACAACCGTCTGTGGCATTGAATTCCGCAGACTCACCACCCTCTGGTTAAAGAAATCCCTCCTTACCTCTGCTCTAAAAGGATACCCTTCTATCCTGAGGTTGTGTTCTCTGGTCCTAGTCTCCCCATCTACTGGAACTTTTATTGCATAGCACTCCACCGGAATCCTGTAACACTGTAACAATACTTCCCTATCTCTAAGCTCCCTTGTAATAAAAGCCAACGTGCCATCTGCCTTCCTAACCACTGCGGTGCTGCACGATGAAGAGAGCAGTGTGATAGCATAGTGGTTAGCATAATGCTTTACAGCACCAGCGATCGGTGCTCGAATGCCACCACTGCCCATAAGGAGTTGTGTGTTCTCCCCATGACTGCGTGGGTCTCCTTCGGGTGCTCCGGTTTCCTCCCACAGTGTTAGTGTTAGTGCATTGCAGGCATTCTGTATTGGTGTTGGAAGTGCGGCAACACTCGCGGTCTGCTCTCGGCACGTATTTGCACTGCGTCGGTCATTGATGCAAAAGACGCATCTCACGCATTGTACACTCAGTGGAAACTTTATTAGAGACACCTGTACTGAGACCCTTTGTTAGTCAGGGTCGACCATAAATGTTGCGTCCCAGCTGTCCACGTGATATTCAAGCCAGGGCAGTACGACACGGAGAGCAAGCTATTGCCCATGTATCAGGCTCCCCCCTCTCCACGCAGGAGATGAATCCAAAGGAATGGCAAAGACTGATACAGTTTAGCACCAGCAACGTTGCAGGAATTGCCAGTCAGCACTAAACTCAAGCAATGCACACAAAATGCTGAAGGAACTCAGCAGGCAAGGCAACATCTGTGGAAAAAAAGCACAGTCGACGTATCACGCTGAAACCCTTTGGCAAGAGGGTTTCTTCCTTCTGAGGGGTTTTGGCCCGAAACATCGACTGTACTTTTTCCATAGATGCTGCCTGGCCTGCTGAGTTCCTCCAGCATTTTGTGTGTGTTGCTCGTATTTCCAGCATCTGCAGATTTTCTCTTGTTTGTGAGATTAACTCAGTGTAGGGCCGCTTTTGGGACTCCAGCTTCAGATTTTGCCTCAGGTTTACTTCTGAAGCCTTCCCCATGCGTTGATATTGCTGCAAGGCAGTGGAGGTCTGAGATCGGAATTTTCCTTCTCCTAGATGAGCTGCCGATCACAGCTGACGAGCCCCATCTGCCTGGAGCAATTGGTTTTAAGGTGCCAGTAACTCATCTTTGTCCCTTCCCCTATCAGTAGAAATGGCTCCACTGGGATTAGTAGCTAAGCCACGTGTTAAGGCCAGGAGCTGGACTTGGTTTTCAGAGGCTATTTGAGATGCATGCCATTAGGAGCTTTTAATACATAGTAGGAGCTTATCCCCATTACCACTCCTGGCTACGGCAAACTTCAGGAACCAAACACCTGAAGACCTGCTTATTAATACAAATATTCAATCAGCCAATTATGTAACAGTACCTTTCCTTAATGTCAGGTGTGCTGCTGGCGTTTAGGACAGCAATGAAGATCCTCCATCTCTGTGTCTTCACACTGTTCCACACAGATAAGGAAGGATTCTTCATTGCTGTTTCTGTAACAATTTTTTAGACCTGGGCTGAACCCCTGAAACTGGAGGATCGGTGGACTCCACGTCCGGCCTCTACTATATGACCTGTTGGGCATAGGAGACCCTACCAAGAGCCAAAGCTCAAGCCCCTGACTCCAACCAACCTGGCTCTCTAGATCATTGAGGCACACAAGCCTCCAAACTCTACAACAAGGTTGTGGTCCTCTTGGAGGTATGTGGCAATTCCAACTCAATGCATAAAAGCATGCAGAGGTTCAGAACGAGGAAGAAATTTGCTCTAGGTGACGTTGATGGTGGAATAATCGTTGGTGTCAATGGGGAGGTTTGAGTAGCTCAGGGATAACTGTTCTCCCAGGATTTTCATGCACAACAGTCTCTAGAGTTTGCAGAGAATGGAGAGAGAAACAAAACAAGGGCCTCTGGTGAGCAGCAATTCTGTGGGCGAACTGGCCTTGTTAATGAGAAAGATGAGGAGAGAATGGCCAGGCGAGTTCAAGTTCAGGAAGGTGACAGTAACACAAAGAACCACGCGTTACAACAGTGGTGTGAAGAAGAGCACTTCTGAAAGTACATCACTTTGAACCTCGAAGTAGATGGGCTACAGCAGCGGCGGATCATGAACACACATCCAGCTGGGACAGGAAGTACTTAAAGTGGCCACTGAGTGCACATGTGACAAATAAAACTAATCTAATCTCAACAAAGAGATTCTGCAAATGGTGGAAATCCAGAGCAACACACAGAAAAGGTTGGAGAAGCTTAGCGGATCATAGTGTGAAACAGACAACTGATGTTTCAGGTCAAGTCCTGACGAAGGGTCACGGGCTGAAACATCGGCTCTCCATAGACGCTGCAGTTCCTCCTGCATTTTCTGTGCACTAGTCTGATCTCATCCAGTTTGCAGCTGCACCTCCTGTACATCTCCAGCAGGTGGCGCTCCCAGCACAGTGCGGCTGAGTGTCCCCACCCACTCACCTCAGACCTACAGGATTACATTTAATTCCCGGTTCCATCCTTCCCAAAGGGTTGGTTGGGGTGGGGGTTCTTCAAGAACAATAAAATACTGCCTCTTAGTGAGTTCTATTCTTTCTCGAGTGAGATCAACATTGGAGGAACAGCAGGTCACAAATAGACCCTTCATCTGGACTTGACCCAAAACCAGCAACAGTCCACTTCCATATCCGGGTGCTGGCAAGCCTGCTGAGGTCCTCCAGCAGCTTATGTGTGTGCTACTCCAGAGTTCCAATGTCTGCAGTTCATATTCTGACCTGACATTTCCAGAGCTGACGGATAGTGGAGCAGAGCTTCCTCAAAATGCCAGAGACCCTCTGGTTCTACCTACCTCTCCCTCATCCTCGCAGGCTGCCCTCATCACTTCCTTAGGTCGCGTTGGTGGTTAAGGCAAACGATGCATTTCACACTGTGTTTCAATGTGATAAATGAATCTGAATACTCTGGAAAGTCTCGGTTTACCCCATCTCTCCTCACCCAAACCAGGTGAGGGAATCCAAGATGCACTCCCTCCATGACAACTATGTCTTTTCTAAGGAAGGGAAGTCAGAACTGTTCCTAACACTCTGTACACAAACAAGAGAAAATCTGCCGATGCTGGAAATCCAAGCAACACACACAAAATGCTGGAGGAACTCAGCAGGCCAGGCAGCATCTATGGAAAAGAGTACAGTCGACGTTTCAGGCCGAGACCCTTCAACAGGACGGGAGAAAAAGTAGATGAGGAGTAGATGCGGTCCAAACAGTCTCACCACGCCACTATATAATTCTGCTTTACTCCCATAGTCAAAACCTCTTGTTATAAGGCCATGAGACCAGAGGGTATAGGGTCAGTATTAAGCCATTCAGTCCATTGAGTCTGCTCTGCTATTCAATCATGGCTGATTTATTTTTACTCAACCCCATTCTCCCACCTTCTCATTGCAACTCTTAATTCCCATAACAATCAAGAACATATCAATCTCTACCTTAATAATGGTAATAACTTATTAAGAGAGCACTTTTCATACAGGCAGTAGGATACTGTGCAAACATGAAAATAAAATAAAATATAAAAATAAACATGAAAATAAAAGACTAAAAGATGCTAGTTAAAGGCAAGGTTAAATAAACATGTTTTGCGATGGATTTTAAAAGCATCAACTTATTCTGCATCCCTTATAGTTTTAGGTATTGAGTTCCAGACTTTATGGGACATAGTTCAAAAAATCTGGGCTGACAATATTATCTTATCTTTTGAGGGAGATTGTTTAAATTTAAAAGACTGGCAGAAGAAGACCCGAGCGCTCAAGCGGGATTATAAAATGAAAACGATTCTGTGGTTACTCAATAATATGTGAATTAATTGGCTTTCACAGCCTTTCTGTGGTAACTAATTCCCCCTGGCTGAAGAAATTTCTCCTCTGCTCAGTTCAATACATTGAGGTGCAATGTGGCAGGTGTGAAAGGTGAAGGGTTGGTGAAGGAGACTGTCCATGTCCTTCTGCCTCTGACGTTGCAGACAGCTCATTCCACCAGCACTACGAGATCGTAGCCCAACATCGAGGGGACTTA
Organism: Mobula hypostoma; assembly: GCF_963921235.1. Taxonomy (NCBI): domain Eukaryota; kingdom Metazoa; phylum Chordata; class Chondrichthyes; order Myliobatiformes; family Myliobatidae; genus Mobula; species Mobula hypostoma. The sequence goes on along the minus strand of NC_086102.1, from coordinate 9,585,522 downwards.
CACTGTCCTCAGCTTTGTCCTCTGGTTTGGCCACGTGTCCATGGTGTCTAAACCGGTCAAAACTCCCAAAGCTGCTGGCACGCTGTAAGATAAGAGGAGATGAGATAGTAACACGTAGAACATCAGAGAACATACCTGGAATATACACTTGTTGGGAATATAACATTCTCAATGAACAGATTAAAAAATTGAGACTGTGGATGCTGGAATCAGGAGCAACACACAAGATACCGGAAGAACTCAGCAGGTCAGGCAGCATATAATAAATCAGCAATAGTGAGCAGACTCGATGGGCTGAATGGCCTAATTCTGCTCCTATGTTTTATGGTCCTGCACAGTATAGATCTTATATTTACTCAAGGTATGAAGTGGAAAATAGTCAAAGAAAACTCCGGCATAGGTGAACCTCAAACAAAAAGCAGATGCCAGCCAGAAATCTCGAAGAACACACTCTGGCAGCATCTAAGTTAGAGAGGGAGAAAAGTTAATCAGCCATGATAGGATAGTGAGAGACACTTGATGGGCTGAATGGCCTAATTCCGCTCCTATGCCTTTAGGTCTCATGGTCTTGTGGTCTCATTTTTTGTTGCTGCGGGGCAAAATGGTGAGATGTTGACTCATCTCCTCTTATTTTACAGCGTGCCAGAGAACCCAGCTGGACTGTATATTTACAGAGAGTGAATCGGGACACTCTCAGAGATGAAAGCTGAAAATCTGTGAGAGGAAATGGACAAACGTGCTTGCAGCCAACAAAGCTGATAAAATCGTTCTGAAAGACCAAAGCTGCAATATACACTCTCAGAAAACAAACTGAAATACACATTAAGGTATCAAAACATTCATCTTTTCTCTCTGAGAACAAAGCTGGAGCTCTCAGAAGACGAGGCAGGGATCGATATCGTCAGAGACAAACACGGTCTGAGATCAGATCTGAAATGTTAACACTCAACAGATAAAACTGGATATATTTTTCCAGAGAAACTTAGTTATCAATGGACTCCCCATGCATGGGTAAGTTTTATGCAACATACACGAAATACTGGAGAATCTCAGCAAATTGGGCAACATCTACAGCACTATCTATAAACAGTCTTTTGGGACAAACCCTTCATTATTTTGTGTGCAGTGCTCAGGATGCTCACCATCTGCAGAAACTCTTGTCTCCCAAGTTTTATCTTGTTTCCCAAACCATTCTTCCACAGGGCAAAAATTTCTTCCAACTTCCACTCAAAGATGTTGCCCCCCCGAAATGGATTAGCTATTTTTTAAATTTTTACTGATCAGCCCCTCCTGCATCCTTGACACCCCCATGAAGATAATGTGAGATCAGAAAAATGGCAAAGCAAATGAAATATCTTCTTTTCTTCTCAGCGAGGTGCAAACAGGAAGCATCTTTGGACCCTACCAAGGCCCTCTGATTCGATGTTCTGAGGGTGAAGCTTTAGACTGTACACTCTTGTTTTGTCTGGTGAGTTTGAAATGATAGCATTGTGAAGCAGCTAGCCCCCACATCCCTCAAACAATATTCTAAAGTGAAGTATCTGATTAGCGGGGAATGAGGGAGTTTCCTATAGTGGGTGGTTCTAGGACCAGAGGGCACAACCTCAGAATAGAAAGTCGTTGCTTCGGAACAGAGATGAGGAGGAATTCCTTTATCCAGAGAGTGGTGAATCTGTAGGATTTATTGTCACAAAAGGCTTGGTATATTTAAAGTGGAGGTTGATAGGTTCTTGATTAGTAAGGGCGTCACAGATTACAGGGAGAAGGCAGGAGAATGGGGTTGAGAGGGGTGGTAAATCAGCCGTGATAGAACGGTAAGCAGACTCAATGGGCTGAATGACCTCATTCAGACAGTGGTGAATCTGTGGAATTCATTCCTACATACGGATGCGGAGGCCAAGACATTGGGTGTATTTAAAGCAGAGGTTGATGGGTTCTTGATTAGTTAGGGAGTCAAAGGTTATGGAGAGAAGACAGAAGAAAGGGGTTGAGAGGAATAATAAATCAGACTTCATGGAATGTCAGAGCAGACTTGATGGGCCAAATAGCTTCATTCTTATGGTTATACTGAAACATTGTCATTTTGAGACATGTCATGCAAACAGTGAAAATGTAAACAAACAACGCACAGAACATGAACCGCAGAGTCCCCAAAAGACAGGCCACAGCCATGGAGCTGGTTCAGTGCTGCGGAGAGTGAAGCTGGCCCAGGAGCTCAGTGGCTGCAGGCCACAGCCACAGAGCCAGTTCAGCACTGAGCCAGATGCTGATGGCTGCAGAGTCAGTCAACCGCGCAAATACAGGTACTGTACAACGAAAAGCTTACTTGCAGTAACATCACAGCTACTCTAGCTCAGACGTTTCCGCACAAAACCTAAACTATACAAAAATTGTACAAGTCAGAGAGAGAAACAAATGACTGTACAGGGAAAGAAGCCCTCGGGTATCACCGTTAGCGAATTGCTTTACACTGCCAGTAGTCAGGGCTCAGTTCCTGTCACTGCCTGCAAGGAGCTTTTACTTTCTGTCATGTGACCACAACAGTTTCCCCTGAGCACTCCAGTTTCCTCCCACATTCCAAAGTTAGTAAGTTCTGAGCTTGCTATTTAGGTGAGACGGGAACTAGAGGCCATTGGTTAAGGATGGAAAGTTAAATATTGAGGGGGACGTGTGGGACAATTTCTTCACTCAGAGAGTGGTGACAGTGTTCAATGAGCTGACAGTGGAACCAGTGGATGTGAATTTGATAGTGACACGTAAGAGAAGTTTGTATAAGTACATGGTTGGGAAGGGTATGGAGTGCTACTGTCCAGATATTCCATACACACAATCCCAGGGCAGGGACAGTTAGATACAGAGTGAAGCTCCCTCTACACTGTCCCATCACACACTCCCAGGGCAGGGACAGTTAGATACAGAGTGAAGCTCCCTCTACACTGTCCCATCACACACTCCCAGGGCAGGGACAGTTAGATACAGAGTGAAGCTCCCTCTACACTGTCCCATCACACACTCCCAGGGCAGGGACAGTTAGACACAGAGTGAAGCTCCCTCTACACTGTCCCATCACACACTCCCAGGGCAGGGACAGTTAGACACAGAGTGAAGCTCCCTCTACACTGTCCCATCACACACTCCCAGGGCAGGGACAGTTAGACACAGAGTGAAGCTCCCTCTACACTGTCCCATCACACACTCCCAGGGCAGGGACAGTTAGACACAGAGTGAAGCTCCCTCTACACTGTCCCATCACACACTCCCAGGGCAGGGACAGTTAGATAAAGAGTGAAGCTCCCTCTACACTGTCCCACCACACACTCCCAGGGCAGGGACAGTTAGATACAGAGTGAAGCTCCCTCTACACTGTCCCATCACACACTCCCAGGGCAGGGACAGTTAGATACAGAGTGAAGCTCCCTCTACACTGTCCCATCACACACTCCCAGGACAGGGACAGTTAGATACAGAGTGAACTTCCTTTACACTGTCCCATCAGACACTCCTCATAGTGGGGGAAGGATCAGTGTAGGTTAGATACAAAAAGACACTTCCTCTTTATCACACATCAGTCACTTCTAGGGTAGGAACAGCAAGGGATTGACACAGAGTAAGGCTCTCTCTAAACCTTCCTATCAAACATTCCATGGACAGAGATATAATTGTTCTGATTCTAAAGCACTAAATGGAAAAATATTTAAGTGGGGTGTTATAACAACCTAGAAGAAAATGTCAGTGTGCATATATTGGCAACTATAGGCTATTTCTCCACTGAAAGAGTTTTATTTGGTGCTTGTGCTTCATGAGAGGTTTATGGTGTGAATTAGTCTGAAAAGGAGCTCATCACAGAAGAGCAAGGTGTTAGTTCCTGTAAGAAAACAGAGAGAGAGAGGGAGGGAGAGAGAGAGAGAGAGGGAGAGAGAGGGAGAGAGGGAGAGAGGGAGAGAGAGAGAGAGGGAGAGAGAATGAGAATGGATGAGAATATAGTTCAATACTCAGGTTCATGTCTAGGATATCCAGGACATCCTTCAGTGTTTTATGTTGGCAACTGTAAGTTGAGTGTGGTGTATAGATAGGGTCAATGCACACAGGGCTGGGGAAACAGGAAATGGAGGTCACATATTTAAGTCGGTGAGGAGGTGTACTGGTGCGAGATAGGTTGGCTAGTTGAGTGGTGTCATAACAACAATCTTACACTCAGCATCTGCAAAACTAAGGAGTTGATGGTGGACTTTGGGGAGGGGAAGAAAGGAGACGATTGAGAGGTCAGCAGTGAAAAGGGTGAGCAACTTCGAGTTCTTGGTGTCAGCATCTCTGAAGAGATGAAGAGAGAATACAGGGAGGTAGGAAGGAAGCTGAAAGACAGGACCTCAAGGGTAGCAATCTCTAGCAACACACTGGAGGAACTCAGCATGTCGGGCAGCATCCGTGGAAACAAACAGGCAACGTTTCTGGCCGGGACTCTTTGTCAGGACTGAAGAGGGAAGGGGCAGAGGCCCTATAAAGAAGGTGGGTGGAGGGTGGGAAGGAGAAGGCTGGTAGGTTCCAGGTGAAAAACCAGTAAGGGGAAAGATAAAGGGGTGGGGGGGGGGAGCAGGGAGGGGGATAGGCAGGAAAAGTGAAGAAGGAATAGGGGAAAACACAGTGGATAGTAGAAGGAGGCGGAACCATTAGGGAGGTGATAGGCAGCTGGGGGAGGGGACAGAGTGAAACTGGGATGGGGGAAGGGAGACGGAGGGAATTACCGGAAGTTGGAGAATTCAATGTTCATGACAATCTCTAGGTTGTTGTTTGTGCTCTACACCAGTGAGGGTAAGAATAGGATAACATGGCAGATGAATTATGAAGTTATGAAAGGGATAAATAAGATAGAGGCAGGAAAGTTGTTTCCACTGGTAGAACTAGAACTTGGGGACATAGCCTCAAGATTCGGGGGAGTAGATTTAGGATGGAGATGAGGATGAACTGCTTTTCCCAGAGAGTGGTGAATCTGTGGAATTCTCTGCCCAATGAAGCAGTGAAGGCTACCTCAGTAAATATATTTAAGACAAAGTTGGATAGATTTTTGCATTGTACGGGAATTAAGGGTTATGGGGAAAAGACAGGTAGGTGGAGACAAGTCCATGGCCAGATCAGCCATGATATTATTGAATGGCAGACAGGCTCAATGGGCCAGGTAGCCGACTCCTGCTCCTATTTCTTTTGTACTTATATTCATATGAATGTGTGGTTGAAGTAAACAGCATCCATCGTTAAGGATCCCTACCACCTCCTCTCATTACTGCCATCAGGCAGGAGGGACAGGAGCCTGAAGGCCCATACTCAATGTTTTAAGAACAGTTTCTTCCCCACTGCTGTCAGATATCTGGATGGTCCATGAAACCATGAACACTACCTCATTATTCTATTTTTATGAAGTATTTGTTTATTTTTGTGATTTTATATCCTTACACTGTACGGTTGCAATAAAAAAAAACACAATTCATCTCATATAAGTCAGTGATAATAGATCTGATTGATTCTGAGTTTCCAGCATCTGCAGTCTCCTGTCTCTGCCATCAAAGGCACCAGTTCAGCAAACTTTCTTTGCAATCTCTCCATGGTAAGAAGATCCTTACACAGATAATGAGAAATTGCACACCAAACTCCTGGTGCTGTCTGATCAACAGCGGCAGCAGCAGAATGTCTTTGCTCCTGTACTCAGACCCTCCTGCAATGAAAGTCATCTTAATCCCTAACCGCTCACTGGAACTAAAAGCTTCCTTTCAGAGTTACAAGGACATCTAGGTGTTGTTACACCTCTCCACTCTTCTTCAATAGTTTCGAAGATGTTGCACTTGTACAAGATGCTGGTGAGGCCGTATTTGCACTGTCATGTTCAGTTTTGGTCTCCCTGCTGGAAAGCTGTCATTAAGCTGGAAAGAGTGCAGAGGAGATTTACCAGGAGGTAACCGGGACTCATGGAACTGAGTTATGGAGACAGGTTGACCAGGCGGGGACTTTATTGATTGGAGTGTAGGAAAATGAGTGGTGAATTTATAAAAGTGCATTGAATCATGAGGGGGCAGAGACAGACAGAATGTGCTCAGTCTTCTTCTCAGAGTTAGGAAACCAAGAGTAGAGGGCATAGGACTATGGGTCAGCCAGCATCTATGGAGGATATGTATGGTCAACTCTTCAGGCTGGAGCCCTTCGCCTGGACACCTAGATATTGCACCTAGTTCATTATCCAAACCATTGTGCCCTGTTCCCTACATCACTCCATAATCACTGCCTGCAACATGGATAAAATCCCATTTGCTGCGACTCTTGATGCCCGTCTGTTAATCGTTTCAAACATAGAACATTGAACATTACAGCTCAGTACAGCCCCTTCGGGCCATGATGTTGTATTGACCTTTTAACCTACTCTGAGCTCAATATTACTCTTTCCTCCTCATAGCTCTCCAGTTACCTTTCATCCATGTGCCAATCTCAGAGTTCTTTAAATATCCCTGATGTATCTACCTCTACTACCACCCCGGCAGGATGTTACCAATCTGTATATAACAACTTACCTCTGATGTCCCCCCCCACACTTTCCTCCAACCACCCTAAAAATTATGATCACTTGTATTAGGCATTTGCGCCTGGGAAAATGTCTCTGGCTACACAGTCAATTTATGGTTCCAAAGAGAAAAGGAATAGCTCGCTCAACCTGTCTTTATAAAACATGCTCTCTAATCCAGGCAGCACGCTGGTAAATCTCCTCTGCGCCCTCTGTAAAGCATCCATATCCCTCCTCCAGTATGATGAGCACAATATTCCGAGTGTAGTCTAACTGGGAGCAGCGACATTGTCTTGTAACTCTTGAGCTCAATCCCCCAACGTCAGCATGTTTGTCATAATCCAATGCTCTTTAGCTTTGCATATTAATTCATTGAGATACAGTACAGAGCAGGTCCTTCCAGAACTTTGAGCGACACCACACAGAAACCCATGTGTTCAACCCTAGCCTAATCACAGGACAATTTACAATGACCAATTAATCTACTAACCGGTCGGTCTTTGGACTGGAAGGAAGCTGGAGCACCTGGAGAAACCCCACGCGTTCCACAGGAGCTCATACATACAGACGACATTGGAATTGAACTCCAAACTCTGATGCCCTGAGCTGTAATACCGTCATGCTAACCACTACACTGCGGTGAACCCCTGACACATGGGTTATGTAGAACACATCTAAGTCCAAACACAGTACATCTATTGCTTCTCCTCTATTTGCTTATCATAGCCTCAAGAAGTTTGAATGTGGTTTCTGGAGACACAAAATACAAGCTGAGGCTGGTTGCAGCTTGGAGGAGCAGCAGCATTTCATATTCCACCAGGGCAGTCTTTAACCTGATGGCATGTATAGCAGTTTCTCTAGTTTGCGGTATATGCTCACTTTTATCCCCTTTTTTTCCCTTATCCTATCAACCTCCCATTACCTCATTTCTTTTCCCTCCCTCCTCTTTTGATTTGTCTATCATTCACGTTTCCCATCCTTTGGTTCACTTCTCACTTCCTTCCCTTTATCGCAAGGTCTACTGTCCTCTCCTATCAGATTCCACCTTTTCAGCCCTTTGTCACCTCCACCAATCGCCTGCCAGCTCCTTACATCGTTCTCAATCTCCTCCTTCCCCCACCTGCCTGTCACCCCTGTTCCCTGGATCCGCCTGTCACCCACCAGCACTTGTCCAACCTCTTCCCTCCGCCATTTTATACTGGTCATCTTCTCTCAGTCCTTTCAGTCCTGATGAAGGGTTAACAAGATCAGGCAGCGGTTAGCTCAAATTTATCATAGATAGGGGCATTGGAGTTTGGAGTTCAATTCCAGCACTGTCTGAAAGGAATTTTCTATGTTCCCCCTGTGATTGCTTGGGTTTGCTCCCGGTACTTTAGTTACCTCTCACAGCCTGAAGGCGTACCGGTTAGTAGGTTAATTGGTCATTATAAATTGTCCTGGGATTAGGTTGGGATTAAAATAGGTAGGATGTTGACAGTGTGGCTCGTTGAGCCGGGAGCGGCTTGTTCCATGTTGTATTTCTAAATAAATAAATATAATAAATATATTTAAGCATGATTTTCCTTCAAAAAACCCATGTTGATTTCCTCATTAAAACTTTCTATTATTATGCCTCTATTATTTAATAATAGCCTGTGGTATTTACCCTACCAGTAATGTTAGAATAATATCATTGGTTACTTTTATTTTTATTTTTGATGAGCAATCTCAGTTTAGCACACTTCCAGTAAACGAATTGCTTTAAATTCATAAAGCTTTTCTTTATCTGTCCTGTTTTAAGAGCATAAAACCATAAGACATAGGAGCAGTAATAGGCCATTTGGCCCATCAAGTCTGCTCCACCATTCCATCACAGCTGATTTATTATCCCCCTCAACCCCATTTTCCTGCCTTCATAAGAGATATAGGAGCAGAAGTAGGCCATTCAGCCCATTGAGTCTGCTCCGCCATTCAATCATGGGCTGATCCAATTCTTCCAGTCATCCCCATTCCCCTACCTTCTCCCCATATCCTTTGATGCCCTGGCTAATCAAGAACCTGTCTATCTCTGCCTTAAATACAGCCAATGACTCGGCCTCCACAGCCACTCGTGGCAACGAATTTCACAGATGTACCACCCTCTGACTAAAGTAATTTCTCCATATCTCTGTTCTAAATGATCATCCTTTAATCCTGAAGTCATGCCCTCTGGTCCTGGACTCCCCTACCATGGGAAATAACTTTGCCATATCTAATCTGTTCAGGCCTTTTAACATTCATAGGACCATAAAGAGGAAAGAGAAGGATTTTCGATCAAAAAGCACTTCATCTCTGGTGTTGTCTCGACATTGCTCACGTTGTCCCAGCAGAGAGATTGCTGGTCATTCACCATGCACGACAGCGAAGGTACAAACATCCCACTTGTAAAACTGTCCCAGCAGAGTTAGTGAGGGAACTCTATACCAGCGCTGCCCCGTCAGCCAGTGCAGACATCCCACTCTCAACACTACTTCAGCAGAGAGTGAGTTCCGCTCCCTGTAGGGTCCCTACAGAAGTGCAAGTATCCCACTCCAGACAGAGAGTGTATGCAGACAATATATTCCAAGAGAGAGAGAGAGAGGGAGAGAGAGAGAGAGAAAACAGATATCATACTCCCAGAGGGAAAGAAAAGAGTACAGACATCATCTTCCCAAAGAGAGTACTACAAAGATCAGAATCCTAGCACTTCCCCAGCTGCACCCAGCATTGGGCCTGAATCTGTAAAACTCTCCCTTCCTCCCAAACATGGAATCTAAGGTCAAACAGAAAGTTCTGTAAATGCTATTGCACAAGTTTTGCTTCGAAGTAAAATTAGGAAAGCAGAACTGCCGGGTGATGCTGCAATGGCTTTTTAATTGTGCTATGTCCTCTGGTTTGGTGGGGAGGAAATGCTTTAAATAGAAGCCAAAGCTCTGAGAAAACACTGTACTGATTGACTTGTCCATCTGTGGGGTCTGGATAACAGTGAAGTGTATTGCTGTATGTTAACACTTCAAGATTCAAGATTGTGTAATGTCATTTCCAGTACACAGGTGTAAAGGAGAATTAAATAATTGTTACTCTGAATCTGATACGGCACAAGATAAGGAACACAATAATTGAAAAACCACAATACATACAGTACTGTGCAAACACGGAGGGGTGGGTTCATAGGTGGAGGTGTTGGTCAGCCTTACTGCTGGGGACAAGTCACTGTTTTACAGTCTGGTGTTCTTGCCGTGGATGCTATGTCACAACACATCGGTAAACATATCAGTGAGATATCTCGTTCATTGCCCAGAACAGAAATTTTAAATTTTATTTTATTACAATGCTAATACAGAAACTTATGGATTACTGTCCACTTAGATAGTTTTTTCCCCTATGTTTAGCGATCTGCAATATGTGAGACACACTCTTCTCTAATTACCAGAAAAATATCTCCCTCAAATTAGCCCTAGGAAAAAGCTGAACATTGAACATTGTATTTTCAAAGAACGAGTATGTTACCATATACTACTTTGAGGTTCATTTTCTTGCAGGCATTTACAGGTAAACAAAAGAAATACAATAGAATTTTATAAAAAAAAAGATAAGTAAACAGATAATGACTGACAAAAACAAATGTGCAAAACAAGACAAACTGAGTGTATACAGGTAATACAGAGACTATGAGTTGTAAAGAGTCCTTGAATGGTCCACTATATGAGACATGGAAACAGATACGGAGCTCCCTCATACTGTAAGGAAATGCCATCCTGTCGGTACGTATTCATCCACATAAAACCAGTTCCCCGCCGGGAAAGAAGCTAGCACCTCTCCTACCTCAGACGTTCTCTCTTCTTTCCCTTCCCATTGGGCAGAAGATGCAAAAGCCCGAAAGAATGTATCACCAGCCTCAAGGACAGCTTCAATCCCACTGTTGTAAGACTATTGAACGGTTCCCAGGCACAACGAGATGACCCTTGCACCTTGTCGTCTGCTGCACTGCACTTTCTCTGTAACACTTTTCTTTCAGTGTTTTACCTTGTACGACCTCAATGCACTGATGTAATGAAGTGATCTTATGGATGGTATGCAAAATAAAGATTTTCACAGTTCCTCGCTACACATGACAACGATAAACCAATTTACCAACTTAATATTTCAATAAGACCACTTGTTACATACACCTGTTAGGGTGCATTCTCCAGATACCTTATACGGTAACCGTAGCCTTCAGCCAGGATTAGATGTCTTCAAGTGGTTCCTAACCTTCACCGAGTGTTTCGACCCTTAACCACGACACTCTCCAGTTGGTGGGCCGGCAGTGGTGGCCAAATCACTGCCCGTCTGCTCCTGGCTTCCAGCTCCCCTCCTCTCGCCTACTCCAAATCCAACAAGAGGCTCGTTCTGCCTCTTCCTCCATCCTACAAGCTGCTTGTTTTTTGCTCCTAAGGCCCAGATCTGACAACAACCGCCATGCTGATTTGGCTGGGAAACCTCTGCAGCCGATCTCCACAGGGAACAACCATGCCTGCCATCCCTTGTCTTTAAACTCCTGCACTAAGAGCTGGTACTTCAAGGCCTTTCTCTCGTGGGCCTCTTCCCATCCCTCCTCCCACGGCACAGTCAGCTCAACCAGAATTATTTTTCTGTCTTTAGTTGACAGATATAGAAACCGAATTAGGTCATTTAGCCCATCAAGTCTGCTTCGCTACTTCATCATGGCTTACCATTTTCGCTCTCAGTCCCAATCTCCTGCCTTCTTCCCGTAACCTTTCATGCCCTGACTAATCAAGAATCTATCAATCTCTGCCTTAAGTATACCTAAAGACTTCGCCCCCACATCTGCCTGTGGCAATGAATTCCACATTTGCTATTGTCAGTCATTATCTGTTTATGTATAGTTTTTTTTAAATAAAATTCCACAGATTCACCACTCTCTAGCTAAAGAACTTCCTTCTTATCCCATTCTTAAAGGATGCCCTTCTATTCTGAGGCCGTGTCCTCTGATCTTAGACTCTCCCACCACAGGAAACATCCTCTCCACATCCACTCTATCAAGCCTTTCACCATTCGATAGGTTTCAATGAGCTCACCCATCATTCTTCTGAATTCCAGCGAGTACAGGCCCACACGCTACTCATATGACAAGCTTTTCAATCGCTTCTCAATTTCTTCTCTCAGGTGGACAGAAAAGCTCCCATAAGGGATTGCAAAGAGAAGCTAGAGATTCTCCCCAGGATACCAGGTCAATGTTTACCCATCAGCCATAAAAGTTCAAAGTACTACCTCGAGATTCAACTTCTAGCAGGCATTTACAAGAAAAATAGGAATACAGTAGAATTTTACAAAGAACTATATATAAACCGACAAACACCGATGTGCAGGAGAAGCCATTCTGTGCGCACAGAAATCACACTGAAAACATGAACTGTAACCAAAATCTGTTATGCAAACACTGGGAATTCTGCAGATGCTGGAAATTCAAGCAACACACATCAAAGTATCTGGTGAACGCAGCAGGCCAGGCAGCATCTCTAGGAAGAGGTACAGGTGACGTTTCAGGCCGAGACCCTTCGTCAGGACTAACTGAAGGAAGAGTGAGTAAGGGATTTGAAAGTTGAAGGGGGAGGGGGAGATCCAAAATGATAGGAGAAGACAGGAGGGGGAGGGATGGAGCCAAGAGCTGGACAGGTGATTGGCAAAAGGGATATGAAAGGATCATGGGACAGGAGGCCCAGGGAGAAGGAAAAGGGGGAGGGGGGAAAACCCAGAGGATGGGCAAGGGGTATAGCGAGAGGGACAGAGGGAGAAAAAGGAGAGTGAGAGAAAGAATGTGTGTATATAAATAAATAACGGATGGGGTACGAGGGGGAGGTGGGGCATTAGCGGAAGTTAGAGAAGTCGATGTTCATGCCATCAGGTTGGAGGCTACCCAGACAGAATATAAGGTGATGTTCCTCCAACCTGAGTGTGGCTTCATCTTTACAGTAGAGGAGTTCATGCCATCAGGTTGGAGGCTACCCAGACGGAATATAAGGTGTTTCCATGCCATCAGAAATCTGTTAATCAGGTTTTACCACTTTGCTGTATGTGGCTTGTAATGTAAGTTGGCCGATGTCCCTAGAATCTGATGACACTTTACTGGAAGTCAATTGAGTCATTCTGAAGCTATGAGGCAATGTCTTTTTTATTCTCTGTGGTCAGAGAGTGGGCTGGTTTAGAATGGTAGTGGCATGCAATACAGAGAAAGACCTGTCTGCCCGTTGGCCAAAGAGGACCCATTTTTACACCAATCCTACCCAAAACCAGAGTGGCACTGTGGCACAGCAGTTAGCATAATGCTTTAGACTAGCAGCGATTGGACGACTGGGGTCAATTGCTACTGCTATCTCTAAAGCGTTTAAACATTCGCCATTTCCTCCTGCATTCCAAAGATACACAGGTTAGGATTAGTTAGTCAGGGTATGCAAGTATTCTTGAGGTGCACCCGTACTGATTGTCAGTGAGGAGGAGGTGCTACTTCCCATTGGTGCTAATACCTGATGAGGAAATCAAGGACCCAGCTTTGAATCTTACTGATTAGTATTGAGGGGATGATGCTGTTGAGTGCTGAACTTTCAATAATCAATGAAACTGCTGCCTGGTATATGCATTCCTGTTGTCTAGATGCTCCAAAGCCGAGGAGAGAGTAAGTGACATTGCATCTGCTGGAGACCTATAGTCGTGGAAGGCAAATTGTAGCGGGTCTAGGTCCTTGCTCAGACAGTAGTTAACTCTAGCCATGACCAACCTCTTCAAAGCATTTCATCACAGTACTGTAGGTGTGAGCGCTACCATACAATAGTCATTTGGGCAGCTTACTTTCTTCTTGAGTACCAGCATGATTGATAACCTTCTGAAGTAGATGAAAACATCTGAATGCAGCAGTCCTTGAATATGTCCTTGAAAACTCCAGTCAGTTGATCGGCGCAGCTTTTCAGCACCTTCCCAAGTACAATACTGTGCTTTTACTTTTAAGTCTTAGATATATGCGAGGGTGATTGATAAGTTTGTGGCCTAAGGTAGAAGGAGATTGAGTTATACAGCTCTCATTACATGCACGTGCAGTTCAACTCTTTGACTGAAAATGCAGAAAGTTTGAAGTTAATAAGTCATCTCCTTCTACTTTAGGCCATGAACTTATGAATCACCCCTCGTATATACATAGAAGACTTTTGCACTGTACTGTAGTAATTTTATGTAATACACTGCACTGCTGCCACAAAAAAAAAATCAAATTACATGACATATGTGAGTGATGATAAACCTAATTCTGACATGGGTCTCTATTGTGGACTGTAGAGTGGGATGGGGGCAGGGAGAGAGTAGGAAGCGGGAAGCACCAGAGACACATTCTGCAATGACCAATAAACCCATTGTTTGAAATCAAATGACCTTGGCTGGTGTCTCAGGGCTGGGTGTGTCTGCATCCTTGCCCGCCCCTGCCCGGGCACTCCTTCTCTGCAACCCGTCCCACACCCCTCCCATTCTCCTTTGTACCCGCCAGATTTACATACTCACTCTTCGCTCCACTTCGACAAGGGACAGGTTACACCTGAATCGGAGAGGATCCAGGTGGGTTGGCTAGAGATGTTCAGGAGGGTTCAAACTAACATGGCAGGGGGATGGCAGCCAGAATGGTAGTGCTGAAGATGAGGTTGCTGGTTTACAAACAGATACAAAGTGTAGTGAGGAAAGGCATAATTACAGTGAACAGGATGAGTTTCATGTAAAAGGCAGACAAAATTGAAAAAGGTGAAAACAGGACTGAAGGTGTTATATCTGAATGCGCACAGTATACAGAATGAGGTAGATGAACTTGTAGCACAGTTATAGATTGGCAGGTATGATGTTGTAGGCATCACTGAATCATAGCTGAAAGAAGATTATACCTGGGAGCTTAGTGTCCAAGGATACACATTTGTATCAAGGGGACAGACAGGAAGGCAGAGGGGGCGGCGTTGTTCTGTTAGTAAAAAATGAAATCAAATCATTAGAAAGAGGTGACATGGGGTCGGAAGGTGTTGACTCATTAAGGAACGGAGCTGCAAAGTAAAAAGATCCTGATGGGAGTTGCGTATAGACCACCAAACACTAGTAAGGCTGTGGCCTACAAACTACAATGGGAGATAGAAAAGCACGCCAAAATTTCCCCCGGGATCAATAAAATATTTCTATCTATCTATCTATCTAAAAGGGCAATGTAACAATAGTCATGGGGGATTTCAATATACAGGTAGATTGGGAAAATCCTGTTGATGTTGGATTACAGGGAGGGGAATGTCTTGAGTGCCTACAAGATGGCTTTTTAGAGCAGCTTGTTGTTGAGCCCCCCCAGAGGATCAGTAATTCTGGATTGGGTGTTGTGCAATGAACCAGAATTGATTAGAGACCTTAAGGTAAAAGAACCCTTCGGGGAACAAGTGATCAGAATATGATCAAATTCAGCCTGAAATTTGAGGAGGAGAAGCTAAAGTCAGATGTACCATTATTTCAGTGGAGTAAAGGGAATTACAGAGGCATGAGAGAGGAGTTGGCCGGAATTTATTGGAAAAGAACACTGGCAGAGCAGCAATGGCTGGAATTTCTGAGAATTTGGAAGGTACCGGATATATACATCCCAAAGAAGAAGAAGTAATCTAAAGGCAAGATGATACAGCTGTGCCCAACAAGAGAAGTCAAAGCCAACATAAAAGCCAAACAGAACAAAAATAAGTGGGAAGTTAGAGGACTGGGAAGCTTTGAAAAACCAACAGATTGCAACTGAAAAAGTCATTAAGAATGTAATGATGGAATATGAAAGTAAGCTAGCCAATATATTAAAGATACCAAAAGTTTCTTCAGATACATAAAGTATAAAAGAGAGGAGAGAGTGGACATTGGACCACTGGAGATGGTACTGGAGAGGTAGCAATGTGGGACAATGAAATGGCGGATGAACTGAATAAATGTTTTACATCAGTCTTTACTGTGGAAGACACTAGCAGTTTGATGGAAGTTCTAGGTGTCAGGGGTCATGAGGTGTTTGAAGTTACCATTACTAGAGAGTAGGTTCTTGGGAAACTGAAAGGTCTGAAGGTAAATAAGTCACCTGGATCAGATGGTGAACAGCCCAGGGTTCTGAAACAGGTGGCTGAAGAGATTGTGGAAGCATTAGTAATGATCTTTCAAGAATCACTAGATTCTGAAATGTTTCCAGAAGACTGGAAAATAGCAAATGTCACTCCAGTCTTTAAGAAAGAAAAGAAGTCATTTAAACTCAATGGTTGAGAAGATGTGGGAGTCGATTATTAAGGATGAGGTCTCAGTGTACTTGTAGGCACAAAGGAGCTTCACGAAAATTATTCCATGTTTGAATGGCTTATCGTATGAAGAATGTTTGATGACTCTGGGCCTGTATTCACTAGAATTCAGAAGAATGAGGGGTGACCTCTTTGAAATCTATCAAATGATAAAAGGCCATGATAGAGTGGCTGTGGAAACAATGCTTCCTATGGTGGGAGAATCCAGGGCCAAAGGACACAGCCTCAAAATGGAGGGGTGTCCTTTTAGAATGGAGATGAGGAGGAATTTCTTCAGCCAGGGACTGATGAATCTGTGGAATTCGTTGCCTCAGGCAGCTGTGGAAACTGTCTTTACATTTATGGCAGAATTTGATAGATTCTTGATTAGTCAGGGCATGAAGGGATATGAAGAGAAGGCAGGAGATTGAGATGAAAAGTGGATCAACAATGATGAAATGGCGAAACAGACCTGATGGGCCAAATGGCCTAATTGTGCTCCTGTATCTTATGGTCTTATGGTCTTGTCAGCAATTTCTAAGATACTCAAACCACCCTGTCTGGCACCAACGATCATTCCACAGTCAAAGTCACATAGATCACTTTCTTCCCCACTCTGGTGTTTGGTCTGAACAACAACTGAACCTCTTGACCATGTCTACATTTTTTTATGTACTGGGCTGCTGCCATGTGATTGGCTGATTAGATATTTGCATTAACGAGTAGGGGTACAGGTGTACCTAATAAAGTGGCCACTGAGTGTAAGGACTTCATGTTGAAAATCACTCACGTAGTAATGACCAACGTGGTCCACAGAGCCAGGTCAAGAACTGTGCTGGACATTTCTCACCAGCCTGCCCTCTCCCAGAGACAGTGAGCAACAGAGCAAAGGAGAAAGAGATGAAATTAAAGCTCAGATATATTTTACTTTGTCCATCTTTAAATTTTAACCTTCTGTTCCATGTTGCAGACTGTAAATGATCTAATCAGTCAAGCCTAATATGGCCAGTGAGCCTCTAAGCACAGTGACGAAATCCATAAGACCATATACCAAAAGACAAAGGAGCAGAATTAGGCCATTTGGCCCATCTTGGCTCCTCCACCGTTCCACCATGGCTGATTTACTATCCCTCTCCATCCCAATCCCCTGCCTTCTCCCGGTAACCTTTGCTACCCTGACTCATCAACAACCTATCAACCTCTGTTTTAAATATACTCAATGACTCGGCCTTCACAGCTGTCTGTGGCAACGAAATCCACGGATTCAACACCCCCTGGCTAAAGAAACTCCTCCTCATCTCTGTTCTAAAGGAACATACTTCTATTCTGTGGCTGTTCCCTCTGGTGCTAGCCTCCCCCATTGTAGGGAACATCCTCTGCACATCCACTCTATCCAGACCTTTCCATATTCAATTGGTTTCCCATGCTAAGAGCAGGACCTCTCAGTGAGAATTCTGTCAGTTCTGCCAAGAAGTCCGTTACTTGTTAATACTTACAAAATTATATTCTACTACTAAGAAAGTCTCTGTCTGTAATTTACATTGGAGACATGTGGCCAGGTGCCGACTATTTTCAATAAGTTAGCGTGATGCTTTACAGCACGAGTGATTGGACAATCGAAGGCAAATTCCCGCTGTTGTCTGAAAGGAATGTGTACGTGCTCCCCCAGCAAACATTGTGGGTTTCGTCTGGGTGCTCCAAATTCACTTCACTTTCCAAAGACATACAGGTTAAGGTTAGGAAATTGTGGGCATGCGATGTTGGTGCCAGAAGCTCAGTGATGCTTGTGGGCTGCCCCCAGCAAATCACAAAATGGTAATGCAAATAACCCATTTCACTGGATGTTTCAATAAACGTGAAAAATAAATCTAATCTAATCTAATCCAGTTCCCACCTCATTCACACGCTGATATACTTGTCCACAGGCTCCTCCAATCCAAGTTGAGGTTAAATGCAAACAATAAAGACAGCACTTCCTATTCTCCATGGCTGGTCTACAAGATAACAGTATGAATATTGAATTTCCAGTTTGCAGTAACTGCTCCTCTCCTGCACCCTTTCTCTCCCTCTACTACACTCACCCAGTCCCCAGTCCGGACTTCTACAGAATTCTGCAAATTTCTGCAGATGTGCCATGGAGCGCATTCTATCTGGTTGCTTCCATCCCTTATGGAGATGCCACTCCACAGGATCAAAAACAGCTGCAGAAAGTTGTAAACTCAACCAGCTTCATCATGAACACGAGCCTCCCCAGCACTGGGGACACCTTCTAAAGGTGATTCACCACTAAGGATCCCTATCTACCAGGACATGCCCTCATCCTATTGCTACCATCAAGGAGAATGCACAGGACCCTAAAGGCACACATTCAATGTTTTAGGAAAAGCTTTCTCCACACTGCCATCAGATATCTGAATGGATAATGAATCTATGTACACTAGTTCACTATTTTAGACCATTAGATATAGAAGCAGAATTAGGCCATTTGGTCCATCAAGACTTCTCTGCCTTTCCATCATGGCTGATTTGTTCTTTCTCTCAACCTCACTCTCCTGCCTTCTCCCCATAACCTTTGATCCCCTGACAAATCAAGAATCTATTAACTTCCACTTTAAATACACACAATGACATGAACTCCACAGCCATTTGTGGCAAAGTTTCACCACCTTCTGGCTAAAGAAATTCTTCCTCATCTCTATTTCAAAGGGAATTTATTCTAAGGCTGTGCCCTCTGGTCATAGACTCCCCCACTATAAGGAGAGTGCAATGGGACAGTGTAGAGGGAGCTTCACTCTTTATTGAACTATCCATGCCCCAGGAATATGTGATGGGATAGTGTGGAGGGTGCTTCACTCTGTATCTAACTGTCCCTGTCCTGGGAGTGTGTGATGGGACAGTGTAGAGGGAGCTTCACTCTGTATCTAACTGTCCCTGCCCTGGGAGTGTGTGATGGGACAGTGTAGAAGGAGCTTCACTCTGTATCTAATTGTGCCTGTCCTGGGAGTGTGTGTTGGGACAGTGTAGAGGGAGCTTCACTCTGTATCTAACTGCCCCTACCCTGGGAATGTGTGTTGGGACAGTGTAGAGGGAGCTTCACTCTGTATCTAACCGCCCCTGCCCTGGGAGTGTGTGATGGGACAGTGTAGAGGGAGCTTCACTCTGTATCTAGTTGTACCTGTCCTGGGGGTGTGTGATGGGACAGTGTAGAGGGAGCTTCACTCTGTATCTAATTGTGCCTGTCCTGGGAGTGTGTGTTGGGACACTGTAGAGGGAGCTTCACTCTGTATCTAACTGTCCCTGCCCTGGGAGTGTGTGATGGGACAGGGTAGAGGGAGCTTCACTCTGTATCTAACTGTCCCTGCCCTGGGAGTGTGTGATGGGACAGGGTAGAGGGAGCTTCACTCTGTATCTAACTGTGCCTGCCCTGGGAGTGTGTGATGGGACAGGGTAGAGGGAGCTTCACTCTGTATCTAACTGTCCCTGCCCTGGGAGTGTGTGATGGGACAGTGTAGAGGGAGCTTCACTCTGTATCTAAGTGTGCCTGCCCTGGGAGTGCGTGATGGGACAGTGTAGAGGGAGCTTCACTCTGTATCTAATTGTCCCTGCCCTGGGAGTGTGTGATGGGACAGTGTAGAGGGAGCTTCACTCTGTATCTAACTCTCCCTGCCCTGGGAGTGCGCGATGGGACAGTGTAGAGGGAGCTTCACTCTGTATCTAACTGTCCCTGCCCTGGGAGTGTGTGATGGGACAGGGTAGAGGGAGCTTCACTCTGTATCTAAGTGTGCCTGCCCTGGGAGTGCGTGATGGGACAGTGTAGAGGGAGCTTCACTCTGTATCTAATTGTCCCTGCCCTGGGAGTGTGTGATGGGACAGTGTAGAGGGAGCTTCACTCTGTATCTAACTCTCCCTGCCCTGGGAGTGCGCGATGGGACAGTGTAGAGGGAGCTTCACTCTGTATCTAACTGTCCCTGCCCTGGGAGTGCGCAATGGGACAGTGTAGAGGGAGCTTCACTCTGTATCTAACTGTCCCTGCCCTGGGAGTGCGCGATGGGACAGTGTAGAGGGAGCTTCACTCTGTATCTAATTGTGCCTGTCCTGGGAGTGTGTCACAGAAGCTTTTTTTTATCATTTGTTCCTCTGCCCTTACAGTGTTTGATGCTAAGGCTGGTTACCTAACAAGAGAAATGCTTTAGTCTCTGCTGCTACACTCACGCCCAGACAGACAAGTAAATCATTAATAAATAATTAAAATATTACTGGCTCCTGGAAGTGATGGAACTCATTAAGGTGGTTTGCAAAGTGTTTGAAAGCTAAGCAAATTCAATGTTGAGAGGAAGGACCAAAGTATATCACAGCCATGCAATATGTGATTCGTCCCTGAAGGGGCAAAGCTTGTTTTCATATGAAATGGCCTCGCTTATCTTTGGACCTTTGCCAACACAATTGATTATTTTTCCATTTGCGTCATAGAGCACATCTGCTCAGAAACAAAACTCAACCCATCTTGTCCCTCCCGTGCTGTTACTCTACCGTCCCATTGCTCTACCATCCCATCGACCCACATCTGGGCCAGAACCATCTATACCTCTCCCATCCATATAGATACCCGAATTTCTTTTAAGTGTTGCAGGAGTTCTCTGGTTGTCTGCTTTTGCTGTGCAGAAACTGGCTGCATATTTTTCAAGTTCAAACAGTGACTTAACTTCTGAATGATTTCCTTTGTTCTCAATATATCCAGAAGTTTAGAAAGTGTATTCTTATTTGGAGATACAGCATGGTAACCAGCTCATACCGTCCAATAAGCCCATGCCACTCAATTACACTCATGTGACCAATTAACATAATAACCCTTACATCTTTGGAATGTGGGAGGAAATCAGAGCACCCGGAGGAAACCCACACTGTCACAGGAAGAATGCACACCTCCTTACAAACTACGGCGGGATACACACAGTACAAGTACGTTGTCTCTTCAAAAGAAACATCCCAGAAGATTCTCAGGGGTTTTGGCAGCGTACATAGGGAGAGAATCTGGAAGATGAGTGACTATTTAAAAATAAGATGTATTCATCTGAGGTAATATTTTATACAGAGAATTTGTTTGAAAACTACTTCCCTTCAAGAACTGTGAAGCAATGTTGCAACTCTATAAAACTCTGAGTTCACCACACTTGGAGTATTCTGTTCAGTTCTGGTAGCCTCATTATAGGAAGGATGTGGAAACTTTAGAGAGGTTGCAGAGCAGGTTTACCAGGATGCTGCCTGAATGAGAGAACATGTCATGAGGATAGATTGAGTGAGCTAGAACATCTCTCTTTTGAGAGAATGAGAGTGAAAGGAGGCTTGGTCAAGGAGTATAAGATGAAAAGAGACATAGTCCTGTTTTGGTAATGTGTGAGGGGACAATGAGGGGACTCTAAGTGAGTGTGTGCATGTGTGTTTGTGTGTGTGTGTGTGTGTGTGTGTGTGTGCGTGTGTGTGCGTCTGTGTGTGCGCGCGCGTGCGCATGCGTGCGCACACAGTGTAGAGGGAGCTTCACTCTGTATCTAACTGTCCCTGCCCTGGGAGTGTGTGATGGGACAGTGTAGGGGGAGCTTCACTCTGTATCTAACTGTCCCTGTCCTAGGAGTGTGTGATGGGACAGTGTAGAGGGAGCTTCACTCTGTATCTAACTGTCCCTGCCCTGGGAGTGTGTGATGGGACAGAGTAGAGGGAGCTTCACTCTGTATCTAACTGTCCCTGCCCTGGGAGTGTGTGATGGGACAGTGTACAGGGAGCTTCACTCTGTATCTAACTGTCCCTGTCCTGGGAGTGTGTGATGGGACAGTGTAGAGGGAGTTTCACTCTGTATCTAACTGTCCCTGCCCTGGGAGTGTGTGATGGGACAGTGTAGAGGGAGCTTCACTCTGTATCTAACTGTCCCTGTACTGGGAGTGTGTGATGGGACAGTGTATGGGGAGCTTCACTCTGTATCTTACTGTCCCTGCCCTGGAAGTGTGTGATGGGACAGTGTAGAGGGAGCTTCACTCTGTATCTAAGTGTGCCTGCCCTGGGAGTGCGTGATGGGACAGTGTAGAGGGAGCTTCACTCTGTATCTAATTGTCCCTGCCCTGGGAGTGTGTGATGGGACAGTGTAGAGGGAGCTTCACTCTGTATCTAACTCTCCCTGCCCTGGGAGTGCGCGATGGGACAGTGTAGAGGGAGCTTCACTCTGTATCTAACTGTCCCTGCCCTGGGAGTGCGCGATGGGACAGTGTAGAGGGAGCTTCACTCTGTATCTAACTGTCCCTGCCCTGGGAGTGCGCGATGGGACAGTGTAGAGGGAGCTTCACTCTGTATCTAATTGTGCCTGTCCTGGGAGTGTGTCACAGAAGCTTTTTTTTATCATTTGTTCCTCTGCCCTTACAGTGTTTGATGCTAAGGCTGGTTACCTAACAAGAGAAATGCTTTAGTCTCTGCTGCTACACTCACGCCCAGACAGACAAGTAAATCATTAATAAATAATTAAAATATTACTGGCTCCTGGAAGTGATGGAACTCATTAAGGTGGTTTGCAAAGTGTTTGAAAGCTAAGCAAATTCAATGTTGAGAGGAAGGACCAAAGTATATCACAGCCATGCAATATGTGATTCGTCCCTGAAGGGGCAAAGCTTGTTTTCATATGAAATGGCCTCGCTTATCTTTGGACCTTTGCCAACACAATTGATTATTTTTCCATTTGCGTCATAGAGCACATCTGCTCAGAAACAAAACTCAACCCATCTTGTCCCTCCCGTGCTGTTACTCTACCGTCCCATTGCTCTACCATCCCATCGACCCACATCTGGGCCAGAACCATCTATACCTCTCCCATCCATATAGATACCCGAATTTCTTTTAAGTGTTGCAGGAGTTCTCTGGTTGTCTGCTTTTGCTGTGCAGAAACTGGCTGCATATTTTTCAAGTTCAAACAGTGACTTAACTTCTGAATGATTTCCTTTGTTCTCAATATATCCAGAAGTTTAGAAAGTGTATTCTTATTTGGAGATACAGCATGGTAACCAGCTCATACCGTCCAATAAGCCCATGCCACTCAATTACACTCATGTGACCAATTAACATAATAACCCTTACATCTTTGGAATGTGGGAGGAAATCAGAGCACCCGGAGGAAACCCACACTGTCACAGGAAGAATGCACACCTCCTTACAAACTACGGCGGGATACACACAGTACAAGTACGTTGTCTCTTCAAAAGAAACATCCCAGAAGATTCTCAGGGGTTTTGGCAGCGTACATAGGGAGAGAATCTGGAAGATGAGTGACTATTTAAAAATAAGATGTATTCATCTGAGGTAATATTTTATACAGAGAATTTGTTTGAAAACTACTTCCCTTCAAGAACTGTGAAGCAATGTTGCAACTCTATAAAACTCTGAGTTCACCACACTTGGAGTATTCTGTTCAGTTCTGGTAGCCTCATTATAGGAAGGATGTGGAAACTTTAGAGAGGTTGCAGAGCAGGTTTACCAGGATGCTGCCTGAATGAGAGAACATGTCATGAGGATAGATTGAGTGAGCTAGAACATCTCTCTTTTGAGAGAATGAGAGTGAAAGGAGGCTTGGTCAAGGAGTATAAGATGAAAAGAGACATAGTCCTGTTTTGGTAATGTGTGAGGGGACAATGAGGGGACTCTAAGTGAGTGTGTGCATGTGTGTTTGTGTGTGTGTGTGTGTGTGTGTGTGTGTGCGTGTGTGTGCGTCTGTGTGTGCGCGCGCGTGCGCATGCGTGCGCACACAGTGTAGAGGGAGCTTCACTCTGTATCTAACTGTCCCTGCCCTGGGAGTGTGTGATGGGACAGTGTAGGGGGAGCTTCACTCTGTATCTAACTGTCCCTGTCCTAGGAGTGTGTGATGGGACAGTGTAGAGGGAGCTTCACTCTGTATCTAACTGTCCCTGCCCTGGGAGTGTGTGATGGGACAGAGTAGAGGGAGCTTCACTCTGTATCTAACTGTCCCTGCCCTGGGAGTGTGTGATGGGACAGTGTACAGGGAGCTTCACTCTGTATCTAACTGTCCCTGTCCTGGGAGTGTGTGATGGGACAGTGTAGAGGGAGTTTCACTCTGTATCTAACTGTCCCTGCCCTGGGAGTGTGTGATGGGACAGTGTAGAGGGAGCTTCACTCTGTATCTAACTGTCCCTGTACTGGGAGTGTGTGATGGGACAGTGTATGGGGAGCTTCACTCTGTATCTTACTGTCCCTGCCCTGGAAGTGTGTGATGGGACAGTGTAGAGGGAGCTTCACTCTGTATCTAAGTGTGCCTGCCCTGGGAGTGCGTGATGGGACAGTGTAGAGGGAGCTTCACTCTGTATCTAATTGTCCCTGCCCTGGGAGTGTGTGATGGGACAGTGTAGAGGGAGCTTCACTCTGTATCTAACTCTCCCTGCCCTGGGAGTGCGCGATGGGACAGTGTAGAGGGAGCTTCACTCTGTATCTAACTGTCCCTGCCCTGGGAGTGCGCGATGGGACAGTGTAGAGGGAGCTTCACTCTGTATCTAACTGTCCCTGCCCTGGGAGTGCGCGATGGGACAGTGTAGAGGGAGCTTCACTCTGTATCTAATTGTGCCTGTCCTGGGAGTGTGTCACAGAAGCTTTTTTTTATCATTTGTTCCTCTGCCCTTACAGTGTTTGATGCTAAGGCTGGTTACCTAACAAGAGAAATGCTTTAGTCTCTGCTGCTACACTCACGCCCAGACAGACAAGTAAATCATTAATAAATAATTAAAATATTACTGGCTCCTGGAAGTGATGGAACTCATTAAGGTGGTTTGCAAAGTGTTTGAAAGCTAAGCAAATTCAATGTTGAGAGGAAGGACCAAAGTATATCACAGCCATGCAATATGTGATTCGTCCCTGAAGGGGCAAAGCTTGTTTTCATATGAAATGGCCTCGCTTATCTTTGGACCTTTGCCAACACAATTGATTATTTTTCCATTTGCGTCATAGAGCACATCTGCTCAGAAACAAAACTCAACCCATCTTGTCCCTCCCGTGCTGTTACTCTACCGTCCCATTGCTCTACCATCCCATCGACCCACATCTGGGCCAGAACCATCTATACCTCTCCCATCCATATAGATACCCGAATTTCTTTTAAGTGTTGCAGGAGTTCTCTGGTTGTCTGCTTTTGCTGTGCAGAAACTGGCTGCATATTTTTCAAGTTCAAACAGTGACTTAACTTCTGAATGATTTCCTTTGTTCTCAATATATCCAGAAGTTTAGAAAGTGTATTCTTATTTGGAGATACAGCATGGTAACCAGCTCATACCGTCCAATAAGCCCATGCCACTCAATTACACTCATGTGACCAATTAACATAATAACCCTTACATCTTTGGAATGTGGGAGGAAATCAGAGCACCCGGAGGAAACCCACACTGTCACAGGAAGAATGCACACCTCCTTACAAACTACGGCGGGATACACACAGTACAAGTACGTTGTCTCTTCAAAAGAAACATCCCAGAAGATTCTCAGGGGTTTTGGCAGCGTACATAGGTAGAGAATCTGGAAGATGAGTGACTATTTAAAAATAAGATGTATTCATCTGAGGTAATATTTTATACAGAGAATTTGTTTGAAAACTACTTCCCTTCAAGAACTGTGAAGCAATGTTGCAACTCTATAAAACTCTGAGTTCACCACACTTGGAGTATTCTGTTCAGTTCTGGTAGCCTCATTATAGGAAGGATGTGGAAACTTTAGAGAGGTTGCAGAGCAGGTTTACCAGGATGCTGCCTGAATGAGAGAACATGTCATGAGGATAGATTGAGTGAGCTAGAACATCTCTCTTTTGAGAGAATGAGAGTGAAAGGAGGCTTGGTCAAGGAGTATAAGATGAAAAGAGACATAGTCCTGTTTTGGTAATGTGTGAGGGGACAATGAGGGGACTCTAAGTGAGTGTGTGCATGTGTGTTTGTGTGTGTGTGTGTGTGTGTGTGTGTGTGCGTGTGTGTGCGTCTGTGTGTGCGCGCGCGTGCGCATGCGTGCGCACACAGTGTAGAGGGAGCTTCACTCTGTATCTAACTGTCCCTGCCCTGGGAGTGTGTGATGGGACAGTGTAGGGGGAGCTTCACTCTGTATCTAACTGTCCCTGTCCTAGGAGTGTGTGATGGGACAGTGTAGAGGGAGCTTCACTCTGTATCTAACTGTCCCTGCCCTGGGAGTGTGTGATGGGACAGAGTAGAGGGAGCTTCACTCTGTATCTAACTGTCCCTGCCCTGGGAGTGTGTGATGGGACAGTGTACAGGGAGCTTCACTCTGTATCTAACTGTCCCTGTCCTGGGAGTGTGTGATGGGACAGTGTAGAGGGAGTTTCACTCTGTATCTAACTGTCCCTGCCCTGGGAGTGTGTGATGGGACAGTGTAGAGGGAGCTTCACTCTGTATCTAACTGTCCCTGTACTGGGAGTGTGTGATGGGACAGTGTATGGGGAGCTTCACTCTGTATCTTACTGTCCCTGCCCTGGAAGTGTGTGATGGGACAGTGTAGAGGGAGCTTCACTCTGTATCTAAGTGTGCCTGCCCTGGGAGTGCGTGATGGGACAGTGTAGAGGGAGCTTCACTCTGTATCTAATTGTCCCTGCCCTGGGAGTGTGTGATGGGACAGTGTAGAGGGAGCTTCACTCTGTATCTAACTCTCCCTGCCCTGGGAGTGCGCGATGGGACAGTGTAGAGGGAGCTTCACTCTGTATCTAACTGTCCCTGCCCTGGGAGTGCGCGATGGGACAGTGTAGAGGGAGCTTCACTCTGTATCTAACTGTCCCTGCCCTGGGAGTGCGCGATGGGACAGTGTAGAGGGAGCTTCACTCTGTATCTAATTGTGCCTGTCCTGGGAGTGTGTCACAGAAGCTTTTTTTTATCATTTGTTCCTCTGCCCTTACAGTGTTTGATGCTAAGGCTGGTTACCTAACAAGAGAAATGCTTTAGTCTCTGCTGCTACACTCACGCCCAGACAGACAAGTAAATCATTAATAAATAATTAAAATATTACTGGCTCCTGGAAGTGATGGAACTCATTAAGGTGGTTTGCAAAGTGTTTGAAAGCTAAGCAAATTCAATGTTGAGAGGAAGGACCAAAGTATATCACAGCCATGCAATATGTGATTCGTCCCTGAAGGGGCAAAGCTTGTTTTCATATGAAATGGCCTCGCTTATCTTTGGACCTTTGCCAACACAATTGATTATTTTTCCATTTGCGTCATAGAGCACATCTGCTCAGAAACAAAACTCAACCCATCTTGTCCCTCCCGTGCTGTTACTCTACCGTCCCATTGCTCTACCATCCCATCGACCCACATCTGGGCCAGAACCATCTATACCTCTCCCATCCATATAGATACCCGAATTTCTTTTAAGTGTTGCAGGAGTTCTCTGGTTGTCTGCTTTTGCTGTGCAGAAACTGGCTGCATATTTTTCAAGTTCAAACAGTGACTTAACTTCTGAATGATTTCCTTTGTTCTCAATATATCCAGAAGTTTAGAAAGTGTATTCTTATTTGGAGATACAGCATGGTAACCAGCTCATACCGTCCAATAAGCCCATGCCACTCAATTACACTCATGTGACCAATTAACATAATAACCCTTACATCTTTGGAATGTGGGAGGAAATCAGAGCACCCGGAGGAAACCCACACTGTCACAGGAAGAATGCACACCTCCTTACAAACTACGGCGGGATACACACAGTACAAGTACGTTGTCTCTTCAAAAGAAACATCCCAGAAGATTCTCAGGGGTTTTGGCAGCGTACATAGGGAGAGAATCTGGAAGATGAGTGACTATTTAAAAATAAGATGTATTCATCTGAGGTAATATTTTATACAGAGAATTTGTTTGAAAACTACTTCCCTTCAAGAACTGTGAAGCAATGTTGCAACTCTATAAAACTCTGAGTTCACCACACTTGGAGTATTCTGTTCAGTTCTGGTAGCCTCATTATAGGAAGGATGTGGAAACTTTAGAGAGGTTGCAGAGCAGGTTTACCAGGATGCTGCCTGAATGAGAGAACATGTCATGAGGATAGATTGAGTGAGCTAGAACATCTCTCTTTTGAGAGAATGAGAGTGAAAGGAGGCTTGGTCAAGGAGTATAAGATGAAAAGAGACATAGTCCTGTTTTGGTAATGTGTGAGGGGACAATGAGGGGACTCTAAGTGAGTGTGTGCATGTGTGTTTGTGTGTGTGTGTGTGTGTGTGTGTGTGTGCGTGTGTGTGCGTCTGTGTGTGCGCGCGCGTGCGCATGCGTGCGCACACAGTGTAGAGGGAGCTTCACTCTGTATCTAACTGTCCCTGCCCTGGGAGTGTGTGATGGGACAGTGTAGGGGGAGCTTCACTCTGTATCTAACTGTCCCTGTCCTAGGAGTGTGTGATGGGACAGTGTAGAGGGAGCTTCACTCTGTATCTAACTGTCCCTGCCCTGGGAGTGTGTGATGGGACAGAGTAGAGGGAGCTTCACTCTGTATCTAACTGTCCCTGCCCTGGGAGTGTGTGATGGGACAGTGTACAGGGAGCTTCACTCTGTATCTAACTGTCCCTGTCCTGGGAGTGTGTGATGGGACAGTGTAGAGGGAGTTTCACTCTGTATCTAACTGTCCCTGCCCTGGGAGTGTGTGATGGGACAGTGTAGAGGGAGCTTCACTCTGTATCTAACTGTCCCTGTCCTGGGAGTGTGTGATGGGACAGTGTATGGGGAGCTTCACTCTGTATCTTACTGTCCCTGCCCTGGAAGTGTGTGATGGGACAGTGTAGAGGGAGCTTCACTCTGTATCTAACTGTCCCTGTCCTGGGAGTGTGTGATGGGACAGTGTAGAGGGAGCTTCACTCTGTATCTAACTGTCCCTGTCCTGGGAGTGTGTGATGGGACAGTGTAGAGGGAGATTCACTCTGTATCTAACTGTCCCTGCCCTGGGAGTGTGTGATGGGACAGGGTAGAGGGAGCTTCACTCTGTATCTAACTGTCCCTGCCCTGGGAGTGTGTGATGGGACAATACAGAGGGAATTTCAGTCTGACATAGATGGAGTTGACAGCCAGAATCTTATTCCCAGGGCAACAATCGCTTATGCCAAGGGGACATAATTTTAAGGTGAATGCAGAAAAGTATAAGGGGCATGTCAGTGATAGGTTTTTTATACAGAGAGTGGTGGGTACATGGAATACTTTGCCAGGGGTGGTGCTGGAGGCAGATACATTATGGATATTTAAGAAACTCTTAGATAGGAGCATGGCGGAAAGAAAAATAGAGGACTATGTGGAACGGAAGGGTTAGATTGATCTTGGAGTAAGACCATTACACATAGAAGCAGGATTAGGCCATTTGCCTGTCACATCTACTCCGCCATCCCAACAAGGCTGATTTATTATCCCTCTCAACCCCATTATCCTACCTTCTCCCTATAAGCTTGGACATTGTGACTAATCAAGAACCTATCAACCTCCATTTTAAATATACCCAATGAAGTGACTTCCACAGCTGGCTGTGGCAAAGAATTCCACAGACCCACCCCACTCTGCCTAAAGAAATCCCTCCTCATCTCTGTTCAGGATTGTTGCCCCCTCAATCCTGAGGTGGTGTCACTGGTCCTAGCCTCCCTAACTATCTCCATCTCCACATCCGCTTTATCCAGATCTTTCAATATTCAATAGATTTCAATGATATTCCCCCTCATTCTTCTAAACTCCAGCAACTGCAGCCAAGAGGCATCAAATACTCCTCATACATTAACCCTTTAATTCCCAGAATCATTCTCTTAAACCTCCTCTGGACCCTCTCCGATATCAGTACATCCTTTCTTAGATAAGGGACCCAAAACTGCTCACAATACTCCAAGGGCAGTCTGACCAATGCCTTATAAAGCCACAGTATTAGATCCTTGTTTTGCTATTCTAGTGCTCTCAAAGGAATGTTAACCTTACATTTACCTTCCTCACCATCACCTCAACTTGCAGGTTAACCTTTAGGGAATCCTGCACAAGGACTCCCAAATCCATTTGCACTTCTGATTTTTGAATTTTCTCCCTGTTTAGAAAATACCCTTCACCTTTATTCCTTCTACCAAAGTGCATGACCACACACTTCCCTAGACTATACTCCATCTGCCACTTCTTTGCCCATTCTCCCAAACTATCCAGGTGTTTCTGTGGTCTCCCTACTCCCTCAACACCTCCTGCCCCTCCACCTATCCTTTTGTATTGTCTGCACACTTGGCCAGAAAGCCAAATTTGAAAGGTCAGCACAAGGGGCTAAGGGCCTGTGTTCATAGGGAGGAGAAAGTAGGACTGCTGTTGTTTTAATGTAATTAGATTCTGGGTCAGTAAAGGGTTAAAGGGCACAGAGGATAGTCAGGCTTGTGGAGCTGATGTACCAATCAGACCAATAATAATGGTTTTGTGTTGTAGGTCAGGGCTGGTGGGTGGAGTGGCCTACTCCTCCTCCTAACTCAAGTGCTGGTGAGTGTTGTAAAAAAAAATCCCCCAGAGCGCACTGTAATTCTAGGGTCCCCAGGAATATGTCTGAACTTACAACAGGTTCCAAGTGTCAGTGCGTCCAAAGGATCTCAAGGTACATGACTGCATTAACAGAAGGACCCTAGGAAGCTGGTAGCATTTATAAAGGGTCCTCAGGAAGGTGCCTCTACACACAGGGGGCCCCAGGTACATGTCGAACTAGAGAAAGTCTGCAGATGCTGGAAATCAGAGCAACACACACACAAAATGCTGGAGGAACTCAGCAGGCCAGGCAGCATCTATGGAAAAAGGTACAGTCGATGTTTTGGGCTGAAACCCTGCCTGGGCTGCTGAGTTCTTCCAGCATTTTGGATGTGTTGCTCCTATGTTTATGGTCTTTTGGTCCCCAGGAATGTGTCAGTATTTTAGAGGCTGCCAGCCATATTCCTATGTTTACAGGGGTCCCCAGACATATTCAACTATTTACAGAGATTCCCCAGTTAGGTGTCAGTATTTACAGGTGTTCCCAGAAAACCGTCAGGATTGATAGGGCGCACCAAACACATGTCTGTATTGACAGTGGGTCTCCAGGCACGTCTTAATACTTATAAAAGGTCCCAAGAATGTGTCAGAATTTATAAAAGAGTACCAGGCATGTGTTCAAGCACATGTCTATAGATACAGGGAATCCCCAAGAATTTGTCAGTATTTATAGTTGGTCCACAGGCATGTGTGAGTATTTATAAAGGGTGCCTGGGCATACTTCGAACTTTGATGTGTTCAGGCACGTCTGTAGTTATAGGGGGAATGCATCAGTATTTAAAGAGGGCCGCCAGGAATGTGCTTATATTTACAGGGGTTCCCACACATTTATTAATATTTATAAATGGTCTCCAGGAATGTGTTGGTGGTTACACGGGACAGGTTCCCATCGGTATGTGATAACAAGGGTTCCCACAAACTTATAATGTTGTCATGTTGCACACGACAGGTCAACTGGTTTCTAGAATCTGGGCAGTGATGTGAGTGCTGTTAATCCTGCGTCAGTAGGATTGAGTTCGGCAGTGGCTGTGGTTAATTCTTAGTAAAAAGGTTGCGTTAAAATGTAGTCATTGCAAATGTGCAGCTAATCCTGAGGCAAAAGCCTTATTTCCCCATTTACTGTCCCACCTGTTATAACATAGGAGCACATTTTGGCCACTTGGACCATTGATGGCTGATTTATTTTCCCTCTCAACCCCATTTTTTTGCCTTCTCCCTGCAATCTTTAATGCCCTGAGTAATCAAGAACCTATCAACCTTTGCTTTAGATGTACCCAATGACTTAGCCTCCACAGCCGTCTCTGGCAATGAATCCCACAAATTCACCAACCCCTGGCTAAAGAATTCCTTCTCATCCCTGTTCTAATGGGGTGTCTTTCTATTCTGTGGCTGTGCCTTCTGGTTCTAGACTCACACCCTCTCGCTCAGTGTATGAGTCACATCCACAAAGCGTGTGGACCTTTCAATGAATGTGGAGTAATAAAATTGCCATCTCTCTCTCTCTCTCTCTCTCTCTCTCTCTCCTGTGTAGCTGCAGGAAAAAATGCAGTGCAGGTAGACAATGAAGTAAAAGATCATAATGAGGTAGATTGTGAGGTTGAGAGTCCATCATCTACTAGGGAACCATTCAATAGTCTCATCACAGTGAGGTTGAGGACGTCCTTGAGCCTGGTGGTATGTGCCTTCAGGCTTTTGTATCTTCAGCCCGATGGAAGGGGGGAGAACAGAGATGAGTGGACTGGGTGGGGTCTTTGATTATTCTGGTTGCGTTATTAAGGCAGTGAGAAGTGTAGACAGAGTCCATGGAGAGGAGGCTGGTTTCCGTAATGTGCTGAACTGTGTGCAGTCTCTTGTGGTCACGGGCAGAGCAGATGACGTATCAAGCCATGGCGCATCCATACAGTGTGCTTTCTGCGGTGGGTCAATAAAAATTGGTCAGGTTCAATGTGGGCATCCAAAATTTCTTTAGCCTCCTGAGGAAGAAGAGTCGCTGACCTTTCTTAGCCGTAACGTCAACGTCGTTTGGCCAGATCAGCCTTTTGGTGATGTTCACTTCTAGGAACTTGAAGCTCTCAGCCTCAACATCATTGATGTAAACAGGAGCATGTGCATCGCCCCCACCCCTCCTTCCTGATGTCTGCAACCAGCTTTTTCCATTTTGCAACTGTACCCACCTCTACCACTTCCTCTGGCAGCCTGTTCCATATAACCCCCATCCTCTATGTGTAAAAGTTGCTCCTCAATTTCTTTAGCTCTTCCCCTCTCACTTTAAACCCTTGCCTTCTAGCTTTGAACTCCCCTCTCCTAGTAAGGCACTCCTTCCCTCCAGTAGCCTGCAGGTCACCCTTGGACAAGGTGTATCACCGGATTAACTCCCCCCACCCACCCCCCTGATCAGGGTCACGTGAAGCCAGGGGAGCAGGTGGTGGATGGTCGGATGAGCAGCTGGTGCACATCAATCTCTAAGGAATATTGATAATGGCTGGGGTCACTGGTCTTGGAAAATCACTGCCCAGAAGAAGACAATGGCAGCCACTTCTGTAGAAAAATTTGCCAAGAACAAACATCATCATGGTCAAAAACATGATCACCCATGTCATACGACGCAGCACAAAACGTTAATGATTATGATGATGACTTCTTGGGGAAAAGACTATAGCTACTCACCTTATCTGTGCCTCTTGTGATCTTACGAGCCTCTATAATAGGGACAAAATTCTAGACTAAGAGTTTTATGAAGATACAATTCTGCCTTACAAGATGTCCTCCCCCCATGTTCTTGCCATTATCTAGCACTCAAACAAAGTTACTGCTACAGAGTATCTATACCTATTTGTGAAATCTGAGGGGAGACTTCTGGTGCAAGTGTGGAATGAGCTGCTAGCAGAAGTGGTAATCAGAATCTGGTTCAATTTCACTGGTGTGTGTTGTGAAAATTGTTCATGGTACATGGATGGGAGGACTATGGACCCAGTACAGAGAGACGGGACTAGGCAGAAGGCCAGCATAAACTAGATGGGCTGAAGAGCCTGTTACTATCCTGTAGACCACTATGACTTTATAAATGCATTCAGTCCAGTCACTTCAGATCAATATTTCTGTTGAAACCGAACATGCGTTTTTCTGCCTGTTTGACAAGTCAGCATGTTTCAAAGCAATTCATTTTGTGAAATGTGCTTTGAGGCTTCATTGAATTGTGTCTATCTCTGTCCGCTGATGGGGTGTGAACTTATTTTAGCAGCTAGAAGGACTAAAATATCAAGCCTACGAATCAAACCCTCCCCGCACCTCTCTTCATCTGCGTATCATCTGATAGAGCAGCACTAAAACTTTTTAACGCCCAAGCACAAAATGAAACTGTGGTTAGGACTGTGCACTGTGAGTGTCACAATGGCTGAGCCCAGCGGTGTGAATTTATTACAGACATAACAGAGTTATACATACACTTTATCAGGTACCTACATAATAAACATAAGAATGGCTGCTGAGTGTTTGTGCTCTTCTGCTGCTATCGCCCATCCAATGCGAGGTTCGACATGCCGTGTGCTCAGAGATGCTCTTTTGCACACCACTGTTGTAACATGTGGTTATTTGAGTCACTATCGCCTTCCTGGCAGCTTGAACCAGTCTGGCCATTCTCCTCTGACCTCTCTCATTAACAAGGTGTTTTCAAGATTAGTTGAGATTCAAGATTAGTTAATGTTTATTTCCTGTACTTTAGAGTAAGGAGAACGAAATAATTGTTAATCCAGATCCAATGTAGCAGAAGAAAAGCCACAGAAGATAAAGAACACAACAATAATAATAAAAAACACAAAATAAATATAAATACATAAGATAGCTTAAATACATGGATTGTTTGTATGCCCATAAAGTGATGCTAGGCTGTACACACGATCAAAGTCACTTGGATCACATTTCTTCCCCATTCTGATGTTTGGTCTGAGCAACAACTGAACCTCTTGACCATGTCTGCATGCTTTTATGCATCGAGCTGATGACACATGATTGGCTGATTAAATTATTGCTTTAACAAGCAGGTGTACAGGTGTACCTACAGGGGTGCGACTGGATATGGGCAAAGCTGCTTCACATTAGCTTCAGGCCACATCAGACAAGTCCTTTCATTCTTCTCTTCATTGTGTCTTCTGTGAAGAATTTGTGAACCATTCAAGATTCAAGATTCAGGATTGTTTATTGTCACAAGTGTAAAGGAGAATGAAATGATTGTTACTTTGGATCAATTAGAGCATAATGAACCAAAATAAGCATTAAATATAAAAGCAACTCTATAAAACACAATATTCAAGTAACTGTTCAAAGCCTGAAGACATACTCAAGACACTCACCGATGATTAGGAACAGCTTCTTAGCCTCTGCCATCAGGTTTCTGAATGAACAATGAGCTTCCTCAACACATACAAAATACTAGAGGAAATCAGCAGGCCAGGCAGCATCTATAGGAAAAAGTACAGTCGATGTTTTGGGCCGAAACCCGGTCCTGCTGAAGGGTTTCCTCCCAAAACATCGACTGTACTCTTTTCCATAGATGCTGCCTGGCCTGCTGAGTTCCTCCAGCATTTTGGGCGTGTTGCTTGGATTTCCAGCATCTGCAGATTTTCTCTTGTTTGTGAATGAACTACCCCACTCTGTTTTTTCTTTCTTTTTTCTGGCTGTCTTTTGTGCTATTTATATTACTTATTTTTTTATATATTTTATAAGTTTTGGCTTTTTATTATTGTGTATTGCAATGTGCTGCTGCTGCAAAAAAAAATCACGATATATGCTAGTGATATTAAACTTGGCCCATACAAGAGGAAATCTGCAGCATCTATGGAAAAGAGTAGACTGTCGACATTTCAGGCCATGACTCTTAACCAGGACACAGTTTACTCTTTTTCATAGATGCTGCCTAGCCTGCTAAGTTCCTCCAGCATTTTGTGAGTGTTGCTTATATTAAACCTAATATATTTTGCCTAAATTTTTATATTTATTTCAGGCCATACCTGTTTTTATTCCTAATTCCTTTTTTGATTCTTTGGATTCTATTATATCTTCTTATATACGGAAAAATAAAATTTCTCGATTAAATAAAGTTCATCTTCAAAAAGCTAAAAAGAATAGAGGTTTAGCCTTACCCAATTTTAGGTTTTATCACTGGGCAGGCAATATACGGAATCTTACGTTTTGGTTATATTATATTAATCGAGAGGACTGTCCGGTCTGGGATCCTTTAGAAGCTAACTCTGTTAATAAATTTTGTATCATTTCTCTTCTCGGATCCTCAATTCCTAATTCCTTTATCTTTAAGTAATTTAACTGATAATTTTGTAGTTAAACACACTTTGAGGATTTGGGCACAGTTTAGAAAATATTTTGGTTTATTGAGTTTTTCACTTTCCAGTCCCATTTTTTCTAACTACTTTTTCAAACCTTCTATGTCTGATGTAGTTTTTAAAGAGTGGAATAGATTGGGTATTAAATGTTTTCATGATTTGTTTGTTGGAGATAGTCTCTCGTCATTTGAACAACTGTCAGTTAAGTATAGCCTACCGAGAACTCACTTTTTTTGATATTTAAAAATTAGAGACTTTCTGCGTTCTCAAGTACATGCATTTCCTCAAAGTTCAGATAAAAATTTACTTGA
The DNA here is from genome assembly GCF_963921235.1 of Mobula hypostoma. Taxonomy (NCBI): domain Eukaryota; kingdom Metazoa; phylum Chordata; class Chondrichthyes; order Myliobatiformes; family Myliobatidae; genus Mobula; species Mobula hypostoma. Next base: position 9,549,496 of record NC_086102.1, on the reverse strand, counting down.
TATAATTTTGAATTTGACACCCTTCCATAATGCATCTATATCTAATATTTATGATATGTTGTTGGGAATGATAAATATTCCTTTAGATAAAATTAAAAATCTTTGGGAACAAGATTAACAGATTTCAATTTCTGAGGACACTTGGAATGAAATTTTAAATTGGTTAATATCTCATCGTTATGTGCCCGTCATTCCCTTCTACAATTTGAAGTGGTTCATAGGGCCCATATGTCTAAAGATAAGCTGTCTCATTTTTATTCAGATATATCTCCCTATTGTGATTGATGTAACAATGGAGAAGCTTAACTAATCCATATATTTTGGACTTGTCCCAGTCTTGAAAACTATTGGAAGGAAGTATTTCAAACTTTTTTGGTGCTTTTTAAAGTAAATTTTAAACCTAATCCTTTGACTGCCTTATTTGGTATTGTTGGAGGAAATGATATTGTTTTGGAGAGACATGATCTGCATATTTTGGCCTTTATTTCTCTTATAGCCAGGAGGGCATTGTTGCTTAAGTGGAAGGATTCCACTCCACCTACTCATACTCATTGGTTATGTGATGTTATGTCATGCTTAAATTTAGAGAAGATTCACTGTTCAATTTCTGAACCGAGACAAGATTTTCTAACGTTGTGGGGACCTTTTTTGAATTATTTTCAAAGTCTTTGATTTGCTATTAAGTACAGATGTTGGCTAATAATGTGTTTTACTACATGATAAGGATTTTTTCCTTTTTTTTTAACCAAACAGCTGTTTTTTTTGTGGTAGTGGGTTTAGATTTTTTGTATAATAAAATTATCGCTTTGCAATATTATGTTTAAATTTAATTTATATGGAGATGGGGTAATTACACTTCATCTGTGATTTCAGTATATTGTAATTAATATATTATATATCTTACCATACTCTGTATTCTTTTATGTAAGAAATTAATATAAGATATTGGAAAAAAAGAAACCTGACTCTGATACTGATTGAGGCCATATATACATAAGATTAGCTTATATACATAGATTCATTGTATATACTGGACATAAGGCGATGCTAGTCGTTGAACTAAGTATCTGAACATAAGGTGACAACAGGAAATCAGAACACAAGACAGTGATTCTTGAGAAGAGGAACTCTGCTAGGCAGCAGTAGAGTATATGGAAACACAACAGTACAGTAACCATGTCTGTGCAGGTATGAGGTGCGGAGATCAAGTGCAAGATGGCAGTGGATCGGGGGGAGGGAAGAAGGATGCTGAGGGGCTGTAGAGAGGTGTGGTTGCCGTGGATGTATCGGTGGTGGGATGGTGAGGTGGGTTAATAGGTGGAGGTATTGATCAGCCTGTTGGCTTGGTGGGGGGGGGGGAGGTGGAGTAACTGCTATTGAGTCTACTGTTCCTGGTGCAGATGCTACATAGCCACCTCCCTGACAGGAGTAGGACAAACAGTCCATAAGCAGGGAAGGGAGGAGAGGTTGTGCACCCTGACCATTGATTAGGAAGTCCAATGCCCAGACACGCAGTGGTGTATCACTGACTAAGAAGTAGAGACCCATGGCAGAGGACACACAGGTCAGTAGCAGGAATAGTCAGACCCTTTTCATCTGTTCTTTCAATAAACTCCTGGCTGACTGCATTTCATGTCCATGGTCCCATCTGTCCTTGTAATCTTCTCCCTCTTCCTCAGAACATGGAACATCAAACAGTAACAACACAGGAACAGACCCTTTCACCCACAATGTGAGTCCCTTTCATCCTTGAATGACATCCTTCTGATGGCTTGGTGATCAGAACTGCACACAATACTCCATCTGTCCTCTCAGCAAATGATTTGCACGGTCTTCCAATTGAATTAGGCATTGGCTTCACCTTGACAACTGAGATGGTAAAAGTCACCTCTCTCCCCTCAAACCAATCACCCATCCTTGAACTTCTGGGACAGTGCATACCCTCCCTCATCTGGGAAGGTGGATTCGGGGTGACAGGGGAAGGCAGAGTTGATCACGCCATTTAAGACACAACCAATGAGGCAAGCCGCAAGAATTGATCTCAACAGGAAGAAAAGTGGAAGAGGGTGCAGAAAAGGTAGGGGATTCTGGGACTGCAGTTTAGTTATCTGATGGAACCAAAGATATGGAAAATGACTGAATGCGTCATAGATCTACATATCAACCATTTGGTTCAGCAGATTGCAGAGATAGTGATGGCTTTTATCTTCAATCCCCTCCATCTCCAGAACATAGAACATAGAGCAGTGGAGCACAGGAATAGGCCATTCAGCCCGCAATGTTGTACTGAACCAGCTAAAAAGCAAGTCAAAAACACCCAAACACTAATTCCTCCTACCTACACAATGTTCATATCCCTCCATCTTCCTTATATTCATGTGTCTATCCAAATATCTCTTAAAAGTCTCTAATGTATTTGCCTCTACCACCACACCAGGCAGAGCATTCCAGGCATCCATGACTCTCTGAGTAAAAAACTTACCCCTCACATCCCCCTTGAACCTACCCCCTCTCATCTTCAATGCACACCCTCCGGTATTAGACATTTCAACCCTGGGAAAAGATACTCTCTGTCCACTCTATCTGTGCCCCTCATAATCTTATGAACCTCTATCAGATCTCCCCTCATCCTCCACCATCCCAGAGAAAATAACCCAAGTTTATCCAGCCTCTCATGATAGTACATGCCCTCTAAACCAGGCAGCATCCTGGTAAACCTCTTCTGCACCCTCTCCAAAGCCTCAACCTCCTTCCTGTAGTGGGGTGACCAGAACTGTCTGTAATACTCCAGATCTGGCCTAACCAGAGTTTTATAAAGTTGCAACATAACCTTCTGGCTTTTGAACTCAATACCTCAACTAATAAAAGCAAGCATTCCATATACCTTCTTAACCACCTTATTGACCTGGCCACTTTCAAGGAACTATAAACTTGGATCCCAAGATCTATCTGGTCAGCAACACCTTAAGCACCTACAACTCTCCTGTAACCCTGTGAAATCTCTTTATCTTCCACTGCTTGTATCTTCCCAGATTTCAACCACCCACTCGTCAGTGACCACACTCACTGACTTTTCAAACCCAAGGAAAGTCTCCACTGATTTACATTTCTGCCTGAAACTTCCCTCTCTGGAGAAGCTTTTGATCACCTGTCCTAATGAGGATACAGAGGAGATTTACCAGGATCCTGCCTGGATTTGCTCCAAAGAGAAAAAAAAAACCCTAGCTTACTGAACCTATGCTTATAAGAGATGCTCTACAATAAGGATAGGTTCAGCAAGGTAGGTTTTTTTTTTCTCTTTGGAGTGAAGGAGGATGAGAGGTGACTTGATAGAAGTGTAGAAGATGGTATAAGGCACAGATCAACTGGACAGCCAAAAACATTTTCCTAGAGCAGAAACTGATAATACAAGAGGGCATAATTTAAGGTGATTGGAGGAAAATACAGGGGGGAGGATGTCTGAGTTAATTTTTTTACATAGGGTGGTAGGTGCATGGAATGTGCACAACCAGGGTTTGTGGTAGAGGCAGATACATTATGGGCATTCAAGAAACTCTGAGATATAGACACGTAGATGTTAGAAAAATGGAGGGCTGTGTAAGATGACAGGGTTAGATTGATCTTAGAGTAGATTAAATGTCAGCACATCGTTGTGGGTTGAGGGGCCTGTAGAGAGCTGTAATATTCTATGTTCTGGACTCCACGCAGACAGCACCCAAGGTCGGGATTGGAGCTGGGTTATTGGAACTGCGTACAGGTATAATTTCTGCAGACTTTCTGTTTGCACTATGTACGTTTCTCATGTAGATTTTAATCTAGGATTCAGTGATCAGTTCATATAATGAGCTTCCTCCCTTAGTGAGAGGTGTGGGACTTCACATGTCCATAGACAATGCTCAGCGTCGGGCTATCTTGTCTCAGTCATTCAGTGACAGAAGGAATGTGCAAACTCTACCCATACAGTACCAGAGGTCAGGACTCAGCCAAATCCACAAGAAATCACAGAGAGTTGAGAATGCAGCCCAAGGCTTCACAGAAACCAGCCTCTTCTCCATTAACTCTGTTTATACTTCCCGGCATCTTGGGAAATCAGCCAGCATAAGAAAAGACAGTTCCCACCCCGGACAGTCTCTCGTTCCCACCCCAGATATTTCTTGTTCCTGTCTCAGATATTTTCTCATTTCCATCCCGGACATTCATTCCCACCCCAGACATTCTCTCATTCCTATCCTGGCTATTCTCTCGTTCCCACTCCAGACATTCTCTCTTTCCTATCCCGGGCATTCTCCTGTCTCCCATTGGGCAGAAGCTATAAAAGCTTGTGGGTACAAATACCAGGCTCAAGGATAGAATCTAACCCATTGTTATCAGACCCTTGAATAAAAGACACATACACAAATACATGAAGTCTACCTCATTGTGGTCCTTGTACTGTATTTGCCCACCTGCACCGCACTTTCTCCATAAATTCAATGCTATTGTGTAGATCAGATGTCAGATCACTGTGGATAAACTTCTAAAAATGCAGATTGGAGAGGATCCTGACTGGTTGTATCACAGTTTGGTGTGGTGTGGAAACACCGATGCTGAGGAACAGAGAAGACTACAGAAAGCAGTCGATACAGACCAATCCCCCACATACTGACCCTCCCCATCACTGAGTACATTCACATTCACAAGAAAGCAGCATCCATCATCAAGGACCCCCACTATCCAGGCAATGCTCTCTTCTCATTTCTACATCTGGAAAGAGGTACAAAGCCTTAGCTCCCACACCATCAGGTTCAGAACAGTTATTACCCTACACACACTGGGCTCCTGAACCAGTGTGGATTACTTCACTAAACTGCAACACTGAACTGATTCCACAACATACAGAGTAACTTTTAAGGACTCTACAACTCATGCTCTCAGTATTATTTATTTTTTATTTACACAATTTGTCTTCTTTTGCACATTGTTTGTATATCATTTTCCATAAATTCTATTGTATCTTTTTACTTTCCTGTAAATGCATATAAAGAAATGAATCTCAGGGTATTATCCGGTGATGTCTACTTAATTTGATAATAAATTTTACTTTGACTTTGATATTCTGCATTCTGCTTTTCTTTTTACAACCTCAATGTACAACTGACCTGTATAACACATGCAAAATGCTGGAGGAACTCAGCAAGTCAGGAAGTATTTATGAAGAAGAATAAGGAGTCGACGTTTTGGGCCAAGTCCTGATGAAGGCTCTCAGCCCAAAACACTGGCTCTTTATTCCTCTCCATAAATACTGCCTGATCTACCGAATTCCTCCAGCATTTAGTGTGTGTTACTCTGGATGTCCAGCATCTGCAGTAGAAGACAACCTGGACTGCATTTGTCTGTGGCTACATTTGCACGAGATGAGGAAATTCTGCGTGCTTGTTCTTGCAGAAACATGACTCCAGGACAAAATCCATGCACCATCATTCTGGCTATGACACTCTGGAACTTGGGCTAAATTCATTTTTTCTGAATTTTTTTTCGTAACTGTACATTTTTCTGCATCGTAATTATATGTGCTCTGTGGCGTGTGTGACTGTTGGTGTTGGGTTTTGCGCCTTGGTACCAGTGAAATGCTGCTTAATTTGGCTGTATTCATGAGTACAGTCGAATGACAATTGAACTTGCACTATTTGCTGCTTCTTTTCAATATATTTTGGTGTACAGTATGTGACCAGAATAAGCCTATACCAATACCCAGCTCTCCCAACTGTCCAACCATGATGCAGGATGCTGCATGAATCATCAAAGACCTTGTTCAATGCTTGTGGAAAAGTACAGTCTCTACATGTTCCCCCGACTGTATGACAAGCGACTTAGTGACATCTGAGATTAGATGCCACATGTAGATAGTGAAATGGCATCTGATTACATCATGGAAGGTCCCAATACTGAAAACATCAAACATGGTATCTGAACGTTGTGAGTGGGTTGCAAAACGACAGGAAAAGAGTTTTGATCTGGTTGGTTTTGTAAAAAAAAAACATGTTTTCATTTTAGTTTCGAAGAGCGCGCACAAAATATTAGATCTGGCAGCAGTCAGTTGATGCTCCTGGGCCAAGGCGTTTCATCAGGATAGACACACGTTCTGATGAAGGGTTTTAGCCCTGAAATATTGATTTTTTTTATTCTATAGATGCTGCCTGATCTGCTGAGTTCCTCCAGCATTTTGTGTGTGTTATTTTAGATTTCCAGCGTCAGAAGAAATTCTTGTGTTTAGAATCTGAAGTTTGATTGAGAGAAAATGTACTCATAGTGAGAGGGTCAGCAGTTCAGACACATGTTAGAGTCATAGAGGTGTGCATCATTGAAACAGGCCCTTCAGCTCAACGTCTATGCTGACTGAGATGCCTGTCTAAATTATTATCACTTTCCTGCAATTGGCTTATATCTCTCTGTACCTTTCCTGTCCATATCCCCATTTATGTACTTCATAAACATTGTGATTGTACCCACCTCAACAGCTTTTTCTGGCAGTTCGTTTTACAATCCACCCAGTGTCTGTGTGAAAAAGTTTGTTTATTTGTTTATAGTCCTAGAGCCATAGAAAAGAACAGCATAAAAATTGGCACTTCGATGCATTTAGTCGCTGCTAAGATGCAGCAATTATTTAGAGACACAGCGTGGAACAGGTCTTTCTGGCCCAGTGAGCCCCACAGCTCAGCGACCCACCTATTTAACCCTAGCCTAATGGCAAAAGTATTGGCGAGTGGCCAAGTGGTTAAGGCGCTCGTCTAGTGATCTGAAGGTCGCTAGTTCGAGCCCCAGCTGAGGCAGCGTGTTGTGTCCTTGAGCAAGGCACTTAACCACACATTGCTCTGCGACGACACTGGTGCCAAGCTGTATGGGTCCTAATGCCCTTCCCATGGACAATATTGGTGTTGTGGAGAGGGGAGACTTGCAGCATGGGCAACTGCCGGTCTTCCATACAACCTTGCTGAAGCACCTTCAATTACTCCAAAAGACTGAGGTTTGGTAAAAATACTGAAAGGCTTTTATTCGCTGTACAATACGACCTCCACAGTGAGTGTCTGCCCCCAGACTGAGGGGGAGGGGCAAGACGGACACCTTTATACAGGACTCTGTGGGAGGAGCCACAGGGGCAGTCAGCAGAGGGATGTGTCCAGACAGGTAACCGAGTTACAACATATATACATAGTTTACCACACTTGCCCAGGCCTGCGCCCTGGAAACCTTCTAAGGAGCAAATCCGTGGTCTCATGAGAATAACGGATGCCTATAAAATGGCAAAAAAATTTACAATGACCAATCAGTATGCCGTAGGACTGTGGGAGAAAGGCAGAGCATCCTGGCAGTAACCCACATGCACTCGGGAAGGAATATACAGAGGACACCGGAATGGACCTCCAAACTATGATGTCCGGAGCTGTAATAGCGTCACGCTAATCGTGACGCTACCATGGCACTCCAAGTTGCCCCTCAGATCTCCTTTAAATCTTTCCCCTCACACCTTAAAACTATTCCCTCTCACTTTGGACTCCTTTACCATTAGAAAAAGACCATCTACCCTTTCTAAGCCCTCAAAGTTTTATAATCCTCCACAAAGTCAAGATGACATCAGCGTACAATATACCCTTGGTTGACATATTTCAGATAACCCGCAAAAATGTATTTTTTATGTCTTTTACCTCCATTTTTGTCCTTCAGTGTGTTTCTGGGACTGTTAGATCATTTTTTTGTTGTTTTTTTTTAATTTTTAAAATTAATTTTTAATGCATTTCTACAAGAAATTACAGAACAGAACCCAACAACAAAATGGAGATTTACACAGTGAGATCATGTGATTTACAGTTTGGAGATCAACTGAGTGATCCAACACTTTGCTGTCTTCAAGAACATTCCGGAAAGCGAGCGCGTACTCAGACAGCCTCAATATGAAAAAAACTTCAAGACACAACATGAGCTGACTGAAGTGCTGATGGAGATTGAGGTGAATGTGGAGGCGAGCAAGAGTGCATTCCTTTTGATCGCTGCCGGAGAAGGAGACTGTGAGCGGCCTATCGCTATGTGGCTCACTGTGGCAGGCGGGTAGGCCTCTCTGACTTGTGTGGTGCCCCTCTCTTTCGATGAGTGCCGGTGATATCGGAGGATGGTATTGTGGTTCTGCGTTTATGGATTGGTCTATTGTGTTTATGAGTTTATGGACTGTGGACTGTTTCAGACTATGGTTTTTTATTGCCTGTTCCTTTTCCGTTTCATTGTTTTTGGGGAGGGAGTTTGGGGGCTGATGTTCTATTGTGTTCTGCCAGTTTTTTTGTGGGAGGAGGGGTTTTGGGGGGGGTCGATGTTCATTTTCTTTTTTGTGCGGGGGGAGCGGAGTTGGGGGGGGTTGATGATCGGGATGCCATTCTTTTTTTGGATGGGGGATGGGTTTGATGTTTCTCTGTGAATGACTTTCATTTTCTTTCTTTGTTTCGTGGCTATCTGGAGAAGATGAATTTCAGAGTTCTACATGGATACACGCTTTGTTAATAAATGAACCTTTGAACTTTTGAAGGTCACCCCTCAGCCTCTTACATTCCCGTGAGAGCATCCAAACCTATCTGATCTCTCGTTGTGACTACAATCCTAAATTTCAAGCAATAGCCTTCAAGTTTCAAAGTAAACTTATCATCACAGTACGTACATGACCCTGAGATTTATTTTCTTGGAGGCATTCACAATATAACGCAGAAATACAACACAATCAATGAAAAACTACACACAAAGTCTGATAAATAACCAATGAGTAAAAAAAACACAAACTGTGCAAATACAAATAAATAAATAAATATGAACACACACACACACACACACACACACACACACACACACACACACAAATAAATAATACTGAGAACATGAGTTGTAGAGTCCCTGAGAATCAGTCTGTAGGTTGTGAAGTCAGTTCAGTGTGGGGATGAGTGAAGTTATCCATGGAGATTCAGGAGCCTGATAGTTGTAGGGACATAACTGTTCTTGAGCTAGTTGGTGTGGGACTTGGGGCTCCTAAACCTCCTTCTCAATGACAGTGTGGCCTGGACGGTGGGGGTTCTTGTAATGGGTGCTCCTTTCTTGTGGCAGGGCTCCTTGCTGATGTGTCATTGTGAATCACTTCTACTCACGTTCTAAAGTGTGCTGACTATAAATACACCTGATTTCCAAACCATAGTCAAGTCATGACCAAAGTATTATTTATTATTAAAGTACATACAGGTCACCAACCATATCCTACGCTGAGAAACATTTTCTTGCATGAATTTATGGGAAAATAATGAAATGCAATAGAATTTACGAAAGAGCTACACGTAGACAATTACTGGCAAACAGCTAATGTGCAAAGGAAGACAAATTATTGAAACATAGAAACATAGAAAATAGGTGCAGGAGTAGGCCATTCGGCCCTTCGACCCTGCACCGCCATTTATTCTGATCATGGCTGATCATCCAACTCAGAACCCCGCCCCAGCCTTCCCCCCATACCCGCTGATCCCTTTAGCCACAAGGGCCATATCTAACTCCCTCTTAAATATCGCCAATGAACTGGCCTCAACTGTTTCCTGTGGCAGAGAGTTCCACAGATTCACCACTCTCTGTGTGAAGAAGTTTTTCCTAATCTCGGTCCTAAAAGGCTTCCCCTTTATCCTCAAACTGTGGCCCCTTGTTCTGGACTTCTCCAACATCGGGAACAATCTTCCTGCATCTAGCCTGTCCAATCCCTTTAGGATTTTATACGTTTCAATCAGATCCCCCCTCAATCTTCTAAATTCCAACGAGTACAAGCCCAGTTCATCCAGTCTTTCTTCATATGAAAGTCCTGCCATCCCAGGAATCAATCTGGTGAACCTTCTTTGTACTCCCTCTATGGCAAGGATGTCTTTCCTCAGATTAGGGGACCAAAACTGCACACAATACTCCAGGTGTGGTCTCACCAAGGCCTTGTACAACTGCAGTAGTACCTCCCTGCTCCTGTACTCGAATCCTCTTGCTATAAATGCCAGCATACCATTCGCCTTTTTCAGCGCCTGCTGTACCTGCATGCCCACTTTCAATGACTGGTGTATAATGACACCCAGGTCTCGTTGCACCTCCCCTTTTCCTAATCGGCCACCATTCAGATAATAATCTATTTTCCTATTTTTGCCACCAAAGTAGATAACTTCACATTTATCCACATTAAATTGCATCTGCCATGAATTTGCCCACTCACCCAACCTATCCAAGTCACCCTGCATCCTCTTAGCATCCTCCTCACAGCTAACACTGCCACCCAGCTTCGTGTCATCCGCAAACTTGGAGATGCTGCATTTAATTCCCTCATCCAAGTCATTAATATATATTGTAAACAACTGGGGTCCCAGCACTGAGCCTTGCGGTACCCCACTAGTCACTGCCTGCCATTCTGAAAAGGTCTCGTTTATTCCCACTCTTTGCTTCCTGTCTGCTAACTAATTCTCCATCCACATCAATACCTTACCCCCAATACCGTGTGCTTTAAGTTTGCACACTAATCTCCTGTGTGGGATCTTGTCAAAAGCCTTTTGAAAATCCAAATATACCACATCCACTGGTTCTCCCCTATCCACTCTACTAGTTACATCCTCAAAAAATTCTATGAGATTCGTCAGACATGATTTTCCTTTCACAAATCCATGCTGACTTTGTCCGATGATTTCACCGCTTTCCAAATGTGCTGTTATCACATCTTTGATAACTGACTCCAGCAGTTTCCCCACCACCGACGTTAGGCTAACCGGTCTATAATTCCCCGGTTTCTCTCTCCCTCCTTTTTTAAAAAGTGCAAATAAAAAACAAATAATACCGAGAATATATGTTGCAGAGGATTTGAAAGTGAGTCCATAGGTTGCAGAGTTGAGGTGAGTGGAGTTATCCTCGCTGGACAGGAGCCTGATGGTTGTAGGGTAATGACTGTTCCTGCACTAATGGTATAGGTCCTAAGATTTCCATGTTTTAAATATTTTGAAGCTAATTGGCTGAAGAAGAAGAGGAGCTCAAGGAGAAATTTTTCATTTAGGGCTTGATGGCTGAGTAAGCAGTTGATACATATTCAACAGGAACATCCAAAAGACGATCGGATAAACATTTGAAAAGGGAACTTCCCGGGGCTATTGGAAAGCAACTCAGCACAAAGAGCTAAATGGCCTCATCAAGTGTTTAAGTACTTAGAGTGTGTAGGTGTCTAAGAGGTGGCACACACACACACAGGCGTACTGTACGTACATAAAGACACACACACACACACACACACACACACACACACACACATACATATTCATATTCATATACAATGTTCAGAGCTATGACAATAGAAAATTGCTCAAATTCTGCAATCTATTTCAACACCTGCCAGGGAGTTATATGTTCCCTTGAACCTTGTAGTGAACTGTATAAACTATTGTGTTCATCAGATCCTCCCCATGGCAGGTAATGGAGATACAAACCCCTCGGAAAGGAACATAAAAGGATTAAGGAAGCGTTGGTCATGGGAGCGTTGTTCTGATCTCTTAAATTGTACAGACAGCTTCTGTCTGAAAAAAAATACCAAAGCTATTGCTTCATCAAAGTCTTTCATACCACGGAAGGAAATTTCACAAGAAAGCGAACAGTGAGTCTTCAGATGCTACAGCCAGCCATCACATATTCCAAACACTTTACCTCCAAACAACCGTACACACTACCTGGATACTAGTCAGAGGGGAAGTAGAACATGTTTCAATAACAGAGAGTGGAGTGGATAGCCCTGCCCAACACAGGCAAAGCCCTTCCCACTGCTGAGCACCTTTACACTCAACTACCAGACTTGAAGATAATCTGCAGCTCTCGATGCCTACAGCACGATTATAACATCATTATGACCCATCCCATCCCGGACAATGTCTGTTCAATCTCCTGCCTTCTAGTAGGAGATATAGAAACACCTTCGCCAAGACAGAAAGACAGAAAAAACATCTTCTTCTTGAGTACTGTTATGCAGCTGAATAATGCTACACCCTGGCTTGCCAATGGCCTTTGAATGTTATGGACTATCAAGGTCACTTGTTGCATGTAAAATTGGGAATTTTTTTTATTAAGCCATCCTGCATGTATTGTAAATACCTGTTTTGCGCAGACTGGAGTAGGCACTGCAGTCTTGTTGTCTTGAGCAATAACAACAAAGTTCTATTCTATTCTATTTACAAAGCAAGTTGCCACAAGAAAGCAACACTCACCGTTCAGGCCATGCTCTGTTCTTAACACCACCATCGGGCAGGAGGTATAAGAGCCTTAGGTCCCACGTCACCAGGTTTACATGGATAACTTCACTGACCACAACTCTGAACTGATCCCACAAACTACATACTCTCTTTCCAGGCCTCTACAGCTCATGTCCTCAGTATTAATTATGTCTTTATTGTTTGAACAATTTGTTGTCTTTTGCACATTCTCTTTGTTTATGTATTGCTTTTTCATAAGTTCTATTGCATTTCTTTATTTTCTTGTAGATGCCCAAAAGAAAATGAATCTCAAGGTAGTATGTGGTGGCATGTATGTATTTTGATAATAAATTGACTTTTACTTTGATAAATACACACCCCTTGCAGTGGATATTTCATATTTTACACCTCCCTCTTGCTAGTTGCCGCTGGGGAAAGTGCAGGACTCTTGGGATTCACATGGCCAGGATTGATCAGCAAGGCTGTGGTCTCATTTTGGGAGGCTTTGACGTTCATGTTAAATGCTTTCTAGATTCTGGTTACTCTTTCATTTGCTGTTTTGGTGCGGTTTGATCAGGGCGATCAATGCGGACTGAGGCACTTCGACGAAGAACGGCCCTGCGACTTGCTTCGGCTAGCAGCACAGGGCTGAACTGAACTAGACTGAATACTGCTGGTTTGATCTTTGATATTCCATGTGTTGTTCAGTCACTTTCTGCCATTTGTATATTTGCTCTTTTTTTTTAAACATTGGGTGGTTGATGTTTTCTTGAATGAGTTCCAGGACGAATTTCATACTTGTATTCTGTATACATACTTCGAACTTTGAAATCTAAACTTCCTCTACTCCCTCCACCCTGAAGTTTAAGATGCTGCTTCTAGCTGGTGAGAGAGATTATAGGCCCAGGATCCCATGCCCCATCTCTGATTGTTCCCTTTTCGTATACAAGTCAAAATTGCATTTATATAGTAACACATACCATGATGGGCCATGGTAGTATGGAGGTTAGTGCGACACTATTACACCTCAGGGCGTCAGAATTCACAGTTGAATCCCAGCCTGTGTAAGGAGTGTCTGTATGTCCTCCATGCGGAACGTGTGCGTTTTCCCTGGGTGCTCTGCTTTCCTTCCACAGTCCAGAGACATAGTGGGTGGGTTAATTGGTCATTGTAAATTGTGCCATGATTAGGATAGGGTTAATTTAGAGTGGTCAGGTGTTGTTGGAGTGGCACTCCTCAAAGGACTGGAAGGGCCAGCTCCGCTCTATGTCACTAAATAAATAGACAGAGGGATAAATATTGAGAACATGAGTTGTAGAGTTCTTCAAAGTGAGTCCACAGGTTGTGGAACCAGTTCAGCATTGAGGTGAGTGAAGTTGTTCACACTGGTTCAGGACTCTGATGGTTGAAGGGTAACAACTGTTCTTGAAACTGGTGGTGTGGGATCAAAGGCTCCTGTGCCTCCTCCCCGATGGCAGCAATGAGAAGAGAGCGTGGCCTGGGTGGTGGGGGGTCCTTGATGATGGATGCTGCCTTCCTGCGAGAGCACTCCTTGTAGATGTGCTTAGTGGTGGTGATTGTCATGCCTGCTGTCTGTACTTCCACCACACTCCACATGCTATCCAGCCACTCTGAAGCACTGGAAATTCTGCGTTAAGCTTCTCCCATCCCAATAAAGGTCCCAGTGAACTAAAACCTCTCCCTCTGAGTCACCCTAGTTGTCAAAGTCCCTTCATGTTTCAGAATTTGCTGCTCATCAAGGATTTCTAGGGGCATAACTTCCCAATTCACAGTGCCAATAAGCTAAAATTTGCCCACAGCAGAGTGACACTGGATTAGTTTCTTCCTACAAAACAATAAATTTCACAATAAACTCTCAGTGGCCACTGAATTAGGTACCTGCTGTGCCTAATAAAGCAGTCACTGAGTGTCTGTTCATGGTCATCTGCTGCTGTTGCCCATCCAATTTGAGGTCCAATGTGTTGTGCCTTCAGAGATGCTCTTCTGCACACCACTGTTGTGATGTGTGGTTATTTGAGTTACTGTCACCTTCCTGTCAGCTTGAACCAGTCTGGCCATTCTCCTCTGGCCTCTCTCATTAATAAGGCGTTTTTGCCCACAGACCTTTTTTTTGTTTGTTTTGTTTTGTTTTTCGCACCATTCTCTGTAAACTCTAGAGGCTGTTCTGCATGAAAATCTAAGGAGATAGGTAGTTTCTGAGATGCACAAACCACAGCTTCTGGCTCCAACAATCATTCCACAGTCAAAGTCATTTAGCTCATATTGCTTCCCCACTCTGATGTTTAGTCTGGACAGCAACTGAACCTCTCGACCATGCCAACATCCTTTTATGCATTGAACTGCTGACACGTGATTGGCTGATTTGATATTTGTATTAACAAGCAGGTGTACAGGTGTATCTAATAAAGTAGCCACTGAGTGTATGCCCGTGATAATACACCTGATTCTGATTCTGCTGATTCAAATTTAAAACTAAATCTTCCTCAAATCTCAGCAGACTGAATTCCTCCCAAGTAAACTAAACACCATACATATGTATTAGAATCTTTCCAGTGGATTCAGTCCTTGGAATGAATCCCTTCCTATTTTATCCCAGTATCTAAACATCTACCTGTTTGATCCCAATGTAAGATATAAGAGTAGAACTAGGCCATTTGGCGCATCTGGTCTGCTGCATCATTCTATCATGGCTGATTTCTCCATTCTCCTGCCTTCTCCCCATAGATGCACTGAATAATCAAGAATCTATCAACTTCCACTTTAAATATACTCAATGACTTGGCCTCCACAGCCGTCTGTGGCAATGAATTCCACAGGTTCACCACATTCTGGCTGAAAAAAATTCCACCTCATCTTCGCTCTGAAAGGATGTCCTTCTATTCTGAGGCTGTGTCTTGTGGTCAGAGACTCTCCCACTACAGGAAACATCCTCTTCACATCCACTCTATCTAAGCCTTTCAATGTTAGATAGGCTTCATTCTTCTAATCTCCAGCGAGTACAGGCCCAGGGCCATCAAACTCTCCTCATACGATAAGCGTTCTCGGAATCATTCTCATGAACCGACTCTGTACCCTCTCCAACGCCAGCACATCCTTTCTAAGGGAAGGGGCCCAAATCTACCCATAATACTCCATGTGCAGTCTGATCTTATAAAGCCTCAGCAGTACATTTTTGCTTTTATATTCGAATCTTCTTGAAAATCTCTTATATTCTTGACCTGCTCAATACAAGGAATCCCAAACAATCAGACTTCCTGCTAAGTTCTGCTTTTCACAAAATCTCACTTGACCAGACTTAGCAACAATCTTGTGGTGTACTGTAACTCACCTTTTCAGGTATGGTCTCTGGGCTATCCACATCCTGCATTCACCATGCCTCCCAATTACTAGATGATAACCCTATGTACTATCTCACAGTGGAGATCAGAATCAAGTTTAATTTCACTGACATACGTCAATAATTTTTTTGCTTTGCAGCAGCAGCATAGTACAATACATAAAAAAGCTAAAAACTCCAATAAGAAATATGTACTTATAACAATAAATTAAATAAGCAGTGCAAAAACAGAGAAAATTAATGAGGAAGTGTTCACGGTTTCATTGTCCATTCAGAAATCTGATGGCTGAGGGGAAGAAGCTGTTCCTGAAACACTGAGTGTTTCTTCTCCCTCATACTTGCCTTTCTGCCTGCTAGGATATTGTACAAAACTTTGGTTTCAAACGTACCTTGGGCTTTACGCATTTCTCTTTATCTGAAGCATTTGAAGCTTTTCGCCGTATCATCGTCCTGAAGTTTGTTTAAACGCCTGCCTCTCAAGAAAAGATACCAAGCCTACGGCTGGAGATGAAGAGCTGCAGACTCGGAAACCACAATATGTCAGATCAGAAGAGCTAGTTGACTTCCTTCACAGTAACGGAAGTGTTATCTGTGATGAGTTACAGGAAAAATTGTGCAGTATCTGAAGCAGAACTAAAGAAATCAACTGACCCAGAATAAGCAAATGGAGGGACTGATTGCTTTTCCAGTCTGCTACAAAGGAAATAGCAGCAATATTCCCTCACAAAATCATGCAATATTTTAGCTCCACCCCTCAAATTCTAATCGCCGTTATTTTTTAAATGGAAATATTCAAATAAAAAGTAAATTGAACAATAACGGCAGCTTTCAGATCATGTTTGATCTTCCAAACAGGGCACAAGGATGAGAAAACCAGAAAATACTTGGCTGGTGAGTCCACGTCTGTGGGAAGAGAAACAGAGCCAACCTTTCTTCCCTAGGCCGTGAGACTACTGAACTCCCTGCCACCACCCAGGTCTCTTGACTGTTTACTTCTTAACTTCCGTCGTAAACTCATTTTATGCTAAATGTCAATCTTCTGGGATATGTGTTTTTACTTTCTAATTTACTTGTGGTAATATTACCTTTTATGTGTTGTGCACTATGTTGAGCACCTTGGGTTGGAGTAACATTGTTTTGTTTAGTGGTGGACATGTACACAATTGAATGACAATAAACTTGAACTTGTTTCAGGTCGTAGAACCCTTTGCGTGACTGAAAAGGAGTCGTGTCAACTCCTTTTCTCTTTCTAAGCATGTGGCCTGCTTTTCTAATGCTTTCTATTTTTATTTTAGATCTCTAATATTTCCATTTTGTGGATTTTCAGAAAGCAGTATAAATGAACACCAGCAATTTGATATTTCATTCTCTTCCTCTAGCTCTCAGCCTCTTTCCTTACCTCAAAACATCACAGTACCCTGCATTACACTGCTTACCTGCATTATAGAACATTGACCATTACAGCCCCTTCAGCCCACAATCTTCTGATGACTTTCCAAACTCCTCCAAGTATAAGTCTGACCCTTCCCTCCCACATAGCACTCCACTTTTCTTTCATCCATGTGCCTGTATAAAAGTTTCTAAATGCCCCTAATGTATCTGCCTCTACCATCACCCTTGATAGGGCATTCCACACACCCACTACTCTGTGTAAAAAAAAACCTACCTCTGACATCCCCCTATACTTTCCAGCAATCACTTTAAAATTAGCCACTTCCACCCTGAGAAAAAGTCTTCGGCTGTCCATTTGACCTATTCCTCATGTCATCTTGTACACCTCTATCAAGACACACCTCATCCTCCTTCTCCTCAAAGAGACAAGCCAGGGCTTGCTCAGCCTCTCCTCACAAGACATGCTCTCTAAATCAGGCGGCATCCTGGCAAGTCTGCTCTGAGCACTCTCTAAAACATTTACATATAACTGCTTTTTTCCCCATCCTGTCTACCCGTGAAGCCACTTTCAATGAAGTACAGTACGTACTTGTGCTCCAAAGTCCCTCTGTTCTTCATTGTTAAAGTGGAGATCACCAAGTTAAGTCAATGGAGCGTATTGTCATTTGCACAAGTATGGTACGATACAGATACAATGAAGAACTTACATTTTCATTAATCATCGTAATCCAGGCTATGGAGACAGCTAGATTAAAATGATCTGTACTGTATGCAGAACAGATAATCCCCCTTTGCTCTGGGCAAAGGAAACAGAATTGGTACAATTAGAAAATAGAAACTAAAGATTTCATTAGGCCATTAGACATAGAAGCAGAATTAGGCTATTCAGCCCATTGAGTCTGTTCTGTCATTCCAGCATGGCTGATTCTGATTTATTATCCCTCTCAACCACATCCTCCAGCCTTCTCCCTGTAACCCTGGACACCCTTACTAATCAAGATCAAATCAACCTCCACTTTAAATACATTATATATTATAATTGTTATCATAATATTATAACTAAAATATATTAAATCTATATTTCAGAAGTGAATGTCCATACGAGCTCATAGACAGAAGAAACATACAGCTCACTTCAAGGCAACACACACACGCAAAACGCTGGAGCAATTCAGCAGGCCAGGCAGCAGTTGACATTTCTGCCTGAGACGCTTCATCAGGTCTCTGTCTGAAATGTTGACTTCACTGGTTTCCATAGATGCTGCCTGGCCTGTTGAGTTACAACAGCATTTTATGTGTGTTGTTTTGGATTTCTAGCATTTGCAGATTTTCTCTAGTTTGTGTCACTTCTTGGCAAGTTCAACTACTTGAAGTCGATTCATTATGTGCTGGGTTGTATGACGTGGGCAATCATGGTCTTTCCATGATTGTTCCTGGCAATCTTTTTTTGCAGAAGTGGTTTGCCATTGCCTTCTTCTAGGCAGTGTCTTTACAAGATGGGTGACCCCTACCATTGTCAATACTCTTCAGGGATTGTCTCCCTGGCGTTAGTGGTCACATAACCAGGACTTGTGATATCCACCACCTGCTCCCATGGCTTCACTTGACCCTGCTTGGAAGAGGGGATGCTAGGCAGGTGCTATATCTTGCCCAAGGGTGACCTGCAGGCCAGTGGAGGGAAGGAATGCCTTACACCTCCTTTGGTGCATCATCCATAACCACTTGAGGAGGATATGCAATTGAAATGAAAAAGCAAATCTCGTTCAGTCATTCATTCATTTACCTGGATCGAGGACTCTATTCCTCTTTTCTCCATAGAACATAGAATGGAGAACATTGAACATTACAGCACAGAAGAAGCCCTTTGGCCCATAGTTTTGTGCCAACCTTTTAACTGCTCCAAGATCAATCTAATGCTTCCTTCCTACATAACCCTCCATTTTTCTTTTATCCATATTCTTATAGAAACATAGAAACATAGAAAATAGGTGCAGGAGTAGGCCATTCGGCCCTTCGAGACTGCACCGCCATTTATTATGATCATGGCTGATCATCCAACTCAGAACTCCACCCCAGCCTTCCCTCCATACCCCCTGACCCCCGCAGCCACAAGGGCCATATCTAACTCCCTCTTAAATATAGCCAATGAACTGGCCTCAACTGTTTCCTGTGGCAGAGAATTCCACAGATTCACCACTCTCTGTGTGAAGAAGTTTTTCCTAATCTCGGTCCTAAAAGGCTTCCCCTCTATCCTCAAACTGTGGCCCCTCGTTCTGGCCTTCCCCAACATCGGGAACAATCTTCCTGCATCTAGCCTGTCCAATCCCTTTAGGATTTTATACGTTTCAATCAGATCCCCCCTCAATCTTCTAAATTCCAACGAGTACAAGCCCAGTTCATCCAGTCTTTCTTCATATGAAAGTCCTGCCATCCCAGGAATCAATCTGGTGAACCTTCTTTGTACTCCCTCTATGGCAAGGATGTTTTTCCTCAGATTAGGGGACCAAAACTGCACACAATACTCCAGGTGTGGTCTCACCAAGGCCTTGTACAACTGCAGTAGTACCTCCCTGCTCCTGTACTCGAATCTTCTCGCTATAAATGCCAGCATACCATTCACCTTTTTCACCGCCTGCTGTATCTGCATGCCCACTTTCAATGACTGGTGTATAATGACACCCAGGTCTCGTTGCATCTCCCCTTTTCCTAATCGGCCACCATTCAGATAATAATCTGTTTTCCTATGTTTGCCACCAAAGTGGATAACTTCACATTTATCCACATTAAATTGCATCTGCCATGAATTTACCCACTCACCCAACCTATCCAAGTCACCCTGCATCCTCTTAGCATCCTCCTCACAGCTAACACTGCCACCCAGCTTCGTGTCATCTGCAAACTTGGAGATGCTGCATTTAATTCCCTCATCCAAGTCATTAATATATATTGTGAACAACTGGGGTCCCAGCACTGAGCCTTGCGGTACCCCACTAGTCACCGCCTGCCATTCTGAAAAGGTCCCATTTATTCCCACTCTTTGCTTCCTGTCTGCTAACCAATTCCTACCGTGTGCCTTAAGTTTGCACACGAATCTCCTGTGTGGGACCTTGTCAAAAGCCTTTTGAAAATCCAAATATACCACATCCACTGGTTCTCCCCTATCCACTCTACTAGTTACATCCTCAAAAAATTCTATGAGATTCGTCAGACATGATTTTCCTTTCACAAATCCATGCTGACTTTGTCCGATGATTTCACCGCTTTCCAAATGTGCTGTTATCACATCCTTGATAACTGACTCCAGCAGTTTCCCCACCACCGACGTTAGGCTAACCGGTCTATAATTCCCCGGTTTCTCTCTTCCTCCTTTTTTAAAAAGTGGAGTTACATTAGCCACCCTCCAATCCTCAGGAACTAGTCCAGAATCTAACGAGTTTTGAAAAATTATCACTAATGTATCCATTATTTCTTGGGCTACTTCCTTAAGCACTCTAGGATGCAGACCATCTGGCTCGGGGGATTTATCTGCCTTCAATCCCTTCAATTTACCTAACACCACTTCCCTACTAACATGTATTTCGCTCAGTTCCTCCATCTCACTGGACCCTCTGTCCCCTACTAAGAGTCCCTTAAATGTCCCTAATGTACCTGCCTCCACCACCACCCCTGGCAGTGGATTCCATACATCTACCACTCTCATTATATAAAAAACTCTGGCATCACTCCTGGACTTTCCATCAATCACTTTAAAGCATAATTGTCCTTGAACTGCATACCATGTTAGACCATTTCATAGACTACTTAAGAGTTAAATACATTGAAAAGTTTGAAGTTACAAACAGGTTGATATATTTCCTCTTCAAAGCACAGTCTGGTGGTTTTATTGGCGACCTGCTTTATCAAGAAAACATCCAGCTTATTAAGTGAATTTAAAGTTGGTTGCTGTCATGATCAAGTCTCTAGACTTCCTCCAGATATCAGGGTTACACGCACAGCAGTTTAGACACTGCATCACTAGCGTCACAAGCACAGTGCATACAGTAACTGAAATGCTCCCTCTCACATAGCCTTTGACACTGCACAGCTGGTATTCTCTCTTATATAATGTTTTATTAAAGTGCTCCACAGTTTTCAGGCTGGGTAAAATTCCAGCTCAGAGCAATGGTTGGTCCGGGCAGCTTTAAAAAAAATTAGAGGGAACATTAATCAGAAGAACAAATCAAAGGAGTGATTCACATTCAAGAACTCTTCAACTCATGTTCTCAGTATTTATTAACTTTTTTATTTATTTTTGTCTTTTGCACTGTGGATGTTTGTCAATCTTTGTTCTGGGTCGTTTTTTTTTCAAAATTCTGTTGAATCTTAACTGAATTTTACAGGAGCACTGTTGAGAAGATCCCAACAAGCTGCACCTCCATCTGGTATGGGAGCAGCCAAGCATCCGACCAGAAATCCCCACCAAGGACAGTGAGAACCGCTGAGAGGATCACAGGGGTCTCCCTACCATCCATCAGGGACATTTATCAGGAGCACTGCATATTATCAACGATCCCAACTGATGCATAAAAACAAGAACAGTCAGAATGGGAAATAATTTCTTCTGTCAGGCCACTAGGCTTCTGAACTCGCTGCCGCATCGCATTCAACATGACACCGGTTATTATGTTCTGTACTTTACAATATTTAATTATGCACTTTGTTTATTTATGCGCAATTCATTTGTAGATTTTATCTAAGTTATTGTGTGTTATGTGTACTACAGCGCTTTACACCCTGGTCTGGAGAAACATTGTCTCATTTGATGGTATACGTGTACATAGTTAAATGACAATAAACTCAACTTGACTTGAATTTCTTTATTTCCTTGTAAATGCCTGGAAGAAAATGAATGCCAGGATAGTACATGTACTTTGATAATCAATTTACTTTGAATCAATGGCAGAACATCTAGGTCATGGACTATTAGGGAGAGTTTGAGGCCACACAAGATTTTGGAATCACATATCTGATGATGTGCCTCTATGTGGTACAAGTGAGACAAGATCCACATTTCCATCGGGTTCAGATGAAGGATAAACAAGAACACAGAGGATCGCAAGAGGGCAGCACAGGGTTGTGGGCATCGGCCAGCCCCGTCACAGGCACAGCTCTCCACACCACTGAGGACATCTTTGAGAGGCAGCGCCTCAGGAAGTCGGCACCCATCACTGCGGACCCTCTCCGCCCAGCTCATGCCCTCCTCTCATTACTGCTGCCAGGGTGGACGTACAGAAGTTTAAAGACCCACACTCAGTAATTCAGAAACAGGCTCTTCTCCTCCACCATCAAATCTCTGAACGGTCCATGAACCCACGAACACTACCTCATTATTCTTTCTTTCTGCACTATTTATTTTTGTAATTTATAGCAATTTTATGTCGTTGCACTGTACTGTTACTGCAGAACAACAAATTTCATGCCATGAAAGTCAGTGACAATAAACCTGATTCTGATTCAGCATGTAAACTGGATAGTAGAGAATAAGGTGGCATCATATTCTTTATGGAAATTGATTTTCCCTGAAGCTTGGAGAGATGATGAGTATCTGAAAGAAAGTATATTGTAACAAAACTATATCAAACTAATGGAATTAGGAAGAGATAAAATCTCACAATTTATCTACCCAGATCAAAGGGCCACACAAAGGGAAAGAATGTAGGTCTCCCCCCCTCAAGCCGCACCACCATCCTGATTTGAAAATGCACCATCACTTTTGCACATCCCAATAGAACGTGAAGCATGATATTCAGGGATACATAGGGTGTTACGTTGTGGAAAGTCATGGAATGTCTGGTTTTCTAGGAACGCAACCCTTCTGTAATCAAAGGGGCTGGCATGAAATGCTTTCTTTCCTCACCTGTCAGGGTATAGTAAAATTCAATGAAAATTTATTATCAAAGTACATTTACGTCACCACATACTAACTTGAGATTCATTTTCTTGCAGGCATTTACATGAAATTTAAGAAAAACAATAGAATTTATGAATTATTATACATAGCAAAGAATGATAAACATCCAATGTGCAAAAGAAGAGAAATTCTGCAAACAATAACATTCTTACAAGTAAATAATATGGAAAAATTGAATTGTAGAGTCCTTGAAAGTGAGCTTGTAGATTGTGGATTCTGTTCCGTAATGAAGTGAGTAAAATTTTCCACACTGCTTCAGGATAACAACTGTTCCTCAGCCTGGTGGCTTGGGTCCGAAGGCTCCTGTACCTCCTTCAGGATGGTAGTAGCAAGAAGTGAGCAAGGACTGGTTAGTGGAGATCTTTGATGACGGATACTGCTTTCTTGTGGCAGTGGTCCTTGGAGATGTGCGCAATGGTGGGGAAGGTTTCTCTTGTGATGGACTGGCCTGTATCCAACACTTTTTCCGTCGTTGGATACTGGTGTTTCCATAGCAGACCTTGATGCAACCAGTCAAGATACAACCCACCGTGCACCTTTTGAAAGAAGTAGAAGCTGAATCTACACAAACTTTTAAGAAAGTAAAGGCAGTGTCACCAAAGAAAGCTCAGGAAAGGAGTTGCTGAATCCCACCATGATGTGCCTAAGGTCTCAGCCTATCAGCCTATCCCACCAAGTCCTTCCATCTTACAGACAGCTGGTCATCATAAAGACACACAAGCTGACCTAGTCAGGCATGGTAAATGGATAGCCTTTACATCTAGTATAATTGCATCAGCAGAAACAGGATAAGCCAACACAGACAGAAAGCAGTGAGCAAGGACGTGCAAAGTCCCACATCTCTCACTCAGGGAGGAAGCTTATCAAATAAACCAATCACAAATTTCACAGATTAGAACCCAGGTATCACACCAGAGAGTCTGCAAAAATTATATTTGTAGCACCACAGCGCATCATGGAGAGCTGAAGCCTCACAGTTGCAATGACCAAGTTCAGTCCAGAACTCGGAACCAGTCTGAGTGGAGTTTGCACGTCCTCCTGTAGCTACGTAAGGTTTCCTATGGTGCTCCAGTTTCCTCCCACATCCTGAAGCTGTGTAGGTTGCTGGATTAATTGTCTCTAATGTGCAGTAGAATCTGGGTGAATTTAATGGGAATGTGAGGGAGAAGCAATTGGGATGAGTGTAGGGTTAGTGTAAATGAGTGCTTGAACAGCAGACGGCAGTGCGGGAAGGCATGAAGTACATCACTGGCTTCAATCAGCCTAGCTGTAGAGCCTCAGAATGCAGCCATGAATGGGTTAATGAGTTAAACCAATTCTTCAATAGGTTTGATAATTGCCCTCCTGTTCACACCCCACTTTAACACACCAGTCCAGGTGCCGAGGCACACAATGCTCCCTCAGCAGTAATGCCTCCCCTCCTCCCTCTCCCCCCCCCCCCAGGCCAACACGTGAATGAACAACACAGGCCGCCACTCTCTATGTCCCCTCCTTCCCCAGCACCTACCATCCACACCTTCACATACCAACTGCTATCGTCCCGATCTCCACCTCCCCCAGCCCTCACTTTCCACCAGCTCACCTTCACTGCTGAGCAGGAGAGAAGGGTTCTGGGGAAACGCAGCAAAGCAATGGGACCAGATGGTGTGAACTCCAAGATCCTGAGGTATTGTGCTGAGCAGCTGTGTGGAGTTCTCCAGCTCACTTTCAATCTGAGTCTCAGCCTGGAAAGGGTTCCAACTGTGTGGAAAACATCATGTGTGATCCCAGTACCCAGCAAGGGCCAATGAAAAGTCTTGAATGACTACTGTTCACTGTGCTGACCAGAGGCTGGTCCTAAGTCACCTTTGACCCCCGGTCAGATCAGGCTCCGATCCCCTGCAATTTAGCTGCCTGCATATTGGAGTCGATGATGCTCTCATCTACCTGCTGAATAGAGCCTACATTCACTTGGATAAGCAGGGCAGCACTGTGAGGACCATGTTTTTTTTAATTTCTTAAGTGCCTTCAATACCATACAGCCGCCATTGCTGGGAGAAAAGCTCCATTCAATGCAGGCTGGCACTTCCATTGCATTCTGGGTAATGGATGACCTGACTGGCAGACCACAGTTGGTGCAGCTTCAGAGCTGTGTGTCAGGCATGGCTATAAGCAGCACTGGGGCCGCATACGGGCCTGTGTTGCCCCCCCTCCTGTTTACCCTGTATACCTCGGACTTTTGATACAACACTGAGTCATGTCATCTGCAGTAATTCTCTGATGACTCAGCAATAGTTGGGTGTATAAAGGCAGGACAGGAGGATGAATACAGGGCCCTGGTGGAGGACTTTGTCAAATAGTGCAAGCTGAATGATCTGTGGCTGAACATCAATAAGACAAAGGAGATGACGATGGACTTCAGGAAGACCAATCCTGCACTGCTCCCTGTTACTATCAATGGTGAGGTCGTGGATGTGGTGAGGACCTACAAGTACCTGGGAGTGCACCTGGATGACAGATTTGAGTGGAGTACCAACATAGAGACTGGGTACAAGATGGGCCAGAGTCACCTCTACTACCTGAGGAGACTGAGGTCCTTTGAAGTATGCAGGCCACTCCTTCACATGTTCTACCAGTGTGTTGTTGCCAGTATAATCTTCAATGTGGTGGTGTGCTGGGACAACGGCATCAAAAGAGGCTCAATAAACATTAGAAAGGCTGGCTCTGTTATAGGAGTCAAACTGGACAGACTGGAGGCTGTGGTAGAACAAAGGACCCTACAGAAAATCCTGGTAATTCTGGACAATATTTCTCACCCTCTGCATGCCTTGTTGGCTGAACAGAGGAGCACCTTTAGTAACAGACTAAGACAACTGCACAGCTTCAATAAGCACTGTATGAGGTCATTCTATAATGAGTTAACCTGTAGCCGGGGAAGTGATGACCCACCCTCCTGTTAGACTGTTTGAGGTAACTTATTTTTTATTCTTTCTCACTTTTCTTCTAATGTTTGTATATCTGTGCACTTGCAATGCCACTGTGACTCTGTAATTTCCTTTGGGATCAATAAAGTATCTATCTATCTTACTGGGCACTGGGCACAGAAAAGGCTGTTTACTGACTCTATGAGTGTGTCTTCAGACTGAGAAGTGTGGCAGGAAGAGCAAATCAGACAGGAAGGCTCTACAGCGAGCTGTCAAAACTACCCAATGCATCACCGACACCAGCCTAACCACCAGCAAGGACATATATACACACACATATATACACAGAAAGGTACCAGAAAAGGGCCAGCCACATCACAAAGGATCCCAACCACCCTGCTCATGGACTGTTTGTTCCACTCCCATCAGTACCATCCATACCAGGGTGACCAGACTCAAAAACAGTTACTTTCCCCATGCAGTAAGGCTGATCAACACCTCCACCCATTACCCCTCCTCCATTTACCCCACCCACACTATTTTATCATTTCCTGTCAGTCACCTTATGTACAGACACTCCTGTGCCTAGAGTCACTTTATGGACATACAATCAATCTATGCATGTATATAACCCATTTTATATATTTATATTTATTTTTTTTTTATTATTGCATCTTTTGTGCTGCATCAGATCTGGAATAACAATTATTTTGTTCTCCTTTACCCTTATGTATTGGAAATTACATTAAATAATCTTGCAGAGAAGGGGTACTGACAGATGTGTTATCTTAAACATCACCACAGCAGACGCATCGAATGAGAGATTTATGTGAGAAGATAAACTACCAAGTAAATTTGACACCTCCTTGGTCAAGAAAGCACAGCAGAGTCTCCAGTTTCTGAGGATATTAAAATGATTGAGGTTCCCTCCACACTTAACCAATTTTTACAGGAGTACCATCGAGGGTGTCCTTGACAGCTGCACCACCATCTGGTACAGCAATTGCAAAGGAACTGACCAGAAAACCCTACAAAAGATTATGAGGACATCTTGGATCAAGTTCTCAGTGTTCTTAAGTGGAAGGGCGAACAGCTGAAGGTTGTGATCTATGCAGGTACCAATGACATGGGTAGATGAGTGACAAAGTTCTGTATTAGGAGCTCAGGGCATCAGATACTAAGTTCAAGGGCAGAACCTCCAGGGTTGTGATCTCAGCATTGTTACCCATGCCACGTGCTAGTGAGGCTAGAACTAGGAAGATTATGCAGTTTAACTCATGGCTAAGGAGTTGGTGTAGGAGGGAGGGCGTAAGAGTTTTGGATCATTGGGCTCTCTTGCAGAACATAGGACGTGTATAGAAGGGACGGTTTATGCTGAACTGAAGGGGGACTAATATCCTAGTAGGAAGGTTTGTTAATGCTACACATTGGGGTTTAAACTAGAGTTTCAGTGGGATGGAAACCGCAGTGCCAGAACAGTTAGTGTGGAGATTGTGGAGGCAGATGTTGGTAAGGCTTCAGACAAACTGAGGAATCAAAAGGTTGAGCATGGTGCGACTGGTGTCCTGAGCTGCCTGTATTTCAAAGCTAGAAGTATTCTAGGAAAAGCGGATAAGCTCAGGGCATGGATCAGCGCCTGGAATTATGACATTGTAGCCATTAGTGAAACTTGGTTGCAGAAGAGACGGGACTGGCTGCTGAATATTCTGGGCTTCCATTCTTTTAGACATGACAGAGCAGGAGGGATTAAAGGAGGAGGGGTGGTGTTACTAGTCAGGACAAATATCATGGCAGTACTTTGTCAGGACAGACTGGAGAACTCAACTAGTGAGGCGCTATGCTTGGAACTGAGAAGTGAATAAAGTAATGGGGGTATATGACAGACCAGCCAAGAATCCTAGAGATTTACAGAAACAAGTTTGTAAAGAAGTTGCACACTGTTGCAAGAAACATAAGGTTGTTAAGGTAGGAAATTTTAACTTTCCACATATTGACTGGGAATCCATACTATAAAAGGACTAGATGGGATAGAGTTTGTCAAATGCGTCCAGGAAAGTTTCTTTCATCGGTACATAGAAGTCTCAATGAGACTGGATCTGCTATTAGGGAATGAGACAGGGCAGGTGACAGAAGTTTGTGTAGGGGAACATTTTGCATCCAGTGACCACAATGCCATTAGTTTCAAAGTATATACTGTATGCTGCAAAAAAAAAAGGTCTGGTAGGAAGGTTGAGATTCTAAATTGGAGAAAGCCAATTTTGATGGTATCAGAAATGATCTGGCAAGTGTGGATTGGAACAGGCTGACTTCTGGCAAAGGTGTACTTGGAAAGTAGGAGGCCATCAAAAGTGAAATTTGGAGAGAACAAAGCTTGTGTGTGCCTGTCAGAATAAAAGGTAAAGATAAGCAGTGCAGGGAACCTTGGTTTTCAAGAGATATTGAGACCCTGGTTAAGAGAAAAATGGAGGTTCAATAGAAGGTATAGGCAGGTAGGAACAAATGAAGAACTTATGGTGTACAAGAAAGGCAAGAGAACACTGAAGAATGAAATCAGGAAGGCTTAAAGAAGGCATAAAGTTGCTCTAGCAGCGAAGGTGAAGGAGAATCCTAAGAGATTCAACAGACATGTTAAGAGCAAAAAGATTGCAAGGGACAAAATTAGTCCTCTGGAAGACCAGAATGGCAATCCATGTGTGAAGCTAAAACAGATGGAGGAGATCTTAAATGCATTCTTTGCATTTGTATTTTCTGTGGAGATGGATACAGAGTCTATAAAAGTGAGGCTAAGTGACATCAACTTCATGGACCCTGTACAGATTACAGAGGAGGAGGTGTTTGCTACCCTGAGGCAAATCAGTATGGATAAATCCCCAGGGCCTGACAAGATGTTCCTTCAGACCCTATGAGAGACAAGTGCAGAAATTGGCAGACCCCTAGCAGAAATATTTAAAACATTCTTCGTGACAGAAGAGGTACCAGAGGATTGGAAGGTAGCCAATGTTTCCGCTGTTTAAAAAAGGCTCTAAACAGAAACCAGGAAATTACGGACTGGTGAGTCAGATTATCAGTTGTGGGAAAATTATTGGAAGATATGCTGAGGAACCAGATATATAAGCATTTGGATAGGCATGGACTGATTAAGGATATTCACATGGCTTCTTTTATGGTAGGTCATGTCCAACCAATTTTATAGAGTTTTTCAGTGAAGTTACCAGGAAAGTGGATGAAGGCAAAGCAGTGGATGTTGTCTACGTGGACTTTAGGAAGACATTTGACAGGGTCCCACATGGGAGGTTAGTCAAGAAGGTTCAGTCACTCAGCATTCGGGATGAGGTAATAAATTGGATTAGACATTGGCTTTGCAGGAGAAGCCACAGAGTGGTAGTAAAGAGTTGCCTCTCTGACTAGAGGCCTGTGACAAGTGGAGTGCCACAGGGATCGGGGCTGGGTCCTTTGTTGTTTGCCATCTATATCAACAATCTGGATGATAACATGGTTAACTGGATCAGCAAATTTGCAGATGACACCTAGATTGGGGGTACAGTGGACAGTGAGGAAGACTGTCATGGTTTGCAAAGGGGTCTACATCAGCTGGAAAAATGGGCTGAAAATTGGCAGGTGGAATTTAATGCAGACAAGTGTGAGGTGTTACACTTCATTAGGACCGACCAGGATAGGTCTTACACAGTAAATGGCAGGGCACTGAGGAATGCAGTAGGACAGGTCCATAATTCATTGAAAGTGGCATGACAGGTAGATAAGGTCATAAAGAGAGCTTTTGGCATATTGGCCTTCATAAATCATTGAATACAGGAGATGGGATGTTATATTGAAATTGTATGACATGTTGGTGAGGCCTAATTTGGAGTATTGTGTGCAGGATTTGGTCATCTATCTACAGCAAAGATCTAAACAAGATTGAAAGAGTATAGAGAAAATTTACAAGGATGTTGCCGGGTCTGGATGACCTGAACGATAAGGTAAGATTGAATAGGTTAGGACATGATTCTTTCGAACAAAGAAGATTGAAATCAGATTTGACAGAGGTACAAAACATTATGAGGGGTATAGAAAGAGTAAATGCAAGCACTGATGTTAGGTGGGACTGCAACCAGAGGTCATAGCTTAAGGGTGAACGGTGAGAAGTTTAAGGGGAACATGAGGAGAAGCGTCTTCACGCAGAGCATGATGAGAGTAGAGCATGCGAACTTGATTTCAATGTTGAAGGTAAGTTTGAATAGGTACATGGATAGTAGGGATATGGAGGGCTATGGTCCTGGTGCAGGTCGATGGGAGTAGGTAACGTAAATGGTTTCAGCATGGACTAGATGGACTGAAGGGCCTGTTTTTGTGCTGAACTTTTCTAAGACTCTGTCACTCTATGACTGTGACTGTTGAGAGGATTGTCAAGGTCTCTCTTCCATTCATCTGAGATACCTATCCAGAGCACTATGCATGCAGGGTCCTTTGCATAGTCAATGATCCCTCCCATCCATTAACAATCTCTTTGAACACCCTCCCCTTCCACCCCACTATCAGGCAGGAGGTACCATAGCATTAGGAAAAGAACTGTTCAGATTGGAAACAGCTCCTTCCTCCAGGCTGTGAGACTACTGAACTCCCTGCCTCCACCCAGGTATCATCAAGTATGAAGTGTCAGTAGCGTTATACTGTTTACTTTTTAATTTGTTTTATATATGCACCTTATTATTAATTTATTTGTGGTAATATTACTTTATGTGTTATGTGTGAGATATATGAACTGTATTATAGGGTCATTGAAAAATACAGCAAAAAAAAACAGGTTCTTCAACCCATCTAGCCCTCGCTGAACCATATAAACTACCTTCTCCATCGACCTGAACCCAGCTCATAGCCCTCCATGCACCTATCTAAACTTTTCTTAATTATTGAAATCAAGCTCACGTGCACCACTTGAATCAGTAGCTTGTTCACAACTCTGTTGACTCTCTGAGTGAAGTGGTTTCCCTTTATGTTCCTTAACACAGTCTAACAAAATGCCTAAAGCTTTCTTTATGACCATATCTACCTGTGATGACACTATCAATGAATTTTGGACCTGTTTTTTTTCCAGGTAGTCCAAATCCCAGTGAAAGCCATGATAGCCTTCCTGATTGTCCACTACGCTCCCAATCTTGGAGTCATGGGCGAATCTGCTGATCCAGTTAACCACATTATCATCCAGATCATTGAGACAGATGACAACAACAACAGACCCAGCACTGATCACTGAAGCACTCCACTAGGCACAGGCCTCCATCGAAGAGGCAACCCTCTACTACCTCTCTCTGTCTTCTCTCACAAAGCCAATGTCTAATCCAATTACCTCATTATACTCATTATGCTCTTACCTGCTATACTTGCTTTACTGTTGTTAGTTTGCCTTGTTGCTGTGCTGTTGTTGTTTTGCTGAATTTGGTGGACCTGCAATGGTATATGTGGCGATACTTGCCGGCTGCCCCCAGCATATCCTTAGTCTATGTTGGTTGCATTTCACTTTACTTTTTGATGTATGTGTGGTAAATAAATGAATTAGAATCTGAGGAATGGTGAAAGAGAGAAATAATTGGTCAATTATGGAAATTTTATGGTGCAAGTCCAAAGCCTTCTGATAGAGTAGAAGCAGGTAGGTAGGGTATGGGAGAAGATGTGCAGCCAACTTGCCTTCATCCATCAGGTTGTCAAGATTAAGGATTGGAAGTCATGTTGAAACAGTCTAAAATCTTGGTGAGGCTACACTTAGACTATTACATTCAGTTCTGGTCACCCCTTTACGGAGATGATATAGAGGCTTTACAGAAGGAGCAGAAAAGGTCCATCAACCTGTGGAATGGATTAGAGAGTGTTAGCTACAAGGAGAGGTTGGAGAAACTTGGACTGTTCTCTCTGGAGTGTTAGAGGTTGAAGGTGGAGTCTGGTCAAAGCACATAAAGTTATGGGAGGCATAGATGGAGTAGAGAGTCTTTCTCCCATGGAGGAAATGTCAATTTCTACAAGGAATTGAAGTAAGGTGAGAGAGGGAAAATTTAATGTTTAAAGAACTAGAATATAAAAATAATGATGTAATGCTGAGGCTTGATAAAACACTGGTGAGGCCTCACTTAGAGTATTGTGAGCAGTTCTGGGCTCCCTCTCCAAGAAAAAATATTCTGGCATTTCAAAGAGTTCAAAGGAGGTTCACGAAAATGATTCAGGGAACAAAATGGTTGCCATATGAGTGGCGTATGATGGCTCTCTACCGATACTCACTGGAATTCAGAAGATTGAGGGAGGATCTCATTGAAACCGATCAAATCTTGTAAGGCCTCGACAGAGTGGATGTGGAGAGAATGTTTCTCATGGCAGGAGAGTCTCGGACCAGAGGACACAGACTCAGAATAGAGGGACATCCATTAAGAATGATGGGGAGGAATTTCTTTAGCCAGACAGATTTGTGGAATTCATTGCCACAGGTGGCTGTGGAGGCTAAGTCATTGGGTATATTTAAAGTAGAGTTTGATTGATTCTTGATTAGTCAAGGCTTGAAAGGTTGCAAGGAGAAGGCAGGAGACTGGGGCTGAGAGGAAAATGGGTCAGCCATGTTGAACTGGGAAAGCAGACTCAATGGGCCAAATGGCCTAATTTTGCTCTGATATCTTATGGTCTTACGATCTTATGATTTATAACGCAAACATTTTTTTGTCCACAGTGATGAGTGCCTGGAACACATTGAAGGGGAGGCAGTGGATGCAGATATTGTACAGCAGCAACATTGAAGAAGCTTTTAGACTGACATGTGAGGTGGCAGGGAATAGATGGAAAGGAACCATGTGCTGACAGATGGAATTGGCTTAAACAGGTTGGCACACAAATATCTTATCTCCTATCAGATTCCTTTTTCTTCAGCCCCTTTCCACTTTTTCCACCAATCCCGTCCCAGCTTCTCACTTCACTTCCCCTCCCTCACCCACTTCTTTTACTCCTTCACCTGGCTTCACCTATCCCCTTCCCCTTCCCCACTGTCTTTTTCCGGCTTCTTCCCCCTTCCTTTCCCGTGCTGGTGAAGGGTCTCGGCCCGAGGCGTTGACTGTTTATTCCCTTCCGTCGATGCCGCCTGACCTGCTGAGTCTCTCTACCATTTCCTGTGTGTTGATAGAGAATGACAGTCGCTGCGCACTGGATAGACATTCACAAAGATACAGAGGAGATGGTATCAAGATTGTATAACACAGGAAGTACAGAAATACCAAGGAGATAGTTACTAAGATAACACTGAGGCCCAAGCATAACCTGGAAGGTAATTTTTGCATGATTTTTTTTTGCCTGATGAAGGCATGACATTGGTTAGGTTTCATTACGAGTCTGAGGGGAAAATTGTATGTCATCAAAGACACTCACAATTTTCCACGGATGTACCATAGAGAGCATCTGTCTGGTATGGGAGGGTGACTGCACAGGATCAGAAAAAGCCGCAGAAAGTTAAAAAGTCAGCCAGCTCCATTGTCACTTGCCCTCTCCAGCATCCAGGACATATTCAAAAAGGCAGCACCCATCACTAAGGACTCACGTCACTCAGGACAAGGAGGAGGTACAGGAGCCTGAAGTCACACACTCAGTGTTGCAGGGACAGCTTCTTCCTCTCCACCATCAGATTTCTAAATTGACAATGGGCCAATGAACACCACCTCGGTATTTTTTCCTCTCGTTTTACACTACTTAGTTAATTTAATTTTCTTTTAAAATATACTTACCGTAATTTATAACTTATATTATTATGCATTGCAGTGTACTGCTGCTGCAATCAACAAATCTCAAGACATATGCCAGTGATATTAAACCTCATTCTGATCCCATCCATGTATGATAACTGGTGTAGTTCCCCTTCAGGTTTCCCTTAAAGAGTTCATCTTTCTCCCTTAACCCATGACCTCTAGTTCTAGTTTTATAAAACCTCGGTAGGAAAATTCTGCTTGCATTTACCCTATTATCATGTTGTATATTTCCATCAAATCTCTCCTCTCTCTTCAAAGTTCCAGGGAATTAAGTTCTAACCTATTGAACCTTTCCCGATAATTCAGGTCCTCAAATCTCAGCAGCATTCTTGGAAGCTTCCCCTGTACTCTGTCAATCTCATTAGTGATCTTTCCTGTGGGTGGGTGACCAGAACTCCACACAATACTTCAGATTCACCCTCATCAACATCTTATAAATCTTCAACATAGCATCCCAACTCCTGTGCTCAATACTTTGATTTATGAGTGCAATGTACCACCCTGCCTCCCTGTGATGGAATTTTTATGGAATTACAGACCCATATTCCCAGATCCCTCTGCTCTTCCGCACTCTTCATGCTCTACTGTTCACTGTGTAAACCCTACTTTGGATTCTCCTCTCAAAATTTGCAACACCTCACACTTGTCCACATTAAATCCCATCTGCCACTTTTCAGCCTATTTTCCCAGATGGTCCAGATCCTGCTGCAGGCTTTAATAGCCTTTGTCGATCTCTGCAAAGTCATAGAGTCATAGAGCACTACAGCAGAGAAACAAGTCCTCTGATTCATCCAGTCCATGCCAAACCATTAATCTGCCTACTCCCATCGACCTGAACCCAAACCATCGTCCTTCATACTTCTCCCATCCATGTCCATCCAAATTACTCTTAAGTGTAGAAATCAAACCCACATCCACCACTTTCTGCTGACAGCTCATTCCACACTCTCACCACTGTCTGATTGAAGAAGTTTTCCCTCATGTTCCCCTTAATCATTTCACCTTTCACCCTTAACCTATGATCTCTAGTTCTGGTCCCATCCTGCCTCAGTGGAAAAAGTCATCTTGCATTTGCCTTATTTATACTCATAATTTTGTGTAGCTCTCTCTAATCAACCCTCAATCTTCTACATTCTTAAGAATAAAGTCCTCACCTGTTTAGCCTTTCCCTATAGCTCAGGTCCTCATGTGCCACCAACATCCTTGTAAAATTGCTCTCACTCTTTCAATCTTATTGATGTCTTCCCAGCAGGCAGGCAACCAAAATTGGGCATAGTACTCCTCAGTGCCTTACCTTTCATTGTGCAAGTCCTACCTTGGTTTGTCCTCCTGAAGCGCAATACCTCACTCTTGTCTGTATTAAGTTCCATCTGCCCATTTTCCCCAGTGGTCCAGATCCCACTGCAAGCTTTAATAGACTTCCTCACTGTCCACTACATCCCCAGTCTTGCTGTCATCTGTAATTTTGGTACCTCTATTCTACAATCCCAGAAGCAAGAATATAATGCTGGGGCTTTATAAGGCATTGGTCAGACCACTGTGAGCAGTTTGGGGCTCTTTACCTAAGAAAAAATGTGCTGGCATTGGAGAGGGTCAGTGAAGGTTTATGAGAATGATCCCACGAATGAAAGAGTTCACATATGAGGAGTGTTTGATGGTTCTGGGCCTGTATTTGCTCGAGTTTGGAAGAATAAGGGGGTGTCTCACTGAAACTGGCTGAATATTGAAAGGCCTAAGCAACGCGGACATAGAAGTGTCTCAGACCAGAGGGAACAGCCTCAAAATATAAGGACATGCTTTTAGAACAGAGATGAGATGGAATTTCTTTGGCCATTGGGTGAAGAATCTGTGTAATTCACTGCCACAAAAAGCTGTGGAGGCCAAGTCACTGGGTATATTTAACGCAGAGGTCAATAGGTCCTTGATTAGTAAGGGCATTAAAGATTACAGGGAGAAGGAAGGAGCTTAGAGTTGAGAGGGAAAATAAATCAGCCATGATTCAATAGGTTGAACATCCTAATTCTGTTCCTATGTCTTATAGTCTTATGGTCTTTCCAGAGGGAAAGTAAAGTATTAAAAGTGACAAGTTGCCTAACAATCTGCAGATGCTAGAAATCCAGAGTAATACACACAAAGTGCTGGAAGAACTCAAAGGTCAGGCAGCATGTTGAGAGTTGATGTTTTGGGCCAAGATCAGGACTGCAAAGGAAGGGAGCAGAATCCAGAATTAGAAGGTGGGAGGAGGGGAAGAAGACAAGCTAGAAGGTGATAGATGAAGCCAGGTGAGTGGAAAGGTAATTGGGTGGGGAAGAGGGATGAAAAGAGAAGCTGGAAGGGAATTGATGGAAAAGGTAAAGGGTTGAAGAAGACAGAATCCAATAGGAGACTAGAGTGGACCATGGAAAAAAGGAAGCGAAAGGAAAGTTGGGGAATGGAAAAAGAGAAGAAGGGGAGGATGGCTGGACAAATTTAACAATGCTAGAGGGGATTTTCCACACTCAGTGACCACCCTCAGATTGTGCAGAGTACCCAGGGCACTGTCAGCTTCCTCAGCATGGTATGTTGCAGTATCCTACTGCGTGAAGGTCTGTTTGGAGAAGGTATGAATACATGTCAACATCAGAATCAAGTTGATGTCATTAATGTGGGGAAGTTGGGTGACCACACCATCAACTGATGCATATCATTACCGGGAGGCTGAATCATGTACTGATTTGGAAAAGGAAATGGAATGAGGCAATAAAGCAAGTGTGGTATCACCGATTCACTTGTCTAGTTTCAGCCAGATGTTTACATTCTTGTCACGTTTCCAGGTACCTCCTGGTCACTGACTGGATGCTGGTGGTCTTCTGCTGCTGCTACCCACCCACTTCAAGGCTCAAGATGCTGTGCATTCAGAGATATTCTTCCGCACACCACTGTTGTAACACGTGGTTACTTAATTTACCACCACCTTCCTGTCAGCAATCACGAATTCATCCCATTGAAAACTTCAATATTAAGTTCTGGATCATTCTGTCCAAATCATTCACTCTACATCCGTCCCCTCACTCCTTATATCCGACACCACTGATCATCAAGGAGGAGGTACAGGAGCCTGAAGACCCACACTCAAAAATTCAGAAACAGCTTCTTCCCCTCCTCCATCAGATTTGTGAACATTCAATAAACCCGTGAACATGACCTCGTTAGTCCTCCTGTTTGTATAATTTACTTATTTTTGTAATTTATAGAAATATCATGTCCGCACTATATTGCTGCTACAAAAGCAAATTCCATGTCACCACTCAATTTCAAGGACTCCACAACTCATTTGCTCAGTATTATTTTTTATTTACACTATTTGTCTTCTTTTGCACATTGGTTGCTTGTCAATTTTTGTTTATGTACAGCTTTTCATAAGTTCTACTGTATTTCTTTATTTTCCTACAAAAGACTGCAGGAAAATGAATCTAAGGGTAGTATAGAGTGACATATTGACAATAAATTTGACTTTGACTTTGATATAAATCTGTGATAATAAATCTGTGTGGAGGGACCACAGCACAGAATCGGAAAAAACTCAGCCAGCTCCATCACGACTGCTCACGTCTCCACCATCAATGATATTTTCAACAGGCGATGCCTCAAAGAGCCGGCATCTGTCGTGAAGGACCCCCATCACCCAGAATACACTATCCTCTTATTACTATCGTCAGGGAGGAGGTGGTAGTAAAGGGTTGAAGAAGAAAGAATCTGATAGGAGACAAGAATGGACCGTGGTAAAAGGGAAGGAGGAGGGAAACCAGAGGGAGGTAATGGGCTGGTGAGAGGGGAGCCAGATGACAAAGTTTAAAGTAAGTTTGTAATCAAAGTACAAATATGCCTTATACACAACACTGAGGTTCATTGTCTTGTGGGCATATTCGATAAATCCATGGAATAATAACCATAACAGAATCAATGAAAGATCACAGCAACTTGGGCGTTCAACCAGTATGCAAAAGACAGCAAACTGAGCAAACACAAAAAGAAATAAATAACAATAATAAATAAATACATACTAAACATCGAGAACATGAGATGAAGAGTCCTTGAAAGTGAGTCCATAGGTTGTGGCATCATTTCTATGATGGGGCAAGTGCAGATGAGTGAAATTATCCCCTATAGTTACAGAGCCTGATGGTTGAGGGGTAATAACTATTTCTGAAACTGGTATGTGAGCCCTGAGGCTCCTGCACCTTCTTCTTGATGGCAGCAGCGAGAAAAGAGCATGTCTTGTGTGTTGGGGGTCCTTGATGATGGATTCTGCTTTCCTGCGACAGCATTTCATATAAATATGCTGAATAGTCAGGAGGGCCTTACACATGAAGGACTGGGTTGTATCCACTGTTTTTTGTAGGATTTTCAGTTTTCATACTGGGCTGTGATGCAGTCAGACTATATATCCTCCACTTTTAACATTTTAGGAACAGTTTCTTCCCTTCATCCACCAGATTTCTGAACAGACAATGAACCAACCTATGAACACTAACTCACTACGTTTGCTTCCCCTTAAGCATTACTTATTTAAGTTATATTTTATACATATCTCTTATTTTAGTTTATAGTATTTTTATGTCTTACACTGTATTGCTGGTGCAAAACAAATTTCACAACATATGTCGATATTAAACCTGCTTCCAATCCTGATTTGGGTGCTTTTGGCCTTATACCCAAACCTTGGGTGGTGGAGAGGAGATATACCTCTACCAAAGGAAGTGTAATACATGCCTTCCCTCTGCTCACCTGCAGGTCATCTTTGGGCAGGGTGTAGCACCTGCTTAGCCTCCCAGTCAGGATCACACGAAGCCATGGGAGCAGGGGGTGGATGGTCGTATGAGCAGCTGGTGCATATCATAAGTCGTGGTTATGAGACTACTGATGCCAGGCAGACAATCTCTGAAGAGATTTGATAATGGCTGGGGACACTGCCCAGAAGAAGACCTTGGCAAACCACTTCTGCAGAAAAATTGCCAAGAGCAATCATGGTCATGGACTGAAAAAAGAGTAAGCGTGGAGGGGGTCTTCCCCAGAGGCAGATTAAAAACAGATGGAAGACCACGATCACCCATATCATATAACACGGCACATAATGATGATGACCCAGCCGATATTGTGATGTATGTAATACTCACAAAACGCTGGAGGAACTTAGCAGGTCAGCGGCATCTATGGAGGGAAATAAACAGTTGACCTTTCCAGCCTCGGCCTGTAATCAGGGTTGAAAGGTCTCAGCCCAAAATTTTGATTGTTCATTTTCCTCCATAGATGCTGCTCGACTTGCTGATGTTTTTGTGTGTTGCTCAAGATTTCCAACGTCTGCAGAATCTTGTCTGCCTTCCTGAATGATGCATTTGCCAGGAGGCTGATGCACACGTAGAACTGGAAATGGTGAACCAATGGAGGAAATGTGATACCAATTCCCCTTAAAGAGTGCGGTGAGCCCGAGCTGTATTGCGCGACATTTAATTGATGCACGCACACTTGCGTGTGGGATCTTACAACATCTTTGGTAATGCTTCCTTGAAGTGCTTTGTCGTGTGGTTGCATCATTAAGCTCACTATATAAACCAAAAGGTCTAATAATAATTTATGTATGTTCAGTAAGGCCTCAGTTACATTGGTGCAATTAAAAAGATTTGATCACACAACGTGGACGTCACTAAGAATGCCTGTATTTCGAACATAGGAACAGGCCCTTTGACCCATAAGGTCTGTGCTTAGGGTGCCACGGTAGTGTAGCAGTTAGCATGACGCTATTACCACTCAGGGCATACCGAAGTTCAGAGTTCAATTCTGAAGCCACTCTGTATGTCCTCCCCATGGTCTTCCCCGGGTGCTCTGGTTTCCTCCCCCAGTCCAAAGATGTACTTGGTAGGTTAATTGGTCATTGTAAATGGTTCTGTGGTTCGATTAGAATTAATTGTGTTTGTCGGGGGTTACTGAGATGGCATGGCTCAAAAGGTCAGAGGGGCTGTGTCGCTAAATAAATAAAAAATAAGTAAATAAACACAATGTCAAATTAAACTAAATCTATTTTATCTGTAATGATCCATATCTCTCCATTCGCTGTGTAACAGCCTCTTTAGGACTATGACTTTATTTTGTAACTTGATTTTATTCAGAGATACAGCAAAGTCGCAGCCCTTTCTGGACCAACAAGACCCTGCCACCCAATTCCCCCCATGTGACCAATTAACCTACTGAACCGCACGTGTTTGGAATATGGGCAGAAACTGGTGCCCTCGGAGGAAACCCAGGGGGTCTTGAGCAGAACGTGCAAAGTCCTTATACACAGCGGCAGCAATTGCACCTGGGTTCCTGGCACTGTAATAGTGTTATTGATGTGCATTTAATATTTCAATAATATTTTGATTAAGCTTTTTGTTTTTTAACTAATCCATTGTATGTAAAAAACATAAATTGCATACATCATCACACTGCCACGTGATAGTGCGCTCCACACTGAAAGTAAAGACGACCAGCATTCTTCCGATTTCCATCTTCATTTGAATTAGTTTAAAGTTTTGAAGTTACAAAACATAATAGTTACACAAATAGCTACACTACCATGCCGCTATCGTGTCTCTCTCTGGCAGCCTGCTCCAGGCACCTAGCACTCTCTGAGTAAAATACTTGCCCCACACATCTTCTTTATTGTTCACCTGCACTGCACTTTCTCTGCAGCTGCTCCACTTCATTCTGCATCGTTATTGTTTTACCTTGTTCTACTCAATGCACTGTGCAATGATTTGATCTGTATGAATAGTATGCAAGACAAACGTTTCATTTTATCAGTACACATGATAATCATAAATCAATTCCAATAATAACACCAATACCAATTTCTTAAACTATCCCCCTGTCTGCCTCAGTCATTCCCAATGGCTTCTTAAATGAGGAGGTAGTTAAGAGTCAGCCATATTGTCTGGCCTGGCATCAAATGAAGACTTGATTAATGACTGGACATCGGGCACACAGCAGCTGCTGGAAATCCAGAGTAACACAAGGAAGTACTGGAAGAACACAGCTAGTCAGGCAGCATCTATGGAGGGGAATAAACAGTTGACATCTTGGACTGAGACCCTTCATTGGCCAGAAACATTTCTGATCATTAACGCTGCCTGACCTGCTGAATTCCTCCAGTATTTTGTGTGTGTTGTTGAGTCAAAATGTGAGTTGTCTTTTTCTGAATGACATTCTTGAACCAGGTTGCTTTTAAAAATAATCCAGCCAAATCAGGACTATCATTAACACAAGGGATTCTGCAAATGCTAGAAATCCAGAGTAACACATAAAATGCTGGAGGAACTGTGGGTGGGTCATGATGAAGGGTCCTGGGCCAAAATATTGGCTGTTTATTCCTCTCCATAGATGCTGACCAACCTGCTGAGTTCCTCCAGATGTTTGTGTGTCCTACTCATAGCTATCATTGTAACTTCAGCACACATTAACATAATTCATTGGATTAATTTTCCCCAGTTGTCTTGGTGAGATTCAAACTCATATGTCTGGATCAGTGGCCCAAAACACTGGCAGCTATGCAAGTAATTGAACCAACGCACTCCTCTGCCCTGTTTGGTCCTGCGATCCAAACTGCAGGGAGACCTCCAAGTCTTAGTGAGGGTGTAGTGTATGTGCAGGGAGATGTGGTGCAAGGAATTATACCTGCAAAGAAAGAATCACACTCATACTAAAGCAGAACTGATAAGGTCACATGGTTCAAGAGAGTTAAGACCTTCTCTAGGGAAAAGATAGTTGGAGTAACAGTGACTCTTACCAATCTTTAATTAAACCGGCCTATCTCAAACTCAGAATCAGAATCAGGTTTAATATCACCAGTAAATGTTATGAAATTTGTTGTTATGTGGCATCAGTACCGCACAGTGCAAACATTAAAAAGAACAAGTTCAAAGTTCAAAGCACATTTATTATCAAAGTAGGTATACTATATACAACCGTGAGGTTTGTCTCCTGACAGGCAGCCACAAAACCAAGAAACACAAAAAGACGCATTGAAAAAAGAACGTCAAACTCCCAATGTGCAGAGAAAAAAAAACAAAAATCAGCAAATAGCTTTCAGATTTATTACCATAAGTTTCACTAGAAAAAGTGTTAATAATAAAGTATATTCTTGTATGTAGCCCCCTTCCCACACCTTTTAAATCTGGTCCTCAGCTTTTTATCACCAGTCCTGTCGAAGGGTTTTGCCTGAAATGTTGTCTGTATTCTTTTCCATGGATGCTGCCTGACCTGTTGAGTTCCTCCAGCATTTAGTGTGTGCTGCTCAAATTTCCAGCATCTGCAGATTTTCTTTGGTTTATATAGTAGTATTTTTTTGTTTTGTTTGCCACCACAGGGAGTCACTGGGTTTCACCAGCACCATCTTATACTGAACTCATGTAACTATAAATTTTATATATATATGCTGGCATTTATAGCGAGAGGATTCGAGTACAGGAGCAGGGAGGTACTACTGCAGTTGTACAAGGCCTTGGTGAGACCACACCTGGAGTATTGTGTGCAGTTTTGGTCCCCTAATCTGAGGAAAGACATCTTTGCCATAGAGGGAGTACAAAGAAGGTTCACCAGATTGATTCCTGGGATGGCAGGTCTTTCATATGAAGAAAGACTGGATGAACTGGGCTTGTACTCGTTGGAATTTAGAAGATTGAGGGGGGATCTGATTGAAACGTATAAGATCCTAAAGGGATTGGACAGGCTAGATGCGGGAAGATTGTTCCCGATGTTGGGGAGGTCTAGAACGAGGGGTCACAGTTTGAGGATAGAGGGGAAGCCTTTTAGGACCGAGGTTAGGAAAAACTTCTTCACACAGAGAGTGGTGAATCTGTGGAATTCTCTGCCACAGCAAACTGTTGAGGCCAGTTCATTAGCTATGTTTAAAAGGAAGTTAGATATGGCCCTTGTGGCTACAGGGGTCAGGGGGTATGGAGGGAAGGCTGGGTTCTGAGTTGGATGATCAGCCATGATCATAATAAATGGCGGTGCAGGCTCGAAGGGCCGAATGGCCTACTCCTGCACCTATTTTCTATGTTTCTATATAAAATTAAATAAATTAAATTAAGTAAGTCATGCAAAAAGAGAGCATCATGGCTGGGTATGGCAAATGGTCTGATCAAGACTGCAAGAACCTGCAGGGAGTTGTGGACTCAGATCAGTGCATCATGCAAACCAACATCCCTCCATGGACTTGGTCTGAACATTTTTTTTCCCTGGTAAAGCAACCAGCACATCAAAGACCCTGCCCACCCAGGGCAACCTCTCTTTTCCTGCCTTCTGTTGAGTAGAAGATACAAAAACCCAAAAGCACATACCACTAGGGTCAAGGGCATCTTCTATTATAAGGTTATTGTGTCACCTAGTAGGATACTCTTCCTAGAGATGCTGCCTGGCCTGCTGCTTTCACCAGCAACTTTGATGTGTGTTGCTAGGATAAAATGGACTCTTAATCTCACAGTCTACCCTGTCACGTCATTGCAATGCTCCATCTGAAAGCCAGTAGCAAAATTATCACTGTACTGTTCCGAGATTATGCTGTAACTTCAAGCAGTATATTTCAATGTAAACTAATGTCCTGCACATTGTTTCTTGCCAGTGTTCAAGCTGAAGTATTTCTTCATGTGCACAGTAGATATGGTGCTAAATGTCGATTCCTTTGCTTGCATTTTCAGAAACATCTTTAATATCTCTATTTTCCTCTTTCAGGGTTCTTTTGAAGACCCTGACCTGGAGTTACACGTTGACTACGGTTCTTTGCAGTAATACAACCGGCCGTCGTTCGGCACGGCAGGGGCTCGGCCTAAGAGTTCAGCTCGGCTTTGGAGGCCTAGAATCTCGGTGTCCTGGATCGGTGTGTTGTGGGAGCTGGAACATCGTTGGCTGTGTGCCCAGGGACCTGAGATCTTTGGGCACCGAGCTCCAAAAAAATGATGCAACGGACTTTTAACATCGTAAATCAGCGAGTTGTTTGTTATGTCTCCCCCTCGCTGTGAAACGGAGACTCTTCTTTCTCCCTTATTAGGGAGAGAGAGAGAGAAAGAGCCTGTGGAATGTTGAATGCCGGGTGAACAATGTAGCCTTTGGGGTAACTGCAAGTCTGTGTTTTTGCTGTTGCCTCGCTCACGCTTGGGTGCTCAGTGGTGGGTGCTGATGCTTTTTTTTGGCGGTGGGGGGAGGGAGGATTT
The DNA here is from genome assembly GCF_963921235.1 of Mobula hypostoma. NCBI lineage: Eukaryota > Metazoa > Chordata > Chondrichthyes > Myliobatiformes > Myliobatidae > Mobula > Mobula hypostoma. Next base: position 9,505,647 of record NC_086102.1, on the reverse strand, counting down.
TGCTTGCTACCGCTTATGCGCAGGAGGGAGGGGAGCTGGGGGGAGACTTTGGGGTTCTAACATTTAACCGTTGTTCATTCTTTGGGGGACTCCTCTTGTTTTCGTGGACGGTTGCAGAGGAAAAGCATTTCAGGATGTATATTGTATACACCTCTCTGACATTAAATGCACCTTTGAAACCTTTGAGATGTCCTTCTGCAGCTTCTTCTTGTCCCATTCCTTGTGCTCTCTGCTCAATATTCCATATGTGCAGCCTTCTATACTTACAGTACTGTGCAAAAGTGTTAGCTACCCTCACTATATATACAGTATATATGTGCCTAAAACTTCTGCACAGTACTGTAGTCATTTTATGTATTATATTGTATTGCTGCCACAAAAAAAAACAAATTTCATGACATATGTGAGTGATGATAAACCTGATTCTGATATGAGTCTCTACTATGGACTGAGAGTGGGAAGGGGACAGGGAGAGGGGAATCATGTTTGGGAAAAGGGGAAGGGGGAGAGGAGGGAGCAGGAAGCACCAGGAAGACATTCTGTAATGATCAATAAACCAATTGTTTGAAATCAAATGACCTTGCCTGGTGTCTCAGGACTGGGTGTGTCTATACCCACACCAACTCCCCCCCCCCCGCCAATCCTTGGCACTCCTTCTGTGCCACCTGTCTCATACCCCTGCCATGGCACACCACCCTCGCCATTCCCAACATCCTTTGCTCCCACCAGAGTTACAAACCTGCTCTCCACTCCAAGTTGGCAAAAACAGCACTGTGCAAAAGTCTTAGCATCCTAGCGATATATATGTGCTGAATAATTTTGCACAGAACTCTACGCCTGCCTGCACTGCACTTTCTGTTACTGTAACACTTTATTCCGCTTTCTGTTATTGCTTTTCCACTCTACTGCCTCAGTGCACTGATGTGATGAGATGATCTGTGTGGACGGCACGCAAAATTTTTCACTGTACCTCAGTACATGTGACAACAATAAACCAATCTTACCAGTGGAAGAGTTAGGGAGATTCAAAGATTCAAAGAACATTTATTATCAAAGTTTGTACGCAGTATACAGCCCTGAGATTCATCTTCCCACAGACAGACATACAACAAAGAAAACCATGGAACCCATTCAAGGAAATAAACGTTAAAACCCCAACGTGCAAAAAAAGAACAAATCACACAAACGCAAAACACGAGCGAAAAAAACACAGAATATGAAACATTAAACCACAAAATTCATCAAAGCAGTCCAGGAAAGTTCAGTTCACGACAGTTCAGTTTATGCATTCAGTTCAGACATTCATACAACATGGTGTCTGAGCCAAGACACAATGTCAATCAGCTTCTGTCCCCTCCCTATCTCTTTCTCCATTTCCTTTTCCATTTGCGTTTGAAAGAAATATTACACAACATTGCAGCAAGAACAATAACAAAGAAGGAAATAAGTACACAATCCCTCCCCAATGCTCGCTACAACTGTAACTTAGAGAAGGCTCAGATATTCCTCCAACTAGCATGTTGTCCAGCAACATGAAGAGTATTACAAACTGGTTTTAAAGATAGCTCTCTTTCCATTTCTGAAGTAATGCTACAACAATGGCAGCCATTAGCAGTCATAAAATACTTCTAAATTTACAAGTTTCTGCAAGAATTCTATTCAAACAAAATATGGAGCAATAACACTTAATGAGGCATTAGGTTACATGAACAGTCTTAGTCAAAAAGGTAGACACTAACAAGTGATAAACTGAAGTGTCTTAAATTACGTGAAAAGTTGTAGAAGTTTAGGGAAAGAAGTCCTAAATTTATATCTGTGTGAAGGTTGTACATTTTCCCTGTGACTGTGGGTGTTCCTCGAGCCCCCACATGTTCCAGTATCCTCCCATGACCAAAGACATGCAAGTTGATAAATTAATTGGAGACTTATGTTCAATATCATCATTGATAACATCTTCAGGGTGGTGCTTCAAGAAAGGTGGCATCAATCATTAAGGACCATCACCATTCAGGACGTGCCCTCGTCTCAGTACTACCATCAGGGAGGAGGTACAGGAGCCTGAAGATGCACACTCAACATTTCGAAACATTTTCTTCCCCTCCACCATCAGATTTCTGAATGGTCCATGAATACCACCTCGCTGTTCCTCTTTTGCACTATTTATTTATTTATTTTTCTTATAACTTATAGTAATATTTGTCTTGCATTGTACTGCTGCCAAAAAAGAACAATATCAGCTACAGAAAATAAAATATTAGAGCACAGTACAGGCACTTCAGCCTACAATTTCTTCACGGCTCTTGAACTCATTCCCCTGACTAATGTAGGCCAACACGTCTTACGCTTTCTCTACAACCCTATCAATTTGCACGGCAACTTTGAGGGATCTATTGATGTGAACCTCAAGATCTCTCTGTTCCTCCACACTGCTAAGAACCCGGCCATTAATCCAGTTCAACCTTCCAAAGTAAATCACTTCACACTTTTCTGGGTTGAACTCAATTTGCCAGTTCTCAGCCCAACTCCCGAAATCATTTTAGAATTGTGCCCTCTCGCATTAGCCATTTCCAACCTGGCAAAAGGACTCTGACTGTGCACTCTATCATGTACAGGTTGCCATAAAAAGCTTTTCTATTGCATTGAGGTAGTGAGAGCCCAAGCCACCATCACAAAGCAAGTTCCCAGTAAGAGAATTGGAATTAGATTTGGGATCAGCTTATTATTGTCACATGTACTGAAATACAGTCAAAAACTTGTCTTGTATATTTCACTTGTCTTGAGTCCTTAAGAAGGGTCTCAGTCAGAAAAGTCAAATGTTTATCCATTTCCATAGATGCTGCCTAACCTGCTGAGTTCCTCCAGCGTTTTGCATGTGTTACTCTGGATTTCCAGCATCTACAGAATCTCTCAAGTTTGTCTTGCATACTGTTCATGCAGATCAAATCATTACTCAGTTTATTGATGGAAAGTCAAGGTAACACAATAACAATGCAGAATAAAGTGTAATATTTACAGAGAAAGTGCAGTGTAGTAAATGATAAGGTGTAAGGCCATAATGAGGTAGATTGTGAGTTCAATTTATCATACTAGGGAACTGTTTAACACTCTTATAATAGTGCCTGGGACCTTCATATTTTTGAGATCTGATCACATTGAGCCAAGGCACCTGTTTCTGTGCTGTGCAGTTCCCTGTTCTGAATCAGAATCAGGTTTATTATCACTGGCATGATCCGTGAAATTTGTTAACTTAGCAGCAGCAGTTCAATGCAATACACAATATAGAAGAAGCAGCAAAAATAATAATAATAATAATTAATAAATAAGTAAAATCAATTATAGTATATATGTATTGACTAGATTAAAAATCATGCAAAAAAAACAGAAATAATATATACTAGGGTGATTGATAATTTTGTGGCCTAAGGTAGAAGGAGATGAGTTATTAGCTTCAAACTTTCTATATTTTCACTCAAAGAGTTGAACTGCACATGCATGTAACAAGAGCTGTATAACTCATCTCCTTCCACCTAAGGCCACAAACTTATCAATCACTCCTGCTGTGGACCACCTGGAGGTCCAAGACACTCTCGTTACACGCATGTGCAGTTCGGCTCCATGAGTGATAATGCAGAAAGTTTGAAGTTAATAACTCATCTCCTTCTACCTTAGGCCACGAGCTTATCAATCGCCCCTGCTGTGGACCACTTCGACAAAGAAGGGATCCGTATGATCCACGACCACTGGACTAAGTGTGTAAATGTAGGAGGGGACTATGTTGAAAAATAAATGTGCTAGGTTTTCTAAAATTGACTCCTTCTACCTTAGGCCACGAACCTATCAATCACCCCTCGTATTAAAAAGTAACATAGTGTTCACGGGTTTAATGGCCATTTAGGAATCAGATGGCAGAGGGGAAGAAGCTGTTCCTGAATCGCTGAGTGTGTGCCTTCAGGCTTCTGTACCTCCTACCTGATGGTAACAGTGAGAAAAGGGCATACCTTGAGTGCTGGGGGGCCTAAATAATGGACGCTGATTTTCAGAGACACAGCTCCTTGAAGATGTCCTGGGTACTTCGTAGGCTAGTACCCAAGATGGAGCCGACTAAATTTACGACCCTCTGCAGCTTCTTTTGGTCCTGTGCAGGAGCCCCGCCCCCATACCAGACAGCGATGCAGCCTATCAGAATGCTCTCCACGGTACATACCATATCTTTTCAAACTCCTAATGAAGTATAGTCGCTGTCTTGCCTTCTTTATAGCTGCATCGATATGTTGGGACCAGGTTAGGTCCTCAGAGATCTTGACACGCAGGAACTTGAAACTGCTCACTCTCTCCACTTCTGATCCCTCTATGAGGATTGGGATGTTTTCTTTCGTCTTACCCTTCCTGAAGTCTGCATATACTTAGCCCTGAATTTTGGCAGCTTGCTCTGCAGAAGTTGTTTGTCAGGTTTTCTAAGCTACAATAACAGGTAGAGTACATCACTCAAATCAGCCTCCCCTGCATTGACACTGCCTAAGTTTCTCACAGGCAGGAGACATTAAAGCTTGAGAACACATACCACTGGACTCTAGCACAACTCCTGCTGTTATCAGACTCTCTCTCTCTGATGCCTCTCGTATGCTAAAGATTAACGCTTAGAGTCGTAGAGGGCCCTTTGGCCCATCTAGTCAGTGTTGGCCTGCTTTTCTGTCTAGCCCCTTACCCCTCCACGTGCTTATCCAAGCTTCTCTTAAATGTTACGGTTTCACTCATATCCACCACTTCCTCTGGCAGTTCATTCCGCACTCACATCACCCTTTGAGTCATCATCCTTAAGTTCCACTTAAGTATCACCCTTAATATCACTCGGCCCATCACTGAACTGTTCCCACAAACTAATACCTTAAGACCACAAGACAAAAAAGCAGCCCATTGAGTCTATCATGGCTGATCCTAGATCCCATTCAACTCCATACACCTGATTCTCACTATATCCCTTGATGCCCCAACCAATCGGGGTTCTATCAACATCTGCTTTGAATATACCCACGGACTTGGCCTCCACCGCAGCCTGTGGCAAAAAATTCTACGTATTCACCACTCTTAAGCTAAAAAAAAATATTCCTGTTCTAAAAGGTCACCCCTCAATTTTGAGGCTGTGCCCTCTAGCTCTGAATACCCCATCAGAGGAAATATCCACCTTACCAAGTCCTTTCAACATTCAGTAGGTTTCAATGAGATCCCCACGCATTCTTCTAAATTCCAGTGAGTACAGGCCCAAAGATGCCAAATGCTTCTCATATGTTAACCCCTTCATTCCTGGAATCATCCTCGTGAATCTCCACTGGACTTTCTCCAATGACAATACATGCTTTCTGAGATATCGGACCCAAAACTATTGCAAATTCTCCAAAGTGCAGCCTAACTGGTGTCTCATACAGCTTTAGCATTATCTCCTTGTTTTTATATTCTATTCCCCTTGAAATAAATATCAGCATTGCCTTTGTCTTCTTTACCACAGACTCAACCTGTAAGTTAACTTTTTGGGAGTCTTGCTCAAGGACTCCTAAATCCCTTTGTACCTCTGATGTTTGAACTTTCTCCCCATTTAGATAATAGCCTGCACCATTGTTCCTTTTACCAAACTGCATTTGCATGCATTTCCCAACACTGTATTCCATCTGCCATTTTTTTGCCCATTCTTCCAAAATATCTAAGTCCTGCTGAAATTGCATTGCTTCCTCAGCACTACCTACCCTTCGCATCATCTGTAAACTTTGCCACAAGGCTATCAATTCCATTGTTTAAATCATTGACAGACAATGTGAAAAGTAGCGGTCCCAATACTGACCCCTGAAGAGCACCACTAATCACTGGCAGCCAATCAGAAAAGGGAAAGAAAGGAGATTGCCTTTTAAACTCACGAGAGAGCATAGGCCATCAAATTGTTTCTGTTGACGTTTCTGTAGGAGGCAATTTCTTTTTTACGAGGTCGAGTTGCTAGTTTGACGCTCAACCCAGCACGGATGGAAAGCGTGCCTGGGAGCCGGCTGGGTTCGAACTCAGGAGCCTGCATTCCGAAGTCCGGCGCTGATGCCACTACGCCACCAGCCGGTGAAGCCAATCAGAAAAGGTCCCCTTTATTCCTACCTGCTACCTCCTGCCTGTCAATCATTCTTTTACCCATACCAGCAGATTTCCTGTAACACCATAGGATTTTCTCTTGTTAAGTAGCCTCATGTGCGGCACCTTATCCAATGCCTTCTGAAAATCTAAGTAAATGACATCCACTGCCTCTCTTTTGTCCACCCTGCTTGTTACTTCCTCAAAGAACTCTAACAGATTTGTCAAGCAAGTTTTCTCTATAATTTCATCTTTTTTGTCTTCCTCCCTTCTTAAAGAGTGGAGTGATATTTGCAATTTTCTAGTCCTCTGGGACCATGCCAGAATCAAGTGACTCTTGAAAGATCATGACCAATGCATCCATTACCTCTTCAGCAACCTCTCTCAGGACTCTGGGATGTAGCCCATCTGCTTCAGGTAACTTATCGACCTTAGCTTGCCTAGCAATTTTTCTATGTAATAGCAATGGCACTCACTCCTACTCCCTGACACTCACAGGCCTCTAACATACAACTAGTGTCTTTCACAGTCAAGACTGAAGCAAAGTACTTACTAAATTCACCTGCCATTTCTTTGTCCCCCATTACTACCTCACTAGCATCATTTTCCAGTGGTCCAATACCAATCTCACTTCCCTTTTATTCTTTATATAATTGAAAAAAATCTTTTAGTATCCTGCTTTACATTATTAGCTAGTTTGCCCTCATATTTCATCTTTTCCCTTCTTATAGCTTTCTTAGTTGTCTTTCATTGGATTTTAAAAACATCCCAATCATCCAACTTCCCATTCACTTTTGCTACCTTATATGCTCTTTCCTTGGCTTTTATGCAGTTCTTAACTTCCCTTATCAGCCACAGTTGCCTACCCTTGCCATTTGAGAACTTCTTCTTCTGTGGGACATATCTATTTTGTGCCTTGTGAACTATTCCCAGAAACTCTGCTCTGCCATCATCCCCACCGGTATCCTCCTCCGGAACCAAGTTCCTCTTTCATGCCTCTGTAATTCTCTTTGTTGCACTGCGATACTGATACATGTGAGTTACACTTCTCCTTCTCAAATTGCAGTATGAATTCAATCATACTATGATTACTGCCTCCTAAGTGTTCCTTTACATTAAGCTGACTAATAAAATCTGGGTTATTATCCAACACCCAATCTAAAATAGCCTTTCCCCAAGTAGGCTCAAGCACAAGCTGCTCTAAAAAGCCATTTTGTAGGCATTCAATAAAGTTCCTCATTTGCAATCCGACACCAACCTGTTTTTCCCAATCCCTTTGCATATTGAAGCCCTTCATTACATTTGCGACATTACCCCTACTACATGCCCTTTCCAGCTCCCTTTGCAATCTCAACCCCACATCTTGGCTTCTATTTAGAGGCATATATATGATTCACATAATGGTTTTTATACCCTTGCAATTTCTTAACTCCACCTGTAAAGCTTCAACATTGTCTGACGCTGTGTCACCTCTTTCTAAAGTTGTAATTCCATCTCTTACCAACAGAGCCACACCACCACCTATGTCTTCCTGCCCGTCCTTTTGACGCAAAGCATATCCTTTGATGTCAAACTCCCAACGATGACCTTCTTTCAGCCGCGACTCAGTGATGCCCACAAAGTCATACCAACCAATCTCTAATTGCGCCACAAGTTTGTCCACCTTATTCCAAATGCTACACACATTTAAATACAGCACCTTCGGTCCTGCATTCTTCACCCTTATGAATTTTCCCTCTCTGGTATAAGCAGCCTTTTCACTGAGGCTGAGTGAGAATCTACGGACTCACTTTCAAGGACTTTTCATCTCATATTCTTGATATTCACTGCTTTTTTTGTATTTGAACAGTTTTGGTGTCTTTTGCACAGTGGTTGTTTGTCTCTCCTGTTGGGTACAGTCTTCTACTGAGGCTCTAGTTCTAGTCTCACGCAACCTCAGTGGAAGAGGCTACCTGCATTTTCCTTATGTGTAGCCCTTGTGATTTTATATACCTCTATAAGATCTCCAGGGAATAACGTATTAGACTATTCAGCCTTTCCCTGTAACTCAGATCCTCAAATTCCAACAACATTCCCGTAAATTTTCTTTGCACTACCCTCTTGATCTCTCAGTCTACTTTATCGTGGCTCACGCACTGTATTTGTCGGCATGCACTGCACTTTCCTCTGCATTGTTTTCCTGCTCACTGCCTCGATGTACCGATATGTGGAAATGTGGAATGATCTGTCTGTCTGGAGGACACACGAGCAAAAGCATTTCTGTACAGTTAGCATAGTAGCACAGCAGCTAGTGCATTGATTGACAGTCCTAGTGAACATTGATCAGGAATCGATTCCTGCCGCTATCTGTAAAGAATGTGTACGTTCTTCACGTGACTGCATGCGTTTCCTCCAGATGCTTCGGTTTCCTCCCACGTCACAAAGACGTACAGGTCAGTGTTGGAGAAAACACAAAACAATCTGCAGATGCTGGGGTCAAAGCAACACTCATAACGCGCTGGAGGAACTCAGCAGGTTGGGCAGCATCCGTGGAAACGATCGGTCGACGTTTCCCAGGGTTCCGGCCCAAAACGTCAACCGATCTTTTCCACAGATGCTGCCCGACCTGCTGAGTTCCTCCAACGTGTTGTCAGTGTTGGAGAAATGTGGGCATGCTATGCTAGTGACACTCATGGGCTGTCCCCAGCACATCCTCAGACAGCCCCACACCTTTCACTGTATGCTTTGGTGTTTCCATGACCGTCTAACAGATAAAGCTAATTAAAACAACAGGAATTCTGCAGATGCTGGAAATTCAAGCAACACACATCAAAGTTGCTGGTGAACGCAGCAGGCCAAGCAGCATCTATAGGAAGAGGCGCAGTCGACGTTTCAGGCCGAGACCCTTCGTCAGGACTAAATGAAGGAAGAGTGAGTAAGGGATTTGAAAGCTGGAGGGGGAGGGGGAGATCCAAAATGATAGGAGAAGACAGGAGGGGGAGGGATAGAGCCGAGAGCTGGACAGGTGATAGGCAAAAGGGGATACGAGAGGATCATGGGACAGGAGGTCCGGGAAGAAAGACCGGGGGGGGGGGAGTGACCCAGAGGATGGGCAAGAGGTATATTCAGAGGGACAGAGGGAGAAAAAGGAGAGTGAGAGAAAGAATGTGTGCATAAAAATGAGTAACAGATGGGGTACGAGGGGGAGGTGGGGCCTAGCGGAAGTTAGAGAAGTCAATGTTCATGCCATCAGGTTGGAGGCTACCCATACGGAATATAAGGTGTTGTTCCTCCAACCTGAGTGTGGCTTCATCTTTACAGTAGAGGAGGCCGTGGATAGACATGTCAGAATGGGAATGGGATGTGGAATTAAAATGTGTGGCCACTGGGAGATCCTGCTTTCTCTGGCGGACAGAGCATAGATGTTCAGCAAAGCGGTCTCCCAGTCTGCGTCGGGTCTCACCAATATATAAAAGGCCACATCGGGAGCACCGGACGCAGTATATCACCCCAGTCGACTCACAGGTGAAGTGATGCCTCACCTGGAAAGACTGTTTGGGGCCCTGAATGGTGGTAAGGGAGGAAGTGTAAGGGCATGTGTAGCACTTGTTCCGCTTACACGGATAAGTGCCAGGAGGGAGATCAGTGGGGAGGGATGGGGGGGACGAATGGACAAGGGAGTTGTGTAGGGAGCGATCCCTGCGGAATGCAGAGAGAGGGGGGGAGGGAAAGATGTGCTTAGTGGTGGGATCCCGTTGGAGGTGGCGGAAGTTACGGAGAATAATATGTTGGACCCGGAGGCTGGTGGGGTGGTAGGTGAGGACCAGGGGAACCCTATTCCTAGTGGGGTGGTGGGAGGATGGAGTGAGAGCAGATGTACGTGAAATGGGGGAGATGCGTTTAAGAGCAGAGTTGATAGTGGAGGAAGGGAAGCCCCTTTCTTTAAAAAAGGAAGACATCTCCCTCGTCCTAGAATGAAAAGCCTCATCCTGAGAGCAGATGCGGCGGAGACGGAGGAATTGCGAGAAGGGGATGGCGTTTTTGCAAGAGACAGGTTGAGAAGAGGAATAGTCCAGATAGCTGTGAGAGTCAGTAGGCTTATAGTAGACATCAGTGGATAAGCTGTCTCCAGAGACAGAGACAGAAAGATCTAGAAAGGGGAGGGAGGTGTCGGAAATGGACCAGGTAAACTTGAGGGCAGGGTGAAAGTTGGAGGCAAAGTTAATAAAGTCAACGAGTTCTGCATGCGTGCAGGAAGCAGCGCCAATGCAGTCGTCGATGTAGCGAAGGAAAAGTGGGGGACAGATACCAGAATAGGCACGGAACATAGATTGTTCCACAAACCCAACAAAAAGGCAGGCATAGCTAGGACCCATACGGGTGCCCATAGCTACACCTTTAGTTTGGAGGAAATGGGAGGAGCAAAAGGAGAAATTATTAAGAGTAAGGACTAATTCCGCTAGACGGAGCAGAGTGGTGGTAGAGGGGAACTGATTAGGTCTGGAATCCAAAAAGAAGCGTAGAGCTTTGAGACCTTCCTGATGGGGGATGGAAGTATATAAGGACTGGACATCCATGGTGAAAATAAAGCGGTGGGGGCCAGGGAACTTAAAATCATCGAAAAGTTTAAGAGCATGAGAAGTGTCACGAACATAGGTCGGAAGGGATTGAACAAGGGGTGATAAAACAGTGTCGAGGTATGCAGAAACGAGTTCGGTGGGGCAGGAGCAAGCTGAGACAATAGGTCGGCCAGGACAGGCAGGTTTCTGGATCTTGGGTAGGAGGTAGAAACGGGAAGTGCGGGGTGTGGGAACTATAAGGTTGGTAGCAGTGGATGAGAGATCCCCTGAGCGGATAAAGTCGTTGATAGTGTGGGAGACAATGGTCTAGTGCTCCTTAGTGGGGTCACGATCGAGGGGTAAATAAGAGGAGGTATCCGCGAGTTGTCGCTGTGCCTCGGCAAGGTAGAGGTCAGTACGCCAGACTACAACAGCACCCCCTTTATCAGTGGGTTTAATAATAATGTTAGGATTAGTGCGGAGGGAGTGGAGAGCAGAGCGTTCCGAAGGAGTGAGGTTGGAATGGGGACAAGGTGCGGTGAAGTCGAGACGGTTGATGTCCCGTCGGCAGTTGGCAATAAAGAGATCCAGAGCAGGCAGAAGACCAGAGCGGGGTGTCCATGAAGAAGAGGAGGGTTGAAGACGGGAGAAGGGGTCATCGGTGGGGGTGGAAGAGTCCTTGCCAAAGAAGTAGGCTCGGAGACGGAGACGGCGGAAGAAAAGTTCCGCATCGTGGCGAACACGGAACTCGCTGAGGTGAGGGCGAAGGGGGACAAACGTGAGGCCCTTACTGAGAACAGAGCGTTCTGCCTCTGACAGTTGAAGGTCGGAGGGGATGGTAAAGACCCGGCACGGATGAGAGCTGGGATCAGAGGGGGGAGGGGGGAGGCTGGGGGTGTCAATGGAGAGGGGAGGGTTGGAGTGAGAGGAAGATGGAGCCTCTGAGGGCCCAGGAGCTGACGGTGGGATCTGAGGAAGACGGGGCTGCGGAGTGGTGGTGGGGGAAGGGGAGACAGGAGTCACAACAGCAGCACATAAAGACCCGGCCTGGTGTTCAAGGCTGGAGTTGCAGTTGGCGGTTGCGTAATCACTTCGAATGTGTCCATGGTCGTTGCTGGAGATAAAGCTAATTTCTCTTTTTGTGACAGTAATAAACCAATACCAATTTTATAACTAATTCAACGACTGGCACACTTCAGATATTTGGTGGTTAGTGAGTTTGGGTAAAAGACTTTTTCTTTTTGCAAGCTTTTCTTTATAGGATAGATGATCCTCAAACTCAGTTGTGATGAGGGGAGGAAATCTCGAGGCTGACTGACTGTGTGGTGAACTTCATACATCGTGGTCAGGACGTTTGCCTGCATCAGCTTATAAATAGGATCCCCACATCGCAACTGAGTTTTGAAACTATGTCCAGTCAGCTGATTGAAAAGTATTTAAAGGCCATGAATTCAGAGGACTCACCACAATCAATAACGCACTGACAATGTCTCCTCACATAGTGACAAAACATTTGCAAGTAAATTGCCAAGATCGGAGAACAACTCAAACCAACTATCAACCACCCAAGCTACACATCTTCCAAATTATTTACAATTATTATTTCTTTTCTTTCCCTGCTTGTTGTCTTCTGCACACTGGTTGAATATGCAAGTTGGTGCGGTCTTTCATGGATTCTGTTATGGTTATTATTCTATTATGGATTTATTGAGTATGCCCACAAGAAAATAAATCTCAGGGATGTATATGGTGACATACATATACTTTGATAATAAAGTTACTTTGAACTTTGAATCATTGAGTATAAAGTAACATCTCCTCCCCCTGCCACCAGTGTGGTACAAGTATCTCAGTATCAGATCGTTCAGTCCATGGAAAAGCACATTCGATGATGTGAGGAGATCTACCTACCAGTGGGTCTGACAGATTGGTGTCTGTGAAGGAGCTGGGAAACGCTTGGCAATGACAGGCATGCGGACAGCAGAGAGGAGACCAGACCCGCTCCCTTGGCAGAGTGGCACTCCATCGTGGGCCCACCGAATCCTGCAGCCTTCTCCAACAGGTATGTTGCTTTAGATCCCATGGGGAGAGGACGTCTGGCATTTGGTACCACCCAAGGGTGTGGGCCCTACGGGGCCAAGGATATGAGAAGTCCCAACCGGGGTCCAGCTCACTTTGGTTGTACCGATTCTCCGAACAGATGCTCTTTGGTTGAAACTTTGATTGCGGCTGTTGTAGGCTCCCAACAGGAGTGCGGTCTTCCAAATCCTGACCGGCAGCTAGACACATAAAGCACAAACACAGCATTGTCACTTGGTACATTGGCCTTCATGAATCAAAATATTGAGCACAGGATTTGGGATGTTTTGTTGAAGTTGTATAAGATGTTGGTGAGGCCTAGTTTGGAATATCATGTGCTGTTCTGGTCACCTATCTACAGGAAAGATGTCAGTAAGATTGAAAGAGGGCAGAGAAGATTTACAAGGATGTTGCCAGAACTTGAGGAACTGAGTTTTAGGAAATGGTTGAATAGGTTAGGATTTTATTCCCTGGAGCATAGAAGAACGAGGAAAGATTTGAAAGAGGTATACAAAATTCTGAGAGGTATAGATAGGGTAAATGCAAGCAGACTTCTTCGACTGAGGTTGGGTGACACACGAGCTAGAGGTCATGAGTTGAGGGTGAGAGGTAAAATATTTAAGGGGAGCATGATGGGAAACTTGTTCACTCAGAGGGTGCTGAGGGTGTGGAATGAGCTGCCAGCACAAGTGGTGGATGCAGGTTTGATTTCAACATTTAAGAGAAATTTGGCGAGGTAAATGAATGGGCTGGGCATGGAGGACTATGGTCTAAGTGCGGGTGAATAGAACTAGGTGGACTAAGATTTCAGCATGGACTAGATGGGCTGAAAGGCAGTGCAGTGTTCTATATTCTGACTATAAGCACACATAATTAGGGTGGAAAGGTTCAAAGCACATTTATTATCAAAGTTTGCCCTCCCACAGGCAGCCATGAAACAAAGAAACACCATCGAACACATTAAAAGAAAAACATCAAACACTCAGTGTGTAAAAAAATACAAATTGTGTCCAGTGCTCCCAGTGAGGCCTTCCATACATCGGTGAGACCAGTTCGAATATTGGAGCCTTTTTATTGTGGCACCTTACCCCTTCCTTCTGAATCCTGATGAAGTGTCTCAGCCCAAAACGTTGACTCTTTACTCTTTTCCATACATGCTGCCTAATCTGCTGAGTTCCTCCAGCATTTTGTGTGCGCTGCTTTGGTTATCAGAGGCTACTTGGGCCACACAACATTGGGAACATTTAATAGGCAGTGGGAGCTTATCAACACTAACACTGGCAACACCCCCACCACCCCCCCACCAGCCATGACAACCCTAAGGACCCGGAGTCAAATTAATCCAGGCAAAAATGACCAAAAAAGAGGGAGACAGTTCAACAATTTCTATTTTATAAGTAGCTCTTTGCTTTGGATATTCAGTTCAATTTTGGTTCCATTCCCATCAATGAATGTGCAAGTGTGTTTATCTTTGTCTCATGGACTGAGGTACAGTGAAAACTTTGTTTTGCCTGCCTTCCGTACAGTCCCTTTCATTGGAAAGGGTACAGAGGAGAGTTACCAGGATGCTGCCTGGTTTAGAGAGTATGCATTATGATCAGAGACGAAGGGAGCTAGGGCTTTACTCTCTGGAGAGAAGGAGGTTGAGAGGAGACATGATAGAGGTATACAAGATATTAAGAGGAATAGATAGAGTGGATAGCCAGCGCCTCTTCCCCAGGGCACCATTGCTCAATACAAGAGGACATGGCTTTAAGGTAAGGGGTGGGAAGTTCAAAGGGGATATTAGAGGAAGGTTTTTTACTCAGAGAGTGGTTGGTGCGTGGAATACACTGCCTGAGTCAGTGGTGGAGGCAGATACACTAGTGAAGTTTAAGAGACTACAGGACAAGTATATGGAGGAATTTAAGGTGGGGGCTTATATGGGAGGCAGGGTTTGAGGGTCGGCACAACATTGTGGGCTGAAGGGCCTGTACTGTGCTGTATTATTCTATGTTCTATTTGCAGCACAAGGGAAGGCAATAACAGAATGCAGTTACAGTTACAGAGAACATTATTTTAGTAATCTTTAAACTCCTTTCGGTGTGGTTATGGCTCACATAACCATGGAGAGTAGGCAGGAGAAAAGGGTTGAGAGGGATGATAAATCAGGGACAAAGGCAAAAGGAAGGAAATTATAGGCCAGTTAGCCTAATCTCAGTGGTTGAGAAAGTGTTGGCGTCAATTATTAAGGACGAGGTTTCAGGGTACTTGGAGACTAATGATAAAAGAAATCAAAGTCAGCATGGTTTCTGCAAAGGGAAACCTTGCCTGACAAATCTGTTAGTTCTTTGAGGAAGTAACAAGCAGGGTGGACAAAGGAGAGACGGGAAACATCATTTACTTGGATTTTCAGAAGGCATTTGATAAGGTGCCACACATGAGGCTACTTAACAAGATAAAATCCTATGGTGTTACAGGAAAGATACTGGCATGGATAGAGGAATGGCTGACAGGCAGGAGACAGCAAATGGGGATAAAAGGCACCTTTTCTGGTTGGCTGCCGGTGAAGAGTAGTGTTCCTCAGGGGTCAGTGTTGGGACTGCTACTTTTCACATTGTTTGTCAGTGATTTAGATTATGGAATTGATGGTTTTGTGGCAAAGTTTGTGGATGATATGAAGATAGGTGGAGGGATAGGTGGTGCTGAGGAAGCAATGAGATTGCAGCAGGACTTAGACAAATTGGAAGAATGGACAAAAAAATGGCAGATGCAATACAATGTTGGAAAATGCATAATAATGCATTTTGGTAAAAGGAACAATTGTATACACTATTATCTAAATGGGAGAAAATTCAACACCAAAGATGCAGAGAGACTTAGGAGTCCTTGTGCAAGAACCCCCAGAAGGTTAATTTGAAGGTTGAGTCTGTGGCAAAGAAGGCAATTGCAATGTTGCTATTTATTTCAAGGGGACTGGAATATAAAAGCAAGGAGATAATGCTGAGCCTTTATAAGACACTAGTCAGGTCACACTTGGTGCATTGTCCACAGTCTTGGGCTCCTTATCTCAGAAAGGATGTATTGTCATCAGAGAGAGTCCAGAAGAGTTTTACGGGGATGATTCTGGGAATGAAGAGGTTAACATATGAGGAGCATTTGGCAGCTTTGTGCCTGCACTCACTGGAATTTAGAAGAATGCAGGAGGATCTCATTGAAACCTACCGAATGTTGAAAGGACTAGATCAGGTGGATGTGGAGAGGATGTTTCCTCTGGTGGGGGTATCCAGAACTAGAGGGCACAGCCTCAAAGTTGAGGAGCGACCTTTTAGATCAGAGGCAAGGAAGAATTCTTTTAGCGAGCAAGTAATGAATCTGTGGAATGATCTGCCACAGGCTGCATTGGAGGCCAAGTCCTTGTGTATATTTTAGATGGAAGTTGATTGTTTCCTGATTGGTCAGGGCATCAAAGGATATGGCAAGAAGGCGAGTATGTGGGGTTGAGTGGGATCTGGGATCAGTCATGACTGAATGGCAGAGCAGACTTGATTGGGATGATTGGCCTAATTCTGCTCTAACGTCTTATGGTCTTATGGTAATGGAATAGTGGAGCAGACTCGATGAGCTGAATAGCCTAATTCTTCTCCTATGTCTTATGGTCACATGATGACAGCCCCTAGATATTGGAGCAAGTGTTATTACACCCTCATAGGATGAATAGTTACTTCAATGGCCTCAGCTCAGTTATTTCACCCCCTCCCCACCACCATCATGCTCATGCAGAGAACCACCCCCTCCTCACAAGAGTAGGAAGAACTTGCTTTGCTTTCAAGTTAATGAACTGGCACAAGAAGAAACATTGGTCTGATAAGAGGAATCTGTCAAATGTTTTTGCACAGATAATGGTCGTTCTGGGAAGACAATTGTTTACTGCACTGGGAGGCGAGTGAACATGGTCAAGTGGGAAAACAGCAACAACCACCTCTATGTAGCATCATCGACCCTTAAATGTAGCAAGATGCATCATGACCCAATGAGGAGATGATAATTTATCTTTTGCAATTCATTGTTATAATCTGGAGAAGATGACCGAAGCAGATTCATTAATAACTTCACACTCTTAAAAATGTAACCATGAAAGAATTTGAAAAGGTATTTAGTGTTCTTAGTCGGTAAGGGCGTCAAATGTTCTGGGAAGAATTCAGGAGTATGGGTTTGAGAGGGATAATAAATCAGTCGTGATGGAATGGTGGAGCAGACTCGATGGCCCAAATGACCTAATTCTGCTCATCTGTCTTATGGTCTAAGAAAATGCAGGAGAGGGTTAATATGTGGTTTATAAAAAAGATAACCAAGCATAAAGCATGCAGGGAGGGTGGGGATGGGCCATTCAGAATTAGGGAAAGGAATGAAAAATACAACTCAGATTTCTATTTTACTGTTTACCTCCCTTTCAAAATGCCCCAAAGTGCAAATGAGATACTTTCAAAGTGTTAGTTACTCTTGTAATTTGAGGAACGTCAAAAGTGGCATGTGGACATCAAGCTTTCAGCTTATATGATGGCCAAGATACTATTTATGCTTTTGCGAGGTACAGCATGGAAACGGGCCCTTCTGCCCCAACAAGTCCATGCTGCCCGATTACACCCTAGTGACCAATTAAACTACTAACCCTGACTTTTTTGGAACATGGAAAGAAACCGGAGCTCCCAGAGAAAACTTACACGGTGATGGGGAGGACAAACATACCCCTAGTGACAGTGCCAAAACTGAACCTGTCGTACCGTTACGGTAACCGTTGTGCTACTGTGCCGCCTTTAGAACAGCCTTAACAATAATGTGTTGTTGTGAAGTGGACTGAAGGATAAGTACTATCACGGTACACAGGAGAATGCTGCCTCACTCTTCCACAGTAAACCCATCAAGTTTTTTCTTAATTCCACCTGAGATGGAGGATGGGACCGCAACTTAGTCTCACTCTAAAGCTGTGACTTCTTGAGGAGGTCCTCTCTTGGTCAGGCTTGACCATGGAAATTGCATCTAGCTGCCTACACAGTACACAGCCAGGGCAGTATGATATAAAGAGCAAGCTGTTGACAATACAGCAAGCTCCCCACCTCTCCACAAAAGTGTCGAATCCAATGAATGGCAGAGACTGGTACAGTTTGACACCAGAGGCATCAAAGGAGTTGCAGGTCAGCCTTGAACTCAGGAACTTCAGCTCTGGAGCTTTCCTCTGGGTTTACTTTCTTCATGAGTGGGTATAACTGCAAGGCAATGGAGTTTTGTGATCAGATTTTTCCTTCTTCTAGATGAGCTGTCAACCACAGCTGACGAGCCCCATCTGACTGAAGCGACTGGTTTTAAGGTGCCAGTAACCCCTTCTCCTGCCAGTGGAAATGGTTCCACCGGGCTTAATAGCAAAGCTAAACGTGAAGTCCAGGACCTGAACTGGTTACCAGAGACACGAGGAAGTCTGCAGATGCTGGAAATTCAAAGCAACACACGTTCCAGACCATAGTGCACCACACAACATATATATCATACAGCACGTAAAACAAAATATTACCACAAGTAAATTAATAAAAATATAATTAAAAATGCTTGTGAAGTGCGCAGCACAGATGAACAGTAAACAGCTCGTTGTCATAGTAACAAGACCTGGGTGGTTGCAGGGTATTCATTAGTCTCACAGCCTGAGGGAAGAAGCTGTTCCCACTCTGACAGTCCTAGTCCTGATGCTGCGGTACCTCCCTCCTGATGGTAGTGGGTCAATGAGGTTGTGGGATGGGCGGCAGGCATCCTCTGCAATACTTTGTGCCCTTTGAACACTACTACATTATCCCTTTTTTTGCACTATTTAGATACACTATAATTGATAGTAATTTTAAGTCTTTGCACTGCAATGCAGCTGCAAAAAATAAATTTCACATTACATAAGTCAGTGGTAATAAATCTGTTTTTGATTTTATAAAACAATGGTTAGGCTACATGCCACGTTCTTGTCTCGCTGCTGAGGTACAGGAGCCTCAGGACCAACCCACCAGGTTCAGGAACAGTTGTTTCCCCTCATCCATCAGGCTCCTGAACCAGTGTGGATGCCTTCACTCACCTCACTCTGAACTGAGTCTATGACCTGCAGATTCACTTTTAAGGACTCTTCACCACTTATGTTCTCAGTAAATTTTTATTTACGCAGTTTGCCTTCTTTTGCACATTGGTTGTTTGCTAGTCTTTGTCTGTTTAGGAAAACAAGAGATTCTGTAGATGCTGGACATCCAGAGCAACACAGACAAAATGCTGGAAGAGCTCAATAGGTCAGGCAGCATCTATGGAAATGAATAAGTCAATGTTTCGTGCCGAGACCCTTCGTCAGAACAGCAGCCTTTAAATAGAACTATTAGTGGGGTTATGGCTCTTCCTGCCCTTTATAAACCTTGATTTCATCCTTCACTCGAAATTCCTCCTCATCTCAGTTTTAAATGAGGCTATCCGAGACCAGGTCCACTGGTTCTGGACTCACATATGACAGAGAACATTCTACTAACATCGACCCTCTCCAGAGTCCCTAAGAGTGTTAATATTTCAACAAGACCACATTGCATTCTTTTAACCTCCATTGTCGGCCCAGGATTTTCTGCTTGAGATTGTGGTATAGAAACTGAGTCCTCAATATCCAGAGAGGTGAGAGTAATCCTCTACCAGGCCTCTTACTACTGCCCGATGAAGTGTTCAGAGAATGGCTGTGTTGCCTTACCCAGCGGTATCATCCACTCATCCCTGGCAATTGATGTACTCAACAAAATATTGAACAGAGAAGAACAAAATAGTTGTGCTGTGATTATCTCAAAGATTTGATTTTATTTTTAATTTAGAGATACAGCACAATAACACAGGCTCTCCTGATCAGATGAGCCCAGGCCACCCTATTATACCCATGTGACTAATTAACCTACCATTCCATACGTCTTCGGAATGTGGAGGGAACCAGAGCACCCAGAGGAAACATACATACACCTTACAGATAGCGGCAGGAATTGAACCCAGGTCAGTGGTGCTGTAAGGCAAGGCACTAACTGCTACGCTACCGTGCTGCCCAAAGATAAAGATGTTTGTGACTCAATCCACCGTAGCTTCCTTCAGGATGTCTCACAAAGCTGCTTTTAACAAAAAATAACTGTCATTTGGGGCTGGAGTCTGTGAAGAGAAGTTGAATCTGATTGGTTAGTCCTATTGCTAAGGTGAGGGCAGCATATTGTACTAGGAGAAGTTGGTGCTGTCTCCCAACTGGTGGGCGTAGTGGAGAACCACAGTTGCTGTGTACACATTGACATTACAAGTCCTTCAATTATTGAAGGAAGGTTATCGAGAGTGTCCTGTCCTGGAAGTAAAAGCCTTTTGTCTCATTTCCCTGCTGCTGGGTTACTGATTTCAGTGGAGTGATCATTGATGGACATCTTCTTGAAACAAGGCATCTTTGAAGTCCCAAATGCTGGAGGAACTCAGCAGGTCAGGCAGCACCTATGGAAAGGAATAGAGTCTACGTTTCGGGCCATGAACCTTCAGCGGCTCAAAACACTGACTGTTTATTCATTTCCATAGATGATGCCCGACCTGCTGAGTTCCTCCTGCAATTTTGTGTGTGCTGCTCTGGATTTCCAGCATCTGCAGAATCCCTTTGCCATCTCTCAAGATGGAGTAGACCAAACAAAGTTCAACACCTCCAGAAGGCGGCGATCTCAGAGGCCCAGACTACAATTTCTATGCTGGACTCTGGGAAATTGAATCATAGGGTCATACCACAATGGAAATATGCTCTTCAGTCCAACTGATCAGTGCCGTCTGTGCTGCCCAGCAAGCTAGTCCCACTTGCCTGTGCTTGGCCCACAGGCCTGCCCACCTTTTCTGTCCATGTTGGTAATGAGCCCACTTCAGCCTCATTCCAAATCTGCACCACCCGTTGTGTGAAGAGCAAAGACCTTGTATGGCATTGTTGTATCACAGTTCAGGTAACACCACACAGTGCCAGTTTCGCCATTTAATTCATGCCACTGTCTGTGAGGAGTTTGTACCTTCTCCTTGTGACCACATGGGTTTCCTTCGGGTGCTTTGGTTTCTCCCACAGTCCAAAGACATAGCATAAGTAAGTTGTGGACTTAATTGTAAATAAATAAATTTATTTGTTTTTCGAGATGGTTCTTTCAGTTTATTATAGCTGGGGCTGGTGGGGGTGGGAGGGGTGGAGTGTAGTGGGGATAAACTCTCACTACTTGCTAAATACTCCCAAAGGTATGCACCTCAAATAGCCTCTAAGAACCAAGTCCAGCTCCTGGCCTTCACATGTGGCTTAGCGACTAAGCCTGGTGGAACCTAACAGGAGAAAGGGCAAAGGCAGGTAACTGGAGCCGAAAAGCAGTTATTTTTGGTAGATGGGGCCATGTTTAGCGGCTCACATAGGAGAAGGAAAACCCCAATTTAAGATCTCCACTGCCATTCGGCTATATCACCTCTTCGGAAGTAAACCCCAAGGGAAAAATCCGGGGCTGGAGTCCCTAATGTGGTCTTATGTTGAGTTCAACATTGACTGGCAACTCCTGCGATGCTGTTGGCGCCAAACTGTATCGGTCTCTGCCGTTCCTTTGGGTTCATCAGATTCGTGGAGAGGGGAGCTTGATACATGGACAACAGCTCGCTCTCCATACTGTACTACCTAGGCTTGCATATCTAGACAGCTAGGACACAACATCCAAGGTTGAGCCCGACCAATGGAGGCCTCATTTACTGAAATACAGTGTGGAATAGGCCCCTCTGGCCCTTCAAGCTGCACTGCACAGCAATTCCCCAGGTTAACACTGGCCTAATCATGAAACAATTTACAATGACCAATTAACCTTCCAACCGGTACAACATTAGACTGTGGGATGAAACTGAAGCACACAGAGGAAACTCACATGGTCACATGGAGAACATACAAGCTCCTCAAAGGCAGTGGGGGGATTGAACCCGGGTCACTGGTACTATAAAATGCCCTATACTAACTACTACACTACCTTGTTGTCACAGCATGGTAACACCTGTGAGCTGTTCCTAGCACATTCTTGGGCAGTGTTTGTCATTGATGCAAATATATCTTTCAATGTTTTGATGTACATGTAGCAAACAAAGCTATTTTTTAATCTTTAAACCCCTATTACAACAGCAGAGGCTTAGTCTACAATTTCCAAGTTGGACTCTGAGAAATGGAGTCATAGAGCCAATAAGCAATGAAAACAGGCCCTTCGGTCCATCTGGTCCATGCCAATTGTGTTGCCCAGTGAGCTAGATCCATCTGACCATGTTTGGCTCATAGACATCTAAGTATCTCCTCTCCATGTACACTCTCTTGTTAATACAAATATCTAATATCCAGTTAGATGGTAGCAACCATTGGCTTGTGCATGATAGCTAGGACACAACATCCATGATTAATCCTGACCAATGGAGGGCCTCGTGCACTCCATGGCCACTTTATTAGGGACACCTGTTCGCTAACGCAAATATCTAATCAGCTAATCACGTGGCAGCAACTCAATACATAAAAGCATGCAGGCACGGCCAAGAGGTTCAGTTGTTGTTCAGCCCAAATGTCACAATGCCAAAACAGAGTGGATTGAGTATCTCAGAATATGCACAATCTCCTGGGATTTTCTCACACAACGGTCTCTAGAACAGGGGTTTCCAACCTGGGATCCACAGGGTTGATGTCGGGGTTCATGGCATAAGAAGGGTTGGGAACCTTTGCTCTGGAGTTTACAGAGAATGGGGTGAAAATCAGTGAGCAGCAGTTCAGAGGAGAATGAGAGAGGTCAGAGAAGAATGATCAGACAAGTTGAAGCTTACAGGAAGGTGGCAGTAACTCAGATAACCACACGATACCACAGTGGTGTGCAGAACAGCATCTCCAAATGTACAAAACCTGTGCTACAGAAGCAAAAGATCACGAACATTGCACAGGAGGTACTTAATAACCTGACCACTGAGTGTATGTTGCTAGTGTGCCTGCCTGAACTACTGCTCCTGGAAGCTCCTTCCAAATAAGCTCCAGCCTTAGCATGGAGAAGCTGCCCCTGATTTCCCTTTTATATCTTTCACCTTCAATCTTAAACCTCTGCCCTCGGTTTTAGTCCTCCATCTCTGTGAAAAGACTATGTGCTTTCACCCTTTCTGTGATTGTGATGTATAGAAAGCCCAGGTCTATGTTCGTAAAAGCAAGGGTTTCACCTAGTAAGGCCCAGCTCAGAATAAGACACACAACAGATATGAATCCAACTCCATTTTGAGAACCACCTCTGTGAAATACCCCAATACAATCCGCTGATGGCATACTGGAGGATCCCAATACATCCCCTGAAAGAGGGAGGTTTTATAATCAGAGCTACACACAAAAGGTGCTGGAGGAACTCAGCAGGCCAGGCAGCATCCATGGAAACGAGTACACAGTTGATGTTTCAGGCCGAGACCCTTCATCAGACTGGAGAAAAAAGATAAGAAGTCAGAGTAGGGAGGAGGAGAAGGGGAGGAAGAAATACAAGTTAGTCGGTGATAGTTTAAACCGGGGGTGGGGGGGAGGAAGTAAAGAGCTGGGAAGTCAATTGGTGAAAGAGATAAAGGGCTGGAGGAGTGGAATCTGAAAGGAGAGGACAGAAGGCCATGGAAGGAAGGGAAGGGGGAGGAGCACCAGAGGGAGATAATGGGCAGGTAAGGAGGTAAAATGCGAGAGGGAAATAGGAATGGAGAATGGTGAAGTAGGAGGGGGGAGGGGCATTTGTTGCTCCTCCAATCTGAGTGTGGCCTCATCGCAGCAGTGGAGAAGGCCATGGACTGACATGTCAGAATGGGAATGGGAAGTCGAATTAAAATGGGTGGCCACTGGGAGATCCTACTTTTCCTTTTGGATGGAAGGCAGGTGCTCAGGGTAGCAGTCTCCCAATCTAGGTCGGGTCTCACCGATATACAGGAGGCCACACCGTGAGCACCAGTAACAGTAGATGACCCGAACAGACTCACAGGTGAAGTGTTACCTCACCTGGAAGGACTGATTGGAGCCCTTGAGATTTTATTATAGTTATCGAGAGACAGAGCATTTTGACAGACCCTTCCAGCCCAACGAGCCTGCACTGCCGAATTACACCAATGATGCCAAATTCTTGAAAGTTCTTCACAGGTAGATGTGGTCATAAAGAGAGCTTTTGGCACATGGGCCTTCATGAATCAAAGTACTGAGTCCAGGAGTTGGGATGTTATATTGAAGTTTTCTAAGACATTGGTGAGGCCTGAGTTACAGGGAAAGGTTGAATAGGACTTTATTCCCTGGAGGAGGAGGGGATATTTGATAGAGGTATATAAAATTATGAGTGGTATAGATAGGGTAATTGCAAGCAGGCTGTTTCCACTGTTGATGGGTGACACTAGAATTAGAGTTTACGGGAGGAGGGAAGGAAGATGGGGCCAGAAAACAATGCAAACAAAGGTGACACCCACCAGACAGTTCACAAAGCTACTTGTTTCACTTCTTTTTTTTTACAAATATGATTCTGCTACTGTTGATCTGCATTTTGATGGTGCGTTTTTTGGGGCCGATTGAGCAATCTGGCACTTTGCTGTCTCCGAGGAAGTTTGGAGAGGTATTGATCGAAGTGTGCACCCTGTAGGGCAAGAAGCCTGGAAACGGAATGTGAGGCCATGATTGACTTCATTTCTCACCAATCTCGCCGATTGAAGTGTTGAGGAAGATAGAAATCAACGCGGACGAGAGTGGAAGGCAGGTATTATAATGTGTTTCTGGTTTGTGGTCGCTACTTTTATCGTTGTTAATTTGTGCAGTTCTGATCAGGCAGACGGGTTCTGCAGTATGTAGGTAACAAAAACACAGTGCTGGGTTTGGCTGAACTGAGCTGGACTGAATATGCCTGGACTCTTTCGATAACTTTGTGGTTTGGTGTTTATTGCTTGTTTTTCTGCCATTTGTGTGATTTATTCTTTTTTTCAGGTTGTGGGTTTGATGTTTACTTTGAATGGGTTTCATGATTTCCTTTGTTTCCTGGCAGTCTGTGGGAAAAAAAAATCTCAGGGTTGTATACGCATGCATACTTTGACAATAAATCTTTGGGTTAAGGGTGAAACATGAAATATTTGAGAGGAACCTGAAAGGGAACTTCTTCACTCAGAGGATGATATGAGTGTGGAATGAGCTGGTGGATCTGAGTGTGATTTCAGCATTTAAGAGAAGTGTGGATAAGTACATGGATGGGAGAGGTATGGAGGAACATGGGCCAGGTGTAGATCGATGGGACTCGGTAAAATAACAGTTGAGTATGGACTAGACGAGCTGAAATCCCTGCTTCTATGCTTTAGTGCTCTATAATCATGAGCAAACTTGGGTTGGAAGCTCATGTTTGACCACCAGTACTGAGGGGGCTGTGGTATCTGGAATGAATTTGGTAGCAAACGATAAAGGGTGACTTTGGGCCAGCACAGTTGTACGGTAAACTGAGCCACAGTCTCACAGCACCAGAGACCTGGGTTCAAACCTGATCTTGGTCCTTATGAGAAATTTGCATGATGGACTAGTGGGTTAACTTGATTTATTTATTTATTTTATTTTATTATTTAGTGATACAGTACAGAGCCTGCCCTTCCAGATCTTTGTGCCACAGTGTCCCAGCAACCCCTAATAAACACAATTAACCTGTTCTCTGTTCTAAAGATGGCGGCGCGACGGCAGCGCGCGCGGCCTTTCCGGTGATGAATATCTGTTATCTGTCAAGTAGGGGACCGTGCACAATTCTGATTTGATGGAGACAGACGTGAGAGTACAGAGCAACATCTAGAAACCTTCTGAAATGCCCACTTTGCTGCCGCTGTTACTGTGTGGTAACCGGAATCTCCGGAGTAGAAGGCCCCAAAATCCTCGGCTTTGATTGTTTCAGCGGCCGGGGCGAGGTCGAAGGCGCTCGGCAGGCTGTATTGGAGAGGTTGGTCAGAGGCTCGAAGTTTTCGGAGGGACGGACTCAGTGTCAGCTGTGGTCGGCTGCTTCCAAGGCATCGGCACGTTGGCGGTGCCTGGAGGTTTTTATGGCAGGGAGTTTTGCCGCCTGCTATCGGGGACTCAGGAGTCAATCAACTCAGGGACTTTTGAGACTTTATTTACCATGCCTATGGTCTGTTCTTTATCAAATTATGGTATTGCTTTGCACTGCTGTAACTATATGTTATAATTATGTGGTTCTGTCAGTGTTAGTCTTTGGTTTGTCCTGTTTTCTGTGATATCACTCCGGAGAAACATTGTATCATTTCTTAATGCATGTATGCATTTCTAAATGACAATAAAAGAGGACTGAGTGCTCTCATAATCTAACCCGAAACCAATGATGGGACAATTTACAATGACCAATTAACCTAGATGGTTTGTCTTTGGACTGTGGGTGGAAACTGGAACAGCATGAGAAAACCCATGCATTCCCAGGGGAGGACGTACAGAGACTCCTTACAGAAAGGTGCCAGAATTGAACTCCAAACTCCGGAACGCTCTGTGCTGTAATAGCATCACTCGAAGGACTATGCTACCATGGCACTCAATTACCTCCAATGTCCCGAAGGCATGCAGGGTGCTGGGTTAATCAGCTGCTGTACAATGTCTCAAGTGTGAAGATAAATGGTGGAACGGATGGGAAGGCGGAATTAATGCAGCATTAGTGTAAATGAGTTGTGGATAGTCAGCATGCATAGAGTGGGCTGAAGGGCCTGTTTCATGCCCTATCTCTCAATGACTACCTTGCTTTAAGGCTGCTACCTCTTGAAGTAGAGAGTCATCTGATCGTCCACTGTCTGGGTTGTAACATCTGTCTTTAGGGGTTTTGGCACTAAGCCATTCGTCTCAGCTTGAACCAATCTGGCCATTCTCCTCTGACCTCTCTCATTAACAAGACATTTTCACCCAGAGAACTGCTGCTCACTGGACATTTTTTTTGTTGTTTTTCACACCATTCTCTGTAAACTCAGTCTGTTGTGCAGGAGATCAGCAGTTTCCGAGATACGGAAACCACCCTGTCTGGCACTAACAATCATTGCACAGTCAAAGTCAGTTTTCCTCCCCATTCCAATATTTGTTCTGAACAACAATTGAACCTCTTGACCGTGCCTGCATGCTTTTACACATAGAGTTGTCGCCATATGATTGGTCGATTAGATATTTTCATTAATGAGGTGTACAGGTGTACCTAATAAAATGGCCAGTGAGTGTTTGAGACCCTCTGTTGGTTGGGATTGACCATAGGTGACGTGTCCTAGCTACCATATGCAAGCCAGGGCAGTACGATATAGAGAGCAAGCTGCTGCACATGTCTCCACTCTCCACGCAGCTGATGAATGCAAAGGAACAGCAGAGACCAATACAGTTTGGCACCAGCAGCGTCGCAGGAGTTGCCAGATGAACTCAACACAGGGACTCCAGCTCCAGATTTTTCCTCAGGGTTTTCTCCTGAAGCCTTCCCCATGAGTGGGTATAGCCACAAAGTAGTGGAGATTTGAAAGCCGATGTTGTCTTCTCCTAGATGAGCTGCCAACCATGGCTAACAAGCTCCATCTGCCCAAAATGACTGATCTTAAGGTGCCAGTAACCCACCTTTGCCTCTTTTCCTGGTAGTTGAAACAGTTCAGCCAGGCTTGGTAGATAAGCCATATATGAAAGCCTGGAGCTGGACTTGGTTGTCAGAGGCTATTTGAGATGCTCACCACTGGAAGCATTGAATAGCTTATCCCCACTATCCCCTCCCCCAGCTGTGACACCTTGAGGAATCTGAGAGCAACTCCAGTGATATTAAACCTGATTCTGATTCTGCTCAACCAAGAGTTCCTAGCATCCCACCTTGGAGGGGACAGAAGGAAGTGATAGTGTTACTCACCATGAGGAGAAGCAATTTTCTTTGCGTCTTCAGCATTGTGGCTCTTCCTACCTCGGACCAGCATCTGAAGGCGTTTTAAGGTCCCAATTTCTGCTTCTTCACAATTCAGTTCCACATCCTATATTAAAAAGATCACGAGGCCGTCAGAAACAAGAGCTGGAGTCTCCCACCTTGCCCGTTGAGCCTGCTCAGCCATTCAATAAGATCAAGGCTGATCTGGTCAGCTCCTACCGTTTGTTCCTTGTGACCTTCTAATTCCCCTCCTATGAAAAACATCTATCTAACTGTGATGTAGAGGAAATAATAGTGAAGACTAATAACTATTACATAGGGATGTGAATTGTGCTAATGTGGCTACAGGGAGTGACCAGACAAAACCAGGGACATGGGACCGCAGCACCGACAACGCCCAAGTTTCAGGAACTTCACTAATTACAGTGTGCACCCACTGTTGTAATAGAAAATTAGATTTGCTGTTGGACCCGTGGATAATCATTTTATTCTGTAATCAGGACCTAATCTGTTATCGAGGGTGATCTCATCACTGAGAACATAAAAGCTGTACCAAATTCATGCTCAGATGGATCAGCTTTGACCGCTCTCCTGGTGCACACCAGTCTTCAATAAATTGCCCGTGAGTTGAACACCAACTCCTTGTGATCATTCAGTTTGCTTCTCCAGGAGGGCTGCCTTCTGTTGCTGTTACCTGGAGTAGGTGCTTTCCTTCATCACTCCTGGCAACGTCGTTGAAGAAGTGATCAGCATTCCAGTCTGTAACAGGTTGGAGCAAAGGGCACAGTGAGGCCATAGTGGGAACCAATAGACCAAGTGAAACTGATGTCTGTGTATGTGTGCATCTCAGCTGTAAATCAATCTCTACTGTAGTTTTAATATTGTGTGTGTCCATCAGTGTGTATTTTTGTATGATTATATGTCTATGTATGTGTCTGTATATTGAATGTGGGGTGTGTGTGTGTTCCAGGTATTCATATAGCTGCGTGCACATGTGTATAAACATCTTTATATATGTATATGTATTTGTGAGCATGATGTATGTGAGTGTATGCGTGTGAGTGTGTGCATATGTGTGTATATGAATGTGTGAGTGTGTATCTGTGTGTATGTGTGTATATGTGAGAATGTGCATTTGTGTGTGCGTGCGTGTGTGTGTGTGTGTGTGTGTGTGTGTGTGTGTGTGTCTCAACTACTGACTGTTTCTTGCATTTTCTCTTTTCATGTCAGATTTCCCACATCCATATTTCACAATGCAATATTCTAATCTTTTTTAAAGTGTTCTAAGACACCACTACTGAGATACGCAAAGCCATTTTGCACACAGGGTTGAAGAATACCAAAGGGGTTTAATGAAATACTTGGTGAGCAAAAGAGTTACTGAATTCCAGGACGACGGGATTTTCACCGAGACAGAGTTAGGGAAAAATATAATCTACAAACATATCTACCAACCAAAAGATCCACCTTCAGACACCGGCCTCTGTGTGGAAATTCTTTTTAGCAAAAAGAAAGAATTAAAAGAGAGAATTAGCATGCAGTAATTAACAAAAAGAATGATACAACACTGACATTAGGGACACTTCTACAGTGAGTGTGAAGTTATACCAGTGTGCGCATTAATATGTCATTCAGCTGCAAGGCTGCAGAAAAATATTCATCAGGATGTTACTGCAACTCAAAGTCTAAGTATATTTATTATCAAAGTACATAAACGTCACCATGCACAACCCTAAGATTCATTTTCTTACAGGGTTTTACAAAAAATAAAGATATACGTTAGAATTTGTGAAAAGCTGCACATAATAAATTCTGACAAACAACCAGTGAGCAAAAGAAGACAAACTGTGCAAATAAAAAAAGATAATACAGAGAACATGAATTGCAGAGTCCTTGAGAGTGAGTCTGTAGGTTGTGGAATCAGAGCAGTGTTGGGGTGAGTGAAATTATCCAGGCTGGTTCGGGAGTCTGATGGTTGAGGGGCAATATCTGTGCTGACCATCAATCACGCATCTACACTGAGCGCACTTTAATCTGCTTGCGTTTTCCTCAGTTCTCCCTAGATTCTATGCACCATAGGCAATTAACAGTGGCCAATTAATCTTCCAATCAGGCATTGGGTTGGGGGAGAAAACAGAGCAACTGGGAGGAAACCCATATGATTGCAGAGAGAATGTGCAAATGCCACAGTGCCAGATTTCACAAGGATTTGAGGAGATTTGGTATGTCACCTAAAACACCTGAAAATTTCTACAGATGAGCTTTCTAACTGGCTGCGTCACTGTCTGGCATGGGGGGGGTGGGGGGGATCTATTGCAGAGGATCGAAGTAAACTGCAGGGAGTTGTAAACTTAGTCAGCTCCATCATGGGCACTAGCCTCTGTGGTATCCAAGATATTTCCATGAAATAGTCCGTCAAAAAAGTCAGTGTCCATCATTAAGGACCCCCTACCATCCAGGACGTGCCCTCTTCTCATTATTACCATCAAGAAAGAGCTACAGAAGCCTGAAGGCACACACTCAGCAAGTCAGGAACAGCTTCTTCCCCTCTGCCATCCGATTCCTAAATGAACATTGAACACATGAACATTACCTCACTACTTTTTAATGTCCTTTTTTCTATTTATTTAATTTAACGATATTATATATGTATTTTTACTGTAATTCACAAGTGTTTTTCCTCTATTAACATGTATTGCTTTGTAATGCCGCCACAAAGCTAACAAATATCACAACGTATGCTGGTGATAATTAAACCTGATTCTGAACCTCTTCCCCTCATAATTCACACAGATAACACCCAAGGTTTGGACATATACTGACTTCATGGACCAACTACCCTGGATATACTTTGAGGACATGGACGCAACCCAACCCAAATCCATGATCAGGAGACAATGCCCCTCACGTTCTCCTTAAACATCTTACCTTTCATCCTTCACCTACAACCTCTAGTTGTAGTCTCACATAACCTCAGTGGAAATATCCTACTTGAATTTACCCTATCCTAGTTACCTTTCATCCTTCACCCACAACCTCTAGTTGTAGTCTCACATAACCTCAGTGGAAATATCCTTCTTGAATTTACCCTATCATAGTTACCTTTCATCCTTCACCCACAACCTCTAGTTGTAGTCTCACATAACCTCAGTGGAAATATCCTTCTTGAATTTACCCTATCATAGTTTTGTATACATCAATGAAATCTCCCCTCATTTTCTATGCTCCTAGGAACAAAGTCCTAACCTATTCAACCGAGGAAAAAGCTTCTTTCTTACAATTTTCTGCAGATGTCCTGAGAGCTTTCTGACTGGTTGCACCACAGCCTGGTATGCACAGGATCATAAGAGGCTGCAGAAGATCAAGGACAGTCAGCCCCATCAGAGGCACATCCTCCCCAGCATTGAGGACAACCTCAAAAGGTGGTCCCTCCCTCAAGAAGGCAGCATCTATTATTAAGGAACCTCACCTCCTTGGATATGTTCATGCCATCAGATTGGAGGCTACCCAGATGGAGTACAGAATGTTGCTCCTCCAGCCTGAGTGTGGCCTCATTGTGGCAGTAGAAGAGACCATGGAATGATATGTCAGAATGGGAACTGGAAGTAAAATTGAAATGGGTAGCCACAGGGAGATCCTACTTTTCCTGGCGAATGGAGTGTAGATGCTCAGTGAAGCCGTCCCCCAATCTATGTCGGGTCTCACCGATGTACAGGAGGCCACACCAGGAGCACCAAACACAGTAGATGACCCCAACAGACTAGACTCACAGGTGAAATATCAGCTCACCTGGAAGAACTGTCTGGGGCCTTGAATAGGAGTGAGGGAGGAGGTGTAAAGACAGGTATGGCACTTGTTCTGCTTAGGGGCAGCTATGTGTACTTCCTCTTCCTCTCTCACCACGTTCTTGCTCTAACTTCTCATCTCTTTCTCCAGTCCTGATGAAAAGTCTTGGCCCTAAACATTGACTCTTTCCCATAGATACTGCCTGTCCTGCCGAGTTTCTCCAGCATTGTGTGTGCACTGCATGGACATGTTCTTTCCTAGTTACTACCATCGGGGAGAAGTTGCAGGAGCTGAAAGACCCAAACCCAATGATTCAAAAAAAGTTTCTTCCCCTCCTCGCTCAGATTTCTGATTGGACCATGAACCCATGATTACTATGCTTTCAAGCGCCATGTAGCATAGAAGCTAATGCAACGCCATTACAGCTCAGGCACCAGAGTTCAGAGTTCAATTCCAGCACCATCTTTAAGGAGATTTTACATTCCCGCTGTAACTGTATGGGATTCCTCGGGGTGCTCCGGTTTCCTCCCACAGTCCACAGTCCAAAGATATACCAGTGAGTCGGTTAATTGGTAAATTGTCCTGAGATTAAGTTAGGGTTGAATAGGTGGGTTGCTGGGCAACACGGTTTGTTGGGGTCGAAGGGACTGTGTGTGTCTGCATTGTATTTCTAAGATAAATAAAACAATAAGTAATGTAACTCTGCACCACTTATTTTATTTTACAAGCCATAGTAATTCTATGTCTTTGCACTGTACAGCTGCCACAAAACAACTTTCTCAGAAGTCAGTGACAATCGATTTGATTCTGAGATTGTTCGAGGAACCCACGCACAGAAGAAGCATTGTTGTTTCTTGCTGCTCGAGGCACTGGGTGATATCTGATGGGAAATCCAACTTACTTTGCCTTTTTCCGTGTTTTTGTGTCCAGCTTGCTTGCTTCAGTGAATTCCTGGAAGAGAATATAGACATCAGGTTCAGAGGTTTCAAGTCAACATTCCTTAAGGAGGGACAGTAAATCAGAGTTCAAATCAGTTCTTTCAGAAACCACACTCAAAGCATTCTTTTACTTGTCTTATGTAAATTTTATTTTCAATGCACCTTCTACATGTTCAGGAACAATTACTTTCCTTCAATCATCAGGTCCCTGAGATCCATCAATGATTTAGATAACGAAATTGATGGCTTTGTGGCAAAGTTTGCAGATGATATGAAGATAAGTGGAGGGGTAGGTACTGCAGAAGAAACAATGCAATTGCAGCAGGACTTAGACAAATTGGAAGAATGGACAAAAAAGTAGCAGATGGAATTCAGTGATGGGAAATGTATGACAATGCATTTTTGTAAAAGGAACAATAGTGCAGGCTATTATCTAAATGGGGAGAAAATTCAAACATCAGAGGTGCAGAGGGACTTAGGAGTCCTCATGCAAGACTCCCAGAAGGTTAATTTTCAGGTTGGGTCTGTGGCAAAGAAGGCAAATGCAATGTTGGCAGTTATTTCAAGGGAAATAGAATATAAAAACAAGGAGATAATGCTAAGCCTTTATAAGACACTCGTCAGGCCGCACTAGGAGTATTGTCAACGGCTTTGGGCCACGTATCACAGAAAGGATATGTTGGCGTTGGAGAGTCAAGAAGAGATTTTCAAAGATGATTCTGGGAATGAAGGGGTTAACATATGAGGAGCGTTTGGCAGTTTTGGGCCCCTACTCACTGGAATTTAGAAAACTGAATGGGGATCTCGTTGAAACCTACTGAATGTCGAAGGGACTAGATAAGGTGGATGTGGAGAGGATGTTTCCTATGGTGGGAGTATCCGGAATTAGAGGGCACAACCTCAAAGTTGAGGGGTGACCTTTTAGAACAGAGGGTAAGGAGGAATTCTTTTTAGCCAGAGAGTAATGATTCAGTGGAATGCTCTGCCACAGACTTTGATGGAGGCCAAGTCCTTGGGTATCTTTAAAGCAGAAGTTGATAATTTCCTGATTGCACAGGGCATCAAAAGATATGGCAAGAAGGCTGGTGTATGGGGTTGAGTGGGATCAGCGATCAGTCATGATGGAATGGCTTAATTCTGCTTCTATGTCTTACAGTCTTATGGTCTTATGAATCAGTGTGGTCTACAGGTTCAGGTTTGGGAACAGTTATTACTCTACACAAGTCAGGCTCCCGAACCAGTGTGGATAACTTCACTCACCTCAACACTGACCTGATTCCACAACCTATAGACTCTCTTTCAAGGACACTACAGCTGATGTTCTCAGTATTATTTAACTTATTTATTTATTATCTTTTGTACATTTGCACAGTTTGCCTTTTGCACATTGATTGTGAATCTGTGTGTAGTTTTCCATTGATTCTATTGTATTCCTCTGTTCTACTGTGAATACCTGCATAGAAATGAATCTCAGGGTGATATATACATACTTTGATCATAAATTTACTTTGAAAGTGGAATCTTTTGAGAGGTGGGGTCAGATTAGTGCATATAGAACATGGAACATAGAACAGTACAGCACAGCCCACAAGCCTACAATCTAACTCTCCCCTCCCACATAGTCCTCTCTTTTTCTTTCATCCATGCATCTATCTAAGTGTCTCTTAAATATCCTTATAGCTGGTGTTCAGCTGAGCTAGCTTCTTCAGAGACCCTCTCAGTTCCAATAAAAGATTTTGGAGTTGAACTGCGAAATCTGTTTCTTTGTCAAACGCTCTGTCTGACCTCCTGAGTCTTTCAAACAATACTTCAGTTTTCCGGTCAGTCCCTTTCCTCCCTTAGCCCTGAAGGATTTATTTGGTTTTCCACTTGAAGGATTTATCCAATTCCCTTGCAAAAGTTATCATTGAATCTGTATCCGCTGCTCGTTCAACTCGATTGGATCAGCTTGCTGCTTAACAGGAGTTCTCTTTGTGGCTGCTTGAAGCAGAGATAGCTTAGATAGTAGCTAATCCTTCACCGGAGTAGAATTGTTTAAAACAGAGGGTACAGATTTAAGGAAAAGGGGTAAAAGGTTTAAAGAACAGCTGATGAAGATTTTTTAAACGCATGGGATTGTAGATGAGAGTGTGGAATGAGCTGCCAGTACAAGTGGTGCATGCAAGTTCAATTTCAATGTTTAAGAGAAGTTTGGAAAGGTACATGGATGGTAGGAGTATGGAGGCTCTGGTCCCGATGCAAATTGTTGGGAGCAGGTAATCTAAATGGTTCAGCATGGACCAGGTAGGCCGAAGGGCTGGTTTCAACGCATTACTTTTCTATGACTCTGTGAATCTGAAACACACAGCCTGAGAGGATACTAGAGGGAGAAACTCACAACATTTAGGAAGGATCTATAAAATTATCTGAATTGCCAAGGTATAGATGTCACAATGGGGTGCTGGGAACAGACCCAAATGCAAGACACAGACACTGAAGTACAAAGAACAGGACCTGACTAGAGTAGGGACGTGACAGGATACAGGCAAGGAGCAGGGACAAGAACGCAGACTAGGTCTTAGACCCCGAGCCAGAGACTGGACAAGGACCCAGAACCTGGGTCTTGCCTTGGGCTCGGGCCCCAGAACCAGGCATGGACATGACATGACTGCAGAACTGGAGGCTGGGGTCCTGAGGCTTGGAGACAGGCTTGGGGTCTTGGTCTTGGTCTTGAGCCCTGCAGGCTGCGGTCTTGGTCTTGAGGCCTGCAGGCTGGGGTCTTGGGTCTAGGGTACTTCAAGGCTTGGGTATGGACTCCGAGCCAGAGACTGGGCAAGGACCCAGAACCTGGGACTTGACTCGAACTAGGCGAGGACAAAGATGAGGCTACAGGACTGGACATGGCTTGGGTGTGGAACTCCTGGGTAGGGCGAGGTACAAGGACAGGTAAAGGCACATGGACAGGACTCGGATAGGACTGGACGAGGGCCTTCAGGAGCACAGAGCCTTGGACTAGAAGAGGCAGGAGCACGGAACACAGAGCTGGGACCCCTCCTTGGGAACAGGATGTAGGGCCGAGAGTCATACACAGAACACTGAACATGAAGAGACAGATCCCAACACAAGGTGGCGACAAACAGCCAGACCCACCTAGCAAAGGCATAGACACAGAGACAGATCCCAACACTAGGTGGCGGCAAACAGCCAGACCTACCTAGTAAAGGCATGGACTCAGAGAGACAATTCCACACAACGAAAGACAGTTCCTTATCTTGACCTAACAAGGCTCCAGTCTTGCTCCGGCAGTAAGACTTCAGCAATACAGGCTAGGTGAGCAGGCAGAGAGTCAGGCGAGGGGGGAAAAGACAGGGAGGGGAACAAGACAGTCCAGCAGGGAATCCCTGGTTTGCAGAGGTATTTATGTTTCAGCCCCAAAATGAGAAACGTGCCCACAACAGAAACTGGGGAAAACCAGAACCCCGGAACAAGGAACTATGGACTGGACCGTGAACTGGAACACGGACTTCACGGACCGGACTATGACAGTAGATGACAATGAGCCGAGTGCTAAGTGGGACTGTAGAGATAAGATAATGATGGTCATAGATTCATAAAATGATATGAGATAAACTAGATAAAGAGAACCCAATTAAGTAAATGACAAAAAAACATTATACTCGTTCATTTATTTATTCAGAAATATGTTCCAATATAACAAGTATTTTTTGGAAAAAGTATGTGAACCTCTGGGGTAATACCATCTACAAAAGCTATTTGGAGTCAGGAGTTCCAATCAATGAGATGAGACTGGAGGTGTAGGTTGTAGAGATGCCCTGCCCTATAAAAAAGACAGACAAAGTCAGGTTACTGACAGAGCCTGCTCTTCTCAAGAAAGATCTGTTTATGTGCACCATGCCTCGATCAAAACAACTTTCCGAGGAGCTTAGAAGAAGAATTGTAGAGATGCATGAAGCTGGAAGAGGCTATAAAAGCATTTCTAAAGACCTGAATGTTCATTAGTCCACAGTAAGGGAAATTGTCTACAAATGTAGGAAACTCTGTACAGTTGCTACTCTCCCTAGGAGTGGGAAGTGGGCATCACACCCAAGAGCACAACATGCAATGCTGAAGGAGGTAAACAAGAAGCCAAGGGTAACAGCAAAAGACCTGCAGAAATTTCTGGAACTTGCTAAAGTCTCTGTTCATGTGTCCACTATAAGAAAAACACTGAACAAGAATGGTGTTCATGGAAGGACACCACGGAGGAAAACACTCCACTCCAAAAATACATTGCTGTACATCTCAAGTTTGCAAAAGACCATCTGGATGGTCTCCAATGCCTTTGGGACAATGTTCTGCAGACAGATGAGACGAAAGTTGAACTTTTTTGCAAAAATGCATGTTGCTATGTTTGGAAGAAAAGGGGCCCTGCACACCAACACTGAAACCCCATCCTAACTGTGAAGCACGGTGGAAGGAGCTGTTTGCTGCCTCAGGGCCTGGACAGATTGCAATGAATTCAAAATTGTATCAATTATCAAAGACTATTGGAGTGGGATACGCCCTACAAGATATTTTTAAATGTGAAATACCCTTAGAAAGTAAGACCATATATTTTGGGTATGTACCTCAAGAATGGTTGAAAAGAGAAAAATATTTAATGAATATACTGCTGATGGCTGGTAAAAAGACCCTTACCAGGAAAT
This sequence comes from Mobula hypostoma, assembly GCF_963921235.1. NCBI lineage: Eukaryota > Metazoa > Chordata > Chondrichthyes > Myliobatiformes > Myliobatidae > Mobula > Mobula hypostoma. The sequence continues at coordinate 9,468,583 of NC_086102.1, read as the reverse complement.
GCTTATCACAGGAGAGCCCAACTTTAAACACACGGATGGAAATTACAATGGACATTTACAAAATGGGGAAGATAACAGCATCTGTTAATCATAAGTTGGAACAATTTGATTCATACTGGGAAAAATGGTTCAACTACATAACACCTCATAGGCCTGATTTTATTCTAATGAATATGTTGTAAAAAAAAAATCACTCCCTACTTGTACATAGTTTTCTCCTTTTGCTTGTTCTTTCTTTCCTCTCTTTTCTATATGTGCATACCTCAGATAAATATTATGTGGAGATTTGTGGCAAATATGATTGTATGATATATATGTACAATATCTGAAATCCATCTTATGGAAATGTCTGTTTGATGATGAACTTCAATAAAAAATAAATTACAAAATTGTATCAAAACATTTTACAGAAGAATGCCAGGGTAGTAGTCCATCACCTGAAACTTAATAGAAGTTGGATAATGCAACAAGGCAATGACCCAGAAGACAAAAGTAAATCAACAAGAGTGGTTTGAAAAAGAAGAGAATTAGTGTTTTGGAATGGCTGAATCAAAGTCCTGGCCTTAATCGTACAGAAACGTTGCAGAAGAACCTAAAGCAAACAGTTCATGCAAGGAAGCCCTCCAACATCTGAGAGATTAAGAAGTTTTGTAAGGAGGAATGGCCTAAACTTCCTCCAAGTCGAAGTGCAGGACTGATCAACAGTTACCAGAAACATTTGGTTGAAGTCATTGCTGTACAAGGGGGTCACACCAGTTACTGAAAGCAAAGGTTCACATACATTTTCCAACAAATACATGTAATATTGGATCATTATTCTCGATAAAATAAGTGAACAAGTACAATGTTTTTGTGTTATTTATTTAATTGGATTCTCTTTATCTAGTTTTAGGACTTACATGAAGATCTGATAAAATTTTAGGTCATATTTCTGCAGAAATGGAGAAAATTCTACAGGGTTCACAAACTTTCTAGCAACACTGTATACATCAGTACATAAAAGCCTGAGATTCTTTTTTTCTCGCAGGCACACTCAATAAATCCATAATAGAATAATAACTATAATAGAATCAATGAAAGACCACACCAATCTTGCCATTCAACCAGTGCGCAAATACGAAAAGAAAGAAATAATAATAATAATAATAATACCGCATAAGCAATAAATATTGACAACATGAGGTGAAGAAACCTTAAAAGTGAGTCCATAGTTTGTGGGAACATTTCAATGATGAAGTGAAGTTGAGTGAAGTTATCCCCTTTGGTTCAAGAGCTCGATGCTTGAGGAGTAATAACTGTCGCTGAACTTGGTGCTGTGAGGCCTGAGACTCCTGTACCTTCTTCCTGATGGCGTCAGTGAGAAGAGAGCATGTCCTGGATGGTGGGGGTCCCTGATGATGGATGCTGCCTTATTATCAAATTTATTATCAAAGTACTTATACGTCACCTTGAGATTCAGTTTCTCACATGCATCCACTGCAGAACAAAGAAGTACTATAGTATGAATGAAGAACTACACACAATGATAAACTCATCTATATCATTCTAAGCTAGTCCCATTTGGCCAGTGTCCCTCTACACACCTATGAGCTAACTTTGCTCTACATTTTTCCCATCCATGTACCAAGTGTTCGATGTTGCAGTGTTGCTGACCTTGACAATTGGCTTGCAGATGTTTCATCACCAGCTGAGATGACATCCTCTGTGTGCAGATGCTGGTGTTCCTCTGCATTTATATTTTGGATGTGTGTCGCTTTGCAGAATCGCTTCTGTTTAGAATCAAGAGAAAACCTGCAGATGCTGTAAATCCAAAGCAACACACACAAAATACTGGAGGAAATCAGCAGGCCAGGCAGCATCTACAGAAAAGAGTACAGTCAATGTTTCGGGCTGGGACCCTTTATCAGGACCGCAGAGAAAAGGTGAAGAGTCAGAGGTAGAAGGTGGGGGGAGGCACCTGGCCTGCTGAGTTCCTCCAGCATTTTGTGTGTGACTCTTGTGTTTAGAGCTTGTCCTCTCGAATTATGCTTAGATCAGATGATTACTGTCTCAATCACTGATTATACTCAGGTTTCAAACAGAATTCTTTTTCAATGCATTTGTTTTTCTTTTCAAGCTTGGTGTATCCTGTACAACTGTCAGAATCCTTCACAATGTCAAATAACACTTCCAAATTATACACAAAGTTTTAAAACTTGACAGTTATCCACTTACCGAAGAACCTGACTTCTGAGGCAATGTCCATGTTATCGATGGATCTGGAAGAGCTTGGCTGGTGGCATTACTGTCAGCTGGTGCATCATTGTTATCTGGCCTATCTTTAACAGGCTCATAGAGGCTGTCCATGGAGCCTTCCTGTACACCGAGAGATAGAATTAATCCACAGCAGAGGAATGAACAGGGGAGAGAGGGAGGGATTAGATGCAGGAAGCCTCGATCTATAACCTTCTCAAAGAAGACAAAATTGAACAACTTTCCCTTGAAATTCAACTGTGCTAAGATTATTGAATTCACCACAATTGACTAGGAACTCAGTTGTTTCATATGACATGGGCGATCAAGGTCTTTCCATGAACATGATTGTTTTTGGCAAATTTTTCAACAGAAGAGGTTTACCATTGCCTTTTTCTGGACAGTATCTTTTCAAGACAGGTGACCCCAGCCATTATCAATACCCTTCAGAGGTTGTCTGCCTGGTGTCAGAGGTCGCAAGACCAGGACTTGTGATCTGCACCAGCTGCTCATACGACCATCCACCACCTGCTTCCATGGCTTCACGTGACCCTGATCGGGGGGCTAAGCTACACCTTGCCTAAGGGTGATCTGCAGGCTGATGGATGGAAGAAGCACCTTAAACCTCCTTTGGTAGAAATGTATCTCCATCCTGCCACCCATTTCAATGGGTCACTGCCCAAAATCTACAAGATGCATGAGGGAACATGACGGAATTTTATTCATTTCCTCCTTTTATGAGGATCAAGAAACTTGACAGCATCCAGAACAAAACATCCTATATGGAACGTAGAACATAGAGCAACAGCACAGTACAGGCCCTCCAACCCATGGTGTTGTGCTGACCTTTTAACCTTCTCTAAGATCAATCTAACCTTCCCTTCCCCCATAGCTCTCTATTTTCTTTAATCTGTTTGTCTGTCTAAAAGTCTGATAATTGTCCCTAATGTATCTGTCTCTACCACCACACATGGCAGATCATTCCATGCATGCCCAACTCTCTGTGTAAAAAAAAAATTACCTCTGAAGTCCTCCATAAACTCTCCTCCTACCACTTTAAAATTTAGATTTTTTGGCATCCGTTAGTCTTGCGAGACCACGGATCTGCGCCTAGAAAATCTTCACTCTCCAGGGCGCAGGCCTGGGCAAGGTTGTATGGAAGACCAGCAGTTGCCCATGCTGCAAGTCTCCCCTCTCCATGACACCGATGTTGTCCAAGGGAAGGGCATTAGGACCCATACAGCTTGGCACCAGTGTCATCGCAGAGCAATGTGTGGTTAAGTGCCTTGCTCAAGGACACAATACGCTGCCTCGGCTGGGGCTCAAACTCACCACCTTCAGGTCCCTAGTCGAATGCCTTAACCACTCGGCCACGTGCCCACACGACCATAAAATTATGCTGCATTGTATGAACAATTTCCACCCTAGGAAACAGTCTCTGGCTGTCCACCCTATCCATGCCTCTTGCTATCTTGTGCACCTCTACCAAGCCACCTCTCGTCCGCCTTCATAGAGTCATAGAAAAATGCAACACAGAAACAGGCCCTTTGGCCCATTTAGTCTGTGCCAAACTATTTAAACTACCTCGGCTGATTGACCTGCACCAGGGCCTTCGAGTGAAGGGCTTCCACACATCTCAATCATTAGTGACCAACCCCATATACTGACTCTGTGACCACCGGTTTCCGACCCCAGAGCCGGAGGAAACATCCTTTCTACATCCATCCTACTGAGCCCTGTGAGAATTTTGCGAGCTTCAGTAAGGTGCATAGGTATTCTCAGTGGCCACCAGTACACCTGATTGTTAATGCAAATATCTGATCAGCCAATCACGTGGCAGCAACTCAATGCATAAAAGCATGCTGACATGGTCAAGAGGTTCAAACATCAGAATGGATAAGAAATGCGATCTCAGTGACTTCAACTGGGGAATGGTTGTTGGTGTCAGACAAGCTATCTCGGAAACTGCTAGTCTCCTGGAATTTTCACACACACCAGTCTCTAGAGTTTGCAGAGAATGTCACGAAAAACAAGAAACATCCAGTGAGCGGCGGTTCTGTTAATGAGAGGAGAATTGCAAAACTAGTTCAGGCTGACAGGAAGGAGACAGTAGGTCAACTATCCACACGTTACAACTGTGAGAGAGTCTGCTGAAGCTGGAAATTCTGCCGAAGGGTCTCGGCCCAAAACACTAACTGTACTATTTTCCTTAGATACTCCCTGGCCTGCTGAGTTCCTCCAGCATTTTGTGCGTATTACAACTGTGGTGTGTTGAAGAGCGTCTCTGAACGTACATTATGTCTAGCCTTGAAGTGGATGGGCTATAACAGCAGAAGACCATGAATATGCTCTCAGTGGCTACTTTACTAAGTACAGGAGATAACTAATAACGTGGCCACTGAGTATGGATACTTTCTTCCTGAACTTCTAGTTGCCTGCTCCTGCCTTTCCTTCTCTGAATGACATCAGTGAACCAGATGAGTTTTTAACAATTGAGCTGTTTCGTGGTCATCACTGCTTACACTAGTTTTTATAGGGGACCGCACGGAAGTGTAGTGGTTGGTGTAATGCTTTACAATGCCAGCAACCCTTGTTTAATTCCCGCCACTGTCTGCAAGGTGTTCATATATTCTCCCCATAGCCGCATGGGTTTCCTCCAGATGCTCTGGTTTCCTCCCACGTTCCAAAGACGTCTGGGCTAGTAGGTTAATTGGTCACGAGTGTAACTGGGCAGTGCAGGCTCGTTAGGCTGGTAGAGCCTGTTACTGTGCTATATCTCTAAATAAAATAAATCAATAAATGAATACAAAACCTCAACACAGCCATTCCTCAACTAATGAAGGATATGTTTTTTTTTCTGAAACAACATTTCATGAAGTGAAATTTCGTGAATTGGAAAGACTGGGTGAAATTCATTGTGGCTATTTCAGTACAGAGCAATTCCAGAGTGGATTAATGGGCTGTTTGTGAAGTAGAAAAGAGATTCAAAAACTGGGCTCATACACTCAGTGGCCACTTTATTAGATACCTGCACTGACTGTATGTTCATGGTCGTTGACTGCTGTAACCCATCCACTTCAAGGTTTGACCTGTTGTGCATTCAGAAGTACCATTCTCTTCTGCACACCATGTCGTTACCAGAGTGACTATTGTCTTCCTGTCAGCTTGAACAGAACTGGCCATTCCCCTCTGACCTCTCTCATTAACAATGCATTTTTGCCTGCTGAACTGCTGCTCACTGAATGTTTTTTTTTGTTTCTCGCACCATTATCTGTAAACTCAAGAGACTAGTGTGCATGAAAATCACAGGAGACCAGCAGTTTCTGAGAGACTCAAACCACCCCATCTTGCACCAACAATCATTCCATGGTCAAAGTCACTTAAATCACATTTCTTCACCATTCTGATGTTTGGTCTGAACCTCTTGACCATGCCTGCATGCTTTTATATATTGAGTTGCTGCCACATGATTGGCTGATTAAATATTTGCACTAACGAGCAGGAGTACAGCTGTACATAACAAAATGGCCACTGTGTATATGTTTGTGGTTTTTTGCTGCTGTAGCCCAATCACTTACATGTGTTTTGCATTCTGCACATCAATCTTGTAACACATGATTATTTGAGTTACTGCTGCCATCTTGTCAACTTGAGCTGGTCTGATCTCTCTCATTAAAAAGGTGTTTTTTCTCAATGAACTGCCGCTCACTGGATGTTTTTTGGTTTCTTTCACCATTCTCCGTAAACTCTAGAGACTCCTGTGTGAAAATGCCATTAGATCAGCAGTTTCTGATATACTCGAACCACCCCATCTGGTACCAAGAATCATTCCATGGTCAAGATCTCTTAGGTCACACTTCAAAGTTCAAAAAGTTCAAAGTTCAGAGTAAATTGATTATCAAAGTACATTTATTTCACCATATACTAACCTGAGTTTCCTTTTTTGAGGGTATTCACAGTAAATACAAAGAAACAAAATAGAATCAATGTAAAACAGTATTCAGCAGGATGGATAAACATCCGATGTGCAAAAGACAATAAGCTGTACAATTACAAAAAGGTAAAAAGCAAACAACGTAATAATAATAATAAATCAGTAATCAATAAATATCGAGAACTTGAGATGAAGGGTCCTTGAAAGTGAGTCCATAGGTTGTGGGAACATTTCAGTGACGGGATGAGTGGAGTTATCCCCACTGGTCCAGGAGCCTGATGGATGCGGGGTAGTAGCTGTTCCTGAACTGGGTGGTGCAGGTCCTGAGACTCCTGTACCTCTTTTCTGATGGTAGTTGCGAGATGAGAGCTTGGGCTAGATGGTGGACATCTTTGATGTTGGATGCTGCTTTCCTGAGACAGATGTCCTCAGTGGTGAGGAAGGCTTTACCTGTGACAGACTGGACCATTACGTTTTTTAGGATTTTCTATTCAAGGTCGTACTCTCCTCCACACATCTATGTGTGTACGTCCATCGTCGATGTCGATGAGGACCTCAGCACTAGATGGACTTCGACACACATCTATAGAAGTTTTTAAATGACATGCTGAATCTTCACAAACTTCTAAGAAAGTAGAGATGCTGCCATGCTTTTCTTGTAATGGTACTTACACACTGAACCCAGGTCAGATCCCCATTCTGATGTTTAGTCTGAACAACAACCGAACCTCTTGAACATGTCAGCATGCTTTTATGCATTGAGTTGCTGCCACTTGATTGACTGATTAGATATTTACATTAAGGAGCAGATGTCTAGAATGGCCACTCAGTGTATACTCTGAAGAATCCATTGTCCCACAGTGAAAATTCATAAATCCAACATTCACCAATCAAGGAATACTTGGTGAACTCACCATGTCTGGTCACCCACATTACCCCTCCTTCCTAAGATGCTGTCTGACCTACTGACTGTTTCCAGTGTCCACCCTTTTCATTTCCTCATTTCTTTCACCTTCCTTCTCTCCCAAGTTGAACCCTGTTAAACAGATTGTTCACCCCTGCAGAACATATGTCTGTGCAGACAAGATATAAACTCTCCACAGCAAAAAAAAATAGATGTCAACAGCAGAATAACTGATCTCTCCTCTCGTATTTTAAAGCATTAATATGAATGATGGTGTAAAGCCCTGGCAATGATAACACCTGATACATGGGCAGCCGTGACAGTCTGCACACAACACTGACCTGGAAGACTCTTTTATTTATTACTTCTCTTTTCCCTCCTTGCTCTCTGTGAGAATACGTCGGTTCAAAAGACTGAAGCTTTCTTTGGTAATCTCTTCTCTGCTCTGTTCACATGGGGTACTAAATCACAGGAAGACACATATTCTGACTGATAGCCCAGGCAAGGTCCTGAATTGTAATCTGCCACCTGCCTTCATGTACAGAAAGCGACAGGTTGCAACACACTGAAGAAGTGAACTTACCAGCGAGAAGCAAAAGAGATTCATTGCTCACTCCGAAGTTTCTGGGGTGGAGTGCGATGGGCAAAACCCAAAGAATGCCGTTGGAAGGCACTCAACTGTTCCTGGACGGCTGCTGACAAGTGAATCTCAACAAGAGGCTCAGCTGTCTGTGGGGAGATTATAGCTGTCTGAAACCTCTCACTAATCTGGATGCAAGGTCATTAAAGGCTCAAAATGATCACTGTGCAATCTGTTCCCTTATCTCAGATGCATGCCACAGTACTTTAACTCTACCTCCCGGAAGGCAAACATTCACCATTCATTCTGAAGTTGGTGCCAGTGATGATTTGGCAATGGGCACCTGGATTGACGAACTTGAACATGGAACATAGAATATAGAATAGTACAGCACAGTACAGGCCCTTCGGCCCACATTGTTGTGCCGACCCTCAAACCCTGCCTCCCATATAACCCCCCACCTTAAATTCCTCCATATACCTGTCTAGTAGTCTCTTAAACTTCACGAGTGTATCTGCCTCCACCACTGACTCAGGCAGTGCATTCCACGCACCAACCACTCTCTGAGTAAAAAACCTTCCTCTAATATCCCCCTTGAACTTCCCACCCCTTACCTTAAAGTCATGTCCTCTTGTATTGAGCAGTGGTGCCCTGGGGAAGAGGTGCTGGCTATCCACTCTATCTATACCTCTTATTATCTTGTACACCTCTATCATGTCTCCTCTCATCCTCCTTCTCTCCAAAGAGTAAAGCCCTAGCTCCCTTAATCTCTGATCATAATCCATACTCTCTAAACCAGGCAGCATCCTGGTAAATCTCCTCTGTACCCTTTCCAATACTTTCACATCCTTCCTATAGTGAGGCGACCAGAACTGGACACAGTACTCCAAGTGTGGTCTAACCAGAGTTTTATACAGCTGCATCATTACCTCGCGACTCTTAAACTCCATCTCTCAACTTATGAAAGCTAACACCCCATAAGCTTTCTTAACTACCCTATCTACCTGTGAGGCAACTTTCAGGGATCTGTGGACATGTACCCCCAGATCCCTCTGCTCCTCCACACTACCAAGTATCCTGCCATTTACTTTGTACTCTGCCTTGGAGTTTGTCCTTCCAAAGCGTACCACCTCACACTTCCCCGGGTTGAACTCCATCTGCCACTTCTCAGCCCATTTCTGCATCCTATCAATGTCTCTCTGCAATCTTCAACAATCCTCTACACTATCTACAACACCACCAACCTTTGTGTCGTCTGCAAACTTGCCAACCCACCCTTCTACCCCCACATCCAGGTCGTTAATAAAAATCATGAAAAGTAGAGGTCCTAGAACAGATCCTTGTGGGACACCACTAGTCACATTCCTCCAATCCGAATGTACTCCCTCCACCACGACCCTCTGCCTTCTGCAGGCAAGCCAATTCTGAATCCACCTGGCCAAACTTCCCTGGATCCCATCCCTTCTGACTTTCTGAATAAGTCTACAGTGTGGAACCTTGTCAAATGCCTTACTAAAATCCATATAGATCACATCCACTGCACTACTCTCATCTATATGCCTGGTCACCTCCTCAAAGAACTCTATCAGGCTTGTTAGACACGATCTGCCCTTCACAAAGCCATGCTGACTGTCCCTGATCAGACCATGATTCTCTAAATGCCCATAGATCCTATCTCTAAGAATCTTTTCCAACAGCTTTCCCACCACAGGCGTAAGGCTCACTGGTCTATAATTACCTGGACTATCCCTACTACCTTTTTTTGAACAAGGGGACAGCATTTGCCTCCCTCCAATCCTCCGGTACCATTCCCGTGGACAACGAGGACATAAAGATCCTCACCAGAGGCTTAGCAATCTCTTCCCTTGCCTTGTGGAGCAGTCTGGGGAATATTCCGTCAGGCCCCAGGGACTTATCCATCCTAATGTATTTTAATAACTCCAACACCTCATCTCCCTTAATATCAACATGCTCCAGAACATCAACCTCAGTGTGGGCACGTGGCCAAGTGGTTAAGGCATTGGACTAGCAACCTGAAGGTCGCTAGTTCGAGCCTCAGCCGAAGGAACGTGTTGTGTCCTTGAGCAAGGCACTTAACCACACATTGCTCTGCGACGACACTGGTGCCAAGCTGTATGGGTCCTAATGCCCTTCCCTTGGACAATATTGGTGTCGTGGAGCGGGGAGACCTGCAGCTGTCATGGTCTGGATCGGGGTCCCTTTAAATTTACCTTGTTTATGTTACGATCCGGACCGTTGATTCCCTGTTTTCCCGTGTCCCTCGACTTTGGTGATTAGAGGCAATTAACGCTCGGCTGAACCGGTAGTTTACAGTCTCTGGCTTTCAGCCGTTCGGCGCGGGAGCGTCTGCAAAGTCATCCAAGGTACGGTGTGCCGATGTCATCTGCCGGAGCAAGCCTAGTCCCTGCCGAAGCGAGTGCCGGTAATTCGCCTCTCCTCACCGGAGCAACCCTGTCCAGTTACCTTGCCAAAGCGAGCCTGCAAAGTTTCCTCACCGAGGTGGGTCCGTCAGTTAACCAGCCGGAGGGAATCAAGAACCGCTGTCTACTGTTCCTGGGCCGAGTCGAGAGCTCGCCACTACCCAGAGGCTCCAAGTCAAGTCCTGGCTCCGGGGGCATTCAAGTTCCAAGTCAAGTCCTGGCCCTGGTGGCACTCAAGCACCAAGTCAAGTCCTGGCCCTGGCGGCATTCAAGCTCCAAATCAAGTCCTGGCCCTGGCGGCTTCCCAGTTCTGAATCAAGTCCTGGCCCTGGCGATCTGTGATTCCTGTCCTACCCCCTTGTCTGAATCCCTTCTCTGCCCCTCTCACCTCTAGCCCTCATCTGCAGCCCCCGCCTGCACTTCAGTCTAGTTCCATCGCCGGAGCTAGATAGGTTCTGTCTGGTGTTCATTCGTGTTGGTCTTGTCCTCACCTCCGTGGGTTAAGTCAGGTCGTCTTACCGTTGCCCCGTGGGGAGTCATGTCTTGTCCTGTCCTCGCCTCCGTGGGATAGGTCAGGTCGTCTTGCCATTGCCCCGCGGGGGGGTCATGTTCTGTCCTGTCTTGTCCTCGCCTCCGTGGGGTAAGTCAGGCCGTCTTGCCGTTGCCCCACTGAGGGTCATGAGTCCCGGCCCTATGTCCTGTACCCAAGGAGGGGTCCCGGCTCTCTGTTCTGTGTGTGAGTCCCGGCCCTATGTCCTGTACCCAAGGGGGGGTCCCGGCTCTCTGTTCTGTGTGTGAGTCCCGGCCCTATGTCCTGTACCCAAGGGGGGGTCCCAGCTCTCTGTTCTGTGTGCGAGTCCCGGCCCTATGTCCTGTTCCCAAGGAGGGGTCCCGACTCTGTGTTCTGTGTATGTGTCCATGGTTCCATGTACCTGCTCTCCCGAGACCGAGGCTCTGTGTTCCCATGTTCCTCTTCTCCCTAGCCTATGTCATGTCCTTGCCTAGTTCTGGGGTCCGAGCCTGAGGCAAGACCCAGGTACTGGGTCCTTGCCCAGTCTCGGGCTCGGAGTCCATACCCTAGCCTCTTCATGTCTCCTCTAGTTCTGGGAGCCGATTCCGAGTCCAAGCCCAGACCCTTGGTCCCAGCCTAGTTGTAGTCCTGAGTCCCTGTCCAGTTTGCTATTCCTGCTCCTGCTGTGCTCTCCTGATATCGAATAATAAACTAAATCTAATTAACCTCACAAGATGTGTCTTGCATTTGGGTCCACCCTTGCTCCCAATGCCCCCGCTCTTGTGACAGCAGCATGGGCAACTGCTGGTCTTCCATACAACCTTGCCCAGGCCTGCGCCCTGGAGAGTGAAGACTTTCCAGGCACAGATCCATGGTCTCGCAAGACTAACGGATGCCTTTACAGAACATCAACCTCACTCATATTGTCTTGAGTTATATGAAGAGATCAAAGAAACTAGTGTTGTCTTCCTGATGAAGATTGATTAGATGGGAGACAGGTTCAAAATCCTTTTTTCAAACCCCTTAGAAATTTGCGGGGTTGCTGCACGTCATCTAATACTTTGACAGACTCTACAGATGTACATTGGAAGTACCCTGACACAATGAAGGAAATTGTGAACACCACAGTTGGAGAATCTTTATTGTTGCCTTAAATGCCAGTGGCGTAATGGGCAACAGAGAGACATCCACTCTAGCTAGACCTTTTAAAGTTTGATAGGTTTCAATGAGATTCCCCATCATTCTTCTAAATTCCAGTGAGTACAGGCCCAGAGCCATGAAACGCTCCTCATTTCAGCATCTGATCCATAGTCACTCTTGAGAAATTGGTAGTGAGCTGCCTTCTTGAATCACTGTAGTCATTGAGGTGTGGGTGCTGCTTCGTGCCCTGGTATGGAAACAGCAATGACCTGGAAAAGAAAGTGCTCTGGAAGGTGATAGAAACAGCTCAGTCCGTCACAGGCAAAGACCCTCCCTCTCCAGCTCAGTGAGCACAATTACATGGAGCGCTGCCACGAGAAAACTGCATCCATCATCAAGGACCCACACCATCCAGGCCATCAGGAAGGAGGTACAGGAACCCTGGGTCCCACACCATCAGGTTCAGGAACGGTTATTACCTTACACACATCAGGCTCCTGAACCGGCGTGGATAACTCAACAATGAACTGATTCCAAAACCAATGGACTCTCTTTTAAGAACTTTACAACACATGTTCTCAGTATTTTTTTGCACAATTGATCTTTTTTGTTTTGCACATTGGTTGTCAGTTTTTGTTTACGTAAAGTTTTTCTTAACTTCTATTGTATTTCTTTATGTTCCTGGAAATGCCTGCAAGATGTAATGAATCTCGAGGTAGTACATGGTGATATGGTGATATATACGAACTTTGATATTAAATTTACTTTGAACTTTGGCTTCAGAATCAGAATCAGGTTTAATCAGAATGAGAACCATCATTTGTCATGAAACTTGTTAACTTAGTGGCAACAGTACAATGCAATACATGATAAAATAGAAGAATAAATAAAGAAGTCAATTCTAGTAAGTGTGTGTATCTACATAAAAGTTAAATTTTAAAAAGTCCGAAAACAGATATAATATAAAAAGGTGAGGTAATGTTCATGGGTTCAATGTCCGTTTAGGAATCGGATGGGAGAGGAGAAGAAGCTGTTCCTGAATAGATGAGTGTGTGTCTTCAGGCTTCTGTACCTCCTTCCCAACAGTAACAATGAGAAGAGGGTGTGTTCTGGGTGATGGGGGTCTTTAATGATGGACGCTGTCTTTCTAAGGCACCGCTCCTTGAAGACATCTTGGATACTATGGGGGCTAGTACCCAAGATGGAGCGGACTAATTTTACAACTTTCTTAGCATCTTTCAAGCCTGTGCAGTAGCAACAACCCCCCCCCCCCCCCCAATATCAGACAGTGATGCAGCCTTTCAGAATGCTCTCCACGGTACGTGTTTTCAAGGGTCTTAGGTGACAAACCAAATCTCCTCAAACCTTTAATGAAATATAGCCACTGTCTTGCCTTCCTTATAGATACATTGATATGTTGGGACCTGGTTAGATCTTCAGAGATCTTAACACCCAGGAACCTGAAATTGCTCACTTTCTCCACTTGCAATCCCTCTATGAGGATTGGTTTATGTTCACTTGTCCTACCCCTTCTGAAGTCCACAATCAACTCTTTGGTCTTACTGATGTTGAGTGTAAGGTTGTTGCTGTGACACCATTCAGCTAACTGGTATATCTCAAATTTTTGTATTCATTCCAGGGATGTGGGCTTCACAAACTGACACAGCTTTTAATTTTCATAAACCATAAGACATTGGAGCAGAATTAGGTAATCCGATCCATCAAGTCTGCTCTGCCATTTCATCATGGGTGATCTATTTATCTCTCAACCCCATTCTTCTGCCTTCTCGCCATAATCTTTCATCTCCTGTCTAATCAAGAACCTATCAACCTCCACCTTAAATAAACCCAATGACCTGGCCCCCACAGACTCCTATGGCAATGAATTCCACAGATTCACCACTCTCTGGCTAAAGAAATTCCTCTCCATCTCCATTCTAAATGAACGCCCTTCTAATCTGAGGTTGTGCCCTCTGGTCCTAGACACCCCCACCATAGGAAATATCCTCTCCACATCCACTCTATGGAAGCTACTGACAGGATAAAGGAAGCCGTAAACACCACCAGGGATGGAGAGCCTTGATTGCGGTCATAAACGCAAGCGGCGTAATAAGCAGCAGAGAGACATCCACTCCAGCTAGACCTTTCAACATTTCATAGGTTTCAATGAGATTCCCCATCAGTCTTCTAAATTCCAGCAAGTACAGGTCCAGAGCCATCAAGCGCTCCTCATATGAGTGTTTGATCTCTTGTCACTCTTCCAGGGGAAGTTGGTAGTGAGCTGCCTTCTTGAACTATTGCAGTTATTGGTGTGTGGGTGTACCCACAATGCTTTTCAGGAGAGTTTCACGATTTTGTCCTAATGATGGTGAAGATACGCCGATAGATTTCCAAGTCAGGATAGTGTGTAGCTTGATCCAGGGAAAGATCCAGGGGTGGGCGGAGGGCTGTTCCCCATGATTTACCACACACCACGCTACCAGGTTCCATGACAGTTATTACTCCACAACTCAGACTCCTGAACAAATGCTGTTAGGGCAAGTTACCTTATTTTGAGCACATGTATTCGTTAATTGTTGTCATAACTAAAGTTGGTCAGCCCTTCTGCTTACTGCTTAATCTTGTCAAGGTTATTTTGATTGGCATGGGTTTTCCCACATACTGTGATTAATTTAAAGTGGACTCCAAATTAGCACTTATGGTGGGGTCCTCGTTCTGAGAATGATATGTCCTATAGTTTTGTTCGGTTGAGTCTCCAATGTCAGTTGGAATTCCTGTGTATAAACTTTTGTTCCTGTCTCTACACGGAAGGCTGTCATTCCTCCACACCTGGGCTCAGTCACTGCCAGCACTCACTGTAACACCTGGAACCCTCTGACCAACAGCACGATGGGAATACCTTCACCAGAACGACTGTCACAGTTCAAGAACGCAGGTCACCGCAATCTCAAAGGCAATGAGTGCTGGGTAACAGCTGCTGGCAGTGGAATTGCCCAGCTTTGTGGGTAATTGCAATATCTGAGAAGAACTTTTTATGTAGTCAACCCGAGGAGATGGCCCTTAAATGGGTTAGTGAGGGAGTTTCTTCCTGTTAAGTCATCTCCTATAATCAATGACACAAGAGATCCTGCAGATGCTGGAATTTTGAGCAACACTGTTTTTGTTTTGTTTTGTGGGATAGCCTGACGATTGGTGCAATTACCAATCAGGGTTAGATTCCTGCTGCCCATGACCCGGATTTCCTCCAGGTATTCTGTCCCCCCCACATTCCAAAGACACGTGGTTAACTTTAGTGAGTTTTGGATATGCTACGTTGGTGCCGGAAACATGCCGACACTTCAACTGCCCTGTACGGTCCTTGCTGATCTACTTTCACACAAGTGCACATTTCACTCTATCTTTCAATGTATATGTAATTAACAAAGCTAATCTCAGTTTCTCCAAAGACATATGGCTAGGGTTAGTGAGTTGTGGGAATGGTACGTTGGCACCAGAGGTGTGGCAAAACTTGTGGGCTACCCCAGCACAATCATCGGACTGCGTTGGCCGTTGACGCAAAATAATAGATGGTACTTTATGTTCCGATGTGCATTTGTCAAATAAAACCAATCTCCTTAAAAATGATGAGGAACTCAACAAGTTGGACCACTTCTATGGAGGGGAATAGACAGTCAAAGATTTGGGACTGGCCCTTCGTCAGGACTGGAAAGGGAAGGGTACTGAGTGCAGAATAAGGTGGTGGGGTGAGGGGAAGGAATACAAGATGGCAGGTGATGGGGGAGACCAGGAGAGGGGAAGTTTGGTGGGAGGGGGGAGGAATAAAGCAAGATGAAGGGAGGTGACAGGTGGAAGCTGTGAAAGGCTGAAAAAGACGGAATCTGATAGGAGAGGACAGTGGACCATTTCCACTGTAATCAGTCAGCAGTCCCAGTGTACAGTAGTTTAAATCAAGCCAACAGCAGATTTAATCTGCTCAATGTTTCCATTTTTTTTTATGGATCAGAATCTCTATTAAGCCAAATAAAAATCCAATCTGCAACCCTTATAGTAAGATGGGCAGATTAAATTCCCCAGTTCCAGTGGCATTTTTTGATTTCAGATAAAATTGATATCACATTGTAATCTCTCAGAGAGAAATGTGACCATTCAGAACTCATTCTGAAACAAACTCATTCTGTACAAAAAGGACGGGTTACACTTGAATCCTAGGGGGACCAATATCCTGGCAGGGAGATTAGCGGGGGCTACTGAGGTGACTTTAAACTAGAATGGTTGGGGGGTGGGAATCAAATTAAAGAGGCTAGGCATGAGGAGGTTAGTTCACAACAGAGGGATGGGAACCAGTGCAGAGAGACAGAGGGGTGTAAAGTGAGCGTAGAAGCAAAAAGTACAAAGGAGAAAAGTAAAAGTGGCAGGCTGACAAATCCAGGGCAAGCATTAAAAAGGGCTAAGAGAGTTGTAAAAGAGCGCCTGAAGGCTTTATGTGTCAATGCAAGGAGCATTCGTAATAAGGTGGATGAATTGAAAGTGCAGATTGTTATTAATGATTATGATATAGTTGGGATCACAGAGACATGGCTCCAGGGTGACCAGGGATGGGAGCTCAACGTTCAGGGATATTCAATATTCAGGAGGGATAGACATGAAGGAAGGGGAGGTGGGGTGGCGTCGCTGGTTAAAAAAGAGATTAACGCAATAGAAAGGAAGGACATAAGCCGGGAAGATGTGGAATCGATATGGGTAGAGCTGCGTAACACTAAGGGGCAGAAGACGCTGGTGGGAGTTGTGTACAGGCCACCTAACAGTAGTAGTGAGGTCGGAGATGGTATTAAACAGGAAATTAGAAATGTGTGCAATAAAGGAACAGCAGTTATAATGGGTGACTTCAATCTACATGTAGACTGGGTGAACCAAATTGGTAAAGGTGCTGAGGAAGAGGATTTCTTGGAATGTATGCGGGATGGTTCTTTGAACCAACATGTCGAGGAACCAACTAGAGAGCAGGCTATTCTGGACTGGGTTTTGAGCAATGAGGAAGGGTTAATTAGCGATCTTGTCGTGAGAGGCCCCTTGGGTAAGAGTGACCATAATATGGTGGAATTCTTCATTAACATGGAGAGTGACATAGTTAATTCAGAAACAAAGGTTCTGAACTTAAAGAGGGGTAACTTTGAAGGTATGAGACGTGAATTAGCTAAGATAGACTGGCAAATGACACTTAAAGGATTGACGGTGGATATGCAATGGCTAGCATTTAAAGGTTGCATGGATGAACTACAACAATTGTTCATCCCAGTTTGGCAAAAGAATAAATCAAGGAAGATAGTGCACCCGTGGCTGACAAGAGAAATTAGGGATAGTATCAATTCCAAAGAAGTAGCATACAAATTAGCCAGAGAAAGTGGCTCACCTGAGGACTGGGAGAAATTCAGAGTTCAGCAGAGGAGGACAAAGGGCTTAATTAGGAAGGGGAAAAAAGATTATGAGAGAAAACTGGCAGAGAACATAAAAACTAACTGTAAAAGCTTTTATAGATATGTAAAAAGGAAAAGACTGATAAAGACAAAGGTAGGTCCCCTGCAGACAGAAACAGGTGAATTGATTATGGGGAGCAAGGACATGGCAGACCAATTGAATAATTACTTTGGTTCTGTCTTCACTAAGGAGGACATAAATAATCTTCCAGAAATAGTAAGGGACAGAGGGTCCAGTGAGATGGAGGAACTGAGTGAAATACATGTTAGTAGGGAAGTGGTGTTAGGTAAATTGAAGGGATTGAAGGCAGATAAATCCCCAGGGCCAGATGGTCTGCATCCCAGAGTGCTTAAGGAAGTAGCCCAAGAAATAGTGGATGCATTAGTGATAATTTTTCAAAACTCGTTAGATTCTGGACTAGTTCCTGAGGATTGGAGGGTGGCTAATGTAACCCCACTTTTTAAAAAAGGAGGGAGAGAGAAACCGGGGAATTATAGGCCGGTTAGCCTAACGTCGGTGGTGGGGAAACTGCTGGAGTCAGTTATCAAGGATGTGATAACAGCACATTTGGAAAGCGGTGAAATGATCGGACAAAGTCAGCATGGATTTGTGAAAGGAAAATCATGTCTGACGAATCTCATAGAATTTTTTGAGGATGTAACTAGTAGAGTGGATAGGGGAGAACCAGTGGATGTGGTATATTTGGATTTTCAAAAGGCTTTTGACAAGGTCCCACACAGGAGATTAGTGTGCAAACTTAAAGCACACGGTATTGGGGGTAAGGTATTGGTGTGGGTGGAGAATTGGTTAGCAGACAGGAAGCAAAGAGTGGGAATAAACGGGACCTTTTCAGAATGGCAGGCGGTGACTAGTGGGGTACTGCAAGGCTCAGTGCTGGGACCCCAGTTGTTTACAATATATATTAATGACTTGGATGAGGGAATTAAATGCAGCATCTCCAAGTTTGCGGATGACACGAAGCTGGGTGGCAGTGTTAGCAGTGAGGAGGATGCTAAGAGGATGCAGGGTGACTTGGATAGGTTGAGTGAGTGGGCAAACTCATGGCAGATGCAATTTAATGTGGATAAATGTGAAGTTATCCACTTTGGTGGCAAAAATAGGAAAACAGATTATTATCTGAATGGTGGCCGATTAGGAAAAGGGGAGGTGCAACGGGACCTGGGTGTCATTATACACCAGTCATTGAAAGTGGGCATGCAGGTACAGCAGGCGGTGAAAAAGGCGAACGGTATGCTGGCATTTATAGCGAGAGGATTCGAGTACAGGAGCAGGGAGGTACTACTGCAGTTGTACAAGGCCTTGGTGAGACCACACCTGGAGTATTGTGTGCAGTTTTGGTCCCCTAATCTGAGGAAAGACATCTTTGCCATAGAGGGAGTACAAAGAAGGTTCACCAGATTGATTCCTGGGATGGCAGGTCTTTCATATGAAGAAAGACTGGATGAACTGGGCTTGTACTCGTTGGAATTTAGAAGATTGAGGGGGGATCTGATTGAAACGTATAAGATCCTAATGGGATTGGACAGGCTAGATGCGGGAAGATTGTTCTCGATGTTGGGGAGGTCCAGAACGAGGGGTCACAGTTTGAGGATAGAGGGGAAGCCTTTTAGGACCGAGATTAGGAAAAACTTCTTCACACAGAGGGTGGTGAATCTGTGGAATTCTCTGCCACAGCAAACTGTTGAGGCCAGTTCATTGGCTATGTTTAAGAGGGAGTTAGATATGGCCCTTGTGGCTACAGGGGTCAGGGGGTATGGAGGGAAGGCTGGGTTCTGAGTTGGATGATCAGCCATGATCATAATAAATGGCGGTGCAGGCTCGAAGGGCCGAATGGCCTACTCCTGCACCTATTTTCTATGTTTCTATGTTTCTATGTTTCATTCAATTTTATTGGAAATTTCAGGACATCAAAGAAAAATTTTCCCAACCCCAAAGCACCTTCTGTGCATAAAATCATGAAGGGCACATGGTCTTTACCAAATTAAAAACTAGAGGGCATTGGTTTAAGGTAGGAGGGGAAAGATTTAAAAGTGACCTGAGGGACAACTTCTTCACGCAGAGGAAGTGGTTGAAGCAGATAAAATAACAACATTTAAAAGACATTTGGACGGGTACATGGATAGAGGGGGTTTAGAGGGATATGGGCCAAATGCAAGCAAATGGGACTAGCTTGGAGAGCAGCATGCTTGGCATTGCTGAGTTAGGCCGAAAGGCCTGTTACCATGGTGACTGCTCTATAGTTCGATAACCTATAGGGTTATATGACCAGGGCAGTGATTTTAGAATACATTCACTGTAATGCAAGAAAACATAGCAGACAAATTGTGTTCAGCAAGATCTCACAATCAAAACTGGGACTGAAAATGGCTAATACATGGGGGCATAAGTTTAAGGTGAGTGGAGGAAAGTATAGGGGTAATGTCAGAGATAGTTTTTACATGAAACACCCTGCCGGAGTGGTGGTAGAAGTAGATACATTGGGGACATTTATGAAACTCTCAGACAGGCACATGCATGATAGGAAAAATGAAGGGCTATGTAGAAGGAAAGATAAAATTAATCTTAGAGTAGGTTAAAGGGTTGGCTCAATATCACAGGCTGAAGAGCCTGTACTGTACTGCGCTGTTCTAAACAAATAGGGGTCAATTGGTTTGATAGATGTTTTAAGGGTGGAATAACAAATGTTTTAAGGATTATGGATCTGAAGCGATCAAACATAGTGAAAGACCAGAGGCACAAGAGAATGCAGGTGCTGGAACCTGGCGCAATATCAATCAGCTGAAGGAACTCGACGGGTCAGGCAGCATCTGTGGAAGCATTGGATCACAATCCTTCATTAGTAAAACTTCACTGACCTGGCACCTTCAGGGATATTGGTAATGCCAGACTAACAGATTCTCGGTAATTTTGGGCATTACCCCCATTAATATTCCAAACATTTTTATTTCAAAAACACATGAGATTCTGTTGATACCGTAAAACCTGAGCAACACCCACAGAATGCTGGAGGAACTGGAGCTGTTGTGAGTAGTTCAGAGTAATATGGCAGGTTTAAAAGTAGATGATGGGTATAACATGAAGGTAAGGGACAAGCCAATGATTGGGCAGACAGAGCAAAGAGTTAAATTGTACCACAGAGGCAAAATTCAAAAAGGCGAAGAATGCAGTACTAAAGATGCTATATTTAAGTGCACGTTGTGGTGATATCATGTGTCACGTGTAAGAAAGTGATTGGATAATCGCGAACATGTTAGAAAAATAATGAAGCGACTATGAAACCGACAGAGAGCAAGACGTCGTTTGAAAGAAAAAAACTTTGTGATCGCTGTGGGCGGGAGCACTGACCTAAAAAGTGTCCAGCGTATGGAAGAATGTGCAATCACTGTGGTAAGAGTAATCATTTTTCACGCTGTTGCAGAAGTAGAAAGGAAATAAAACACGTAAATGCAGTGCTTGAAAATGTATGTGAAGAGTTTTTATATTAATGTGCTTTGTGAAAATGAACGAAGTAAGGATGACTGGACTATGCCATTGCAAGTGAACCAAAACATTATTCTGTTTAAATTGTATACTGGAGCACAAGTAAATATTCTTGCAGAATCTGAGTTTAATGCATTAAAGCCAAGACCAAAGTTACATCAGACAAATATAAAAGTGACTGGGTATTCGGGTGCAGACATTCCAGTTAAAGGAACATGTGTGGCGAAATTATCACACAAAAATAGTGTGCACACGCTTTCATTTCTGGTCGTGCCAAAAAATGTACAGTCAATACTTGGTTTATCTGCCTGAGAGAGACTGAATTTGGTGAAAAGAGTCTTAGTCTTGGACAGTGACACAAAGTCAGAATACAGTGACTTGATGAAAGAGAGAGAGAGAAAACAGAATTTGATTCCAACACGGCAAAAGTAAAAGAAGTCATAAAGAAGAATACCAGACCCACCCCTTTGTTACCAGCATCTGACAAAGCATTACCACCAAAACCAAACTTGCCAGTACAGTACAACACAGATCTGAAGCCAAAGGGTGACAAGAATCAGGATCCAATTGAAGAAGTGAAATCACAAGTGAAGGAATTGAGAAGTTTTATTGAAATGATGAAACCTCAGCATAAAAAAAGAGGTTACACAGTTAATGAATGAATTGTGATTTCTTCACAAAGACCTCAAGAATGAGCCAACTTCAGAATTTCCATTAACTGATGCAGTCCAGACGAAACATGAAGATAACATCGAAACACAAGAACTGTGTGAACCACTTAGAAAGTCTCCTCGTGTTTGTAAACCCCCAGAGAGACTGATAGAAACATGGTAAATTATACATTTGTTTTGATTAATGTTGCTACTTGATTTTCTTTTTAAGGAAAGGAAGATGTGGTGATGTCATGTGTAAGAACATGATTGGACGGAGCTATGAGCATGCGCAGAAATGATAGAATGATCGAGGAGCTTGTATGTTAAACGTGGTTGCTGTTTGCTGTTAAATAAAAGTTCTAGTTACGTTCTTCTAGAATCTGTTTCTTTATGAGTAACCCACAGTACGTATAAAGAACGCAACACACGTAGCATTCAGAATAAGGTGGACGAACTCATGGTGGAATTATAGATTGATCAATATGACATTGTGGGCATCACTGAGTCATGGCTGAAAGAAGGTCGTAGTTGGGAGCTTAACATCAAAGGATACACTTTGTATCAATAGGACAGGCAGGAAGGCATAGGTAGTGGTATGGCTCTGTTGGTAAGAGATGGAATTACATCTTTAGAAAGAGGTGACACAGTGTCAGACGATGTTGAAGCTTTGTAGGTGGAGTTAAGAAATTGAAAGAGTATAAAAACCATTATGGGAAGTATATATTGGCCTCCAAATAGTAACCAAGATGTAGGGCTGAGATGGCAGAGTGAGCAGGAAAAGGCATGTAATTAGGGTAATGATATAATTGTAATGGGGGAACTCCATATGCAAGGGGATTGGGAAAATCAGATTGGTGCTGGATCGCAAGGGAGAGAATTTGTTGAATGCCTATGAGATGGCTTTTTAGAGCAACTTGTGCTTGAGCCTACACAGGGAAAGGCAATCTTAGATTGGGTGTTGTGTAATAACCCAGATCTTATTAGGGATAATAAGCTAAAGTAAAGGAACCCTTAGGAGGCAGTAAACATAATATGATCGAATTCATACTACAATTTGAGAGGGGGAAGCATAAGTCACATGCATCAATATCGCAATGGAATAAAGGCAATTACAGAGGTATGAGACAGGAGCTTTCCTGAGTGGATTGGAGGAGGATACTAACTGGGAGGATGGCTGAAGTTTCTGGGAATAGTTCACAAGGATAGATATGTCCCACAGAGGAAGAACTTCTCAAGTGGCAGGGGTAGGCAACCATGACTGACAAAGGACATCTTAGCCTGATGTTGTGCAATAAATCAGATTTTATTAGTCAGCTTAATGTAAAGGAACGTTTAGGAGGCAGAGATCATAATATGATTGAATTCATACTGCAATTTGAGAGGGAGAAGCGTAACTCACATGTATCAGTATCACAGTGCAACAAAGGGAATTACAGAGGCGTGAAAGGGGAGCTTGGTCTCAGAGGAGGATACTGTTAGGGATGACGGCAGAACAGAGAAGTTTCTGGGAATAGTTCAAAAGACATAGGATAGATATATGTCCCACAGAAGAAGTAGTTCTCAAATGGCAGCAGTGGGCAACCGCAGCTGATGAAGGAAGTTGAGGACTGCAAAAAAGCCAAGGAAAGGGTATATAAGGAAGCAAAAGTGAGTGGAAAGTTGGATGATTGGAAAGCTTTTAAAATCCAATAAAAAGCAAAAAACAAAAGCTATAAGAAGAGAAAAGATGAAATATGAGGGGAAACTAGCCAATAGTATAAAGCAGGATACTAAAAGATTTTTCAGTTATATAAAGAGTAAAAGGGAGGTGAGGTTGATATTCAACCACTGGAAAATGATGCTGCTGAGGTAGTAATGGGGGCAAGGAAATGGCAGATCAACTTAACGGGTACTTTGCATCTGTCTCCACTGTGAAAGACACCAGCAGTGTGCCAGGTGTCTGTGAGTGTCAGTGAGCAGGAGTGAATGCCATTGCTATTACAAAGGAAAAAGTGCTAGGCAAATTCAAAGGTCTTGAGGTGGATAAGTCACCTGGACCAGATGGACTACATCTCAGAATCCTGAGAGAGGTTACTGAAGAGATAAAGGATACATTGGTCATGATCTTTCAAGAATCACTTGATTCTGGCATGGTCGCAGAGGATTGGAAGATTGCAAATGTCACTCTTTAAGAAGGGAGGAAAACAAAAGAAAGGAAATTATTGGCCAGCTAGCCTAACAGTGGTTGGGCTAACTATTGGAATCAATTATTAAGGATGAGGTTTCGAGGTACTTGGAGACTAATGATAAAATAAGTCAAAGTCAGCATGGTTCAGTAAAGGGAAATCTTGCCTAACAAACCTGTTGGTGTTCTTTGAGGAAGTAACAAGTAAGGTGGACTAAGGAGGGGCAGTGGACGTCATTTACTTGGATTTCAGAAAGCATTTGATTAGGTGCCACATGAGGCTGCTTAACAAGATATAATCCTATGGCGTTACAGGCATGGATAACGGAATGGCTGACAGGCAGGAGACAGCAAGTGGGAATAAAAGGGCCCTTTTCTGGTTGGCTGCCAGTGACTAGTGGTGTTCCTCAGGGGTCAGTATTGGGACCGCTAATTTTCACATTGTTTGTCAATGATTTAAATAATGGAATTGATGGCTTTGTGGCAAAGTTTGTGGATGATACAAAGATAGGTGGAGGGGTAGGTAGTGCTGAGGTAGCAATGCGATTGCAGCAGGACTGAGACAAATTGGAAAAATAGGCAAAAACGTGGCAGATGGAATACAGTGTTGGGAAATGTTTGATAATGCATTTTGGTAAAAGGAACAATAGTAAGGACTATTATCTAAATCAGTAGAAAGTTCAAACATCAGAGGTGCAAAGGGACTTAGGAGACCTCATGCAAGACTCCCAAAAGATTAATTTACAGTTTGAGTCTGTGGTAAAGAAGGCAAATGCAATGTTGCCATTTATTTCAAGGGGAATAGAATATAAAGGCAAGGAGATAATGCTAAGCCATTATATTCGGCATGGACTAGAAGGGCCGAGATGGCCTGTTTCCATGCTGTAATTGTTATATGGTTATTAGACACTAGTCAGGCTACACTTGCAGTATTGTCAACAGTTTTGGGCCCCATATCTCAGAAAGGATGTGTTGTCATTGGAGAGAGTCCAGAGGAGGTTTACGGGGATGATTCCAGGAAGCTGGGCTTGTACTCACTGGAATTTAGAAGAATGTGGGGGGATTTCATTGAAACCTACCAGCTGTTGAAAGGACTAGATAGGATGGACGTGGAGGGGATGTTTCTTCTGGTGGGGGTAACCAGAACTAGAGGTCACAGGCTCAAAATTAAGGGGCGACATTTTAAAATAGAGCTAAGGGGGAGTTTTTTTTTAGCCAGGGAGTTGTAAATCTGTGGAATGCTATGCCAAAGACTGTGGTGGAGGCCAAGTCTGTGGGTATATTTAAAGCGGAAGTTGATCGTTTCCTGATCAGTCAGGCCATCAAAGGATATGGTGAGAAGGCAGGTGTATGGAGTTCAGTGGGATCCAGGATCAGCCATGATGGAATGGCGGAGCAGACTTGATGGGCTGAATGGCCTAATTCTGCTTCTATGTCTTAAGAAAACTCAGCAAGTCAGGCAGCATCTGTGTAGGGGAATAAGCGAAAGATCATAAGAAACATATTTTGTTTCTCACTGCGCCATGTGGCGCATCATGTGGCAAACTTCCCATTTCCTTAAGCATTTGTCTGTTTTTATGAGGCCACATTGCTAGCTCAACACTCAACCCAGTGCGAATGGCAAGCATGCAAAGAGCCGGCTGGATTCGAACCCTGGACCACTCACTTCGAAGTCCTGTGCGGGTGCCTCTAAACCACCGGCCAGGGACCATAGCACATTGGAGCAGAATTAAGCCATTCAGCCCGTCAAGTCTGCTCTGCCATTCCATCATGACAAATTTATTATCCTTCTCAATCCCATTCTTCTGCTTTCTCCCAGTAACCTTGGACAACCTTCCTAATCAGGAACCTATCAGCCTCCATTTTAAAAATACCCAATGACTTATCCTCTACAGCCATCTGCAGCAATAAGTTCCACAGATTCACCACCCTCTGGCTGAAGAAATTCCTCCTCATCTCTGCTCTAAAGAGATGCCCTTCTATCCTGAGGATGTGCCTGCTGGGTCCTAAAATCTCCCACTATAAGAAACATCCTCTCCACATCCACTCTTTCTGGACTTTTCAATTTTCGATAGATTTCAATGAGAACTAAACTCCAGAGAACTCAGGTCCAGGGCTATCAAACACCCCTTATACATTAAGCTTTTCAATCCTGGAATCATTCTCATGAACTCCTCTGTACCTTCTCCAATGCCAGCACATCCTTTCTTAGATAAGGGGCCCAAAACTGCTCAGAATACTCCAAGTGTGGTCCGACCAATGACCAATAGAGCTTCAGAATTGCATCCTTGCTTTTATATTCTCGTACTCTCGAAAGCAATGCTAACATTGCATTTGCCTTTTGGGCCAAGACCCTTCATCGTTTTTATATCACATTTTTTTAAACATGTGACAATGTAGTGTAATACATTTTTGGATGAAACCGGTGAATTTAAAGGAGAGTGCAGGAGACAGGACCCCAATGGGGTTAAAAGGAATATGTGAAAAATAAACAACAAACAACAGGAATTCTGCAGATGCTGGAAATTCAAGCAACATACATCAAAGTTGCTGGTGAACGCAGCAGGCCAGGCAGCATCTATAGGAAGAGGCGCAGTCGACGTTTCAGGCCGAGACCCTTCGTCAGGACTAAAACGTCGACTGCGCCTCTTCCTATAGATGCTGCCTGGCCTGCTGCGTTCACCAGCAACTTTGATGTATGTTATGTGAAAAATAATCTCATTCGGAACCATCAGGATTTTTGAACAGTTAGATGTGGAGGTGGGTGACCAGTGCTGTGCCTCAAGGATCTGCTCTGGGACCCCTACTCTTCGTTATAGGATTCAAAACTGGGCTGAGAAGTGGCAGACGGAGTTCAACCCAGATAACTGTGAGGTGGTTCATTTTGGTAGGTCAAATATGATGGCAGAATATAGTATTAATGGTAAGACTCTTGGCTGAGTGGAGGATTAGAGGAATCTAGGGGTTTGAGTGCATAGGACACTCAAGGCTGCTGTGCAGGTTGACTCTATGGTTAAGAAAGCATGCAGTGCATTGGCCTTCATCAATCCTGGGATTGAGTTTAGGGGCTGAGAGGTAATGTTGCAGCTATATAGGACCCTGGTCAGACCCCACTTGGAGTACTGTGCTCAGTTCTGGTCACCTCACTGCAGGAAGAATGTGGAAACCATAGAAAGGGTGCAGAGGAGATTTACAAGGATATTGCCTGAATTGGGGAGTATGGTTTATGAGAAAAGGTTGAGTGAATTCGGCCTTTTTTCCTTGGAGCGACGGAGGATGAGAGATGACCTGATAGAGGTGTATAAGATGATGAGAGGCATTGATTGTGTGGAGAGTCCGAGGCTTTTTCCCGGGGCTGAAATGGCTAGCACGAGAGGGCACAGTTTTAAGGTGCTTGGAAGTATGTACAGAGAAGATGTCAGGGGTAAGTTTTTTTACACAGAGAGTGGTGAGTGCATGGAATGGGCTGCCAGCAACGGTGGTGGAGGCAGATACAATAGGGTCTTTTAAGAGACTTTTGGATAGGTACGTGGAGCTTAGAAAAATAGAGGGCTATGGGTAACTGTAGGTAATTTCTCAGGTAAGGACATGTTCGGCACAGCATTGTGGGCCGAAGGGCCTGTATTGTGCTGTAGGTTTTCTATGTTTCTGTTTCTAGATTACTGAAATTTGACTGTAGTAATGTGATTCCCCCTTATTACTGTCACCCAGGACTTTCCCTCTTCTCAATATTACCATCATCCAGAACATGCCCTCTTCTCAGGGCTACCATTAAGGAGGAGGTGCAGGAGCCTGAAGACACACACTCAGCATCCAGGACTCCAGGACATCTTCACGGAGCGATGCCTTAAAAAGGCATGGTCCACCATTAAGGACTCCCATCACCTGGGAGATGCCCTATTCTCACTGTTACCATCAGGGAGGTGGTATGGGAGCCTAAAGGCACACACTGACTGATCCAGGAATAGCTTCTTCCCCTCTGCCTTCAGATTTCTGAATAGACATTGAACCCATGAACACCACCTCACTACTTTTTTCCTCTCTCATTTTGCACTACTTACTTAATTTAACTTTTTTAAATATATGTATATTTTTTAAATATAAATATACTTACTGTAATTTATAGTTTTATTATTGTGAATCCCCCTGGTTTCCTTGGCTGCGCAAGTCTAGGGAAGACACTCTCAAGTCCCACCAAACTCATGAGATTGAGTCCCACCCCACAGCCTGGTTTGTGTGGATTCTGGGTAATTTGCTACCCTGTTACAAATTAGCGCCATAAAGTAACAGATAGTACGACAGTACACTGCATACGATGAAAGGAATTATATTTATGAATCTTAACTTAACTAAAGGGTTAGTGAAGAATAACAAAAAGAAAAGGGCCCATTCTAATTAAACAGTCAAATGTGCACAAGTTGGAGCTCATCTTGTACTTCTTTGTCACTCACGCGCTGGGCCCTCGGTCAGCATGAACGTCCACACCACCTTCCGAACGTCGTCCGCAATCCATCTCGAACAAACAGGTCTCCCACCAGATCGTATGCTAAGAGCGGTTCTCCCCAGCGCCTCCTCTCTTCATCCGTCGACGAACAGAAGCCCAAGACCAACATGGGCCTGCACCTGTCCCATATCCCTTCAGTCCCCGCCTGTTCATGTGCCGGCCGAAATAGCTCTTCAATGTTGCAATTCTGCTGCTTCCAGCAAGTTGCAGGCACCGAACACTCTCTGTGTAAAAGAGATTTGTAATTTCTTATGAGTCCTGATGAAGGGGCTCGGCCCAAAACATCATAATTATTCCTCTCCATAGATACTGCCTGACCTGCTGAGTTTCTCCAGCATTTTGTGTGCATTACCTTGGATTTCTAGCATCTGCAGAATATTCTGTGTTCATCATGTAAATCTCCCCTTCTCCCTTGCATAAAAACAAGGCCAAAAATCAGAAAGGGGAAGAAACGTAATTTAAGTGACTTTGACCATGGAATGATTGTTAGTCCCAGATGGGATGGTGTCAGTATCTCAGAAACTGCTGATCTCGTAGGATTTTTATGCACAACAATTTACAGAGACTAGTGCAAGAAAACAAAACTCTAAGTTGGTGTCATGATTGGCACAAACATGAGGGTGGGGGCCAAAGGATCTGTTCCTGTGTTGTGTTGTTCCATCTTCTTCCACCAGGAGGAATAGTTTCACTGGATTGTAGATTGGAGTAGAGATTATGATCAGCTTTATCGAATCATGCACGTTGTTTGTGTCAATGACCAACACTGTCTGAGGAGACCGTTGAAAAAGTGAGGATTGGTACGTTAATTGGACACTATAAATTGTCAAAGAGATTGCAGATGCTGGGATCTGAGGCAAAAGAAAATACTGCTGGAGGAACTCAATGGGTCAGACGGCAGCTGTGGAGGCCGAGGAATAGATAACATTTTTGGTTGTTACCCTGTATCAGGACTGAATGTGTAAATCGGAGATTGCCAGGATAAAGTGATAAAGTGGTTACTCACTTACTTACTGCTCATTACGCCACTGGCCTTCAGGGCAGCAATAAATGTCCTCTATCTCTGGCAGTGCTCAGGGTTTCCTTCATCGTGTCAGTAGCTTCTACGTGCTTTTCACTGCTGTCAGTCATACAAGTCCTGGGTTGTGTTTTACCGGTCAGGGTTGTTAGCCCTGAGCTGAACCCCTGAACCTGGAGGACCGGTGGACCACTCTTAGTCTGGCCTCTGACCTTTGACCTGTTTGGCATGGGTGATCCTACCAAGGGCCAAAGCATAAAGTCCTGAGTTCAGCCAACATAGCTCTCCAGGTCACTGAGGCACACAAACCTCCAAACACTCCGATAATGTTGTGGCCCTTTTGGAGGAGTGGGGTTTGCATGACGCTATTACAGCTCGGGGCATTGGAGTTTGGAACTCAGTTCCGGCATCCTCTGTAAGCAAGTTTGTACTTTCCACCCCACGTGCTCTTGTGTTTCCTCCAGGTGCTCTGGTTTCCTCCCACAGTCCAAAGACGTACAGGTTGGTCATTGTAAATTGTCCTGTGATTAGGCTGGGGTTAAATCTGGGGACGCTGGGCAGAGTGGCTCGAATGGCCAGAAGGGCCTGTTCCAAGTTGTACCTCTTAATAAGTAAAGAGGTAAGTGGCGTGTGGGTTAGGGCAGGAGATGGCGGGTTATGGGTGTGATAGACTTACAGAGTCACACAGCACAGAAACAGTCCTCTCTGCCCAACTCATCCAGCAGGTGGCTCAAGTGACAGGCCCGGAGGCTTTAGCAAGCAGTTCGTGCCCCATCAACAGCTCCCACACACACACACACACACATCTACACACTCTCATGCTCGTATACACACACTCACGCACGCACAGGCACAGACACACACAAACACAATCAGACAAGCAGATAGTGGTGGAGCATGAACCGTGGCAAAGTTCACTCTCAGTCTACTAGTTGCCATGGAAACGCCCCCGCCTCTCTAGCTCCTTCACCCCACCGCCGCTCCTCACTGGAGACCCACCCCCGCCCCCGCATCCAAAAGCAAATCCCCGGCAGCTGGAAGCAATTTAAGCAGCAGGGTTTGACCGTGACACGACCGGCGGGGAAAGCAACCGCCGCCCCACCCCTCTGCCAGAGCAACTTAACCCCCTCCTGCCCAGGAAACTGTATATCCGCTGGGGCCCAGCCCACCTCCCCTGATCTCTGTCCCAACACACACTTCACTCCCTAGCAACTTCTGCATGACCCATCAAGCTCTGCGGGGTCTCCTCCCCAGCGATCAGGCGTTCGTGCCTTGCTCCAGGGATTCTGAGCAACACACACAAAATGCTGGAGGAAATCATCAAGTCAAGCAACATCTATGGAGAGGAATAAATAATCAATGTTTTGGGCTGTGACCCTTCATCAGGACTGGAAAGGAAGGTGGGGGAAGGGGAAGGCACCAGAATGGGAAGGTGGGGGAACGGAAGGAGGACAAGCTGGCAGGTGAAGAAGACAGGTGAGGGAGGAGATAGATGGGTGGCAGAAGGGGCGAATGTAGTAAGAAGATGGGAAGGGATAGTGGTAGAGATAAAGGGCTGAAAAAGATGGAATCCAATAGGAGACAACAGTAGACTGTGGAAGAAAGGGAAAGTGGAATGGAACCAGAGGGAGGTATGTTTGCATAGAGTGCAGTACAAGAAAGCAGCATCCGTCATCAAAGACCCCCATTATTCAAGCCATGCTCTCTTCTCACCATGACCATTAGGCAGCAGGTACAGAGGCCTTTGGTCTCACACCTCCACGTTCAGAAACAGTTCTTACCCTACAACCCTCATACTGCTGAACTGACAAGAATAACCTCAATCGCCACTACTCTGAACTGATTCTACAACTTGCAGACTCACTTTCAAGGACTCTTTACAACTCGTGTTCTTGATGTCATGTTTATTTGTGCTGTTTGGTTTATTTTGTCAGTCTTTGGTCTGTTCATATATAAATTTTCATAAATTTTTGGAGTATTTCCTTTATCCTCTAAATGCCTGCAAGAAAATGAATCTCAAGATACAATTATCACATACTTTGATAATAAATTTACTTCAAACTTTGAACTTTGAGAGTCTTGTTGGAATATCTGAAAGGGATAATAAAAGTGCAGTGGAAATGAAAGGGATTTATTTCATTATTTACAGTACATTAAACTTCAGCACCTTTGTTTGTGGTGAAGGCGTGGAATAACGATTAATTCCCCATGTTTGAAAACAACACGACCTTTGACTCTTGACCTCAGAATCCTCACATTATGAGGGGTACAGATGCAAGCTGGCTTTTTCTCCTGAGGTTGGATGGAACTACAACTAGAGGTAACTGGGTTAAGGGTGAAAGGTGAAAAGTTTAAGGGAACATGAGGGGCAAACTTCTTCACTCAAAGGGTGGTGAGAGTGTGGAATGAGCTGCCAGCACAAGTGGTGCATGTGAGCTCAATTTCAACGTTTAAGGGAAGTTTGGTTAGGAACATGGATGGTCAGGGTACGGACAGCTATGGTCACAGTGCAGGTCGATGGGTCCAGGGAGTTTAAATGGTTTGGAATATACTAGATGAGCCAAAGGCCCTATTTCTGTGCTGTACTTTTCTATGACTCTAACCCACCTTGTTCTGGCTGTGCACCATATTGTCTGCCTGCACTGCACTTTCTCTGCAACTGTAACACTCTATTCTGCACTCTGATATTGTTTTCCCTTCTACTAACTCAACTTACTGTTGTGTAATAAATTGATCTGCATGAACATACGTAACACACACAAAATGCTCAAGGAACTCAGCAGGTCAGGCAGCATCTCTGGAGAAGAATAAAGGGGTTTTGCTCTGAAATATTGGCTTTTGATTCTTCCCCATAGGTTCTGCCTGACCTGCTGAGTTCCTCCAGCATTTTGTGTGTGTTGCTCAGGATTTCCAGCATCTGCAGAATCTCTCATGCTTTTAAAGTTTCTGTGTGTGTTACTCCGAATTTAGCTATTCACAGTACTTCAGTACATGAGGAAATAATAAACCAATTTGCCATAGAGATCCAGGAGGGTATGGGACTGGGGCGAGATTACAGAGGCAGGGAAGGAACAAGAACAAAGTTCAAACATTTTAAAAGTATCAAAGTTCAAAGTAAATTTACTATCGAAGTGCGTATACTGTATGTTACCATGCACTGCCTTGAGATTCATTTTCTTGCAGGCATTTACAGGAAACCAAGGAAATACAATAGAATTTACGAAAAAGCCATACATACACGAAGACTGACAAACAACTAAAGTTCAAAAGTTCAAAGTTCAAAGTAAATTTTATTATCAGGGTACATTTTTTTTTACCACACGGTGTACAACCCGGAGATTCATTTTCCTGCGGGCATACTCAGCAAATGTATAGAATAGTAACTACAACAGGATCAATGAAAGATCAACCAGAGTGTAAAAGACAACAATCTGTGCAAATACAAATATGAATGAATAGTAATAAATAATGAGAGAATGAAATAACAAGATAACGAGTCCTTCAAGCAAAATAATAAATAAACGAATAATTCTGAAAACAGAGTTGTAACAGAGTCCATGAAAGCATGAAAAGCTTCCAGATGGTATCATAGTTCCCCACTGTTCTTCCAAACTTTCAGCTCCCTATTACTCAGTTTCATTTCCCTCCCTCAACAGCCAATCACCCACAGCCCTTACCTACTGGGACTCTCACAGGGACTCTCCCTACACATCTTGCTACCTTAGTAAAGGACCCAGCATAATAAAACATTGTTTCATTTTTACTGTCTACTGTACCAGTAGCTTATGGTCGAAATGACAATAAACTTGACTTGACTTGATAAAAGACCCCACCCATCCTGAACATTCCTTTTTCTCCCCTTTCCCATTGGGGAGAAGTCACAATAGGACATCAAGTTCAAAGAGAGCTGCTGTACCATTGTTTAAAAACTATTCAATGGCCCCAAGAAAGATCAAATGGACTCTTGCCCTCTGTTGGTGCTGCCCCCTTGTGTTCACTTGGCAGAAGACAAGCTGTATTGTGTTTGACTACAGATTTCTGCAACATTCATTGACTTGGGCTCTTGGGACATTTTTTTTCTGTGATTGTAGTTTACTGATATCTTATATGTGCTATATGCATTATGTGCTGTGTGTGACCACTGTGTTTGCACCTTAGCCCCAGAGTAATACTGTTTCATTTGGCTGTATAACCCTACCTCACCATGACCTAACCATCTACCTCTCCCATCTCAGCCACAGGAGCTTGTAACTCTTCCAGAATTGTCATAGGTCTCTTGGTGGCCTCCCTCACTAGTCCTCTTCTTGCACAGTCACTCAGCTTTTGAGGACGGCCTGCTCTAGGCAGATTTCGAGACAATTTTGAACGAAATTGGAGGCAACACGGCAACTGTGGCAGGGCCTGCAAGACATTACTTCCTACAAAAAAATAGCATGAATGGCAGCGATGCTTCACTACCAGATGAACTCAACACCTTCTATGCAAACTTTGAAAGGGAGAACATAACTACAGCTATGAAGATTCCTGCTGCACCTGGTAACCCCACGATCTCTGTCTCAGAGGCCGATGTTAGACTGTCTTTAAAGAGAGTGAACCCTCGCAAGGCAGAATGTTCCAATGGCGTACCTGGTAAGGCCCTGAAAACCTGTGCCAACCAACGGGCGGGAATATTCAAGGACATTTTCAACCTCTCACTGCTCCGGGCGGAAGTTCCCACTTGCTTCAAAAAGGCAACAATTATATCAGTGCCTAAAAAGAATAATGTGGGCTGCCTTAATGACTATCACCCGATAGCACTCACATCAACAGTGATGAAATTCTTTGAGAGGTTGGTCATGACTAGACTGATCTCCTACCTCAGCAGGGGCCTAGACCCATTGCAATTTGCCTATCGCCACAATAGGTCAACAGCAGAGGCAATCTCAATGGCTCTTCACACGGCTCTAGACCACCTGGACAACACAAACACCTACGTCAGGATGCTGTTCATTGACGATAGCTCAGCATTTAATACCATCAATCCCACAATCCTGATCAAAAAGTTAGAGCCTGGGCCTTTGTACCTCCCTCTGCAATTGGATCTTTGACTTCCTAACCGGAAGACCACAATTTGTGCGGATTGGTGATAACATATCCTCCTCGCTGACGATCAACACTGGTGCAACTCAGGGCTGTGTGCTTAGCCCGCTGCTCTACTCCCTATATACACATGACTATGTGGATAGGCATAGCTCAAATACCATCTATAAATTTGCTGATGATACAACCATTGTTGGTAGAATCTCAGGTGGTGATGAGAGGGCGTACAGGGGTGAGATATGCCAACTAGCAGAATGGTGCCACAGCAACAACATGGCACTCAATATCAGTAAGATGAAAGAGCTAATTGTGGATTTCAGGAAGAGTAAGATGAAGGAACACATACCAAGCCTCAGAGGGATCAGAAGTGGAGAGAGTGAGCAGCTTCAAGTTCCTGGGTGTCAAGATCTCTGAGGACCTAACCTGGTCCCAACATATCAATGTAGCTATACAGAAGGCAGGACAGCAGCTATACGTGATTAGGAGTTTGTAGAGATTTGGTATGACAACAAATCCACTCAAAAAACTTCAACAGACGTACCATGGAGAGCACTCTGACAGGCTGCATCACTGTCTGGTACGGTGGGGCTACTGCACAGGACCAAAAGAAGCTACAGAAGGTTGTAAATCTAGTCAGCTCCATCTTGGGTACTAGCCTACAAAGTACCCAGGTCATCTTCAGAGAGCGGTGTCTCAGAAAGACAACATCAATTATTAAGGACCTCCAGCACCCAGGGCATGCCCTTTTCTCACTGTTACCATCAGGCAGGAGATACAGAAGCCTGAAGGCACACACTGAGTGATTCAGGAACAGCTTCTTCCCCTCTGCCATCCGATTCCTAAATGGACATTGAATCTTTAGACACTACCTCACTTTTTTTGAATATACAGTATTTCTGTTTTTGCACTTTTTAAAATCTATTTAATATACATAATTGATTTACTTATTTACTATTATTATTATATTCATTATTTTTTTTCTCTCTGCTGGATTATGTATTGCATTAAACTGTGTTGCTAAGTTAACAAATTTCACGTCACATGCCGGTGATAATAAACCTGATTCCAATTCACAGCTGAGCCATATTCTTTCCATTTCTTGAAGGCTGGCTTAACTCTGCTCCAAGGGATATTCTGTGACTTGGAAATTTTCTTGTATCCATCTCCTGACTTGTGCCTTTCAATAACCTTTTGCAGAGTTGTTTGGAGTGTTCTTTTGTCTTCATGGTGTAGTTTTTGCCAGGATACTGACACCAGCAGTTGGACCTTCCAGATACAGATGTATTTTTACTACAATCGATCGAAACACCTTGACTGCACACAGGTGATCTCCATTAACTAATTATGTGACTTCTGAAACTAATTGGCTACACCAGTGATAATTTAGTGTGTCATATTAAAGGGGGATATATACTTACGTAATCTATTATTTTATGTTTTATATTTGTAATTAATTTAGATCGCTTAGTAAAGATCTGTTTTCACTTTGACACAAAAGTCTTTTTTTGTTGATCAGTGTTTAAAAAAAGCCAAATTAAATCCACTGTGATTCAATGTTGTAAAACAATAAAACATGAAAACTTCCAAGGGGTGGCGAATCTTTTTCATAGGCACTGTATGTGTACATTGATAATAAATTTACCTTGAACTTTTGAATTTTATTCATCATTTTTTTGTAACTATTTTCCCTTACTCTGGATCAGGAGTTCCCAGTCTGGGGTCTGCAGATGGCTTGGTTCATGGTAAGACCCCACAGTGTTAAAGAAGTTGGGAATCCCTGCTCTACATTAATGCACTGATCTGATGAAATGATCTGGACAAATGTGTCTTGCCATACAAGGTTTTCCACTGTATCTCAGTACATGTGACGATAATAAACCAATTTACCAGTTTATTTCCTCCTCCAGCTTCCCATCGTCCCTCCCTTCTCTGGCTTCTGCTTCCACTTGTTACCTTTCTTGCTTATCCAGTATCCGCAACGTCTTGTGTGCTTACTTATCACCTTTCTGCCTCTGTCTCAAACTCCACCTCCATCAGGAAGGAGGTACAGAGGCCTGAAGGCACACACCCAACGATTCAGAAAAAGCTTCTTCCCTCTCCCATCAAAATCCGAAATGGACACTGAACCCTGCCTCACTACTACTAAAATTTTCTGTTTTTGCTCTACTTGTCTTAATTTAACTATTTAATATACATATATATATACTTACTGTAATTCAGCTTTTTTAATATTTATCATGTATTTCATTGTAGTGCTGCTGCAAATTTATGGTGCAACTGCAACGAAAACCAATTTCCCCCGGGATCAGTAAAGTATGACTATGACTATGACAAATTTAACAAATTTCATGACGTATGTCGGTGGCATTAAACCTGATTCTCATTCCGATTCCTTTCTGTGCCGCATCAAGCAGGACTTCCTGGATCCAGCCATTTTAATTCCAATCTTCAGTCTCATTCACATGGCCCGCTCCACTGCCATGATGGAACTACTATCATGATTGAGAAGTAACATCCCATATTCAATTGGACGGCATTAACCCTGATTTCTCTATCCTTTGGTAATTTCTCCCCCTCTCCTTCTCTTTTTTACCATTCTCTATTCTGGCTCCCCTCTTACCCCTTCTTCACCTCACCTGCGCGTCGCCTCCCTCTGATACCCCTCCTCCTTCCCTTTCTCCCCTGGTCCACTCTCCTCTCCTATCAGATTCCTTCTTCTTCAGCCCTTTACCTTTTCCACCTATCACCTACCAGCTTCTTACTTCATCCCTGCTTCCCACCTAACTACCTTTCCCCTCACCTGCTCTCACCCATCACTTGCTAGTTTGTACTCCACCCCTCCCCTGCCCTCCCACCTTCTTATTCTGGCCTCTTCTCCCTTCCTCTCCAATACTGATGAAGGGTCTAGGCTCGAAACGTCAACTGTTTATTCCTCTCCATAGATGCTGCAGGATTTGCTGATTTCCTCCAGCATTTTGTGTGTGTACCTCCCCTTCAATGGGTGATGGGGTGGAGATACATCTCAATCAAAGGAGGTGTGAGGTCCTCCTTCCCTCCTGCAACCTGCAGGTCACCCTTGAGTAAAATGTAACGCCTGCTTAGCCCCCCACCACCACCACTGATCAGGGCCATGTGAAGCCATGGGAGCAGCTGGTGCATATCACAAGTCCTGGTTATGTGACCACTGACACCAGACAGACAATCTCTGGAGAGTATTGATAATGTCTGGGGTCTTGTAAAGACACTGCCCAGAAGAAGGCAATGGCAAACCACTTCTGTAGAAAAATTTGCCAATAACAGTCATGGTCGTGGAAAGTCCATGATCACCTACATCATACGACATGGCACATATTGATAATGATGGCCGCCCCTTTTAGCTCCTACTCCACCTGAACACTTTATTTTATCTCTCGCTCTCTACCTGTCACCTATCAATTGAAATCTCCCAATTGCATCCCTTGACCAAACTCCACCTCACTCTAAATGCCCATCATCTCCCTCCTCATTTGGTTCCAGTTATCATCTGCCAGTTCCTGTCTCACCCCTCCCTCTTGCACCTTCATAGTGGCTGTCTCATTCCCACACTC
Organism: Mobula hypostoma; assembly: GCF_963921235.1. Taxonomy (NCBI): domain Eukaryota; kingdom Metazoa; phylum Chordata; class Chondrichthyes; order Myliobatiformes; family Myliobatidae; genus Mobula; species Mobula hypostoma. Next base: position 9,430,863 of record NC_086102.1, on the reverse strand, counting down.
TCAGTCCAGTCCCTCTCTGCTCTCTCAGTCCTGATGGGGGGTCTTGGACCCTGAACAATCAACCATACCTCCAGCTCCATAGAAGTAGCTTGATCTGTTGAGTTGCTCCCCCCCCCATTTGTGTATCAAAGGCGGTGATGAATCTGCATTCAGGAGGGAGATTGAAAATTTGTTTGAGTGGTGTCACAACAACAAACTCTCATTCAATGGCAGCAAGACCAAGAAACTGATTGTAGACTTCAGGAGAGGGAAACCAGAGGTCCATGAGCCAGTCCCTAGAGGATCAGAGGTGAAGAATGTTAGAAACCTTAAATTCCTGGGTGTTACTCTTTCAGGTGATCTGTCCTGGACCCAATTGCAAAGAAATCACCACAGTGCCTCTACTTCCTTAGGAGTCTGCAGAGAGTTGGCAAGACATCAAAAACTTTGATGAATTTCTACAGTTGTGTAGTGGAGAGTGTATTAACTGGCTGCATCATGGCTTTGAACAGAAAATCCTACTAAAGGTAGTGGATTCATCCCAGTTCATCATGGGTAAAGCCATCCCAATCATTGAGCACATCTACATGAAGCACTGTCATAGGGGGCAGCATCCACCATCAGAGATCCCCACCACCCAGGACATGCTCTTTTCTCACTGCTGCCACCAGGTAGGAGGTACAGGAGCCTTAGGACTCCCGCCACTAGGTTCAAGAACAGCTACTACCTCACAACCATCAAGCTCTTGCATAAAAGGGGATAACTTCACTCACTTGCCCAACCATTGAGATGTTCCAACAACCAATGATCAGAATCAGAATCAGAATCAGGTTTATTATCACCGGCATGTGATGTGAAATTTGTTAACTTAGGAGCAGCAGTTCAATGCAATACATAATCTACCAGAGAGAGAAAAAAATAATAAATAAAATAAAACATAATAATAAAAAAGCAAGTAAATCAATTACATATATTGAATAGATTTCAAAAAAGTCAAAAACAGAAATACTGTATATTAAAAAAAGTGAGGTAGTGTCCAAAGCTTCAAAGTCCATTCAGGAATCGAATGGCAGAGGGGAAGAAGCTGTTCCTGAATCGCTGAGTGTGTGCCTTCAGTCTTCTGTACCTCCTACCTGATGGCATGCCCTGGGTGCCCTGGGATCTCACTTTAAGGGCGCTTTATCTCATTATTTCATGTTTACATTATTTATTGTTATTTATTTATATTTGCATTTGCACAGTTTGTTGTCTCCTGCAGTCTGGCTGATCTTTCATTAATCCTGTTATAGTTACTGTTCAAGCAACACACATCAAAGTTGCTGGTGAACGCAGCAGGCCAGGCAGCATCTCTAGGAAGAGGTGCAGATGACGTTTCAGGCTGAGACCCTTCGTCAGGACTAACTGAAGGAAGAGTGAGTAAGAGATTTGAAAGTTGGAGGGGGAGGGGGAGATCCAAAATGATAGGAGAAGACAGGAGGGGGAGGGATAGAGCCAAGAGCTAGACAGGTGATTGGCAAAAGGGGATACGAGAGGATCATGGGACAGGAGGTTCAGGAAGAAAGACAAGGGGGGGGGGACCCAGAGGATGGGCAAGAGGTATATTCAGAGGGACAGAGGGAGAAAAAGGAGAGTGAGAGAAAGAATGTGTGTGTAAAAATAAGTAACAGATGGGGTACGAGGGGGAGGTGGGGCATTAGTGGAAGTTAGAGAAGTCGATGTTCATGCCATCAGGTTGGAGGCTACCCAGACGGAATATAAGGTGTTGTTCCTCCAA